>NC_064560.1:46986335-47631257 GCF_937001465.1 Orcinus orca | reverse complement strand
CTCAGCCTGGAAATCAATGAAATATGGCCAGTTGTAACAACTCCGGAGGAGTTACGTATGATCGTTCTAAGTGACATAATTCAAAAAGAAAAAGACACATATCATAAGATATCACTTAAAGGTGGAATCCAAAATGGCTACACATGAAATAAATTACAAAACAAAAACATAGTCAAATATGTAGAAAACACGCGTAAGGCTGCTAAACGGGAAAGGTGGGGAGGGGTGAGGCATCATCCAGGAGGTTGAAATTAGCAAAGATACCATTCCAAATACCAAACTGATAATCAACAAGGCCTACACGGTAGCTAAAAGAACTGCACTCAGCACACTCAAGTCACCGGAAAAGAATATCTATGACTGGTAAGAATCTGAAAAAGAATTTATTGATGTCTCTCTGTACGTGAATCAAGTGGATGTACAGCAGCAAGAAACAGAGCTTTGAAAATCAGCTGTAACCAATATAGTAATAAATTGAAAAAAATAAACGACAGAGAGACAGAGAAAACCTCTTACAACTTTTCCTCAGGGACGGTGATGCAACATGGATTGAACACATCTAGACCCACAGCAGGATGAGACATAAGGCTGGAAACTGTTCGCGCTAAGAGAAATGTGAGGTTGGGTGAGGAAATGCACACCCTTTAAAGTAATACTACCTGGTACCCATTCAATGGGTCCCAAATCTGCAGGTTCAAGGAATCTTCCTACAGCTAAAACATGCATGGAAAACCCAGAGGACTGTACACCATGTGATCGGGAGATGTGTCTAAAATGCACCTCATTTATCCTCTCCTGGTGCTCCTGTTCATCATTCCAGCCACGTTACTTAGAATCTCCCCACTTAGAGAATCAGCACATTTAAACTTCTGTTGAACACATTTTGCAAATTGTGAGGAGGATGAACGGGAAGAGGGGGAACCAATGAGAGAATAGTTGTAGGGGTTTGGACGGGCACATGTCACTCTAATTTCCCATTAAGAATAAGAATTAAAAAAAGGCTCAGCCCGCCTCGCCGGAGCCAAAATAGGGCCTGAAGCAATCCTGCGGCTTTGAGGCCAGCTCACAAAAGAGCAACTTCAAAAATGGAGCTCAGGGTCACTGCAATTCACAAACCTGCAGAGTTATAAATGAAAACTAACATCCAAAAATATGTTGAGGTAAGGCAAAGAAGAGGATCTGAATGCAAGACAGAATTGCAAGAAACAGATTTCAAGAGATAGATTGGACTCGTCTTTAAAGCACATGAAAAGCGGCAGAATTTCGACAATGATGCAGTTGGCCCAAAAGGGAGTATGCATTTTTTCCTGAATATATCCAGGAAAAAACGCATACGCACTTTATGGGCAACCAAGCAAGCAAGCAATGCAAATGTGCACAACAAAGAAGTCTCATTTCCCACCGGTCAAAAGGGCCATCCGAAAATATTGTAAAAACCAGAAATGCAGGACAGGCCATGGAGAACAGGGAGCCTTTATACGCTGATGGACAGTGTGTGAACTGCCGAGAGCCACTCCGGAGAAGTGTATGGTGGTTCCTAAATCATCTAAAAAACAGAGCTACAGAGCATAGGGCACTTCCAATCACGGGAGTATATCTAGGGAAGTCTAAAAATCAACAAGACACAAGCACACCACAGTTTAGGGCTACTCTGTTTACAAGAACCTCAACTTCAGTACACCTTAAATATCCCAGGAAAGAGAACAATGGATAAAGAAAATGTGGTACTTATGTACAATGGAATATCTCTTCACCATGAAATCAATGTAATAAGGCTAGTAGAAGAATAAAGAGTGGATTTAGGTCCGATAATATTACTTGAAATAAGGCAAACAGAAAAAGAAACATATCATAAGATATCACTTATAGAGGGAGGATAAATATGGCTGCACAAAAAATGAATTACAAAACAGAACAGTGTCTCACATTTAGAAAACACACTTATGTCAGCTTAAGGGGAAAGGAGAGGTGGGGTGATGCATAAAACCAGAGTTTGAAATTAGCACAGATACCGTTCAATAAACCAAATAGGTATTAGACAAGATCTACACCTTGCTCAATGAACTGGCCTCAACACACCCTATACACCGCAGAGAAATATATCTGAGTAATAAGAATCTTAAAACCCATGTATTGATATATCTCCATAAGGGAATCAAGTGTGTGCAGAGCGGCACAAACACAGCAGTGAAAATGAGCTAAACCCCATTATAGAAATAAATTTTAAAACCAAAACGCAGAAACAATGAAAGAGAGAAAAATTCTTACAAAATTCGCTCAGGGGCTGTGATGCAACCTGGAATGACCACATATAAACCCACAGCTGGATAAGACATAAGGCTGGACACTTGGGGCTGAGAGGATTGGTGAGCTTTGGTGAGCAACTGCCGAAAGTTTAATGCAATACTTCATGCTACTCATTCCAAGGGTCCCAACACTCCAGGTTGAAGGGAATCTTCCTACAGCTAAACCATGCATGGGAAATCCAGCAGATGGTATACCATATGATCCGGAAAGGTTTCTAAAATGCACCTCATTTTCCTCTCCTGGGGCTCCGGATCAACATTCAAGCACCTTTACTAACAACATCCCCACATGGAGAGTCAATGCCTTTAAATTCCGGTATCGCAGAGTCTGCAGTTAGTGCGGAGGATGAATGGGAAGAGGGGGAACCAGTTAGAAAATAGCTGTAGCGGTTTCAATGGCCACATGTCACTCTAATTTCACATAGGAAGAAGAATTAACCAAAGGCACAGCAAGGCGCCCCAGAAGAAGAATAGGGCCTGAAGAAATCCTGTGGATATGAGGCAAGATCACAAAAATAAGAGCTGAAAAATGGAACTAAGGGCAACTGCAATTCAAAAACCTGCAGAGTTATAAAGGCCAACTATCTTCCAAAAGTATATTGAGGTAAGGCTATGAAGAGGCACTGACAGCAAGGCAGAATTGCAGGAAACCGATTTCAGGAGGTAGACTGGAATTGCATTGAAAACATATGAAAAGACTGAGAACATCCACAATCATGCACTTGGCCAAAAAGGGCGTATGCGTTTTTTCCTGAATATATTCAGGAAGAAACACATACGCACTTTCTGACCAACCAAGCAAGCTTGCAAAGGAAATCTGCACTACAATGAAGTCTCACTTCTTCCCAGTCAAAAGGGCCATCTGAAAAAAGTGTAAAATCCAGAAAGGCAGGACAGGCCATGGAGAACTGGGAGCCTTGTTATGCTGATGGGGGGGATGTAAATGGCCAACAGCCACTGTGTAGAAGTGTATGGTGTTTCCTGAAACATCTAAAAAACAAAGCAACAGAGCCTAGGGCACTTCCACTTATGGTCCTATAGCTTAGGGAAATTAAACTAAAAAAGACACAGCCACCCCAAAGTTTGGGACGGCTCTGTTTACAAAAACCTCGTTTACGGTACAAGTTCAATATCACAGAAAGCGAAAAATGGATAAAGAAGTTGTGGTACATACGTACAATGCAATATCACTCAGCAATGAAATCTATGTCATCAGGCCCGTAGCAGCATAATGAATGGATTCAGGTACGATGATTCTAAGTGAAATAAGTCACACAGAAAAAGAAACATCATAACATATCACTAATACACAGAATGTAAACTTCGCTACACAGGAACTGAATTACCAAACAGAACAGGGTCTCAAATATAGAAAACCAACTTATGCTTGCTTAAGGAGAAAGGTGAGTTGGGGTGCTGCATAAGACCAGAGATTGAAATTGGCACAGATACCATTCCATAAGCCAAATATGTAGTAGACAAGAGCTACTCCTTGCTCAACGAAGTGGACTCAACACCCCATATTAAACGCCTAAGAATATACCTGACTAGTAAGAATCTTAAAACCTATGGATTTATATGTCTCCGAAAGAGAATTAAGCGTGTGTACAGCGGCATAAACGCAGCAGTGATAGGATTGGTGAGGTTCGGTGAGCAAATGCAGACCCTTTGAGGTCATATTGCATGGTACCCATTCCATGGGTGTCAACTCTCCAGGTTTAAGGGATTCTTCCTTCAGCTAAAACATGCATGTGGAACCCAGAGTATGATCCACCGTGTGATTGGGAAACGTGTTCAAATGTGTCTCAGTTTTCGTCCCCTGGTACTCGGGTGAAACATTCCAGACGCTTTACTAACACTCTCCCCACTTGGAGAGTCAGTTCCTTTAACCTCCTGTTTGGCCCAGTTTGCAATTTCTGCAGAAAATGAACAGGAATAGGGACAACCAATGAGAGACTAGCTGGAGGTGTCTGGACGGGCAAATTTAACTCTCATTTCCCACCAGGAAGAAGAATTAACCAAAGGCTCAGCGTGCCATGCCAGAACCACACTAGGGCCTGAAGCAATCCTGCGGTGTTGCGGCCACCTAACAAGAAAGCGAGTTGAAGAAAGGAGCTCAGGGGCACTGTAATTCACAAACCTGCAGAGTTATAAATGACAGCTATCGTCCAAAAATATATTGAAGTAAGGCTGCCAAGAGGACTTGAAAGCGGGGCAGAATTGCACGAAACCGATTTCAGGAGGTAGACTGGAATTGCATGTAAAGCATAGGAAAAGAGGCAGAACGTCCACAATGATGCACTTGGCCAAAAAGGACGTATGCGTTTTTTCCTGAATATATTCAGGAAAAAACGCATACGCCCTTTTTGGCCAACCAAGCAAGCTTGCAAAGGAAATCTGCACTACAATGAAGTCTCACTGCCCCCCAGTCAAAAGGGCCATCTGAAAAAAGTGTAAAATCCAGAAAGGCAGGACAGGCCATGGAGAACTGGGAGCCTTGTTATGCTGATGGGCGGGATGTAAATTGCCAACAGCCACTCTGGAGAAGTGTATGGTGTTTCCTGAAACATCTAAAAAACAAAGCAACAGAGCCTAGGGCACTTCCACTTATGGTCCTATAGCTTAGGGAAATTAAATTTAAAAAGACACAGCCACCCCAAAATTTGGGACGGCTCTGTTTACAAGAACCTCGTTTACAGTACAAGTTCAATATCACAGAAAGCGAAAAATGGATAAAGACGTTGTGGTACTTACGTACAATGCAATATCACTCAGCAATGAAATCTATGTCATCAGGCCTGTAGAAGCATAATGAGTGGATTCAGGTACGATGATTCTAAGTGAAATAAGTCACACAGAAAAAGAAACATCATAAGATATCACTACTACACAGAATGTAAACTTGGCTACACAGGAACTGAATTACAAAACAGAACAGGGTCTCAAATGTAGAAAACCAACTTATGCTTGCTTAAGGGGAAAGGTGAGTTGGGGTGCTGCATAAAACCACAGATTGAAATGAGCACAGATACCGTTCCATAAGCCAAATATGTAATAGACAAGAGCTACTCCTTGCTCAAAGAAGTGGACTCAACACCCCATATTAAACGCCTAAGAATATACCTGACTAGTAAGAATCTTAAGACTTATGGATTTTTATGTCTCTAAAGAGAATCAAGCGTGTGTACAGGGGCATAAACGCAGCAGTGATAGGATTGGTGAGGTTCGGTGATCAAATGCAGACCCTTTGAAGTCATATCGCATGGTACCCATTCCATGGGTCTCAACTCTCCAGGTTTAAGAGATTCTTCCTTCAGCTAAAACATGCATGTGGAACCCAGAGTATGATCCACCGTGTGATCGGGAAACGTGTTCAAAGTTGTCTCAGTTTTCATCCCCTGGTACTGGGGTGCAGCATTCCAGACACTTTCCTAACACTCTCCCCACTTGGAGAGTCAGTGCCTTTAACCTCCTGTTTGGCCCAGTTTGCAATTTCTGCGTAAGATGAACAGGAATAGGGAGAACCAAGGAGAGACTAGCTGGAGGTGTCTGGACGGGCAAATTTAACTCTCATTTCCCACCAGGAAGAGGAATTAACCAAAGGCTCAGCGTGCCATGCCGGAACCACACTAGGGCCTGAAGCAATCCTGCGGTGTTGCGGCCAGCTCACATGAAAGCGAGTTGAAGCAAGGAGTTCAGGGGCACTGTAATTCACAAACCTGCAGAGTTATAAATGACAGCTATTGTCCAAAAATATATTGAAGTAAGGCTGCCAAGAGGACTTGAAAGCGGGGCAGAATTGCACGAAACCGATTTCAGGAGGTAGACTGGAATTGCATGTAAGGCATAGGAAAAGAGGCAGAATGTCCACAATGATGCACTTGGCCAAAAAGGACGTATGCGTTTTTTCCTGAATATATTCAGGAAAAAACGCATACGCCCTTTTTGGCCAACCAAGCAAGCTTGCAAAGGAAATCTGCACTACAATGAAGGCTCACTGCCCCACAGTCAAAAGGGCCATCTGAAAAAAGTGTAAAATCCAGAAAGGCAGGACAGGCCATGGAGAACTGGGAGCCTTGTTATGCTGATGGGCGGGATGTAAATTGCCAACAGCCACTCTGGAGAAGTGTATGGTGTTTCCTGAAACATCTAAAAAACAAAGCAACAGAGCCTAGGGCACTTCCACTTATGGTCCTATAGCTTAGGGAAATTAAATTCAAAAAGACACAGCCACCCCAAAGTTTGGGACGGCTCTGTTTACAAGAACCTCGTTTACAGTACAAGTTCAATATCACAGAAAGCGAAAAATGGATAAAGACGTTGTGGTACTTACGTACAATGCAATATCACTCAGCAATGAAATCTATGTCATCAGGCCTGTAGAAGCATAATGAGTGGATTCAGGTACGATGATTCTAAGTGAAATAAGTCACACAGAAAAAGAAACATCATAAGATATCACTACTACACAGAATGTAAACTTGGCTACACAGGAACTGAATTACAAAACAGAACAGGTTCTCAAATGTAGAAAACCAACTTATGCTTGCTTAAGGGGAAAGGTGAGTTGGGGTGCTGCATAAAACCACAGATTGAAATTAGCACAGATACCGTTCCATAAGCCCAATATGTAAGAGACAAGAGCTACTCCTTGCTCAACGAAGTGGACTCAACACCCCATATTAAACGCCTAAGAATATACCTGACTAGTAAGAATCTTAAAACCTATGGATTTATATGTCTCCGAAAGAGAATCAAGCGTGTGTACAGCCGCATAAACGCAGCAGTGATAGGATTGGTGAGGTTTGGTAAGCAAATGAAGACCCTTTGAAATCATATTGCATGGTACCCATTCCATGGGTCTCAACTCTCCAGGTTTAAGAGATTCTTCCTTCAGCTAAAACATGCATGTGGAACCCAGAGTATGATCCACCGTGTGATCGGGAAACGTGTTCAAATGTGTCTCAGTTTTCGTCCCCTGGTACTCGGGTGCAGCATTCCAGACGCTTTACTAACACTCTCCCCACTTGGAGAGTCAGTGCCTTTAACCTCCTGTTTGGCCCAGTTTGCAATTTCTGCGCAAAATGAACAGGAATAGGGAGAACCAATGAGAGACTAGCTGGAGGTGTCTGGACGGGCAAATTTCACTCTCATTTCCCACCAGGAAGAAGAATTAACCAAAGGCTCAGCATGCCATGCCGGAACCACACTAGGGCCTGAAGCAATCCTGCGGTGTTGTGGCCAGCTCACAAGAAAGCGAGTTGAAGAAAGGAGCTCAGGGGCACTGTAATTCACAAACCTGCAGAGTTATAAATGACAGCTATCGTCCAAAAATATATTGAAGTAAGGCTGCCAAGAGGACTTGAAAGCGGGGCAGAATTGTACGAAACCGATTTCAGGAGGTAGACTGGAATTGCATGTAAAGCATAGGAAAAGAGGCAGAACGTCCACAATGATGCACTTGGCCAAAAAGTGCGTATGCGTTTTTTCCTGAATATATTCAGGAAAAAACGCATACGCACTTTTTCTCCAACCAAGCAAGCTTGCAAAGGAAATCTGCACTAAAATGAAGTCTCACTGCCCCCCGGTCAAAAGGGCCATCTGAAAAAAGTGTAAAATCCAGAAAGGCAGGACAGGCCATGGAGAACTGGGAGCCTTGTTATGCTGATGGGCGGGATGTAAATTGCCAACAGCCACTCTGGAGAAGTGTATGGTGTTTCCTGAAACATCTAAAAAACAAAGCAACAGAGCCTAGGGCACTTCCACTTATGGTCCTATAGCTTAGGGAAATTAAAATCAAAAAGACCCAGCCATCCCAAAGTTTGGGACGGCTCTGTTTACAAGAACCTCGTTTATGGTACAAGTTCAATATCACAGAAAGCGAAAAATGGATAAAGACGTTGTGGTACTTACGTACAATGCAATATCACTCAGCAATGAAATCTATGTCATCAGGCCCGTAGCAGCATAATGAGTGGATTCAGGTACGATGATTCTAAGTGAAATAAGTCACACAGAAAAAGAAACATCATAAGATATCACTACTACACGGAATGTAAACTTGGCTACACAGGAACTGAATTACAAAACAGAACAGGGTCTTAAATGTAGAAAACCAACTTATGCTTGCTTAAGGGGAAAGGTGAGTTGGGGTGCTGCATAAAACCACAGATTGAAATTAGCACAGATACCGTTCCATAAGCCAAATATGTAATACACAAGAGCTACTGCTTGCTCAACAAAGTGGACTCAACACCCCATATTAAACGCCTAAGAATATACCTGACTAGTAAGAATCTTAAAACCTATGGATTTATATGTCTCCAAAAGAGAATCAAGCGTGTGTACAGTGGCATAAACGCAGCAGTGATAGGATTGGTGAGGTTCGGTGAGCAAATGCAGACCCTTTGAGGTCATATCGCATGGTACCCATTCCATGGGTCTCAACTCTCCAGGTTTAAGGGATTCTTCCTTCAGCTAAAACATGCATGTGGAACCCAGAGTATGATCCACCGTTTGATCGGGAAACGTGTTCAAATGTGTCTCAGTTTTCGTCCCCTGGTACTCGGGTGCAGCATTCCAGACGCTTTACTAACACTCTCCCCACTTGGAGAGTCAATGCCTTTAACCTCCTGTTTGGCCCAGTTTGCAATTTCTGTGCAAAATGAACAGGAATAGGGAGAACCAATGAGAGACTAGCTGGAGGTGTCTGGACGGGCAAATTTAACTCTCATTTCCCACCAGGAAGAGGAATTAACCAAAGGCTCAGCGTGCCATGCCAGAACCACACTAGGGCCTGAAGCAATCCTGCGGTGTTGCGGCCAGCTCACAAGAAAGCGAGTTGAAGAAAGGAGCTCAGGGGCACTGTAAATCACAGACCTGCAGAGTTATAAATGACGGCTATCGTCCAAAAATATATTGAAGTAAGGCTGCCAAGAGGACGTGAAAGCGGGGCAGAATTGCACGAAACCGATTTCAGGAGGTAGACTGGAATTGCATGTAAAGCATAGGAAAAGAGGCAGAACGTCCACAATGATGCACTTGGCCAAAAAGGACATATGCGTTTTTTCCTGAATATATTCAGGAAAAAACGCATACGCACTTCTTGGCCAACCAAGCAAGCTTGAAAAGGAAATCTGCACTACAATGAAGTCTCACTGCCCCCCCGGTCAAAAGGGCCATCTGAAAAAAGTGTAAAATCCAGAAAGGCAGGACAGGCCATGGAGAACTGGGAGCCTTGTTATGCTGATGGGCGGGATGTAAATTGCCAACAGCCACTCTGGAGAAGTGTATGGTGTTTCCTGAAACATCTAAAAAACAAAGCAACAGAGCCTAGGGCACTTCCACTTATGGTCCTATAGCTTAGGGAAATTAAATTCAAAAAGACACAGCCACCCCAAAGTTTGGGACGGCTCTGTTTACAAGAACCTCGTTTACAGTACAAGTTCAATATCACAGAAAGCGAAAAATGGATAAAGACGTTGTGGTACTTACGTACAATGCAATATCACTCAGCAATGAAATCTATGTCATCAGGCCTGTAGAAGCATAATGAGTGGATTCAGGTACGATGATCCTAAGTGAAATAAGTCACACAGAAAAAGAAACATCATAAGATATCACTACTACACAGAATGTAAACTTGGCTACACAGGAACTGAATTACAAAACAGAACAGGTTCTCAAATGTAGAAAACCAACTTATGCTTGCTTAAGGGGAAAGGTGAGTTGGGGTGCTGCATAAAACCACAGATTGAAATTAGCACAGATACCGTTCCATAAGCCCAATATGTAAGAGACAAGAGCTACTCCTTGCTCAACGAAGTGGACTCAACACCCCATATTAAACGCCTAAGAATATACCTGACTAGTAAGAATCTTAAAACCTATGGATTTATATGTCTCCGAAAGAGAATCAAGCGTGTGTACAGCCGCATAAACGCAGCAGTGATAGGATTGGTGAGGTTTGGTAAGCAAATGAAGACCCTTTGAAATCATATTGCATGGTACCCATTCCATGGGTCTCAACTCTCCAGGTTTAAGAGATTCTTCCTTCAGCTAAAACATGCATGTGGAACCCAGAGTATGATCCACCGTGTGATCGGGAAACGTGTTCAAATGTGTCTCAGTTTTCGTCCCCTGGTACTCGGGTGCAGCATTCCAGACGCTTTACTAACACTCTCCCCACTTGGAGAGTCAGTGCCTTTAACCTCCTGTTTGGCCCAGTTTGCAATTTCTGCGCAAAATGAACAGGAATAGGGAGAACCAATGAGAGACTAGCTGGAGGTGTCTGGACGGGCAAATTTCACTCTCATTTCCCACCAGGAAGAAGAATTAACCAAAGGCTCAGCGTGCCATGCCGGAACCACACTAGGGCCTGAAGCAATCCTGCGGTGTTGTGGCCAGCTCACAAGAAAGCGAGTTGAAGAAAGGAGCTCAGGGGCACTGTAATTCACAAACCTGCAGAGTTATAAATGACAGCTATCGTCCAAAAATATATTGAAGTAAGGCTGCCAAGAGGACTTGAAAGCGGGGCAGAATTGTACGAAACCGATTTCAGGAGGTAGACTGGAATTGCATGTAAAGCATAGGAAAAGAGGCAGAACGTCCACAATGATGCACTTGGCCAAAAAGTGCGTATGCGTTTTTTCCTGAATATATTCAGGAAAAAACGCATACGCACTTTTTCTCCAACCAAGCAAGCTTGCAAAGGAAATCTGCACTAAAATGAAGTCTCACTGCCCCCCGGTCAAAAGGGCCATCTGAAAAAAGTGTAAAATCCAGAAAGGCAGGACAGGCCATGGAGAACTGGGAGCCTTGTTATGCTGATGGGCGGGATGTAAATTGCCAACAGCCACTCTGGAGAAGTGTATGGTGTTTCCTGAAACATCTAAAAAACAAAGCAACAGAGCCTAGGGCACTTCCACTTATGGTCCTATAGCTTAGGGAAATTAAATTCAAAAACACACAGCCATCCCAAAGTTTGGGACGGCTCTGTTTACAAGAACCTCGTTTACGGTACAAGTTCAATATCACAGAAAGCGAAAAATGGATAAAGACGTTGTGGTACTTACGTACAATGCAATATCACTCAGCAATGAAATCTATGTCATCAGGCCCGTAGCAGCATAATGAGTGGATTCAGGTACGATGATTCTAAGTGAAATAAGTCACACAGAAAAAGAAACATCATAAGATATCACTAATACACGGAATGTAAACTTGGCTACACAGGAACTGAATTACAAAACAGAACAGGGTCTCAAATGTAGAAAACCAACTTATGCTTGCTTAAGGGGAAAGGTGAGTTGGGGTGCTGCATAAAACCACAGATTGAAATTAGCACAGATACCGTTCCATAAGCCAAATATGTAAGAGACAAGAGCTACTGCTTGCTCAACAAAGTGGACTCAACACCCCATATTAAACGCCTAAGAATATACCTGACTAGTAAGAATCTTAAAACCTATGGATTTATATGTCTCCAAAAGAGAATCAAGCGTGTGTACAGTGGCATAAACGCAGCAGTGATAGGATTGGTGAGGTTCGGTGAGCAAATGCAGACCCTTTGAGGTCATATCGCATGGTACCCATTCCATGGGTCTCAACTCTCCAGGTTTAAGGGATTCTTCCTTCAGCTAAAACATGCATGTGGAACCCAGAGTATGATCCACCGTTTGATCGGGAAACGTGTTCAAATGTGTCTCAGTTTTCGTCCCCTGGTACTCGGGTGCAGCATTCCAGACGCTTTACTAACACTCTCCCCACTTGGAGAGTCAATGCCTTTAACCTCCTGTTTGGCCCAGTTTGCAATTTCTGCGCAAAATGAACAGGAATAGGGAGAACCAATGAGAGACTAGCTGGAGGTGTCTGGACGGGCAAATTTAACTCTCATTTCCCACCAGGAAGAGGAATTAACCAAAGGCTCAGCGTGCCATGCCAGAACCACACTAGGGCCTGAAGCAATCCTGCGGTGTTGCGGCCAGCTCACAAGAAAGCGAGTTGAAGAAAGGAGCTCAGGGGCACTGTAAATCACAGACCTGCAGAGTTATAAATGACGGCTATCGTCCAAAAATATATTGAAGTAAGGCTGCCAAGAGGACTTGAAAGCGGGGCAGAATTGCACGAAACCGATTTCAGGAGGTAGACTGGAATTGCATGTAAAGCATCGGAAAAGAGGCAGAACGTCCACAATGATGCACTTGGCCAAAAAGGACATATGCGTTTTTTCCTGAATATATTCAGGAAAAAACGCATACGCACTTCTTGGCCAACCAAGCAAGCTTGAAAAGGAAATCTGCACTACAATGAAGTCTCACTGCCCCCCCGGTCAAAAGGGCCATCTGAAAAAAGTGTAAAATCCAGAAAGGCAGGACAGGCCATGGAGAACTGGGAGCCTTGTTATGCTGATGGGCGGGATGTAAATTGCCAACAGCCACTCTGGAGAAGTGTATGGTGTTTCCTGAAACATCTAAAAAACAAAGCAACAGAGCCTAGGGCACTTCCACTTATGGTCCTATAGCTTAGGGAAATTAAATTCAAAAAGACACAGCCACCCCAAAGTTTGGGACGGCTCTGTTTACAAGAACCTCGTTTGCAGTACAAGTTCAATATCACAGAAAGCAAAAAATGGATAAAGACGTTGTGGTACTTACATACAATGCAATATCACTCAGCAATGAAATCTATGTCATCAGGCCTGTAGAAGCATAATGAGTGGATTCAGGTACGATGATTCTAAGTGAAATAAGTCACACAGAAAAAGAAACATCATAAGATATCACTACTACACGGAATGTAAATTTGGCTACACAGGAACTGAATTACAAAACAGAACAGGGTCTCAAATGTAGAAAACCAACTTATGCTTGCTTAAGGGGAAAGGTGAGTTGGGGTGCTGCATAAAACCACAGATTGAAATTAGCACAGATACCGTTCTATAAGCCAAATATGTAAGAGACAAGAGCTACTCCTTGCTCAACGAAGTGGACTCAACACCGCATATTAAATGGCTAAGAATATACCTGACTAGTAAGAATCTTAAGACTTATGGATTTATATGTCTCCGAAAGAGAATCAAGCGTGTGTACAGCGGCATAAACGCAGCAGTGATAGGATTGGTGAGGTTCGGTGAGCAAATGCAGACCCTTTGAGGTCATATTGCATGGTACCCATTCCATGGGTCTCAACTCTCCAGGTTTAAGGGATTCTTCCTTCAGCTAAAACATGCATGTGGAACCCAGAGTATGATCCACCGTGTGATCGGGAAACGTGTTCAAATGTGTCTCAGTGTTCGTCCCCTGGTACTCGGGTGCAACATTCCAGACGCTTTACTAACACTCTCCCCACTTGGAGAGTCAGTGCCTTTAACCTCCTGTTTGGCCCAGTTTGCAATTTCTGCGGAAAATTAACAGGAATAGGGAGAACCCATGAGCGGCTATCTGGAGGTGTCTGGACGGGCAAATTTAACTCTCATTTCCCACCACGAAGAGGAAGTAACCAAAGGCTCAGCGTGCCATGCCGGAACCACACTAGGGCCTGAAGCAATCCTGCGGTGTTGTGGCCAGCTCACAAGAAAGCGAGTTGAAGAAAGGAGCTCAGGGGCACTGTAATTCACAAACCTGCAGAGTTATAAATGACAGCTATCGTCCAAAAATATATTGAAGTAAGGCTGCCAAGAGGACTTGAAAGCGGGGCAGAATTGTACGAAACCGATTTCAGGAGGTAGACTGGAATTGCATGTAAAGCATAGGAAAAGAGGCAGAACGTCCACAATGATGCACTTGGCCAAAAAGTGCGTATGCGTTTTTTCCTGAATATATTCAGGAAAAAACGCATACGCTCTTTTTGGCCAACCAAGCAAGCTTGCAAAGGAAATCTGCACTAAAATGAAGTCTCACTGCCCCCCGGTCAAAAGGGCCATCTGAAAAAAGTGTAAAATCCAGAAAGGCAGGACAGGCCATGGAGAACTGGGAGCCTTGTTATGCTGATGGGCGGGATGTAAATTGCCAACAGCCACTCTGGAGAAGTGTATGGTGTTTCCTGAAACATCTAAAAAACAAAGCAACAGAGCCTAGGGCACTTCCACTTATGGTCCTATAGCTTAGGGAAATTAAATTCAAAAACACACAGCCACCCCAAAGTTTGGGACGGCTCTGTTTACAAGAACCTCGTTTGCGGTACAAGTTCAATATCACAGAAAGCAAAAAATGGATAAAGACGTTGTGGTACTTACGTACAATGCAATATCACTCAGCAATGAAATCTATGTCATCAGGCCTGTAGAAGCATAATGAGTGGATTCAGGTACGATGATTCTAAGTGAAATAAGTCACACAGAAAAAGAAACATCATAAGATATCACTACTACACGGAATGTAAACTTGGCTACACAGGAACTGAATTACAAAACAGAACAGGGTCTCAAATGTAGAAAACCAACTTATGCTTGCTTAAGGGGAAAGGTGAGTTGGGGTGCTGCATAAAACCACAGATTGAAATGAGCACAGATACCGTTCCATAAGCCAAATATGTAATAGACAAGAGCTACTCCTTGCTCAACGAAGTGGACTCAACACCCCATATTAAACGGCTAAGAATATACCTGACTAGTAAGAATCTTAAGACTTATGGATTTATATGTCTCCGAAATAGAATCAAGCGTGTGTACAGCGGCATAAACGCAGCAGTGATAGGATTGGTGAGGTTCGGTGAGCAAATGCAGACCCTTTGAGGTCATATTGCATGGTACCCATTCCATGGGTCTCAACTCTCCAGGTTTAAGGGATTCTTCCTTCAGCAAAAACATGCATGTGGAACCCAGAGTATGATCCACCGTGTGATCGGGAAACGTGTTCAAATGTGTCTCAGTTTTCGTCCCCTGGTATTCGGGTGCAACATTCCAGACGCTTTACTAACACTCTCCCCACTTGGAGAGTCAGTGCCTTTAACCTCCTGTTTGGCCCAGTTTGCAATTTCTGCAGAAAATGAACAGGAATAGGGAGAACCAATGAGAGACTAGATGGAGGTGTCTGGACGGGCAAATTTAACTCTCATTTCCCACCAGGAAGAGGAAGTAACCAAAGGCTCAGCGTGCCATGCCGGAACCACACTAGGGCCTGAAGCAATCCTGCGGTGTTGTGGCCAGCTCACAAGAAAGCGAGTTGAAGAAAGGAGCTCAGGGGCACTGTAATTCACAAACCTGCAGAGTTATAAATGACAGCTATCGTCCAAAAATATATTGAAGTAAGGATGCCAAGAGGACTTGAAAGCGGGGCAGAATTGTACGAAACCGATTTCAGGAGGTAGACTGGAATTGCATGTAAAGCATAGGAAAAGAGGCAGAACGTCCACAATGATGCACTTGGCCAAAAAGTGCGTATGCGTTTTTTCCTGAATATATTCAGGAAAAAACGCATACGCACTTTTTGGCCAACCAAGCAAGCTTGCAAAGGAAATCTGCACTAAAATGAAGTCTCACTGCCCCCCGGTCAAAAGGGCCATCTGAAAAAAGTGTAAAATCCAGAAAGGCAGGACAGGCCATGGAGAACTGGGAGCCTTGTTATGCTGATGGGCGGGATGTAAATTGCCAACAGCCACTCTGGAGAAGTGTATGGTGTTTCCTGAAACATCTAAAAAACAAAGCAACAGAGCCTAGGGCACTTACAGTTATGGTCCTATAGCTTAGGGAAATTAAAATCAAAAAGACCCAGCCATCCAAAAGTTTGGGACGGCTCTGTTTACAAGAACCTTGTTTACGGTACAAGTTCAATATCACAGAAAGCGAAAAATGGATAAAGACGTTGTGGTACTTACGTACAATGCAATATCACTCAGCAATGAAATCTATGTCATCAGGCCCGTAGCAGCATAATGAGTGGATTCAGGTACGATGATTCTAAGTGAAATAAGTCACACAGAAAAAGAAACATCATAAGATATCACTACTACACGGAATGTAAACTTGGCTACACAGGAACTGAATTACAAAACAGAACAGGGTCTCAAATGTAGAAAACCAACTTATGCTTGCTTAAGGGGAAAGGTGAGTTGGGGTGCTGCATAAAACCAGAGATTGAAATTAGCACAGATACCATTCCATAAGCCAAATATGTAAGAGACAAGAGCTACTGCTTGCTCAACAAAGTGGACTCAACACCCCATATTAAACGCCTAAGAATATACCTGACTAGTAAGATTCTTAAGACTTATGGATTTTTATGTCTCTAAAAGAGAATCAAGCATGTGTACAGCGGCATAAACGCAGCAGTGATAGGATTGGTGAGGTTCGGTGAGCAAATGCAGACCCTTTGAAGTCATACCGCATGGTACCCATTCCATGGGTCTCAACTCTCCAGGTTTAAGGGATTTTTCCTTCAGCTAAAACATGCATGTGGAACCCAGAGTATGATCCACCGTGTGATCGGGAAACGTGTTCAAATGTGTCTCAGTTTTCGTCCCCTGGTACTCGGGTGCAACATTCCGGTGCTTTACTAACACTCTCCCCACTTGGAGAGTCAGTGCCTTTAACCTCCTGTTTGGCCCAGTTTGCATTTTCTGCGGAAAATGAACAGGAATAGGGAGAACCAATGAGAGACTAGCTGGAGGTGTCTGGACGGGCAAATTTAACTCTCATTTCCCACCAGGAAGAGGAATTAACCAAAGGCTCAGCGTGCCATGCCAGAACCACACTAGGGCCTGAAGCAATCCTGCGGTGTTGCGGCCAGCTCACAAGAAAGCGAGTTGAAGAAAGGAGCTCAGGGGCACTGTAATTCACAAACCTGCAGAGTTATAAATGACAGCTGTCGTCCAAAAATATATTGAAGTAAGGCTGCCAAGAGGACTTGAAAGCAGGGCACAATTGCAGGAAACCGATTTCAGGAGGTAGACTGGAATTGCATGTAAAGCATAGGAAAAGAGGCAGAACGTCCACAATGATGCACTTGGCCAAAAGGGGAGTATGCGTTTTTTCCTGAATATATTCAGGAAAAAACACATACGCTCTTTTTGGCCAACCAAGCAAGCTTGCAAAGGAAATCTGCACTACAATGAAGTCTCACTGCCCCCCTGGTCAAAAGGGCAATCTGAAAAAAGTGTAAAATCCAGAAAGGCAGGACAGGCCATGGAGAACTGGGAGCCTTGTTATGCTGATGGGTGGGATGTAAATTGCCAACAGCCACTCTGGAGAAGTGTATGGTGTTTCCTGAAACATCCAAAAAACAAAGCAACAGAGCCTAGGGCACTTCCACTTATGGTCCTATAGCTTAGGGAAATTAAAATAAAAAAGACACAGCTACCCCAAAGTTTGGGCCGGCTCTGTTTACAAGAACCTCGTTTACGGTACAAGTTCAATATCGCAGAAAGCGAAAAATGGATAAAGACGTTGTGGTACTTACGTACAATGCAATATCACTCAGCAATGAAATCTATGTCATCAGGCCCCAGCAGCATAATGAGTGGATTCAGGTACGATGATTCTAAGTGAAATAAGTCACACAGAAAAAGAAACATCATAAGATATCACTACTACACGGAATGTAAACTTGGCTACAGCGGAACTGAATTACAAATGAGAACAGGGTCTCAAATGTAGAAAACCAACTTATGCTTGCTGAAGGGGAAAGGTGAGTTGGGGTGCTGCATAAAACCAGAGATTGAAATTAGCACAGATACCGTTCCATAAGCCAAATATGTAATAGACAAGAGCTACTCCTTGCTCAACGAAGTGGACTCAAAACCCCATATTAAACGCCTAAGAATATACCTGACTAGTAAGCATCTTAAAACCTATGGATTTATATGTCTCCGAAAGAGAATCAAGCGTGTGTACAGAGGCATAAACGCAGGAGTGATAGGATTGGTGAGGTTCGGTGAGCAAATGCAGACCCTTTGAAGTCATATTGCATGGTACCCATTCCATGGGTCTCAACTCTCCAGGTTTAAGGGATTCTTCCTTCAGCTAAAACATGCATGTAGAACCCAGAGTATGATCCACCGTGTGATCGGGAAAGGTGTTCAAATGTGTCTCAGTTTTCATCGTCTGGTACTCGGGTGCAACATTCCAGACGCTTTACTGACACTCTCCCCACTTGGAGAGTCAGTGCCTTTAACCTCCTGTTTGGCCCAGTTTGCAATTTCTGCGGAAAATGAACAGGAATAGGGAGAACCAATGAGAGACTAGCTGGAGGTGTCTGGACGGGCAAATTTAACTCTCATTTCCCACCAGGAAGAGGAATTAACCAAAGGCTCAGCGTGCTATGCTGGAACCACACTAGGGCCTGAAGCAATCCTGCGGTGTTGCGGCCAGCTCACAAGAAAGCGAGTTGAAGAAAGGAGCTCAGGGGCACTGTAATTCACAAACCTGCAGAGTTATAAATGACAGCTATCGTCCAAAAATATATTGAAGTAAGGCTGCCAAGAGGACTTGAAAGCGGGGCAGAATTGCAGGAAACCGATTTCAGGAGGTAGACTGGAATTGCATGTAAAGCATAGGAAAAGAGGCAGAACGTCCACAATGATGCACTTGGACAAAAATGGCGTATGCGTTTTTCTCTGAATATATTCAGGAAAAAACGAATACACCCTTTTTGGCCAACAAACCAAGCTTGCAAAGGAAATCTACACTACAATGAAGTCTCACTTCCCCCGGGTCAAAAGGGCCATCTTAAAAAGTGTAAAATCCAGAAAGGCAGGACAGGCCATGGAGAACTGGGAGCCTTCTTATGCTGATGGGCGTGATGTAAATTGCCAACAGCCACTCTGGAGAAGTGTATGGTGTTTCCTGAAACATCTAAAAAACAAAGCAACAGAGCCTAGGGCACTTCCACTTATGGTCCTATAGCTTAGGGAAATTAAAATCAAAAAGACACAGCCACCCCAAAGTTTGGGATGGCTCTGTTTACAAGAACCTCGTTTACAGTACAAGTACAATATCCAGAAAGCGAAAAATGGATAAAGAAGTTGTGGTACTTACATACAATGCAGTATTACTCAGCAATGAAATCTATGTCTTCAGGCCCATAGCAGCATAACGAGTGGATTCAGGTACGATGATTCTAAGTGAAATAAGTCACACAGAAAAAGAAACATCATAAGATATCACTAATACACGGAATTTAAACTTGGCTACACAGGAACTGAATTACAAAACAGAACAGGGTCTCAAATGTAGAAAACCAACTTATGCTTGCTTAAGGGGAAAGGTGAGTTGGGGCGCTGCATGAAACCAAAGATTGAAATGAGCAGAGATACCGTTCCAGAAGCCAAATATGTAATAGACAAGAGCTACTCCTTGCTCAACGAAGTGTACTCAACACCCCATATTAAACGCCTAAGAATATACCTGACTAGTAAGAATCTTAAAACCTATGGATTTCTATGTCTCCGAAAGAGAATCAAGCGTGTGTACAGCGGCACAAATGCAGCAGTGATAGGCTTGGTGAGGTTCGGTGAGCAAATGCAGACCCTTTGAAGTCATATTGCATGGTACCCATTCCATGGGTCTCAACTATCCAGGTTTAAGGGATTCTTGCTTCAGGTTTAATATGCAAGTGGAACCCAGAGTATGATCCACCGTGTGATCGGGAAACGTGTTCAAATGTGTCTCAGTTTTCATAACCCCTGGTACTCGGGTGCAACATTCCAGAAGCTTTACTAACACTCTAACCACTTGGAGAGTCAGTGCCTTTAACCTCCTGCTTGGCCCAGTTTGCAATTTCTGCGTAAGATGAACAGGAAGAGTGAGAACCAATGAGAGCCTTCCTGGAGGTGTCTGGACGGGCAAATTTAACTCTCATTTCCCAACAGGAAGAGGAATTAACCAAAGGCTCAGTGTGCCATGCCGGAACCACACTAGGGCCTAAAGCAATGCTGCGGTGTTGCGGCCAGCTCACACGAAAGCGAGTTGAAGAAAGGAGCTCAGGGGCACTGTCATTCACAAACCTGCAGAGTTATAAAGGACAGCTATCGTCCAAAAATATATTGAAGTAAGGCTGCCAAGAGGACTTGAAAGCGGGGCAGAATTGCAGGAAACCGATTTCAGGATGTAGACAGGAATTGCATGTAAAGCATAGGAAACTAGGCAGAATGTCCTCAATGATGCACTTGGCCAAAAAGTGCGTATGCGTTTTTTCCTGAATATATTCAGGAAAAAACGCATACGCACTTTTAGGCCAACCAAGCAAGCTTGCAAAGGAAATCTGCACTAAAATGAAGTCTCACTGCCCCCCGGTCAAAAGGGCCATCTGAAAAAAGTGTAAAATCCAGAAAGGCAGGACAGGCCATGGAGAACTGGGAGCCTTGTTATGCTGATGGGCGGGATGTAAATTGCCAACAGCCACTCTGGAGAAGTGTATGGTGTTTCCTGAAACATCTAAAAAACAAAGCAACAGAGCCTAGGGCACTTCCACTTATGGTCCTATAGCTTAGGGAAATTAAATTCAAAAAGACACAGCCACCCCAAAGTTTGGGACGGCTCTGTTTACAAGAACCTCGTTTGCGGTACAAGTTCAATATCACAGAAAGCAAAAAATGGATAAAGACGTTGTGGTACTTACATACAATGCAATATCACTCAGCAATGAAATCTATGTCATCAGGCCTGTAGAAGCATAATGAGTGGATTCAGGTACGATGATTCTAAGTGAAATAAGTCACACAGAAAAAGAAACATCATAAGATATCACTAATACACGGAATGTAAACTTGGCTACACAGGAACTGAATTACAAAACAGAACAGGGTCTCAAATGTAGAAAACCAACTTATGCTTGCTTAAGGGGAAAGGTGAGTTGGGGTGCTGCATAAAACCACAGATTGAAATTAGCACAGATACCGTTCCATAAGCCAAATATGTAATAGACAAGAGCTACTCCTTGCTCAACGAAGTGGACTCAACACCCCATATTAAACGGCTAAGAATATACCTGACTAGTAAGAATCTTAAAACCTATGGATTTATATGTCTCCGAAAGAGAATCAAGCGTGTGTACAGCGGCATAAACGCAGCAGTGATAGGATTGGTGAGGTTCGGTGAGCAAATGCAGACCCTTTGAGGTCATATTGCATGGTACCCATTCCATGGGTCTCAACTCTCCAGGTTTAAGGGATTCTTCCTTCAGCTAAAACATGCATGTGGAACCCAGAGTATGATCCACCGTGTGATCTGGAAACGTGTTCAAATGTGTCTCAGTTTTCGTCCCCTGGTATTCGGGTGCAACATTCCAGACGCTTTACTAACACTCTCCCCACTTGGAGAGTCAGGGCCTTTAACCTCCTGTTTGGCCCAGTTTGCAATTTCTGCAGAAAATGAACAGGAATAGGGAGAACCAATGAGAGACTAGCTGGAGGTGTCTGGACGGGCAAATTTAACTCTCATTTCCCACCAGGAAGAGGAAGTAACCAAAGGCTCAGCGTGCCATGCCGGAACCACACTAGGGCCTGAAGCAATCCTGCGGTGTTGTGGCCAGCTCACAAGAAAGCGAGTTGAAGAAAGGAGCTCAGGGGCACTGTAATTCACAAACCTGCAGAGTTATAAATGACAGCTATCGTCCAAAAATATATTGAAGTAAGGATGCCAAGAGGACTTGAAAGCGGGGCAGAATTGTACGAAACCGATTTCAGGAGGTAGACTGGAATTGCATGTAAAGCATAGGAAAAGAGGCAGAACGTCCACAATGATGCACTTGGCCAAAAAGGGCATATGCGTTTTTTCCTGAATATATTCAGGAAAAAACGCATACGCACTTTTTGGCCAACCAAGCAAGCTTGCAAAGGAAATCTGCACTAAAATGAAGTCTCACTGCCCCCCGGTCAAAAGGGCCATCTGAAAAAAGTGTAAAATCCAGAAAGGCAGGACAGGCCATGGAGAACTGGGAGCCTTGTTATGCTGATGGGCGGGATGTAAATTGCCAACAGCCACTCTGGAGAAGTGTATGGTGTTTCCTGAAACATCTAAAAAACAAAGCAACAGAGCCTAGGGCACTTACAGTTATGGTCCTATAGCTTAGGGAAATTAAAATCAAAAAGACCCAGCCATCCAAAAGTTTGGGACGGCTCTGTTTACAAGAACCTTGTTTACGGTACAAGTTCAATATCACAGAAAGCGAAAAATGGATAAAGACGTTGTGGTACTTACGTACAATGCAATATCACTCAGCAATGAAATCTATGTCATCAGGCCCGTAGCAGCATAATGAGTGGATTCAGGTACGATGATTCTAAGTGAAATAAGTCACACAGAAAAAGAAACATCATAAGATATCACTACTACACGGAATGTAAACTTGGCTACACAGGAACTGAATTACAAAACAGAACAGGGTCTCAAATGTAGAAAACCAACTTATGCTTGCTTAAGGGGAAAGGTGAGTTGGGGTGCTGCATAAAACCAGAGATTGAAATTAGCACAGATACCATTCCATAAGCCAAATATGTAAGAGACAAGAGCTACTCCTTGCTCAACAAAGTGGACTCAACACCCCATATTAAACGCCTAAGAATATACCTGACTAGTAAGATTCTTAAGACTTATGGATTTTTATGTCTCTAAAAGAGAATCAAGCATGTGTACAGCGGCATAAACGCAGCAGTGATAGGATTGGTGAGGTTCGGTGAGCAAATGCAGACCCTTTGAAGTCATACCGCATGGTACCCATTCCATGGGTCTCAACTCTCCAGGTTTAAGGGATTTTTCCTTCAGCTAAAACATGCATGTGGAACCCAGAGTATGATCCACCGTGTGATCGGGAAACGTGTTCAAATGTGTATCAGTTTTCATCCCCTGGTACTCGGGTGCAGCATTCCAGACGCTTTACTAACACTCTCCCCACTTGGAGAGTCAGTGCCTTTAACCTCCTGTTTGGCCCAGTTTGCAATTTCTGCGTAAAATGAACAGGAATAGGGAGAACCAATGAGAGACTAGCTGGAGGTGTGTGGACGGGCAAATTTAACTCTCATTTGCCACCAGGAAGAGGAATTAACCAAAGGCTCAGCGTGCCATGCCGGAACCACACTAGGGCCTGAAGCAATCCTGCGGTGTTGCAGCCAGCTCACAAGAAAGCGAGTTGAAGAAAGGAGCTCAGGGGCACTGTAATTCACAAACTTGCAGAGTTATAAATGACAGCTATCGTCCAAAAATATATTGAAGTAAGGCTGCCAAGAGGACTTGAAAGCGGGGCAGAATTGCACGAAACCGATTTCAGGAGGTAGACTGGAATTGCATGTAAAGCATAGGAAAAGAGGCAGAACGTCCACAATGATGCACTTGGCCAAAAAGGGCGTATGCGTTTTTTCCTGAAAATATTCAGGAAAAAACGCGTACGCTCTTTTTGGCCAACCAAGCAAGCTTGCAAAGGAAATCTGCACTACAATGAAGTCTCACTGCCCCCCGGTCAAAAGGGCCATCTGAAAAAAGTGTAAAATCCAGAAAGGCAGGACAGGCCATGGAGAACTGGGAGCCTTGTTATGCTGATGGGCGGGATGTAAATTGCCAACAGCCACTCTGGAGAAGTGTATGGTGTTTCCTGAAACATCTAAAAAACAAAGCAACAGAGACTAGGGCACTTCCACTTATGGTCCTATAGCTTAGGGAAATTAAATTCAAAAAGACACAGCCACCCCAAAGTTTGGGACGGCTCTGTTTACAAGAACCTCGTTTGCAGTACAAGTTCAATATCACAGAAAGCGAAAAATGGATAAAGACGTTGTGGTACTTACGTACAATGCAATATCACTCAGCAATGAAATCTATGTCATCAGGCCCATAGCAGCATAATGAGTGGATTCAGGTACGATGATTCTAAGTGAAATAAGTCACACAGAAAAAGAAACATCATAAGATGTCACTACTACACGGAATGTAAAGTTGGCTACACAGGAACTGAATTACAAAACAGAACAGGGTCTCAAATGTAGAAAACCAACTTATGGTTGCTTAAGGGGAAAGGTGAGTTGGGGTGCTGCATAAAACCACAGATTGAAATTAGCACAGATACCGTTCCATAAGCCAAATATGTAATAGACAAGAGCTACTCCTTGCTCAACGAAGTGGACTCAACACCCCATATTAAACGTCTAAGAATATACCTGATTAGTAAGAATCTTAAAACCTATGGATTTATATGTCTCCAAAAGAGAATCAAGCATGTGTACAGCGGCAAAAATGCAGCAGTGATAGGATTGGTGAGGTACGGTGAACAAATGCAGACCCTTTGAAGTCATATTGCATGGTACCCATTCCATGGGTCTCAACTCTCCAGGTTTAAGTATTCTTCCTTCAGCTAAAACATGCATGTGGAACCCAGAGTATGATCCACCGTGTGATCGGGAAACGTGTTCAAATGTGTCTCAGTTTTCGTCCCCTGGTACTCGGGTGCAACATTCCGGTGCTTTACTAACACTCTCCCCACTTGGAGAGTCAGTGCCTTTAACCTCCTGTTTGGCCCAGTTTGCATTTTCTGCGGAAAATGAACAGGAATAGGGAGAACCAATGAGAGACTAGCTGGAGGTGTCTGGACGGGCAAATTTAACTCTCATTTCCCACCAGGAAGAGGAATTAACCAAAGGCTCAGCGTGCCATGCCAGAACCACACTAGGGCCTGAAGCAATCCTGCGGTGTTGCGGCCAGCTCACAAGAAAGCGAGTTGAAGAAAGGAGCTCAGGGGCACTGTAATTCACAAACCTGCAGAGTTATAAATGACAGCTGTCGTCCAAAAATATATTGAAGTAAGGCTGCCAAGAGGACTTGAAAGCAGGGCACAATTGCAGGAAACCGATTTCAGGAGGTAGACTGGAATTGCATGTAAAGCATAGGAAAAGAGGCAGAACGTCCACAATGATGCACTTGGCCAAAAGGGGAGTATGCGTTTTTTCCTGAATATATTCAGGAAAAAACACATACGCTCTTTTTGGCCAACCAAGCAAGCTTGCAAAGGAAATCTGCACTACAATGAAGTCTCACTGCCCCCCTGGTCAAAAGGGCAATCTGAAAAAAGTGTAAAATCCAGAAAGGCAGGACAGGCCATGGAGAACTGGGAGCCTTGTTATGCTGATGGGTGGGATGTAAATTGCCAACAGCCACTCTGGAGAAGTGTATGGTGTTTCCTGAAACATCCAAAAAACAAAGCAACAGAGCCTAGGGCACTTCCACTTATGGTCCTATAGCTTAGGGAAATTAAAATAAAAAAGACACAGCTACCCCAAACTTTGGGCCGGCTCTGTTTACAAGAACCTCGTTTACGGTACAAGTTCAATATCACAGAAAGCGAAAAATGGATAAAGACGTTGTGGTACTTACGTACAATGCAATATCACTCAGCAATGAAATCTATGTCATCAGGCCCCAGCAGCATAATGAGTGGATTCAGGTACGATGATTCTAAGTGAAATAAGTCACACAGAAAAAGAAACATCATAAGATATCACTACTACACGGAATGTAAACTTGGCTACAGCGGAACTGAATTACAAATGAGAACAGGGTCTCAAATGTAGAAAACCAACTTATGCTTGCTGAAGGGGAAAGGTGAGTTGGGGTGCTGCATAAAACCAGAGATTGAAATTAGCACAGATACCGTTCCATAAGCCAAATATGTAATAGACAAGAGCTACTCCTTGCTCAACGAAGTGGACTCAAAACCCCATATTAAACGCCTAAGAATATACCTGACTAGTAAGCATCTTAAAACCTATGGATTTATATGTCTCCGAAAGAGAATCAAGCGTGTGTACAGAGGCATAAACGCAGGAGTGATAGGATTGGTGAGGTTCGGTGAGCAAATGCAGACCCTTTGAAGTCATATTGCATGGTACCCATTCCATGGGTCTCAACTCTCCAGGTTTAAGGGATTCTTCCTTCAGCTAAAACATGCATGTAGAACCCAGAGTATGATCCACCGTGTGATCGGGAAAGGTGTTCAAATGTGTCTCAGTTTTCATCGTCTGGTACTCGGGTGCAACATTCCAGACGCTTTACTGACACTCTCCCCACTTGGAGAGTCAGTGCCTTTAACCTCCTGTTTGGCCCAGTTTGCAATTTCTGCGGAAAATGAACAGGAATAGGGAGAACCAATGAGAGACTAGCTGGAGGTGTCTGGACGGGCAAATTTAACTCTCATTTCCCACCAGGAAGAGGAATTAACCAAAGGCTCAGCGTGCTATGCTGGAACCACACTAGGGCCTGAAGCAATCCTGCGGTGTTGCGGCCAGCTCACAAGAAAGCGAGTTGAAGAAAGGAGCTCAGGGGCACTGTAATTCACAAACCTGCAGAGTTATAAATGACAGCTATCGTCCAAAAATATATTGAAGTAAGGCTGCCAAGAGGACTTGAAAGCGGGGCAGAATTGCAGGAAACCGATTTCAGGAGGTAGACTGGAATTGCATGTAAAGCATAGGAAAAGAGGCAGAACGTCCACAATGATGCACTTGGACAAAAATGGCGTATGCGTTTTTCTCTGAATATATTCAGGAAAAAACGAATACATCCTTTTTGGCCAACAAACCAAGCTTGCAAAGGAAATCTACACTACAATGAAGTCTCACTTCCCCCGGGTCAAAAGGGCCATCTTAAAAAGTGTAAAATCCAGAAAGGCAGGACAGGCCATGGAGAACTGGGAGCCTTGTTATGCTGATGGGCGTGATGTAAATTGCCAACAGCCACTCTGGAGAAGTGTATGGTGTTTCCTGAAACATCTAAAAAACAAAGCAACAGAGCCTAGGGCACTTCCACTTATGGTCCTATAGCTTAGGGAAATTAAAATCAAAAAGACACAGCCACCCCAAAGTTTGGGATGGCTCTGTTTACAAGAACCTCGTTTACAGTACAAGTACAATATCCAGAAAGCGAAAAATGGATAAAGAAGTTGTGGTACTTACATACAATGCAGTATTACTCAGCAATGAAATCTATGTCTTCAGGCCCATAGCAGCATAACGAGTGGATTCAGGTACGATGATTCTAAGTGAAATAAGTCACACAGAAAAAGAAACATCATAAGATATCACTAATACACGGAATTTAAACTTGGCTACACAGGAACTGAATTACAAAACAGAACAGGGTCTCAAATGTAGAAAACCAACTTATGCTTGCTTAAGGGGAAAGGTGAGTTGGGGCGCTGCATGAAACCAAAGATTGAAATGAGCAGAGATACCGTTCCAGAAGCCAAATATGTAATAGACAAGAGCTACTCCTTGCTCAACGAAGTGTACTCAACACCCCATATTAAACGCCTAAGAATATACCTGACTAGTAAGAATCTTAAAACCTATGGATTTCTATGTCTCCGAAAGAGAATCAAGCGTGTGTACAGCGGCACAAATGCAGCAGTGATAGGCTTGGTGAGGTTCGGTGAGCAAATGCAGACCCTTTGAAGTCATATTGCATGGTACCCATTCCATGGGTCTCAACTATCCAGGTTTAAGGGATTCTTGCTTCAGCTTTAATATGCAAGTGGAACCCAGAGTATGATCCACCGTGTGATCGGGAAACGTGTTCAAATGTGTCTCAGTTTTCATAACCCCTGGTACTCGGGTGCAACATTCCAGAAGCTTTACTAACACTCTAACCACTTGGAGAGTCAGTGCCTTTAACCTCCTGCTTGGCCCAGTTTGCAATTTCTGCGTAAGATGAACAGGAAGAGTGAGAACCAATGAGAGCCTTCCTGGAGGTGTCTGGACGGGCAAATTTAACTCTCATTTCCCAACAGGAAGAGGAATTAACCAAAGGCTCAGTGTGCCATGCCGGAACCACACTAGGGCCTAAAGCAATGCTGCGGTGTTGCGGCCAGCTCACACGAAAGCGAGTTGAAGAAAGGAGCTCAGGGGCACTGTCATTCACAAACCTGCAGAGTTATAAAGGACAGCTATCGTCCAAAAATATATTGAAGTAAGGCTGCCAAGAGGACTTGAAAGCGGGGCAGAATTGCAGGAAACCGATTTCAGGATGTAGACAGGAATTGCATGTAAAGCATAGGAAACTAGGCAGAATGTCCTCAATGATGCACTTGGCCAAAAAGTGCGTATGCGTTTTTTCCTGAATATATTCACGAAAAAACGCATATGCACTTTTTGGCCAACCAAGCAAGCCTGCAAAGGAAATCTGCACTACAATGAAGTCTCACTGCCCCGCGGTCAGAAGGGCCATCTGAAAATAGTGTAAAATCCAGAAAGGCAGGACAGGCCATGGAGAACCGGGAGCCTTGTTATGCTGATGGGCGGTATGTAAATTGCCAACAGCCACTCTGGAGAAGTGTATGGTGTTTCCTGAAACATCCAAAAAACAAAGCAACAGAGACTAGGGCACTACCACTTATGGTCCTATAGCTTAGGGAAATTAAAATCAAAAAGACAGAGCCACCCCAAAGTTTGCGACGGCTCTCTTTACAAGAACCTCGTTTACGGTACAAGGTCAATATCACAGAAAGTGAAAAATGGATAAAGAAGTTGTGGTACTTACGTACAATGCAATATCAATCAGCAATGAAATCTATGTCATCAGGCCCGAAGCAGCATAAAGACTGGATTCAGTTACGATGATTCTAAGTGAATAAGTCACACAGAAAAAGAAACATCATAAGATATCACTAATACACGGAATGTAAACTTGGCTACACAGGAACTGAATTACAAAACAGAACAAGGTCTCAAATGTAGAAAACCAACTTATGCTTGCTTAAGGGGAAAGGTGAGTTGGGGTGCTGCATAAAACCAGAGATTGAAATTAGCACAGATACCGTTACATATGCCAAAAATATAATAGACAAGATCTACTCCTGGTGCAACGAAGTGGACTCAACACCCCATATTAAACGCCTAAGAATATACCTGACTAGTAAGAATCTTAAAACCTATGGATTGATATGTCTCCGAAAATGAATCAAGCGTGTGTACAGCGGCATAAACGCAGCAGTGATAGGATTGGTGAGGTTCGGTGAGCAAATGCAGACCCTTTGAAGTCATATTGCATGGTACCCATTCCATGGGTCTCAACTCTCCAGGTTTAAGGGATTCTTCCTTCAGCTAAAACATGCATGTGGAACCCAGAGTATGATCCACCGTGTGATCGGGAAACGTGTTCAAATGTGTCTCAGTTTTCATCCCCTGGTACTCGGCTGCAACATTCCAGACGCTTTACTAACACTCTCTCCACTTGGAGAGTCGGTGCCTTTAACCTCCTGTTTGGCCCAGTTTGCAATTTCTGCGGAAAATGAACAGGAATAGGGAGAACCAATGAGAGAATAGCTGGAGGTGTCTGGACGGCAAATTTAACTCTCATTTCCCACCAGGAAGAGGAATTAACCAAAGGCTCAATGTGACTTGCCGGAACCACACTAGGGCCTGAAGGAATCCTGCGGTGTTGCGACCAGCTCACAAGAAAGCGAGTTGAAGAAAGGAGCTCAGGGGCACTGTCATTCACAAACCTGCAGAGTTATAAATGACAGCTATCGTCCAAAAATATATTGAAGTAAGGCTGCCAAGAGGACTTGAAAGCGGGGCAGAATTGCAGGAAACCGATTTCAGGAGGTAGACAGGAATTGCATGTAAAGCATATGAAAAGAGGCAGAACGTCCACAATGATGCACTTGGCCAAAAGGGGAGTATGCGTTTTTTCCTGAATATATTCAGGAAAAAACGCATACGCCCTTTTTGGCCAACCAAGCAAGCTTGCAAAGGAAATCTGCACTACAATGAAGTCTCACTGCCCCCCTGTCAAAATGGCCACCTGAAAAAAGTGTACAATCCAGAAAGGCAGGACAGGCCATGGAGAACTGGAAGCCTTGCTATGCTGATGGGCGGGATGTAAATTGCCAACAGCCACTCTGGAGAAGTGTATGGTGTTTCCTGAAACATCTAAAAAACAAAGCAACAGAGCCTAGGGCACTTCCACTTATGGTCCTATAGCTTAGGGAAATTAAATCAAAAAGATACAGCCACCCCAAAGTTAGGGACGGCTCTGTTAACAAGAACCTCGTTTACGGTACAAGTTCAATATCGCAGAAAGTGAAAAATGGATAAAGAAGTTGTGGTACTTACCTACAATGCAATATCACTCAGCAATGAAATCTATGTCATCAGGCCCGTAGCAGCATAATGAGTGGATTCAGGTACGATGATTCTAAGTGAAATAAGTCACACAGAAAAAGAAACATCATAAGATATCCTTAATACACGGAATGTAAACTTGCTACACAGGAACTGAATTACAAAACAGAACAGGGTCTCAAATGTAGAAAACCAACTTATGCTTGCTTAAGGGGAAAGGTGAGTTGGGGTGCTGCATAAAACCAGAGATTGAAATTATCACAGATACGGTTCCATAAGCCAAATATGTAATAGACAAGAGCTACTCCTTGCTCAACGAAGTGGACTCAACACCCCATATTAAACGCCTAAGAATATACCTGACTAGTAAGAATCTTAAAACCTATGGATTTATATGTCTCCGAAAGAGAAACAAGCGTGTGGACAGCAGCATAAACGCAGGAGTGATAGGATTGGTGAGGTTCAGTGAGCAAATGCAGACCCTTTGAAATCATATTGCATGGTACCCATTCCATGGGTCTCAACTCTCCAGGTTTAAGGGATTCTTCCTTCACCTAAAACATGCATGTGGAACCCAGAGTATGATCCACCGTGTGATCGGAAAATGTGTTCAAATGTGTCTCAGTTTTCGTCCCCTGGTACTCAGGTGCAACATTCCAGACGCTTTACTAACACTCTTCCCACTTGGAGAGTCAGTGCCTTTAACCTACTGTTTGGCCCAGTTTGCAATTTCTGCAGAAAATGAACAGGAATAGGGAGAACAAATGAAAGACTAGCTGGAGGTGTCTGGACGGGCAAATTTAACTTTCATTTCCCACCAGGAAGAGGAATTAACCAAAGGCTCAATGTGACTTGCCGGAACCACACTAGGGCCTGAAGGAATCCTGCGGTGTTGCGACCAGCTCACAAGAAAGCGAGTTGAAGAAAGGAGCTCAGGGGCACTGTCATTCACAAACCTGCAGAGTTATAAATGACAGCTATCGTCCAAAAATATATTGAAGTAAGGCTGCCAAGAGGACTTGAAAGCGGGGCAGAATTGCAGGAAACCGATTTCAGGAGGTAGACAGGAATTGCATGTAAAGCATATGAAAAGAGGCAGAACGTCCACAATGATGCACTTGGCCAAAAGGGGAGTATGCGTTTTTTCCTGAATATATTCAGGAAAAAACGCATACGCCCTTTTTGGCCAACCAAGCAAGCTTGCAAAGGAAATCTGCACTACAATGAAGTCTCACTGCCCCCCTGTCAAAATGGCCACCTGAAAAAAGTGTACAATCCAGAAAGGCAGGACAGGCCATGGAGAACTGGAAGCCTTGCTATGCTGATGGGCGGGATGTAAATTGCCAACAGCCACTCTGGAGAAGTGTATGGTGTTTCCTGAAACATCTAAAAAACAAAGCAACAGAGCCTAGGGCACTTCCACTTATGGTCCTATAGCTTAGGGAAATTAAATCAAAAAGATACAGCCACCCCAAAGTTAGGGACGGCTCTGTTAACAAGAACCTCGTTTACGGTACAAGTTCAATATCGCAGAAAGTGAAAAATGGATAAAGAAGTTGTGGTACTTACCTACAATGCAATATCACTCAGCAATGAAATCTATGTCATCAGGCCCGTAGCAGCATAATGAGTGGATTCAGGTACGATGATTCTAAGTGAAATAAGTCACACAGAAAAAGAAACATCATAAGATATCCTTAATACACGGAATGTAAACTTGCTACACAGGAACTGAATTACAAAACAGAACAGGGTCTCAAATGTAGAAAACCAACTTATGCTTGCTTAAGGGGAAAGGTGAGTTGGGGTGCTGCATAAAACCAGAGATTGAAATTATCACAGATACGGTTCCATAAGCCAAATATGTAATAGACAAGAGCTACTCCTTGCTCAACGAAGTGGACTCAACACCCCATATTAAACGCCTAAGAATATACCTGACTAGTAAGAATCTTAAAACCTATGGATTTATATGTCTCCGAAAGAGAAACAAGCGTGTGGACAGCAGCATAAACGCAGGAGTGATAGGATTGGTGAGGTTCAGTGAGCAAATGCAGACCCTTTGAAATCATATTGCATGGTACCCATTCCATGGGTCTCAACTCTCCAGGTTTAAGGGATTCTTCCTTCACCTAAAACATGCATGTGGAACCCAGAGTATGATCCACCGTGTGATCGGGAAACGTGTTCAAATGTGTCTCAGTTTTCGTCCCCTGGTACTCGGGTGCAACATTCCAGACGCTTTACTAACACTCTCCCCACTTGGAGAGTCAGTGCCTTTAACCTCCTGTTTGGCCCAGTTTGCAATTTCTGCGGAAAATGAACAGGAATAGGGAGAACCAATGAGAGACTAGATGGAGGTGTCTGGACGGGGAAATTTAACTCTGATTTCCCACCAGGTAGAGGAATTAACCAAAGGCTCAGCGTGCCATGCCAGAACCACACTAGGGCCTGAAGCAATCCTGTGGTGTTGCGGCCAGCTCACAAAAAAGCGAGTTGAAGAAAGGAGCTCAGGGGCACTGTCATTCACAAACCTGCAGAGTTATAAATGACAGCTATCGTCCAAAAATATATTGAAGTAAGGCTGCCAAGAGGACTTCAAAGTGCAGCAGAATTGCAGGAAACCGATTTCAGGAGGTAGACTGGAATTGCATGTAAAGCATAGGAAAAGAGGCAGAACGTCCACAATGATGCACTTGGCCAAAAAGGGCGTATGCGTTTTTTCCTGAATATATTCAGGAAAAAACGATTACGCACTTTTTGGCCAAGCAAGGAAGCTTGCAAAGGAAATCTGCACTACAATGAAGTCTCACTGCCCCCCGGTCAAAAGGGCCATCTGAAAAAAGTGTAAAAACCAGAAAGGCAGGACAGGCCATGGAGAACTGGGAGCCTTGTTATGCTGATGGGCGGGATGTAAATTGCCAACAGCCACTCTGGAGAAGTGTATGGTGTTTCCTGAAACATCTAAAAAACAAAGCAACAGAGCCTAGGGCACTTCCACTTATGGTCCTATAGCTTAGGGAAATTAAAATCAAAAAGACACAGCCACCCCAAAGTTTGGGACAGCTCTGTTTACAAGAACCTCGTTTACGGTACAAGTTCAATATCACAGAAAGCGAAAAATGGATAAAGAAGTTGTGGTACTTACGTACAATGCAATATCACTCAGCAATTAAATCTACGTCATCTGGCCCGTAGCAGCATAATGAGTGGATTCAGGTACGATGATTCTAAGTGAAATAAGTCACACAGAAAAAGAAACATCATAAGATATCACTACTACACGGAATGTAAACTTGGCTACACAGGAACTGAATTACAAAACAGTACAGGGTCTCAAATGTAGAACACCAACTTATGCGTGCTTAAGGGGAAAGGTGAGTTGTGGTGCTGCATAAAACCAGAGATTGAAATTAGCCCAGATACCTTTCCATAAGCCAAATATGTAATAGACAAGAGCTACTCCTTGCTCAACGAAGTGGACTCAACACCCCATATTAAACGCCTAAGAATATACCTCACTAGTAAGAATCATAAAACCTATGGATTTATATGTCTCCGAAAGAGAATCCAGCGTGTGTACAGCGGCATAAACGCAGCAGTGATAGGATTGGTGAGGTTCGGTGAGCAAATGCAGACCCTTTGAAGTCATATTGCATGGTACCCATTCCATGGGTCTCAACTCTCCAGGTTTAAGGGATTCTTCCTTCAGCTAAAACGTGCATGTGGAACCCAGAGTATGATCCACCATGTGATCGGGAAACGTGTTCAAATGTGTCTCAGTTTTCATCCCCTGGTACTCGGGTGCAACATTCCAGACGCTTTACTAACAGTCTTCCCACTTGGAGAGTCAATGCCTTTAACCTCCTGTTTGGCCCAGTTTGCAATTTCTGCGGAAAATGAACAGGAATAGGGAGAACCAATGAGAGACTAGCTGGAGGTGTCTGGACGGGCAAATTTAACTCTCATTTCCCACCAGGAAGAGGAATTAACAAAAGGCTCAGCGTGCCGTGCCGGAACCACACTAGGGCCTGAAGCAATCCTGCGGTGTTGCGGCCAGCTCACAAGAAAGCGAGTTGAAGAAAGGAGCTCAGGGGCACTGTCATTCACAAACCTGCAGAGTTATAAAAGACAGCTATCGTCCAAAAATCTATTGAAGTAAGGCTGCCAAGAGGACTTGAAAGCGGGGCAGAATTGCAGGAAACCGATTTCAGGAGGTAGACTGGAATTGCATGTAAAGCATACGAAAAGAGGCAGAACGTCCACAATGATGCACTTGGCCAAAAAGGGCGTATGAGTTTTTTCCTGAATCTATTCAGGAAAAAACGCATACGCCCTTTTTGGCCAACTAAGCAAGCTTGCAAAGGAAATCCGCACTACAATGAAGTCTCACTGCCCCCCTGTCAAAAGGGCCATCTGAAAAAAGTGTAAAATCCAGAAAGGCAGGACAGGCCATGGAGAACTGGGAGCCTTGTGATGCTGATGGGCGGGATGTAAATTGCCAACAGCCACTCTGGAGAAGTGTATGGTGTTTCCTGAAACATCTAAAAAACAAAGCAACAGAGCCTAGGGCACTTCCACTTATGGTCCTATAGCTTAGGGAAATTAAAATCAAAAAGACACAGCCACCCCAAAGTTTGGGACGGCTCTGTTTACAAGAACCTTGTTTACGGTACAAGTTCAATATCACAGAAAGCGAAAAATGGATAAAGAAGTTGTGGTACTTATGTACAATACAATATCACTCAGCAATGAAATCTATGTCATCAGGTCCGTAGCAGCATAATGAGTGGATTCAGGTACGATGATTCTAAGTGAAATAAGTCACACAGAAAAAGAAACATTATCAGATATCACTAATACACGGAATGTAAACTTGGCTACACAGGAACTGAATTACCAAACAGAACAGGGTCTCAAATGCAGAAAACCAACTTATGCTTGCTTAAGGGGAAAGGTGAGTTGGGGTGCTGCATAAAACCAGAGATTGAAAGTAGCACAGATACCGTTCCATAAGCGAAATATGTAATACACAAGAGCTACTGCTTGCTCAACGAAGTGGACTCAACACCCCATATTAAACGCCTAAGAATATACCTGACTAGTAAGAATCTTAAAACCTATGGATTTATATGTCTCCGAAAGAGAATCAAGCGTGTGTACAGCGGCATAAACGCAGCAGTGATAGGATTGGTGAGGTTCGGTGAGCAAATGCAGACCCTTTGAAGTCATATTGCATGGTACCCATTCCATGGGTCTCAAATCTCCTGGTTTAAGGGATTCTTCCTTCAGCTAAAACGGGCATGTGGAACCCAGAATATGATCCACCATGTGATCGGGAAACGTGTTCAAATGTGTCTCAGTTTTCGTCCCCTGGTACTCGGCTGCAACATTCCAGATGCTTTACTAATACTCTCCCCACTTGGACAGTCAGTGCCTTTAACGTCCTGTTTGGCCCAGGTTGCAATTTCTGCGGAAAATGAACAGGAATAAGGAGAACCCATGAGAGACTAGCTGGAGGTGTCTGGACGGGCAAATTTAACTCTCATTTCCCACAAGAAAGAGGAATTACCTAAACGTTCAGCGTGCCATGGTTGAACCACACCAGGGCCTGAAGCAATCCTGCTGTGCTGCGGCCAGCTCACAAGAAAGCGAGTTGAAGAAAGGAGCTCAGGGGCACTGTCATTCACAAACCTGCAGAGTTATCAATGACAGCTATTGTCCAAAAATATATTGAAGTAAGGCTGCCAAGAGGACTTGAAAGCGGGGCAGAATTGAGGAAACCGATTTCAGGAGGTAGACAGGAATTGCATGTAAAGCATAGGAAAAGAGGCAGAACGTCCACAATGATGCACTTGGCCAAAAAGGGCGTATGCGTTTTTTCCTGAATATATTCAGGAAAAAACGCATACGGACTTTTTGGCCAACCAAGCAAGCTTGCAAAGGAAATCTGCACTACAATGAAGTCTCACTGCCCCCCGGTCAAAAGGGCCATCTGAAAAAAGTGTAAAATCCAGAAAGGCAGGACAGGCCATGGAGAACTGGGAGCCTTGTTATGCTGATGGGCGGGATGTAAATTGCCAACACCCACTCTGGAGAAGTGTATGGTGTTTCCTGAAACATCTAAAAAACAAAGCAACAGAGCCTAGGGCACTTCCACTTATGGTCCTATAGCTTAGGGAAATTAAACTCAAAAAGACACAGCCACCCCAATGTTTGGGACGGCTCTGTTTACAAGAACCTCGTTTACGGTACAAGTTCAATATCACAGAAAGCGAAAAATGGATAAAGAAGTTGTGGTACTTACGTACAATGCAATATCACTCAGCAATGAAATCTATGTCATCAGGCCCATAGCTGTATAAAGAGTGGATTCAGGTACGATGATTCTAAGTGAAATAAGTCACACAGAAAAAGAAACATCATAAGATATCAATAATACACGGAATGTAAACTTGGGTACACAGGAACTGAATTACAAAACAGAACAGGGTCTCAAATGTAGAAAACCAACATATGCTTGCTTAAGGGGAAAGGTGAGTTGGGGTGCTGCATAAAACCAGAGATTGAAATGAGCACAGATACCGTTCCATAAGCCAAATATGTAATAGACTAGAGCTACTCCTTGCTCAACGAAGTGGACTCAACACCCCATATTAAACGCCTAAGAATATACCTGACTGGTAAGAATCTTAATACCTATGGATTTATATGTCTCCGAAAGAGAATCAAGCGTGGGTACAGCAGCATAAACGCAGCAGTGATAGGATTGTTGAGCTTTGGTGAGCAAATACAGACCCTCTGAAGTCATATTGCACGTTACCCATTCCATGGGTCTCAACTCTCCACGTTTAAGGGATTCTTCCTTCAGCTAAAACATGCATGTGGAACCCAGAGTATGATCCACCATGTGATCGGGAAACGTGTTCAAATGTGTCTCAGTTTTCGTCCCCTGGAACTCGGGTGCAACATTCCAGACGCTTTACTAACACTCTCCCCACTTGGAGAGTCAGTGCCTTTAACCTCCTGTTTGGCCCAGTTTGCAATTTCTGCGGAAAATGAACAGGAATAGGGAGATCCCATGAGAGACTAGCCGGAGGTGTCTGGACGGGCAAATTTAACTCTCATTTCCCACCAGGAACAGGAATTAACCAAAGGCCCAGCGTGCCATGCCCAAACCACACTAGGGCCTGAAGCAATCCTGCGGTGTTGCGGCCAGCTCACAAGAAAGCGAGTTGAAGAAAGGAGCTCAGGGGCACTGTCATTCACAAACCTACAGAGTTATAAATGACAGCTATCGTCCAAAAATATATTGAAGTAAGGCTGCCAAGAGGACTTGAAAGCGGGGCAGAATTGCAGGAAACCAATTTCAAGAGGTAGACTGGAATTGCATGTAAAGCATAGGAAAAGAGGCAGAAGGTCCACAATGATGCACTTGGCAAAAAAGGGCGTATTCGTTTTTTCCTGAATATATTCAGGAAAAAATGCATACGCCCTTTTTGGCCAAACAAGCAAGATTGAAAAGGAAATCTGCACTACAATGAAGTCTCACTGCCCCCCCCTCAAAAGGGCCATCTGAAAAAAGTGTAAAATCCAGAAAGGCAGGACAGGCCATGGAGAACTGGGAGCCTTGTTATGCTGATGGGCGGGATGTAAATTGCCAACAGCCAATCTGCAGAAGTGTATGGTGTTTCCTGAAACATCCAAAAAACAAAGCAACGGAGCCTAGGGCACTTCCACTTATGGTCCTATAGCTTAGGGAAATTAAAATCAAAAAGACACAGCCACCCCAAAGTTTGGGATGGCTCTGTTTACAAGAACCTCGTTTACGGTACAAGTTCAATATCACAGAAAGCGAAAAATGAATAACGAAGTTGTGGTACTTACGTACAATGCAATATCACTCAGCAATGAAATCTATGTCATCAGGCCCGTAGCATCATAATGAGTGGATTCAGGTACGATGATTCTAAGTGAAATAAGTCACACAGAAAAAGAAACATCATAAGATATCACTACTACTCGGAATGTAAAGTTGGCTACACAGGAACTGAATTACAAAACAGAACAGGGTCTCAAATGTAGAAAACCAACTTATGCTTGCTTAATGGGAAAGGTGAGTTGGGGTGCTGCATAAAACCAGAGATTGAAATTAGCACAGATACCGTTCCATAAGCCAAATATGTAATAGACAAGAGCTACTCCTTGCTCAACGAAGTGGACTCAACACCCCATATTAAACACCTAAGAATATACCTCACTAGTAAGAATCATAAAACCTATGGATTTATATGTCTCGGAAAGAGAATCAAGCATGTGTACAGCAGCATAAACGCAGCAGTGATAGGATTGTTGAGGTTCGGTGAGCAAATATAGACCCTTTGAAGTCATATTGCACGGTACCCATTCCATGGGTTTCAACTCTCCATGTTTAATGGATTCTTCCTTCAGCAAAAACATGCATGTGGAACCCAGAGTATGATCCACAGTGTGATCGGAAAACGTGTTCAAATGTGTCTCAGTTTTCGTCCCCTGGTACTCGGGTGCAACATTCCAGACGCTTTACTAACACTCTCCCCACTTGGAGAGTCAGTGCCTTTAAACTCCTGTTTGGCCCAGTTTGTAATTTCTGCGGAAAATGAACAGGAAATGGGAGAACCAATGAGAGACTAGCTGGAGGTGTCTGGACGGGCAAGTTTAACTCTCATTTCCCACCAGGAAGAGGAATTAACCAAAGGCTCAGCGTGCCATGCCGGAACCACACTAGGGCCTGAAGCAATCCTGCGGTGTTGCGGCCAGCTCACAAGAAAGCGAGTTGAAGAAAGGAGCTCAGGGGCACTGTCATTCACAAACCTGCAGAGTTATAAATGACAGCTATCGTCCAAAAATATATTGAAGTAAGGCTGCCAAGAGGACTTGAATGTGGGGCAGAATGGCAGGAAACTGATTTCAGGAGGTAGACTGGAATTGCACGTAAAGCATAGGAAAAGAGGCAGAACGTCCACAATGATGCACTTGGCGAAAAAGGGCATATGCATTTTTTCCTGAATATATTCAGGAAAAAATGCATATGCCCTTTTTGGCCAACCAAGCAAGCTTGCAAAGGAAATCTGCACTACAAGGAAGTCTCACTGCCCCCCGGTCAAGAGGGCCATCTGAAAAAAGTGTAAAATCCAGAAAGGCAGGACAGGCCATGGAGAACTGGGAGCCCTGTTATGCTAATGGGCGGGATGTAAATTGCCAACAGCCACTCTGGAGAAGTGTATGGTGTTTCATGAAACATCCAAAAAACAAAGCAACAGAGCCTAGGGCACTTCCACTTATGGTCCTATAGCTTAGGGAAATTAAAATCAAAAAGACACAGCCACCCCAAAGTTTGGGACGGCTGTCTTTACAAGAACCTCATTTACGGTACAAGTGCAATATCGCAGAAAGCGAAAAATGGATAAAGAAGTTGTGGTACTTACGTACAATGCAATATCACTCAACAATGAAATTTATGTCATCAGGCCCGAAGCAGCATAATGAGTGGATTCAGGTACGAGGATTCTAAGAGAAATAAGTCACACACAAAAAGAAACATCATAAGATATCACTGATACACGGAATGTAAACTTGGCTACACAGGAACTGAATTACAAAACAGAACAGGGTCTCAAATGTAGAAAACCAACTTATGCCTGCTTAAGGGGAAAGGTGAGTTGGGGTGCTGCATAAAACCAGAGATTGAAATGAGCACAGATACCGTTCCATAAGCCAAATATGTAATAGACAAGAGCTACTCCCTGCTCAACGAAGTGGACTCAACACCCCATATTAAACGCCTAAGAATATACCTGACTAGTAAGAATCTTAAAACCTATGGATTTATATGTCTCCGAAAGAGAATCAAGTGTGTGTACAGCGGCATAAACGCAGCAGTGATAGGATGGGTGAGGTTCGGTGAGCAAATGCAGACCCTTTGAAGTCATATTGCATGGTACCCATTCCATGGGTCTCAACTCTCCAGGTTTAAGTATTCTTCCTTCAGCTAAAACATGCATGTGGAACCCAGAGTATGATCCACCGTGTGATCGGGAAACGTGTTCAAATGTGTCTCAGTTTTCGTCCCCTGGTACTCGGGTGCAACATTCCAGACGCTTTACTAACACTCTCCCCACTTGGAGAGTCAGTGCCTTTAACCTCCTGTTTGGCCCAGTTTGCAATATCTGCGGAAAATGAACAGGAATAGGGAGAACCAATGAGAGACTAGCTGGAGGTGTCTGGACGGGCAAATTTAACTCTGATTTCCCACCAGGTAGAGGAATTAACCAAAGGCTCAGCGTGCCGTGCCGGAACCAGATTAGGGCATGAAGCAATCCTGCGGTGTTGCGGCCAGCTCACAAGAAAGCGAGTTGAAGAAAGGAGCTCAGGGGCACTGTCATTCACAAACCTGCAGAGTTATAAATGACAGCTATCGTCCAAAAATATATTGAATAAGGCTGCCAAGAGGACTTGAAAGCGGCCAGAATTACAGGAAACCGATTTCAGGAGGTAGACTGGAATTGCATGTAGAGCATAGGAAAAGAGGCATAACGTCCACAATGATGCACTTGGCCAGAAAGGGTGTATGCGTTTTTTCCTGAATATATTCAGGAAAAAACGCATACGCACTTTTTGTCCAACCAAGGAAGCTTACAAGGAAATCTGCACTACAATGAAGTCTCACTGCCCCCCGGTCAAAAGGGCCATCTGAAAAAAGTGTAAAATCCAGAAAGCAGGACAGGCCACGGAGAACTGGGAGCCTTGTTATGCTGATGGGCGGGATGTAAATTGCCAACAGCCACTCTGGAGAAGTGTATGGTGTTTCCTGAAACATCTAAAAAACAAAGCAACAGAGCCGAGGGCACTTCCACTTACAGTCCTATAGCTTAGGGAAATTAAAATAAAAAAGACACAGCCACCCCAAAGTTTGGGACGGCTCTGTTTACAAGAACCTCGTTTACGGTACAAGTTCAATATCACAGAAAGCGAAAAATGGATAAAGAAGTTGTGGTACTTACGTACAATGCAATATCACCCAGCAATAAAATCTATGTCATCAGGCCCGTAGCAGCATAATGAGTGGATTCAGGTACGATGATTCTAAGTGAAATAAGTCACAAAGAAAAAGAAATATCATATCACTAATACACGGAATGTAAACTTGGCTACACAGGAACTGAATTACAAAACAGAACAGGGTCTCAAATGTAGAAAACCAACTTATGCGTGCTTAAGGGGAAAGGTGAGTTGGGGTGCTGCATAAAACCAGAGATTGAAATGAGCACAGATACCGTTCCATAAGCCAAATATGTAATAGACTAGAGCTACTCCTTGCTCAACGAAGTGGACTCAACACCCCATATTAAATGCCTAAGAATATACCTGACTAGTAAGAATCTTAAAACCTATGGATTTATATGTCTCCGAAAGAGAATCAAGCATGTGTACAGCGGCATAAACGCAGCAGTGATAGGATTGGTGAGGTTCGGTGAGCAAATGCAGACCCTTTGAAGTCATATTGCATGGTACCCTTTCCATGGGTCTCAACTCTCCAGGTTTAAGGGATTCTTCCTTCAGCTAAAACATGCATGTGGAACCCAGTGTATGATCCACCGTGTGATCGGGAAACGTGTTCAAATGTGTCTCAGTTTTCGTCCCCTGGTACTCGGGTGCAACATTCCAGACGCTTTACTAACACTCTCCCTACTTGGAGAGTCAGTGCCTTTAACCTCCTGTTTGGCCCAGTTTGCCATTTCTGCGGAAAATGAACAGGAATAGGGAGAACCAATGAGAGACTAGCTGGAGCTGTCTGGACGGGCAAATTTAACTCTCATTTCCCACCAGGTAGAGGAATTAACCAAAGGCTCAGCGTGCCATGCCAGAACCACACTAGGGCCTGAAGCAATCCTGTGGTGTTGCGGCCAGCTCACAAGAAAGCGAGTTGAAGAAAGGAGCTCAGGGGCACTGTCATTCACAAACCTGCAGAGTTATAAATGACAGCTATCATCCAAAAATATATTGAAGTAAGGCTGCCACGAGGACTTGAAAGCGGGGCAGAATTGCAGGAAACCGATTTCAGGAGGTAGACTGGAATTGCATGTAGAGCATAGGAAAAGAGGCAGAACGTCCACAATGATGCACTTGGCCAAAAAGGGCGTATGTGTTTTTTCCTGAATATATTCAGGAAAAAACGCATACGCACTTTTTGGCCAACCAAGCAAGCTTGCAAAGCAAATCTGCACTACAACGAAGTCTCTCTGCCCCCCGGTCAAAAGGGACATCTGAAAAAAGTGTAAAATCCAGAACGGCAGGACAGGCCATGGAGAACTGAGAGCCTTGTTATGCTGATGGGCGGGATGTAAATTGCCAACAGCCACTCTGGAGAAGTGTATGGTGTTTCCTGAAACATCTAAAAAACAAAGCAACAGAGTCTAGGGCACTTCCACTTATGGTCCTATAGCTTAGGGAAATTAAAATCAAAAAGACACAGCCACCCCAAAGTTTGGGACGGCTCTGTTTACAAGCACCTCCTTTACGTTACAAGTTCAATATCACAGAAAGCGAAAAATGGATAAAGAAGTTGTGGTACTTACATACAATGCAATATCACTCAGCAATGAAATCTATGTCATCAGGCGCGTAGCAGCATGAGTGGATTCAGGAACGATGATTCTAAGTGAAATAAGTCACACAGAAAAAGAAACATCATAAGATATCACTAATACATGGAATGTAAACTTGGCTACACAGGAACTGAATTACAAAACAGAACAGGGTCTCAAATGCAGAAAACCAACTTATGCTTGCTGAAGGGGAAAGGTGAGTTGGGGTGCTGCATAAAACCAGAGATTGAAATGAGCACAGATACCGTTCCATAAGCCAAATATGTAATAGACTAGAGCTACTCCTTGCTCAACGAAGTGGACTCAACACCCCATATTAAATGCCTAAGAATATACCTGACTAGTAAGAATCTTAAAACCTATGGATTTATATGTCTCCGAAAGAGAATCAAGCGTGTGTACAGCGGCATAAACGCAGCAGTGATAGGATTGGTGAGGTTCGGTGAGCAAATGCAGACCCTTTGAAGTCATATTGCATGGTACCCATTCCATGGGTCTCAACTCTCCAGGTTTAAGGGATTCTTCCTTCAGCTAAAACATGCATGTGGAACCCAGAGTATGATCCACCGTGTGATCGGGAAACGTGTTCAAATGTGTCTCAGTTTTCGTCCCCTGGTACTCGGGTGCAACATTCCAGATGCTTTACTAACACTCTCCCCACTTGGAGAGTCAGTGCCTTTAACCTCCTGTTTGGCCCAGTTTCCAATTTCTGTGGAAAATGAACAGGAATAGGGAGAACCAATGAGAGACTAGCTGGAGGTGTCTGGACGGGCAAATTTAACTCTCATTTCCCACCAGGTAGAGGAATTAACCAAAGGCTCAGCGAGCCATGCCAGAACCACACTAGGGCCTGAAGCAATCCTGTGGTGTTGCGGCCAGCTCACAAGAAAGCGAGTTGAAGAAAGGAGCTCAGGGGCACTGTCATTCACAAACCTGCAGAGTTATAAATGACAGCTATCGTCCAAAAATATATTGAAGTAAGGCTGCCAAGAGTACTTGAAAGCGGGGCAGAATTGCAGGAAACCGATTTCAGGAGGTAGACTGGAATTGCATGTAAAGCATAGGAAAAGAGGCAGAACGTCCACAATGATGCACTTGGCCAAAAAGGACATATGAGTTTTTTCCTGAATATATTCAGGAAAAAACGCATACGCCTTTTTGGCCAAGCAAGCAAGCTTGCAAAGGAAATCTGCACTACAATGAAGTCTCACTGCCCCCCAGTCAAAAGGGCCATCTGAAAAAAGTGTAAAATGCAGAAAGGCAGGACAGGCCATGGAGAACTGGGAGCCTTGTTATGCTGATGGGCGGGATGTAAATTGCCAACAGCCACTCTGGAGAAGTGTATGGTGTTTCCTGAAACATCTAAAAAACAAAGCAACAGAGCCTAGGGCACTTCCACTTATGGTCCTATAGCTTAGGGAAATTAAAATCAAACAGACACAGCCGCCCCAAAGTTTGGGACGGCTCTGTTTACAAGAACCTCGTTTACGGTACAAGTTCAATATCACAGAAAGCGAAAAATGGATAAAGAAGTTGTGGTACTTACGTACAATGCAATATCACTCAGCAATTAAATCTATGTCATCAGGCCCGTAGCAGCATAATGAGTGGATTCAGGTACGATGATTCTAAGTGAAATAAGTCACACAGAAAAAGAAACATCATAAGATATCACTAATACACGGAATGTAAACTTGGCTACACAGGAACTGAATTACAAAACAGAACAGGGTCTCAAATGCAGAAAACCAACTTATGCTTGCTGAAGGGGAAAGGTGAGTTTGGGTGCTGCATAAAACCAGAGATTGAAAGTAGCACAGATACCATTCCATAAGCCAAATATTTAATAGACAAGAGCTACTCCTTGCTCAACGAAGTGGACTCAACACCCCATATTAAATGCTTAAGAATATACCTGACTAGTAAGAATCTTAAAACCTATGGATTTATATGTCTCCGAAAGAGAATCAAGCGTGTGTACAGCGGCATAAACGCAGCAGTGATAGGATGGGTGAGGTTCGGTGAGCAAATGCAGACCCTTTGAAGTCATATTGCATGGTACCCATTCCATGGGTCTCAACTCTCCAGGTTTAAGGGATTCATCCTTCAGCTAAAACATGCCTGTGGTACGCAGAGTATGATCCACCGTGTGATCGGGAAACGTGTTCAAATGTGTCTCAGTTTTCTTCCCCTGGTACTCGGGTGCAACATTCCAGACGCTTTACTAACACTCTCCCTACTTGGAGAGTCATTCCTTTAACCTCCTGTTTGGCCCAGTTTGCAATTTCTGCGGAAAATGAACAGGAATAGGGAGAACCAATGAGAGACTAGCTGGAGGTGTCTGGACGGGCAAATTTAACTCTCATTTCCCACCAGGAAGAGGAATTAACCAAAGGCTCAGCGTACCGTGCCGGAACCACACTAGGGCCTGAAGCAATGCTGCGGTGTTGCGGCCAGCTCACAAGAAAGCGAGTTGAAGAAAGGAACTCAGGGACACTCTCATTCACTAACCTGCAGAGTTATAAATGACAGCTATCATCCAAAATTATACTGAAGTAAGGCTGCGAAGACGACTTGAATGCCGGGCAGAATTGCTGGAAACCGATTTCAGAAGGTACACGGTTGTCGCTCTTAAAGCATAGGAAAAGAGACAGAACTTGGAAAATAATGCACTTGGCAAAAAAGGGCATATGTGTTTTATCCAGAGCTCTCATAACTGAGGGGAGGAGATTCCCAGCAGGCTCCAACTGCCACCTGAGGGCTCACATTGCCAAGGCAACGTGAGCAAGCCAGGCAGGAATTACCTCACAGCAGAGTTCCCACCTCACAGAAGGGTGAGAAACCCAGCAAACATCAGACTCTCACCAGTGGGCCCACATCACCAAGGGGATGGGAACCAGGCAGGAGTGTCTTCACACCAGTGGGGCCACATCATTGAAAGGTGAGGTACTCAGCACATGTGTCCTCAAACCAGAGGACCCACATCACCAAGGGCCTCGGAGTGAGGCAGGCAGGAGCAGCCTCACAACACTGGGCCCATAGAATAAAAAAGTGAGGAATCCAGCAGTTGGAACCTCCCAGCAGGCGGCCCAGAGCACCGAAGCTATGGGATCCAGGCCACAGTGAACTCACAGAAGAGGGCCCATGTCATGAAACTGAGCAACCCAGCCATTGGGACCTCAGAGCAGGAGGCCCACATCCCCATGGGGATGGAAATCTGGTAGGAGTGTCCTCGCACCACTGAGAAGGTATCAGAAAATTTTGGGCGACCAGCAGTTAGGGCCTGACGCCAGAGGACCCTCATCACCAAGGGAAGGAGGCTCCCAGCAGGCTCCAACTGCCACCAGAGGGCTGACGTCGCCAAGGCGATGTGTACCAACCAGGCACGAATGACCTCACAGCAGAGGGCCCACCTCAGAGAAGTGTGACGAACCCAGTCAGGATCAGACTCGCACCAGAGGGCCCACATCACCAAATGGATTGGAACCAGGCAGGAGTGTCCTCACATGAGTAGGGCCACATCATCTAAAGGTGAGGAACCCAGAACATGTGGCTTCAAACCATAGGACACCCATCACCAAGGGGCTGGGAGTGAGGCAGGCAGGAGGAGCCTCATAACAGAGGGCCCAAAAATAAGAAAGGTGAGGAATCCAGCAGTTGGAATCTCCCAGCAGGCGGCCCAGAGCACAGATGCTAGGGGATCCAGGCCGGAGTAAACTAACACCAGACAGCCCACATCATGAAACTGTGAGCAACCCAGACATTGGGACCTCAGAGCAGAAGGCCCACATCCCCATGGTGATGGGAACATGACAGGAGTGTCCTGGCATCACTGGGCTCACATCAGAAAACGTGGGGTGCTCAGAAGTTAGGGCCTGACGCTAGAGGGCACTCATCACCGAGAGGAGGAGGCTCCCAGCAGGCTCCAGCTGCCACCAGAGGGCCAACGTCGCCAAGGCGATGTGTGCCAGCCCGGCAGGAGTGACCTCACAACAGAGGGCCCACCTCACAGAAGGGTGAGGAACACAGCCAGGATCAGACTCTCACCAGAGGGCCCACATCACCAAGGGGATGGGAACCAGGCAGGAGTGTCCCCACAACAGTGGGACAACATCATCGAAAGGTGAGGATCCCAGCACATGTGTCCTCAAACCAGAGGAACCACATCACCAAGGGGTTCGGAATGAGGCTGGCAGGACCGGCCTCACAACACAGGGTCCATAGAATATAAAAGTTGAGGAATCCAGCAGTTGGAACCTCCCAGCAAGTGGCCCAGAGCACCGAGGCTATGGGATCCAGGCCGCAGTGAACTCACAGCAGAGGGCCCACATCATGAACCTGTGAGCAGCCCAGCCGTTGGGACCTCAGAACAGAAGGCCCACATCCCCATTGGGATGGGAACCTGGCAGGAGTGGCTTCGCACCACTTAGCACATATCAGAAAATGTTAGGAGCCCAGCAGTTAGGGCCTGACGCCAGGGGGCCCTCATAACTGAGGGGAGGAGACTCCCAGCAGGTTCCAACTGCCAACAGAGGGCCCACGTCTACAAGGTGGCATGCGCCAGCCAGGCAGTAGTGACCTCACAGCAGAGGGCCTATCTCACAGAAGGGTGAGGAACCGAGGCAGGATGAGACTCTCACCAGAAGGCCCACAACACCAAGGGGATGGGAACCAGTCAGGACTGTCCTCCCACCAGTGGGGCCACATCATTGAAAGGTGAGGAACCCAGCACATGTGGCCTCATATCAGAGGACATACATCACAAAAGGGATGGGAGTGAGGCAGGTAGGAGTAGCCTAAAAACAGAGGGCCCAAAGAATAAAAAAGGTGAGGAATCCAGCATTTGGAACCTCCCAGCAGGCGGCTGAGAGCACAGAAGCTATGGGATGCAGGCAGGAGTGAACTAACACCAGAGAGCCCACATCATGAAACTGTGAGCAACCCAGGCGTTGGGACCTCAGAGCAGAAAGCCCACAACCCCATGGGGATGGGAACCTGACAGGAGTGTCCTGGCATCACTGGGCTCACATCAGAAAACGTGGGGAGCCCAGCAGTTAGGGCCTGATGCTAGAGGGCCGTCATCACCGAGGGCAGGAGGCTCCCAGCAGGTTCCATGTGCCAACAGAGGGCCCACGTCGCCAAGGTGATGTGTGCAAGTCAGGCAGGATTGACCTCACAGCAGAGGGCCTACCTCACAGAAGAGTGAGGAACCCAGCCAGGATAAGACTGTCACCAGAAGGCCCACATCACCAAGGGGATGGGAACCAGGCAGGAGTGTCCTCACACCAGTGGGGACACAAAATTGTAAGTTGCGGAACCCAGCACATGTGGCCTCAAACCAGAAGACCCACATCACGAAGGGGTTGCGAGTGAGGCAGGCAGGAGGAGCATCACAACAGAGGACCCATAGAATACAAAAGTTGAGGAATCGAGCAGTTGGAACCTCCCAGCAGGCGGCCAAGAACACAGAGGCTATGGGATCCAGGCCACAGTGAACTAACACCAGAGAGCCCACATCATGAAATTGTGATCAACCCAGCCGTTGGAACCTCAGAGCAGAAGGCCCACATCCCCATGGAGATGGGAACCTAAGAGGAGTATCCGAGCATCACTGGACTCACTAAGAAAAGTTGGGGAGCCCAGCAGTTAGGGCCTGACGTCAGAGGGCCCTCATCACAAATGTGAGGAAGCTCCCAGCAGGGTCCAAGTGCCACCAGAGGGCTCATGTCAACAAGGCGAGGTGAGCAAGCCAGGCAAGAGTTACCTGATAGTAGAGGGCCCACCTCACAGATGGGTGAGGAACCCAGCCAGGATCAGACTCTCACCAGAGGGCCCACATCACAAAGGGGATGGGAACCAGTCAGGATTATCCTCACACCAGTGGGGCCTCATCATCTTAAGGTGAGGAACCCAGCACATGTGTCCTCAAACCAGAGGACCCCCATCACCAAGGGCCTTGGAGTGAGGCAGGCAGGAGTAGCCTCACAACACAGGGCACATAATATAAAAAACGTGAGGATTCCAGCATTTAGACCTTCCAGCAGGCGGCCCAGAACACCGAGGCTATGGGATCCAGGCCACAGTGAACTCACAGCAGAGGGCCCACATCATAAAACTGTGAGCAACCCTGGCGTTGGGACCTCAGCACAGAAGGCCCACAACCCCATGGGAATGGGAACCTGGCTGGAGTGTCCTCGCACCACTGGGCGCACATCAGAAAATGTGGAGAGCCCACCATTTAGAGCCTGACGCCAGAGGGCCGTCATCACCGAGAGGAGGAGGCACCCTACACGCTCCAACTGCCACCAGAGGGCTCACGTCTCCAAGGTGACGTGTGCCAGCCATGCAGGAGTGACCTATCAGCAGAGGGTCTCCCTCACAGAAGGGTGAGGAACACAGCCAGGAACAGACTCTCACCAGGGGGTCCACATAACCAAGTGGATGAGAACCAGGCAGGAGTGTCCTCACACTAGTGGGGCCACATCATCGAAAGGTGAGGAACCCAGCAAAGGTGGCCACAAACCAGAGGACCCACATCACCAAGGGGTTGAGAGTGAGGTAGATGTCTGGACGGGCATATTTAACACTCATTTCCCACCAGGAAGAGGAATTAACCAAAGGCTCAGCGTGCCCTGCCAGAAGCAGATTAGGGCCTGAAGCAGTCTTGTGGGTTTGTGGCCACCTCACAAGAAAGCGAGTTGAAGAAAGGAGCTCAGGGGCCCTGTAATTCACAAACCTGCAGAGTTATAAATGACAGCTATCGTCCAAAAATATATTGAAGTAAGGCTGCCAAGAGGACTTGAAAACGGGGCAGAATTGCAGGAAACCGATTTCAGGAGGTAGACTGGATTTGCATTTAAAGCATAGGAAAAGAGGCAGAACATCGACAATGATGCACTTGGCAAAAAAGTGTGTATGAGTTTGTTCCTGAATATATTCAGGAAAAAACACATACGCCCTTTTTGGCAAACCAAGCAAGCTTGCAATGGAAATCCGAACTACTATGAAGTGTCACTTCCCCCCGGTCTAAAGGGACATCTGAGAAAAGTGTAAAATCCAGAAAGGCAAGACAGGCCATGGGGAAAAAGGAGCCTTGTTATGCTGATGGGCGGGATGTAAATTGCCAACAGCCACTCTGGAGAAGTGTATGGTGTTTCCTGATACATCTGAAAAACAAAGCAACAGAGTCTAGGACATTTCCACTTATGGTCCTATAGCTTAGGGAAATTAAAATCAAAAAGACACAGCCACCCCAAAATTTGGGACGGCTCTGTTTACAGGAACCTCTTCTACAGTACAAGTTAAATATCCCAGAGAACAAATAATTGATAAAGAAGTTGCGGTACTTACGGACAACAGAATACCACTCAGCAATGAAATCTGTGTCACCAGGCCTGTACCAGCATAATGAGTGGATTGAGGCACGATGATTCTAAGTGAAATAAGTCACACAGAAAAAGAAAAATCATAAGGTATCACTAATGCACGGAATGTAAACTTGGCTACACAGGAACTGAATTACAAAACAGAACAGGGTCTCAAATGCAGAAAACCAACTTATGCTTGCTTAATGGGAAAGGTGAGTTGGGGTGCTGCATAAAACCAGAGTTTGAAATTAGCACAGATACCGTTCCATAAGCCAAATATGTAATAGACAAGACCTACGCCTTGCTCAACGAAATGGACTCAACAATGAGGTATCACCTCACACCTGTTAGAATGGGCATCATCTGAAAATCTACAAACAACAAATGCTGGAAAGGGTGTGGAGAAAAGGAAGCCTCTTCCACTATTGTTGGGAATATAAATTGATACAGTCACTATGGAGAACAATATGGAGTTTCTTAAGAAACTAATAATAGAATTACCATATGATACAGCAATCCCAGTACTGGACATATACCCAGACAAAACCATAAATCAAAAAGAGACATTCACCGCAATGTTCATTGCATCACTATTTACAATATCGAGGTAATGGAAGCAACCTAAATGCCCACAGACACACGAATGCATAAAGATGTGGTACATATATAAAACGGAATATTACTAAGCCATGAAAGGAATGAAATTGGGTCATTTGTAGAGACGTCGATGGATCTAGAGACTGTCATACAGAGTGAAGTAAGTCAGAAAGAGAAAAACAAATCTTGTATATTCATGCATATATGTGGAACCTAGAAAAACTGTACAGATTAACCGTTTTGCAAGGCATAAATAGAGCAACAGATGTAGACAACAATTGTATGGACAACAAGGGGGGAAAGCTCTTGGGGGGGTGGTGGTGGGAGGAGTTGAGAGATTGGGATTGGCATGTAAACATTTATATGTATAAAATAGATAACCAATAAGAACCTGCTGTATAAAAATATAAAATAAAATTCAAAATTAAAAAGAAATAAAATTTAAAAAATAAAACAGAAAAAACAATTATTCCCTTCACATACATGTATTTATATGAATAAATTATTTCCATGCTTATATCTGTAAATACAAAAAAGAGGAATAAAATCTACCTTGAACCAAAAACGAAAACGAGAAAAAAAAACAGAACCCACCAGTTACACAGAGGAAAACCGTATCAGGGCACTTGTTCCAGTTGTAAACAATTCTGAAGTTGGTCAGTGGTGGGGAATCGTCTCCCATTCAGCCAGCAGCCCCCACACAACAAGCGTCCTCATTGCAAAGCTGGGGCACCGTGCCGAGGCATCTGTGAGTAAACGTGAGCTGAGCCCCAGGCCAGTTGCTGCTGAACTGTTCCCACCCTTCCCAGGTAAAACACCTGAATATATACAAGGACTTGAAAGCCTAGAGGAAGGGCCATGGAGCCACACGAGTGACAGCATGCCAGCTGACTTGGTGCCTGCAGGCCAGCCAGGATGGTCCTGGCCCTGGGTGCTCTTCTGGAAGATTTCCATTTCCCTGCCTGAGATACCCGTCCTGTCCCTGCCCCCACTGCTTTTTTCCTTCCTCACCTCTGCCCAGGGAGAAATTCCAGCAGCAGGTATGGGTGACACATCCTCTTCTTTAGCAGGTGGCAGCCTGGCAACTGCTGCAGAAAGTCCAGCAGAGCCCCACTCACACTGGGCCACCCACAAAGCCGTGGCCTCTCACTCCCTCCCACCAGCCCAGCCCCGAGACTGCTGACAGGGCAGAGAAAATGGCGTCAGGCACAGCTGCAGGGGCTCTTGCTGCCTGGAGTGGTATTTATATTGATCTCAACCCAGGCACACCTGGGGAGGGCTGGCCGGCACGGTAAGGCTGCCCAGGTCAGACAATCATCACCCCTCAGGGGCTCACAGTTGCAGAAAATGGAACTTGCTGAACCGGCCAGGTCCAAGGAACAGGTGTGGGCTCCTGAGAGTCAGGATAGACAAGGGGCTGCAGCTTTGGCTTGTTTTCTAATCATTTTATCTGGCCCATGAGTGGGAGACAACTTCAAGAAAACCCTCTCCTAATGAGAGGAACCCAGGAGTCAGGGAGAGGAGGGGGTGGGTGGTGGTTGGAGACAGAGGCCTGGTGCCCTGGGTGCAGTGGAAGTCTCTGGAAGACCAGGTGGAGGGAGGCCACACAGAGTGATGCCCAGGGTCACAGACCTGTCGGAGCTGCTGTTTGTTAGTTCAAGTCCTGCTCTGAGGTGCTCTGTGTCAGCTCTGAGCGACAGGTGAGCTGGGGGTGCTCTTCAATGAGGGCTATGTGCACGGTTCCTGTGTGCCCAGCCCTGCCACGGTACCTGCAAGGGTAGCTCTGTATCCTGGGAGGGGCCTGACCATGAGAGCCCCGTGGGCTGGTTTGGGGGTGGGGTACCTGCCCAGGAGAGCTCCATATCCTGGGATTGGCCTGACCACGAGAGCCCCATGGGCTGCTGGGGACCTGGTAAAAGATGTCAGCACAGTCAGTGAAGCCACCGAGGATATACCTGCAGTTGCTCCTGATTCCTACACCCTGCTGGTCATTCTACCAACCACCAGGACATGGTATTCTGTATTAGTCTTCAATGATGCCTTCTTTTGTATTCCATTAGTCCCAGAGTCACAAGAAATTTTGGCTTGTGAGTGGCAGGACTCAACATACAACTAAAACAATACTTCCGGGCCGTCTTGCCCCAAGGGTTCAAAAATTCCCACACCATCTTTGGGGAAAGCTTAGCTAAAGACCGAAAAGTTCTACCTCTGGAAAAGGAAAGCCTCCTTCAATATGCAGATGACATTCTGATCGCCAGCCCTACTAAGGAGGCCTCTGAACTACCAAGCCAATAAAGGATAGAAGTTGTCCAAGAAAAAGCTCAAATATCACAGACTGTGGTGACCTGCCTGGGCTTCATTCTCACACAAGGTCAGAGAAGCCTGTCCCAGGAAAGGGAAGAAACCATTTGCAGCCTTACCCCTTTCTAAAACTAGAAGACAGCTTAGGGGTTCCTGGGGAGGCCAGGGTTTGCTGCTTCTGGATCCCTAACTACAGTCTACTAGCTGGGCCTCTATATGAAACACTGAAAGGAAAAGATGATGATCCTTTTGAACAGAATCCAGAAGTGGCCTTTCAAGAATGGAAAGAGCAGTCAATTCAGACCCTTGCCCTGGAACTCCCTAATTGAGCTAAACCCTTTGACCTTTACATTCCCAGTGAAAGGTGAATCGCCACTGGAGACTTAGTGCAAAAACTGGGACCACTTGAAATGGAACAACGCAAGAATGCCATCCAGGTAGGATAAACTACAGTCACCAAGGGGCTTGGCCCACTGCCACATCTGGCCAAGATACTGGCGGTATCTAAAAACCTGGAAATCAGCAGCCCAAAAGGCCACCTCCCTCCTAAGGGAAAAGGACCCCACGTGGTGATCCTAATCACCAACCATGCCCTGAAGTTGCAGAGTTCGCTCCGTGGGCACACCGACCTCGAGTGAGGAGGCCCTCCAACTCCAACATCCAGAGAGATAACCGGGGGCAACAGGGCACCATGACGACTCGTGTGAACATCACTTGACCTGGAGTTTCTCTCATAAAACAACAATAGTGTGTCCCGAAGGAGTAGACTACTGCTTGTAGGACTTACTGCACCCGGAGGGGAGCTAATAATCTTGGCGGGGGAACCGTATATCACACTGTCACCATAGAAAAGCCTACAGACACCGTGATGATGGTGGCCAATAAGACCGGCTGGACTCCTGTTTACTTCAAAAGGCTGTTGACTCAGTGGCCATCATGGTCCTTGATCACCACTGACCCTGGACTGTCTGGGAGTTGAGCGGGCAGGGCTCTGACACCTGGTGCTGTTTTTACGTTAATTCAGGGGCCTAATTGAAGAAAGAGCAGACTACTGGTCAGAGCATCTAGGCTGGCAGAAACGGTAAGCCTAAGGTGGCCGAACAAATGTGGGGCGGGGTGAAATCGGCCCCCACAGCGTCTCTACACATCTCTTTCCTGGACCCTTAAAGGTCATTAGAATCTATAACACTTCCAATGCTGGTGCTCAGGCGGACGAGCAGGGAGGCAGGGGTCCTGGGACCAATCAACGTCACCTGGAGGCTGCTGGGGAGAAGTTCTGACCCTCGTCCCCTGGTATGAGGGCTCCCAACTCAGCACTCAGCAGTTACAGAAGAAGGGTCTGCACCCTCAGCACTCCAAGAATGAGGAACGGGACAAAAGGCAGAGGAGGGGTTTGTCCCCAGCAAAGCCCATTAAAAATCCCTGGGAGATAAAAATAGAATCTGGGCAATAAAGTCAAGTCTGAACTTTTTTATCCTTTGTGCTTTGTCTAATTTCACGTGCTCCTAGGGTCCCGCATGCAGAGGTTCCACACCCGGCACTTCAGACCAGATTTCCTAGTGCAGAATGGCTGGGTCGACACCTCAGCTCCTGGGGCACAGTGCAGACTCCGAGATATAGAGCCTGAGCTGCAGCCAACCCGGCCCTCGAGAGCTCCACCCCCTCCCTCCCACTGACTCTCACAGGATCTCTACACAGCAGCCCAGCCCACAGCCCACGGGGTAGTGCATGCTCTCACCTCTCCATTCTCTGATCAAAATATAAAGTTTCCTTTGCTTGTGAACCAAACTCAGTCTCGATCTGTTGGCCCCAATGACACTGGGCAGGGGGACACTTGTTGGGGTCCACTCTGGAGGATCAGTAACAGAAATTGAGACTATTGTAACTTCAATGAACAGATGTGTGAGCCAAACTGTAGTTAACATAGAACAGTTTATAAGGCTCGGGTAAAATAAGATGTTTCTAACACTTCCATTTGATATTTCCATCACTTTATTATAAGCAAGTTCAGTGAAAAGGTTTGTCTTATTTGTCAGGTCAATATTAGAGAAATGAAGTGATTTCTTTCCAAGGATGTACATCTAATAATCTTGGTTAAAGCTTCAATCTTGTTTTAAATGCTTTTCCATTGAAAATGACACCTCTCTTTCAGCTCCCCCATTTCTGAGAAGTATAAAATCTTATAATTTATTATTACCAAAGGGGAAAGGTGAGAGGAGGGATAAATTAACAGTTTGGAATTAACATATACACACTGCTATGTATAAAATAGATCATCAACAAGGAACTACTGTATAGCACAGGGAACTACACTCAATATTTTGCAATAACCTATAAGGGGAAATAATCGGAAAAAGAATAGATATTTTTATTGACATCATCTATCAATGACAGTTAAAGTGTAACCTAAGGGAAGCCAGTGGTGAGTGCTTCTGACCCTGAAGACTTCAATCATCTAAAGTTTGGACTCTGCCTACTTCCCAAGGCCCTTAATGAACATATGTGTAGCCATAGCTTAAAAAACTCCCCAGTTTGGGTTTCGGGGAGACACTGATTTTGAAAAAGCCCTGGTGTTCTCCTTACATGAATGGGACTCTTCCTACTGCTAAAACATGTCTGTCACATCCAGAGGATGGTATACCGTCTGATCGGGAAGAGTTTGGAAAAGGCATCTCATCTCCTCATCTCCTGGTGCTCGGGTTCACCCCTCCAGCGTCTTTACTAACAGTCTCCCCACTTGGAGACGTCAGCACTGTCAACATCCTGTTGCGTACAGTTTGGAATTTGTCCAGAGGATGAAGTGGAAGGATGAGGAACAATGAGAGACAAGTCCTAGGTGTTCAGACAGGCACATGTCACTCTAATTTGCAATCAGCAAGACGAATTGACCAAAGGCTAGGGTTGCCCATGGAAACAGTATAGGGCTTGAGGAAATCCCACTGCTTCGTGGCCAGTTCCCATAAACACAAGTTGAACAATGGAACTCAGGGGCAGTAAAATTCACAAAACTGCAGAGTTGAAAATATCTATCACTGAAAAATGTCTTGAGGAAAGTCAGAGAAAAGGATTGGTAAGCAAGGGAGAATGGCAGGAAAGGGATTTGAGGAGGTAGAAAGGACTCGCCATTAAGCACAAGAAAAGGGGCTGAACATTGCCAACATTGCAGTTGGCCAAAAAGGCTGTATGCGTTTTTTTCTGTATATATTCAAGAAAAGGGCATACACTTTTTTAGCCAACCAAACAGGTGGGCACTGGAAATCAATACTACAAAAGATATCACTTCGCATCAGTCAGAAGAGCCATCCTCATAAAGTGTAAACACCAGAAATGCAGGACAGGGCAAGGAGAAGAGGGAGCCCTGTGAGGCTTATAGTGGAAATGTATATTGCCAACGGCCATTCTGGAGAAGTGTATTGTGTTTACTAAAGCATCTAAAAAATGAGCTACAGAGCATAGGGCACTTGCACTCATGGGCGTATATCTTGGGAAAAACAAAAATCGAGAGGACACAGGCACCCCAATGTTTACTGCCTCTCTGTTTAAAAGATCCTCGACTAGGATAGAACTTAAATGTCTCTGGAGGGAAAAAATGGATAGAGATGTGGTACTCATGTAGAGTGGAATATTACTCAGCCTGGAAATCAATGAAATATGGCCAGTTGTAACAACTCCGGAGGAGTTACGTATGATCGTTCTAAGTGACATAATTCAAAAAGAAAAAGACACATATCATAAGATATCACTTAAAGGTGGAATCCAAAATGGCTACACATGAAATAAATTACAAAACAAAAACATAGTCAAATATGTAGAAAACACGCGTAAGGCTGCTAAACGGGAAAGGTGGGAGGGATGAGGCATCATCCAGGAGGTTGAAATTACCAAAGATACCATTCCAAATACCAAACTGATAATCAACAAGGCCTACACAGTAGCTAAAAGAACTGCACTCAGCACACTCAAGTCACCGGAAAAGAATATCTATGACTGGTAAGAATCTGAAAAAGAATTTATTGATGTCTCTCTGTACGTGAATCAAGTGGATGTACAGCAGCAAGAAACAGAGCTTTGAAAATCAGCTGTAACCAATATAGTAATAAATTGAAAAAAATAAACGACAGAGAGACAGAGAAAACCTCTTACAACTTTTCCTCAGGGACGGTGATGCAACATGGATTGAACACATCTAGACCCACAGCAGGATGAGACATAAGGCTGGAAACTGTTCGCGCTAAGAGAAATGTGAGGTTGGGTGAGGAAATGCACACCCTTGAAAGTAATACTACCTGGTACCCATTCAATGGGTCCCAAATCTGCAGGTTCAAGGAATCTTCCTACAGCTAAAACATGCATGGAAAACCCAGAGGACTGTACACCATGTGATCGGGAGATGTGTCTAAAATGCACCTCATTTATCCTCTCCTGGTGCTCCTGTTCATCATTCAGCCACGTTACTTAGAATCTCCCCACTTAGAGAATCAACACATTTAAACTTCTTTTTCACACATTTTGCAAATTGTGAGGAGGATGAACGGGAAGAGGGGGAACCAATGAGAGAATAGTTGTAGGGGTTTGGACGGGCACATGTCACTCTAATTTCCCATTAAGAATAAGAATTAAAAAAAGGCTCAGCCCGCCTCTCCGGAGCCAAAATAGGGCCTGAAGAAATCCTGCGGCTTTGAGGCCAGCTCACAAAAGAGCAACTTAAAAAATGGTGCTCAGGGTCACTGCAATTCACAAACCTGCAGAGTTATAAATGAAAACTAACGTCCAAAAATATGTTGAGGTAAGGCAAAGAAGAGGATCTGAATGCAAGACAGAATTGCAAGAAACAGATTTCAAGAGATAGATTGGACTCGTCTTTAAAGCACATGAAAAGCGGCAGAATTTCGACAATGATGCAGTTGGCCCAAAAGGGAGTATGCGTTTTTTCCTGAATATATCCAGGAAAAAACGCATACGCACTTTATGGGCAACCAAGCAAACAAGCAATGCAAATGTGCACAACAAAGAAGTCTCATTTCCTACCGGTCAAAAGGGCCATCCAAAAAAATTGTAAAAACCAGAAATGCAGGACAGGCCATGGAGAACAGGGAGCCTTTATACACTGATGGACAGTGTGTGACCTGCCGAGAGCCACTCCGGAGAAGTGTATGTTGGTTCCTAAATCATCTAAAAAACAGAGCTACAGAGCATAGGGCACTTCCAATCACGGGAGTGTATCTAGGGAAGTCTAAAAATCAACAAGACACAAGCACACCACAGTTTAGGGCTACTCTGTTTACAAGAACCTCAACTTCAGTACACCTTAAATATCCCAGGAAAGAAAACAATGGATAAAGAAAATGTGGTACTTATGTACAATGAAATATCTCTTCACCATGAAATCAATGTAATAAGGCTAGTAGAAGGATAAAGAGTGGATTTAGGTCCGATAATACTACTTGAAATAAGTCAACCAGAAAAAGAAACATATCATAAGATATCACTTATAGAGGGAGGATAAATATGGCTGCACAAAAAATGAATTACAAAACAGAACAGTGTCTCACATTTAGAAAACACACTTATGTCAGCTTAAGGGGAAAGGAGAGGTGGGGTGATGCATAAAACCAGAGTTTGAAATTAGCACAGATACCGTTCAATAAACCAAATAGGTATTAGACAAGATCTACACCTTGCTCAATGAACTGGCCTCAACACACCCTATACACCGCAGAGAAATATATATGAGTAATAAGAATCTTAAAACCCATGTATTGATATATCTCCATAACGGAATCAAGTGTGTGCAGAGCGGCACAAACACAGCAGTGAAAATGAGCTAAACCCCATTATAGAATTAAATTTTAAAACCAAAACACAGAAACAATGAAAGAGAGAATAATTCTTACAAAATTCACTCACGGGCTGTGATGCAACCTGGAATGACCACATATAAACCCACAGCAGGATAAGACATAAGGCTGGACACTTGGGGCTGAGAGGATTGGTGAGCTTTGGTGAGCAACTGCCGAAAGTTTAATGCAATACTTCATGCTACTCATTCCAAGGGTCACAACACTCCAGGTTGAAGGGAATCTTCCTACAGCTAAACCATAAATGGGAAATCCAGCAGATGGTATACCATATGATCGGGAAGGGTTTCTAAAACGCACCTCATTTTCCTCTCTTGGGGCTCCGGATCAACATTCCAGCCACTTTACTAACAACATCCCCACATGGAGAGTCAATGCCTTTAAGTTCCGGTATCGCACAGTCTGCAGTTAGTGCGGAGGAAGAATGGGAATAGGGGGAACCAGTGAGAAAATAGCTGTAGCAGTTTCAAAGGCCACATGTCATTCTAATTTCACATAGGAAGAAGAATTAACCAAAGGCACAGCAAGGTGCCCCAGAAGAAGAATAAGGCCTGAAGAAATCTTGTGGATATGAGGCAAGATCACAAAAATAAGAGCTGAAAAATGGAACTAAGGGAAACTGCAATTCAAAAACCTGCAGAGTTATACAGGCCAACTATTTTCCAAAAGTATATTGAGGTAAGGCTATGAAGAGGCACTGACAGCAAGGCAGAATTGCAGGAAACCGATTTCAGGAGGTAGACTGGAATTGCATCGAAAACATATGAAAAGACTCAGAACATCGACAATCATGCACTTGGCCAAAAAGGGCGTATGCGTTTCTTCCTGAATATATTCAGGAAGAAATGCATACGCACTTTCTGGCCAACCAAGCAAGCTTGTAAAGGAAATCTGCACTACAATGAAGTCTCACTGCCCCCCGGTCAAAAGGGCCATCTGAAAAAAGTGTAAAATCCATAAAGGCAGGACAGGCCATGGAGAACTGGAAGCCTTGTTATGCTGATGGGCGGGATGTAAATTGCCAATAGCCACTCTGGAGAAGTGTATGGTGTTTCCTGAAACATCTAAAAAACAAAGCAACAGAGCCTAGGGCACTTCCACTTATAGTCCTATTGCTTAGTGAAATTAAAATCGAAAAGACACAGCCACCCCAAAGTTTGGGACGGTTCTGTTTACAAGAACCTCATTTACGGTACAAGTTCAATATCACAGAAAGCGAAAAATGTATAAAGACGTTGTGGTACTTACGTACAATGCAATATCACTCAGCAATGAAATCTATGTCATCAGGCTTGTAGCAGAATAATGAGTGGATTCAGGTACGATGATTTTAAGTGAAATAAGTCACACAGAAAAAGAAACATCATAAGATATCACTAATACACGGAATGTAAACTTGGCTACACAGGAACTGAATTACAAAACAGAACAGGGTCTCAAATGTAGAAAACCTACTTATGCTTGCTTAAGGGGAAAGGTGAGTTGGGGTGCTGCATAAAACCAGAGATTGAAATTAGCACAGATACCATTCCATAAGCCAAATATGTAATAGACAAGAGCTACTCCTTGCTCAAAGAAGTGGACTCAACACCGCATATTAAACGCCTAAGAATATAACTGACTAGTAAGAATCTTAAAACCTATGGATATATATGTCTCCGAAAGAGAATCAAGCGTGTGTACAGTGACATAAACACAGCAGCCATAGGATTGGTGAGGTTCGGTGAGCAAATGCAGACCCTTTGAAGTCATATTGCATGGTACCCATTCCATGGGTCTCAAATCTCCATGTTTAAGGGATTCTTCCTTCAGCTAAAACATGCATGTGGAACCCAGAGTATGATCCACCGTGTGATCGGGAAACGTGTTCAAATGTGTCTCAGTTTTTGTCCCCTGGTACACAGGTGCAACATTCCAGACGCTTTACTAACACTCTCCCCACTTGGAGAGTCAGTGCCTTTAACCTCCTGTTTGGCCCAATTTGCAATTTCTGCGGAAAATGAACAGGAATAGGGAGAACCCATGAGAGACTAGCTGGAGGTGTCTGGACGGGCAAATTTAAGTCTCACTTCCCACCAGGAAGAGGAATTAACCAAAGGCTCAGCGTGTCATGCCGGAACCACACTAGGGCCTGAAGCAATCTTGCGGTGTTGCGGCCAGCTCACAATAATGCGAGTTGAAGAAAGGAGCTCAGGGGCACTGTAATTCACAAACCTGCAGAATTATAAATGACAGCTATCGTCCAAAAATATATTGAAGTAAGGATGCCAAGAGGACTTGAAAGCGGGGCAGAATTGCAGGAAACCGATTTCAGGAGGTAGACTGGAATTGCATGTAAAGCATAGGAAAAGAGGCAGGATGTCCAAAATGATGCACTTGGCCAAAAAGGGCGTATGCGTTTTTCCCTGAATATATTCAGGAAAAAACGCATATGCACTTTTTGGCCAACCAAGCAAGCTTGCAAAGGAAATCTACACTACAATGAAGTCTCACTGCCCCCCGGTCAAAAGGGCCATGTGAAAAAAGTGTAAAATCCAGAAAGGCAGGACAGGCCATGGAGAACAGGGAGACTTGTTATGCTGAAGGGCGGGATGTAAATTGCCAACAGCCACTCTGGAGAAGTGTATGGTGTTTCCTGAAACATCTGAAAAATAAAGCAACAGAGCCTATGGCACTTCCACTTATGGTCCTAAGCTTAGGGAAATTAAAATAAAAAAGACACAGCTACCCCAAAGTTTGGGACGGCTCTGTTTACAAGAACCTCGTTTCCGGTACAAGTTCAATATCGCAGAAAGCAAAAAATGGATTAAGAAGTTGTGGTACTTACGTACAATACAATATCACTCAGCAATGAAATCTATGTCATCAGGCCCGTCGCAGCATAATGAGTGGATTCAGGTACGATGATTCTAAGTGAAATAAGTCACACAGAAAAAGAAACATCATAAGATATCACTACTACACGGAATGTAAACTTGGCTACACAGGAACTGAATTACAAAACGGAACAGAGTCTCAAATGTAGAACACCAACTTATGCTTGCTTAAGGGGAAAGGTGAGTTGGGGTGCTGCATAAAACCAGAGATTGAAATTAGCACAGATACCATTCCATAAGCCAAATATGTAATAGACAAGAGCTACTCCTTGCTCAACGAAGTGGAATCAACACCCCATATTAAACGCCTAAGAATATACCTGACTAGTAAGAATCTTAAAACCTATGGATTTATATGTCTCTGAAAGAGAATCAAGCGTGTGTTCAGCGGCACAAACGCAGCAGTGATAGGATTGTTGAGGTTCGGTGAGCAAATGCAGACCCTTTGAAGTCATATTGCATGGTACCCATTCCATGGGTCTCAACTCTCCAGGTTTAAGGGATTCTTCCTTCAGCTAAAACATGCATGTGGAACCCAGAGTATGATCCACCGTGTGATCGGGAAACGTGTTCAAATGTGTCTCAGTTTTCGTCCCCTGGTACTCGGGTGCAACATTCCAGACACTTTACTAATACTCTCCCCACTTGGAGAGTCAGTGCCTTTAACCTCCTGTTTGGCCCAGTATGCAATTTCTGCGGAAAATGAACAGGAATAGGGAGAACCCATGAGAGACTAGCTGGGGGTGTCTGGACGGGCAAATTTAACTCTCATTTCCCACCAGGAAGAGGAATTAACCAAAGGCTCAGCGTGCCATGCCAGTACCACACTAGGGCCTGAAGCAATCCTGCGGTGTTTCAGCCAGCTCACAAGAAAGCGAGTTGAAGAAAGGAGCTCAGGGGCACTGTAATTCACAAACATGCAGAGTTATAAATGACAGCTATTGTCCAAAAATATATAGAAGTAAGGCTGCCAAGAGGACTTGAAAGCAGGGCAGAATTGCAGGAAACCGATTTCAGGAGGTAGACTGGAATTGCATTTAAAGCATAGGTAAAGAGGCAGAACGTCCACAATGATGCACTTGGCCAAAAAGTACATAAGCGTTTTTTCCTGAATATATTCAGGAAAAAACGCATACGCCCTTTTTGGCCATCCAAGCAAGCTTGCAAAGGAAATCTGCTCTACAATGAAGTCTCACTGCCCCCCGGTCAAAAGGGTCATCTGAAAAAAGTGTAAAATCCAGAAAGGCAGGACAGGCCATGGAGAACTGGGAGCCTTGTTATGCTGATGGGCGAGATGTAAATTGCCAACAGCCACTCTGGAGAAGTGTATGGTGTTTCCTGAAACATCTAAAAAACAAAGCAACAGAGCCTAGGGCACTTCCACTTATGGTCCTATAGCATAGGGAAATTAAAATCAAAAAGGCACAGCCACCCCAAAATTTGGGACGGCTCTGTTTACAAGAACCTCGTTTACGGTACAAGGTCAATATCACAGAAATCGAAAAATGGAGAAAGAAGTTGTGGTACTTACGTACTATGCAATATCAGTCAGCAATGAAATCTATGTCATCAGGCCCGTAGCAGCATAATGAGTGGATTCAGGTACGATGATTCTAAGTGAAATAAGTCACACAGAAAATGAAACATCATAAGATATCACTAATACACGGAATGTAAACTTGGCTATACAGGAACTGAATTACAAACAGAACAGAGTCTCAAATGTAGAAAACCAACTTATGCTTGCTTAAGGGGAAAGGTGAGTTGGGGTGCTGCATAAAACCAGAGATTGAAATTAGCACAGATACCGTTCCATAAGCCAAATATGTAATAGACAAGAGCTACTCCTTGCTCAACGAAGTGGACTCAACACCCCATATTAAATGCCTAAGAATATACCTGTCTAGTAAGAATCTTAAATTCTATGGATTTATATGTCCCCGGAGGAGAATCAAGCATGTGTATAGCGGCATAAACACAGCAGTGATAGGATTGGTGAGGTTCGGTGAGCCAATGCAGACCCTTTGAAGTCATATTGCAGGGTACCCATTCCATGGGTCTCAACTCTCCAGGTTTAAGGGATTCTTCCTTCAGCTAAAACATGCATGTGGAACCCAGAGTATGATCCACCGTGTGATCGGGAAACGTGTTCAAATGTGTCTCAGTTTTCCTCCCCTGGTACTCGGGTGCAACATTCCAGACGCTTTACTAACACTCTCCCCACTTGGAGAGTCAGTGCCTTTAACCTCCTGTTTGGCCCAGTTTGCATTATCTGCAGAAGATGAACTGGAATAGGGAGAACCAATGAGTTACTAGCTGGAGGTGTCTGGACGGGCAAATTTAACTCTCATTTCCCACCAGGAAGAGGAATTAACCAAAGGCTCAGCGTGTCGTGCCGGAACCACACTAGGGCCTGAAGCAATCCTGCGGTGTTGCGGCCAGCTCGCAAGAAAGCGAGTTGAAGGAAGGAGCTCAGGGGTACTGTAATTCACAAACCTGCAGAGTTATAAATGACAGCTATTGTCCAAAAATATATAGAAGTAAGGCTGCCAAGAGGACTTGAAAGCGGGGCAGAATTGCAGGAAACCGATTTCAGGAGGTAGACTGGAATTGCATGTAAAGCATAGGAAAAGAGGCAGAACGTCCACAATGATGCACTTGGCGAAAAAGGGCGTATGCGTTTTTTCCTGAATATATTGAGGAAAAAATGCATACGCCCTTTTTGGCCAACCAAGCAAGCTTGCAAAGGAAATCTGCACTACAATGAAGTCTCACTGCCCCCCGGTCAAAAGGGCCATGTGAAAAAAGTGTAAAATCCAGAAAAGCAGGACAGTCCATGGAGAACTGGGAGCCTTGTGATGCTGATGGGCGGGATGTAAATTGCCAACAGCCACTCTGGAGAAGTGTATGGTGTTTCCTGAAACATCTAAAAAACAAAGCAACAGAGCCTAGGGCACTTCCACTTATGGTCCTATAGCTTAGGGAAATTAAAATCAAAAAGACACAGCCACCCCAAGTTTGGGACGGCTCTGTTTACAAGAACCTCGTTTACGGTACAATTTCAATATCGCAGACAGCGAAAAATGGATAAAGAAGTTGCGGTACTTACGTACAATGCAATATCACTCAGCAATGAAATCATGTCATCAGGCCCGTAGCAGCATAATGAGTGGATTCAGGTACGATGATTCTAAGTGAAATAAGTCACACAGAAAAAGAAACATCATAAGATATCCCTAATACACGGAATATAAACTTGGCTACACAGGAACTGAATTACAAAACAGAACAGGGTCTCAAATGTAGAAAACCAACTTATGCTTGCTTAAGGGGAAAGGTGAGTTGGGGTGCTGCATAAAACCAGAGATTGAAATTAGCACAGATACCCTTCCATAAGCCAAATATGTAATAGACAAGAGCTACTCCTTGCTCAGCGAAGTGGACTCAACACCCCATATTAAACGCCTAAGTATATACCTGACTAGTAAGAATCTTAAAACCTATGGATTTATATGTCTCCGAAAGAGAATCAAGCGTGTGTACAGTGGAATAAACACAGCAGTGATAGGATTGGTGAGGTTCGGTGAGCCAATGCAGACCCTTTGAAGTCATATTGCATATTACCCATTCCATGGGTCTCAACTCTCCATGTTAAAGGGATTCTTCCTTCAGCTAAAACATGCATGTGGAACCCAGAGTATGATCCACCGTGTGATCGGGAAACGTGTTCAAATGTGTCTCAGTTTTCGTCCCCTGGTACTCGGGTGCAACATTCCAAACGCTTTACTAACACTCTCCCCACTTGGAGAGTCAGTGCCTTTAAACTCCTGTTTGGCCCAGTATGTAATTTCTGCGTAACATGAACAGGAAGAGGGAGAACCAATGAGAGACTAGATGGAGGTGTCTGGACGGGCAAATATAACTCTAATTTCCCACCAGGAAGAGGAATTAACCAAAGGCTCAGCGTGCCATGCCGGAACCACACTAGGGCCTGAAGCATTCCTGTGGTGTTGCGGCCAGCTCACAAGAAAGCGAGTTGAAGAAAGGAGCTCAGGGACACTGTCATTCACAAACCTGCAGAGTTATAAATGACAGCTATCGTCCAAAAATATATTGAAGTAAGGCTGCCAAGAGGACTTGAAAGGGGGCAGAATTGCAGGAAACCGATTTCAGGAGGTAGACTGGAATTGCATGTAAAGCATAGGAAAAGAGGCAGAACGTCCACAATGATGCACTTGGCCAAAAAGGGCGTATGCGTTTTTTCCTGAATATATTCAGGAAAAAACGCATACGCCCTTTTTGGCCAACCAAGCAAGCTTGCAAAGGAAATCTGCACTACAATGAAGTCTCACTCCCCCCCGGTCAAAAGGGCCATCTGATCAAAGTGTAAACTCCAGAAAGGCAGGACAGGCCATGGAGAACTGGGAGCCTTGTGATGCTGATGGGCGGGATGTAAATTGCCAACAGCCACTCTGGAGAAATGCATGGAGTTTCCTGAAACATCTAAAAAACAAAGCAACAGAGCCTAGGGCACTTCCACATATGGTCCTATAGCTTAGGGAAATTAAAATCAAAAAGACACAGCCACCCCAAAGTTTGGGACGGCTCTGTTTACAAGAACCTCGTTTACGGTACAAGTTCAATATCGCAGAAAGCGAAAAATGGATAAAGAAGTTGTGGTACTTACGTACAATGCAATATCACTCAGCAATGAAATCTATGTTATCAGGCCCGTCGCAGCATAATGAGTGGATTAAGGTACGATGATTCTAAGTGAAATAAGTCACACAGAAAAAGAAACATCATAAGATATCACTACTACTCGGAATGTAAAGTTGGCTACACAGGAACTGAATTACAAAACAGAACAGGGTCTCAAATGCAGAAAACCAACTTATGCTTGCTTAAGGGGAAAGGTTAGTTGGGGTGCTGCATAAAACCAGAGATTGAAAGTAGCACAGATACCGTTCCATAAGCCAAATATGTAATAGACAAGCGCTACTCCTTGCTCAATGAAGTGGACTCAACACCCCATATTAAACGCATAAGAATATACCTGACTAGTAAAAAATTTAAAACCTATGGATTGATATGTCTCCGAAAGAGAATCAAGCGTGTGTACAGCGGCATAAACGCAGCAGTGATAGGATTGGTGAGGTTCGGTGAGCAAATGCAGACCCTTTGAAGTCATATTGCATCGTACCCATTAAATTGGTCTCAACTCTCCAGGTTTAAGGGATTCTTCCTTCAGCTAAAACATGCATGTGGAACCCAGAGTATGATCCACCGTGTGATCAGGAAATGTGTTCAAATGTGTCTCAGTTTTCATCCCCTGGTACTTGGGTGTAACATTCCAGACGCTTTACTAACACTCTCCCCACTTGGAGAGTCAATGCGTTTAACCTCCTGTTTGTCCCAGTTTGCAACTTCTGCGGATATGAACAGGAATAGGGAGAACAAATGAGAGACTAGCTGGAGGTGTCTCGACGGGCAAATTTAACTCTCATTTCCCACCAGGAAGAGGAATTAACCAAAGGCTCAGCGTGCCATGCCGGAACCACACTAGGGCCTTAAGCAATCCTGTGGTGTTGCGGCCTGCTCACAAGAAAGCGAGTTGAAGAAAGGAGCTCAGGGGCACTGTAATTCACAAACCTGCAGAGTTATAAATGACAGCTATCGTCCAAAAATATATTGAAGTAAGGCTGTCAAGAGGACTTGAATGCGGGGCAGAATTGCAGGAAACCGATTTCAGGAGGTAGACTGGAATTGCATGTAAAGCATAGGAAAAGAGGTAGAACGTCCACAATGATGCACTTGGCCAAAAAGGGCGTATGCGTTTTTTCCTGAATATATTCAGGAAAAAACGCATACGTACTTTTTGGCCAACCAAGCAAGCTTGCAAAGGAAATCTGCTCTACAATGAAGTCTCACTGCCCCCCGGTCAAAAGGGTCATCTGAAAAAAGTGTAAAATCCAGAAAGGCAGGACAGGCCATGGAGAACTGGGAGCCTTGTTATGCTGATGGGCGGGATATAAATTGCCAACAGCCACTCTGGAGAAGTGTATGGTGTTTCCTGAAACATCTAAAAAACCAAGCAACAGAGCCTAGGGCACTTCGACTTATGGTCCTATAGCTTAGGGAAATTAAAATCAAAAAGACACAAGCACACCACAGTTTAGGGCTACTCTGTTTACAAGAACCTCAACTTCAGTACACCTTAAATATCCCAGGAAAGAGAACAATGGATAAAGAAAATGTGGTACTTATGTACAATGGAATATCTGTTCACCATGAAATCAATGCAATAAGGTTAGTAGAAGGATAAAGAGTGGATTTAGGTCCGATAATACTACTTGAAATAAGTCAAACAGAAAAAGAAACATATCATAAGATATCACTTATAGAGGGAGGATAAATATGGCTCCACAAAAAATGAATTACAAAATACAACAGTGTCTCACATTTAGAAAACACACTTATGTCAGCTTAAGGGGAAAGGAGAGGTGGGGTGATGCATAAAACCAGAGTTTGAAATTAGCACAGATACCGTTCATTAAACCAAATAGGTATTAGACAAGATCTACACCTTGCTCAATGAACTGACCTCAACAGACCCTATACACCACAGAGAAATATATCTGAGTAATAAGAATCTTAAAACCCATGTATTGATATATCTCCATAAGGGAATCAAGTGTGTGCAGAGCGGCACAAACACAGCAGTGAAAATGAGCTAAACCCCGTTATAGAAATAAATTTTAAAACCAAAACACAGAAACAATGAAAGAGAGAAAAATTCTTACAAAATTCGCTCAGGGGCTGTGATGCAACCTGGAATGACCACATATAAACCCACAGCTGGATAAGACATAAGGCTGGACACTTGGGGCTGAGAGGATTGGTGAGCTTTGGTGAGCAACTGCTGAAAGTTTAATGCAATACTTCATGCTACTCATTCCAAGGGTCCCAACACTGCAGGTTGAAGGGAATCTTCCTACAGCTAAACCATGCATGGGAAATCCAGCAGATGGTATACCATATGATCGGGAAAGGTTTCTAAAATGCACCTCATTTTCCTCTCCTGGGGCTCCGGATCAACATTCCAGCCACTTTACTAACAACATCCCCACATGGAGAGTCAATGCCTTTAAGTTCCGGTATCGCACAGTCTGCAGTTAGTGCGGAGGATGAATGGGAATAGGGGGAACCAGTGAGAAAATAGCTGTAGCGGTTTCAATGGGCACATGTCACTGTAATTTCACATAGGAAGAAGAATTAACCAAAGGCACAGCAAGGCGCCCCAGAAGAAGAATAGGGCCTGAAGAAATCCTGTGGATATGAGGCAAGATCACAAAAATAAGAGCTGAAAAATGGAACTAAGGGCAACTGCAATTCAAAAAACTGCAGTTATAAACGCCAACTATTTTCCAAAAGTATATTGAGGTAAGGCTATGAAGAGGCACTGACAGCAAGTCAGAATTGCAGGAAACCGATTTCAGGAGGTAGACTGGAATTGCATTGAAAACATATGAAAAGATTCAGAACATAGACACTCATGCACTTGGCCAAAAAGGGCGTATGGGTTTTTTCCTGAATATATTCAGGAAGAAACGCATATGCCCTTTTGGGCAACCAAGCAAGCTTGCAAAGGAAATCTGCACTACAATGAAGTCTCACTGCCCCGCGGTCAAAAGGGCCATCTGAAAAAAGTGTAAAATCCAGGAAAGCTGGACAGGCCATGGAGAACTAGGAGCATTGTTATGCTGATGGGCGGGATGTAAATTGCCAACAGCCACTCTGGAGAAGTGTATGGTGTTTCCTGAATCATCCAAAAAACAAAGCAACAGAGCCTAGGGCACTTCCACTTATGGTCCTATAGATTAGGGAAATTAAAATCAAAAAGACACAGCCACTCCAAAGTTTGGGACGGCTCTGTTTACAAGAATCTCGTTTACGGTACAAGTTCAATATCGCAGAAAGCGAAAAATGGATACAGAAGTTGTGGTACTTACGTCCAATGCAATATCACTCAGCAATGAAATCTATGTCATCAGGCCCATAGCAGCATAATGAGTGGATTCAGGTACGATGATTCTAAGTGAAATAAGTCCCACAGAAAAAGAAACATCATAAGATATCACTAATACACGGAATGTAAACTTGGCTACACAGGAACTGAATTACAAAACAGAACAGGGTCTCAAATGTAGAAAACCAACTTATGCTTGCTTAAGGGGAAAGGTGAGTTGGGGTGCTTCATAAAACCAGATATGGAAAGTAGAACAGATACCGTTCCATAAGCCAAATATGTATTAGACAAGAGCTACTCCTTGTTCAACGAAGTGGACTCAACACCCAATATTAAACGCCTAAGAATATACCTGACTAGTAAGAATCTTAAAACCTATGGATTTATATGTCTCCGAAAATGAATCAAGCATGTGTACAGTGGCATAAACGCAGCTGTGATAGGATGGGTGAGGTTCGGTTAGCAAATGCAGGCTCTTTGAAGTCATATTGCATGGTACCCATTCCATGGGTCTCAACTCTCCAGGTTTAAGGGATTCTTCCTTCAGCTAAAACATGCATGTGGAACCCAGAGTATGATCCACGATGTGATCGGGAAATGTGTTCAAATGTGTCTCAGTTTCCGGCCCCTGGTACTTGGGTGCAACATTCCAGACGCTTTACTAACACTCTCCCCACCAGGAGAGTCAATGCCTTTAACCTCCTGTTTGGCCCAGTTTGCAATTTCTGTGGAAAATGAACAGGAATAGGGAGAACCAATGAGAGACTAGCTGGAGGTGTCTGGATGGGCAAATTTAACTCTCATTTCCCACCAGGAAGAGGAATTAACCAAAGGCTCAGCATGCCATGCCAGAAACACACTAGGGCCTGAAGCAATCCTACACTGCTGAGGCCAGCTCACAAGAAAGCGAGTTGAAGAAAGGAGCTCAGGGGCACTGTAATTCACAAACCTGCAGAGTTATAAATGACAGCTATCGTCCAAAAATATATTGAAGTAAAGCTGCCAAGAGGACTTGAAAGCGGGGCAGAATTGCAGGAAACCGATTTCAGGAGGCAGACTGCAATTACAGGTAAAGCATAGGAAAAGAGGCAGAACGTCCACAATGATGCACTTGGCCAAAAACGGCGTATGCGTTTTTTCCTGAATATATTCAGGAAAAAACACATACGCCCTTTTTGGCCAACCAAGCAAGCTTGCAAAGGAAATCTACACTACAATGAAGTCTCACTGCTCCCCGGTGAAAAGGGCCATCTGAAAAAAGTGTAAAATCCAGAAAGGCAGGACAGGCCATGGAGAACTGGGAGCCTTGTTATGCTGATGGGCCGGATGTAAATTGCCAACAGCCACTCTGGAGAAGTGTATGGTGTTTCCTGAAACATCCAAAAAGCAAAGCAACAGAGCCTAGGGCACTTCCACTTATGGTCCTATAGCTTAGGGAAATTAAAATCAAAAAGACACAGCCACCCCAAAGTTTGGGACGGCGCTGTTTACAAGAACCTCGTTTACGGTACAAGTTCAATATCACAGAAAGCGAAAAATGGATAAAGAATTTGTGGTAGTTACGTACAATGCAATATCACTCAGCAATGAAATCTATGTCATCAGGCCCGTGGCAGCATAATGAGAGGATTCAGGTACGATGATTCTAAGTGAAATAAGTCACACAGAAAAAGAAACATCATAAGATATCACTAATACACGGAATGTAAACTTGGCTACACAGGAACTGAATTACAAAACAGAACAGGGTCTCAAATGTAGAAAACCAACTTATGCTTGCTTAAGGGGAAAGGTGAGTTGGGGTGCTTCATAAAACCAGAGATTGAAATTAGCACAGATACCATTCCATAAGCCAAATATGTAATAGACAAGAGCTACTCCTTGCTCAACGAAGTGGACTCAACACCCCATATTAAACGTCTAAGTATATACCTGACTAGTAAGAATCTTAAAACCTATGGATTTATATGTCTCCGAAAGAGAATCAAGCGTATGTACAGCAGCATAAACGCAGCAGTGATAGGATTGGTGAGGTTCGGTGAGCAAATGCAGACCCTTGAAGTCATATTTCATGGTACCCATTTCATGGGTCTCAACTCTCCAGGTTTAAGGGATTCTTCCTTCAGCTAAAACATGCATGTGGAACCCAGAGTATGATCCACCGTGTGATCGGGAAACGTGTTCAAATGTGTCTCAGTTTTCGTCCCCTGGTACTCGGGTGCAACATTCCAGACGCTTTACTAACACTCTCCCCACTTGGAGAGTCAGTGCCTTCAACCTCCCGTTTGGCCCAGTTTCCAATTTCTGCGGAAAACGAACAGGAATAGGGAGAACCCATGAGAGACTAGCTGGAGGTGTCTGGACGGGCAAATTTAACTCTCATTTCCCACCAGGTAGAGGAATTAACCAAAGGCTCAGCGTACCATTCCGGAACCACACTAGGGCCTGAAGCAATCCTGCAGTGTTGCAGCCAGCTCACAAGAAAGCGAGTTGAAGAAAGGAGCTCAGGGGCACTGTAATTCACACACCTGCAGAGTTATACATGACAGCTACCGTCCACAAATATATTGAAGTAAGGCTGCCAAGAGGACTTGAAAGTGGGGCAGAATTGCAGGAAACCGATTTCAGGAGGTAGACTGGAATTGCATGTAAAGCATAGGAAAAGAGGCAGAACGTCCACAATGATGCACTTGGCCAAAAAGTGTGTATGCGTTTTTTCCTGAATATATTCAGGAAAAAACGCATACGCCCTTTTTGGCCAACCAAGCAAGCTTGCAAAGGAAATCTGCACTACAATGAAGTCTCACTGTCCCCCAATCAAAAGGGCCATCTGAAAAATGTGTAAAATCCAGAAAGGCAGGAAAGGCCATGGAGAACTGGGAGCCTTGTTATGCTGATGGTCGGGATGTAAATTGCCAACAGCCACTCTGGAGAAGTGTATGGTGTTTCCTGATACATCTAAAAAACAAAGCAACAGAGCCTAGTGCACTTCCACTTATGGTCCTATAGCTTAGGGAAATTAAAATCAAAAAGACACAGCCACCCCAAAGTTGGGAAGGCTCTGTTTACAAGAACCTCGTTTATGGTACAAGTTCAATATCACAGAAAGCGAAAAATGGATAAAGAAGTTGTGGTACTTACATCCAATGCAATATCACTCAGCAATTAAATCTATGTCATAAGGCCCGTAGCAGCATAATGAGTGGATTCAGGTACGATGATTCTAAGTGAAATAAGTCACAGAGAAAAAGAAACATCATAAGATATCACTAATACACGGAATGTAAACTTGGCTACACAGGAACTGAATTACAAAACACAACAGGGTCTCAAATGTAGAAAACCAACATATGCTTGCTTAAGGGGAAAACTGAGTTGGGGTGCTGCATAAAACCAGAGATTGAAGTTAGCACAGATACCGTTCCATAAGCCAAATATGTAATAGACAAGAGCTATTCCTTGCTCAACGAAGTGGACTCAACACCCCATATTAAACGCCTAAGAATATACCTGACTAGTAAGAATCTTAAAACCTATGAATTTATATGTCTCCGAAAGAGAATCAAGCGTGTGTACCGTGGCATAAATGCAGCAGTGATAGGATGGGTGAGGTTCGGTGAGCAAATGCAGACCCTTTGAAGTCATATTGCATGGTACCCTTTCCATGGGTCTCAACTCTCCAAGTTTAAGGGATTCTTCCTTCAGCTAAAACATGCATGTGGAACCCAGAGTATGATCCACCGTGTGATCGGGAAACGTGTTCAAATGTGTCTCAGTTTTCTTCCCCTGGTACTTGGGTGCAACATTCCACACGCTTTACTAACACTCTCCCCACTTGGAGAGTCAGTGCCTTTAACCTCCTGTTTGGCCCAGTTTGCAATTTCTGCGGAAAATGAACAGGAATAGGGAAAACCAATGAGAGACTAGCTGGAGGTGTCTGGACGGGCAAATTTAACTCTCATTTCCCACCAGGAAGAGGAATTAACCAAAGGCACAGCGTGCCATGCCGGAACCACACTAGGGCCTGAAGCAATCTTGCGGTGTTGCGGCCAGCTCACAAGAAAGCGAGTTGAAGAAAGGAGCTCAGGGGCACTGTAATTCACAAACCTGCAGAGTTATAAATGACAGCTATCGTCCAAAAATATATTGAAGTAAGGCTGCCAAGAGGACTTGAAAGCGGGGCAGAATTGCAGGAAACCGATTTCAGGAGGTAGACTGGAATTGCATGTAAAGCATAGGAATAGAAGCAGAACGTCCACAATGATGCACTTGGACAAAAAGGGCGTATGCGTTTTTTCCTGAATATATTCAGGAAAAAACGCATACGCCCTTTTTGGCCAACCAAGCAAGCTTGCAAAGGAAATCTGCACTACAATGAAGTCTCACTGTCCCCAGGTCAAAAGGGCCATCTGAAAAAAGTGTAAAATTCAGAAAGGCAGGACAGGCCATGGAGAACTGGGAGCCTTGTTATGCTGATGGGCGGGATGTAAATTGCCAACAGCCACTCTGGAGAAGTGTGTGGTGTTTCCTGAAACAACTAAAAAACAAAGCAACAGAGCCTAGGGCACTTCCACTTATGTTCCTATAGCTTAGGGAAATTAAAATCAAAAAGACACAGCCACCCCAAAGTTTGGGACGGCTCTGTTTACAAGAACCTCGTTTACGGTACAAGTTCAATATCACAGAAAGCGAAAAATGGATAAAGAAGTTGTGGTACTTACGTACAATGCAATATCACTCAGCAATGAAATCTATGTCATCAGGCCCGTAGCAGGATAATGAGTGGATTCAGGTACGATGATTCTAAGTGAAATAAGTCACACAGAAAAAGAAACATCATAAGATATCACTAATACACGGAATGTAAACTTGGCTACACAGTAACTGAATTACAAAACAGAACAGGGTCTCAAATGTAGAAAACCAACTTATGCTTGCTTAAGGGGAAAGGTGAGTTGGGGTGCTGCTTAAAACCAGAGATTGAAATTAGCACAGATACCGTTCCATAAGCCAAATATGTAATAACAAGAGCTACTCCTTGCTCAACGAAGTGGACTCAACACCCCATATTAAACGCCTAAGACTATACCTGACTAGTAAGAATCTTAAAACCTATGGATTTATATGTCTCCGAAAGAGAATCAAGCATGTGTACAGCGGCATAAACGCAGCAGTGATAGGATTGGTGAGGTTCGGTGAGCAAATGCAGACCCTTTGAAGTCATATTGCATGGTACCCATTCCATGGGTCTCAACTCTCCAGGTTTAAGGGATACTACCTTCAGCTGAAACATGCATGTGGAACCCAGAGTATGATCCACAGTGTAATCGGGAAACGTGTTCAAATGTGTCTCAGTTATCGTCCCCTGGTACTCGGGTGCAACATTCCAGATGCTTTACTAACACTCTCCCCACTTGGAGAGTCAGTGCCTTTAACCTCCTGTTTGGCCCAGTATGCAATTTCTGCGTAAGGTGAACAGGAATAGGGAGAACCAATGAGAGACTATCTGGAGGTGTCTGGATAGGCAAATTTAACTCTCATTTCCCACCAGGAAGAGGAATTAACCAAAGGCTCAGCGTGCCATGCCGGAACCACACTAGGGCCTGAGGCAATCCTGTGGTGTTGCGGCCAGCTCACAAGAAAGCGACTTGAAGAAAGGAGCTCAGGGGCACTGTAATTCACAAACCTGCAGAGTTATAAATGACAGCTATCGTCCAAAAATATATTGAAGTAAGGCTGCCAAGAGGACTTGAAAGTGGAGCAGAATTGCAGGAAACCGATTTCAGGAGGTAGACTGGAATTGCATGTAAAGCATAGGAAAAGAGGCAGAACGTCCACAATGATGCACTGGGCCAAAAAGGGCGTATGCGTTTTTTCCTGAACATATTCAGGAAAAAACGCATACGCCCTTTTTGGCCAACCAAGCAAGCTTGCAAAGGAAATCTGCACTACAATGAAGTCTCACTGCCCCCCTGTCAAAAGGGCCATCTGAAAAAAGTGTAAAATCCAGAAAGGCAGGACAGGCCATGGAGAACTTGGAGCCTTGTTATGCTGATGGGCGGGATGTAAATTGCCAACAGCCACTCTGGAGAAGTGTATGGTGTTTCCTGAAACATCTAAGAAACAAAGCAACAGAGCCTAGGGCACTTCCACTTATGGTCCTATAGCTTAGGGAAATTAAAATCAAAAAGACACAGCCACCCCAAAATTTGGGACGGCTCTGTTTACAAGAACCTCATTTACGGTACAAGCTCAATATCACAGAAAGCGAAAAATGGAGAAAGAAGTTGTGGTACTTACGTACAATGCAATATCTCTCAGCAATGAAATCTATGTCATCAGGCCCATAGCAGCATAATGAGTGGATTCAGGTACGATGATTCTAAGTGAAATAAGTCACACAGAAAAAGAAACATCATAAGATATCACTACTACACGGAATGTAAACGTGGCTACAGAGGAACTGAATTACAAAACAGAACAGGGTCTCAAATGTAGAAAACCAACTTATGCTTGCTTAACGGGAAAGGTGAGTTGGGGTGCTGAATAAAACCAGAGATTGAAATTCGCACAGATATCGTTCCATAAGCCAAATATGTAATAGATAAGAGCTACTCCTTGCTCAACGAAGTGGACTCAATACCCCATATTAAACGCCTAAGAATATACCTGACTAGTAAGAATCTTAAAAGCTATGGATTTATATGTCTCCGAAAGAGAATCAATGCGTGTGTACAGCAGCATAAACGCAGCAGTGATAGGATTTGTGAGGTTTGGTGAGCAAATGCAGACCCTTTGAAGTCATATTGCATGGTACCCATTCCATGGGTCTCAACTCTCCAGGTTTAAGAGATTCTTCCTTCAGCTAAAACATGCATGTGGAACCCAGAGTATGATCCACCATGTGATCGGGAAACGTGTTCAAATGTGTCTCAGTTTTCGTCCCCTGGTACTCGGGTGCAACATTCCAGACGCTTTACTAACACTCTCCCCACTTGGAGAGTCAGTGCCTTTAACCTCCTGTTTGGCCCAGTTTGCAATTTCTGCGTAAGATGAACAGGAATAGGGAGAACCAATGAGAGACTAGCTGGAGGTGTCTGGACGGGCAAATTTAACTCTCATTTCCCACCAGGAAGGGGATTTAGCCAAAGGCTCAGCGTGCAATGCCGGAACCACACTAGGGCCTGAAGCAATCCTGCAGTGTTGCAGCCAGCTCACAAGAAAGCGAGTTGAAGAAAGGAGCTCAGGGGCACTGTAATTCACACACCTGCAGAGTTATAAATGACAGCTATCGTCCAAAAATATATTGAAGTAAGGCTGCCAAGAGGACTTGAAAGTGGGGCAGAATTGCAGGAAACCGATTTCAGGAGGTAGACTGGAATTGCATGTAAAGCATAGGAAAAGAGGCAGAACGTCCACAATGATGCACTTGGCCAAAAATGGTGTATGCGTTTTTTCCTGAATATATTCAGCAAAAAACGCATACGCCCTTTTTGGCCAACCAAGCAAGCTTGCAAAGGAAATCTGCACAACAATGAAGTCTCACTGTCCCCAGGTCAAAAGGGCCATCTGAAAAAAGTGTAAAATCCAGAAAGGCAGGACAGGCCATGGAGAACTGGGAGCCTTGTTATGCTGATGGGCGGGATGTAAATTGCCAACAGCCACTCTGGAGAAGTGTATGGTGTTTCCTGAAACATCTAAAACACAAAGCAACAGAGCCTAGGGCACTTCCACTTATGGTCCTATAGCTTAGGGAAATTAAAATCAAAAAGACACAGCCACCCCAAAGTTGGGACGGCTCTGTTTACAAGAACCTCGTTTATGGTACAAGTTCAATATCACAGAAAGCGAAAAATGGATAAAGAAGTTGTGGTACTTACGTACAATGCAATATCACTCAGCAATGAAATCTATGTCATCAGGCCCGTAGCAGCATAATGAGTGGATTCAGGTACGATGATTCTAAGTGAAATAAGTCACACAGAAAAAGAAACATCATAAGATATCACTAATGCACGGAATGTAAACTTGGCTACACAGGAACTGAATTACAAAACAGAACAGGGTCTCAAATGTAGAAAACCAACATATGCTTGCTGAGGGGGAAAGGTGAGTTGGGGTGCTGCATAAAACCAGAGATTGAAATTAGCACAGATACCGTTCCATAAGCCAAATATGTAATAGACAAGAGCTACTCCTTGCTCAACGAAGTGGACTCAACACCCCATATGAAACGCCTAAGAATATACCTGACTAGTAAAAATCTTAAAACCTATGGATTTATATGTCTCCGAAAGAGAATCAAGCGTGTGTACCGTGGCATAAATGCAGCAGTGATAGGATGGGTGAGGTTCGGTGAGCAAATTCAGACCCTTTGAAGTCATATTGCATGGTACCCATTCCATGGGTCTCAACTCTCCAGGTTTAAGGGATTCTTCCTTCAGCTAAAACATGCATGTGGAACCCAGAGTATGATCCACCGTGTGATCGGGAAACGTGTTCAAATGTGTCTCAGTTTTCGTAGCCTGGTACTCGGGTGCAACATTCCAGACGCTTTACTAACACTCTCCCCACTTGGAGAGTCAGTTCCTTTAACCTCCTGTTTGGCCCAGTTTGCAATTTCTGCGGAAAATGAACAGGAATAGGGAAAACCAATGAGAGACTAGCTGGAGGTGTCTGGACGGGCAAATTTAACTCTCATTTCCCACCAGGAAGAGGAATTAACCAAAGGCACAGCGTGCCATGCCGGAACCACACTAGGGCCTGAAGCAATCCTGCGGTGTTGCGGCCAGCTCACAAGAAAGCGAGTTGAAGAAAGGAGCTCAGGGGCACTGTAATTCACAAACCTGCAGAGTTATAAATGACAGCTATCATTCAAAAATATGTTGAAGTAAGGCTGCCAAGAGGACTTGAAAGCGGGGCAGAATTGCAGGAAACCGATTTCAGGAGGTAGAGTGGAATTGCATGTAAAGCATAGGAAAAGAGGCAGAACGTCCACAATGATGCACTTGGCCAAGAAGGGCGTATGCGTTTTTTCCCGAATATATTCAGGAAAAAACGCATACGCCCTTTTTGGCCAACCAAGAAAGCTTGCAAAGGAAATCTGCACTACAATGAAGTCTCACTGCCCCCCGGTCAAAAGGGCCATCTGAAAAAAGTATAAAATCCAGAAAGGCAGGACAGGCCATGGAGAACAGGGAGCCTTGTTATGTTGATGGGCGGGATGTAAATTGCCAACAGCCACTCTGGAGAAGTGTATGGTGTTTCCTGAAACATCTAAAAAACAAAGCAACACAGCCTAGGACACTTCCCCTTATGGTCCTATAGCTTAGGGAAATTAAAATCAAAAAGACATAGCCACCCCAAAGTTTGGGCCGGCTCTGTTTACAAGAACCTCGTTTACTGTACAAGTTCAATATCGCAGAAAGCGAAAAATGCATAAAGAAGTTGTGGTACTTACGTACAATGCAATATCACTCAGCAATGAAATCTATGTCATCAGGCCCATAGCAGCATAATGAGTGGATTCAGGTATGAAGATTCTAAGTGAAATAAGTCAAAGAGAAAAACAAACATCATAAGATATCACTAATACTCGGAATGTAAACTTGGCTACACAGGAACTGAATTACAAAACAGAACAGGGTCTCAAATGTAGAAAACCAACTTATGCTTGCTTAAGGGGAAAGGTGAGTTGGGGTCCTGCATAAAACCAGAGATTTAAATTAGCAAAGATACCATTCCATAAACCAAATATGTAATAGGCAAGAGCTACTCCTTGCTCAATGAAGAGGACACAACACCCCATATTAAACGCCTAAGAATATACCTGACTAGTAAGAATCTTAAAACCTATGGATTTCTATGTCTCCGAAAGAGAATCAAGCGTGTGTACAGCAGCATAAACACAGCAGTGATAGGATTGATGAGGTTCGGTGAGCAAATGCAGACCCTTTGAAGTCATATTCCATGGTACCCATTCCATGGGTCTCAACTCTCCAGGTTTATGTATTCTTCCTTCAGCTAAAACATGCATGTGGAACCCAGAGTATGATCCACCATGTGATCGGGAAACGTGTTCAAATGTGTCTCAGTTTTCGTTCCCTGGTACTCGGGTGCAACATTCCAGACGCTTTACTTACACTCTCCTCACTTGGAGAATCCGTGCCTTTAACCTCCTGTTTGGACCAGTTTGCAATTTCTGCATAGGATGAACAGGAATAGGGAGAACCAATGAGAGACTAGCTGGAGGTGTCTGGACGGGCAAATTTAACTCTCATTTCCCACCAGGAAGAGGAATTAACCAAAGGCTCAGTGTGCCGTGCTGGAACCACACTAGGGCCTGAAGCAATCCTGCGGTGTTTTGGAGAGCTCAAAGAATGTGAGTTAAAGAAAGGAGCTCAGGGGCACTGTCATTCACAAACCTGCAGAGTTATAAATGACAGCTATGGTCCAAAAATATATTGAAGTAAGACTGACAAGAGGACTTGAAAGCGGGGCAGAATTGCAGGAAACCGATTTCAGAATGTACACGGGAGTCGCTCTTAAAGCATAGGAAAAGAGACAGAACTTGGAAAATAATGCACTTGGCAAAAAAGGGCATATGTGTTTTATCCAGAGCTCTCATAACTGAGGGGAGGAGATTCCCAGCAGGCTCCAACTGCCACCTGAGGGCTCACGTTGCCAAGGCAACGTGAGCAAGCTAGGCAGGAGTTACCTCACAGCAGAGGTTCCACCTCACAGAAGGGTGAGAAACCCAGCCAACATCAGACTCTCACCAGAGGGCCCACATCACCAAGGGGATGGGAAACAGGCAGGAGTGTCTTCACACCAGTGGGGCCACATCATCGAAAGGTGAGGTACTCAGCACATGTGTCCTCAAACCAGAGGACACACATCACCAAGGGCCTCGGAGTGAGGCAGGCAGGAGTAGCCTCACAACACTGGGCCCATAGAATAAAAAAGTGAGGAATCCAGCAGTTGGAACCTCCCAGCAGGCGGCCCAGAGCACCGAGGCTATGGGATCCAGGCCACAGTGAACTCACAGAAGAGGGCCCATGTCATGAAACTGAGCAACCCAGGCATTGGGACCTCAGAGCAGGAGGCCCACATCACCATGGGGTTGGAAATCTGGTAGGAGTGTCCTCGCACCACTGAGAACGTATCAGAAAATTTTGGGCGACCAGCAGTTAGGGCCTGACGCCAGAGGACCCTCATCACCAAGGGAAGGAGGCTCCCAGCAGGTTCCAACTGCCACCAGAGGGCTGACGTCGCCAAGGCGATGTGTGCCAACCAGGCACAAATGACCTCACAGCAGATGGCCCACCTCAGAGAAGTGTGACGAACCCAGTCAGGATCAGACTCGCACCAGAGGGCCCACATCACCAAGGGGATGGGAACCAGGCAGGAGTGTCCTCACATGAGTAGGGCCACATCATCGAAAGGTGAGGAACCCAGAACATGTGGCTTCAAACCATAGGACACCCATCACCAAGGGACTGGGAGTGAGGCAGGCAGGAGGAGCCTCATAACAGAGGGCCCAAAAATAAGAAAGGTGAGGAATCCAGCAGTTGGAACCTCCCAGCAGGCGGCCCAGAGCACAGAGGCTAGGGGATCCAGGCCGGAGTGAACTAACACCAGACAGCCCACATCATGAAACTGTGAGCAACCCAGACATTGGGACCTCAGAGCAGAAGGCCCACATCCCCATGGTGATGGGAACATGACAGGAGTGTCCTGGCAGCACTGGGCTCACATCAGAAAACGTGGGGTGCTCAGAAGTTAGGGCCTGACGCTAGAGGGCACTCATCAGCGAGAGGAGGAGGCTCCCAGCAGGCTCCAGCTGCCACCAGAGGGCCAACGTCGCCAAGGCGATGTGTGCCAGCCTGGCAGGAGTGACCTCACAGCAGAGGGCCCACCCCACAGAAGGGTGAGGAACACAGCCAGGATCAGACTCTCACCAGAGGACCCACATCACCAAGGGGATGGGAACCAGGCAGGAGTGTCCCCACACCAGTGGGACAACATCATCGAAAGGTGAGGATCCCAGCACATGTGTCCTCAAACCAGAGGAACCACATCACCAAGGGGTTCCGAATGAGGCTGGCAGGACCGGCCTCACAACACAGGGTCCATAGAATATAAAAGTTGAGGAATCCAGCAGTTGGAACCTCCCAGCAAGTGGCCCAGAGCACCGAGGCTATGGGATCCAGGCCGCAGTGAACTCACAGCAGAGGGCCCACATCATGAACCTGTGAGCAGCCCAGCCGTTGGGACTTCAGAACAGAAGGCCCACATCCGCATTGGGATGGGAACCTGGCAGGAGTGGCTTCGCACCACTTAGCACATATCAGAAAATGTTAGGAACCCAGCACTTAGGGCCGGACGCCAGGGGGCCCTCATAACTGAGGGGAGGAGACTCCCAGCAGGTTCCAACTGCCAACAGAGGGCCCACGTCTACAAGGTGGCATGCGCCAGCCAGGCAGTAGTGACCTCACAGCAGAGGGCCTATCTCAAGAAGGGTAAGGAACCGAGGCAGGATGAGACTCTCACCAGAGGACCCACAACACCAAGGGGATGGGAACCAGTCAGGACTGTCCTCCCACCAGTGGGGCCACATCATCGAAAGGTGAGGAACCCAGCACATGTGGCCTCATATCAGAGGACATACATCACAAAGGGGATGGGAGTGAGGCAGGTAGGAGTAGCCTAAAAACAGAGGTCCCAAAGAATAAAAAAGGTGAGGAATCCAGCATTTGGAACCTCCCAGCAGGCGGCCGAGAGCACAGAAGCTATGGGATGCAGGCAGGAGTGAACTAACACCAGAGAGCCCACATCATGAAACTGTGAGCAACCCAGGCGTTGGGACCTCAGAGCAGAAAGCCCACATCCCCATGGGGATGGGAACCTGACAGGAGTGTCCTGGCATCACTGGGCTCACATCGGAAAACGTGGGGAGCCCAGCAGTTAGGGCCTGATGCTAGAGGGTCCTCATCACCGAGGGCAGGAGGCTCCAGGCAGGTTCCATGTGCCAACAGAGGGCCCACGTCGCCAAGGTGATGTGTGCAAGTCAGGCAAGATTGACCTCACAGCAGAGGGCCTACCTCACAGAAGAGTGAGGAAGCCAGCCAGGATAAGACTGTCACCAGAAGGCCCACATCACCAAGGGGATGGGAACCAGGCAGGAGTGTCCTCACACCAGTGGGGCCACATCATTGAAAGGTGAGGAACCCAGCACATGAGGCCTCAAACCAGAGGACCCACATCACGAAGGGGTTGCGAGTGAGGCAGGCAGGAGGAGCATCACAACACAGGACCCATAGAATACAAAAGTTGAGGAATCGAGCAGTTGGAACCTCCCAGCAGGTGGCCAAGAGCACAGAGGCTATGGGATCCAAGCCACAGTAAACTAACAACAGAGAGCCCACATCATGAAATTGTGATCAACCCAGCCATTGGAACTTCAGAGCAGAAGGCCCACATCCCCATGGAGATGGGAGCCTAAGAGGAGTGCCCGAGCATCACTGGGCTCACTAAGAAAAGTTGGGGAGCCCAGCAGTTAGGGCCTGACGTCAGAGGGCCCTCATCACAGAGGTGAGGAGGCTCCCAGCAGGGTCCAAGTGCCACCAGAGGGCTCATGTCAACAAGGCGAGGTGAGCAAGCCAGGCAAGAGTTACCTGATAGTAGAGGGCCCACCTCACAGATGGGTGAGGAACCCAGCCAGGATCAGACTCTCACCAGAGGGCCCACATCACAAAGGGGATGGGAACCAGTCAGGATTATCCTCACACCAGTGGGGTCTCATCATCTTAAGGTGAGGAACCCAGCACATGTGTCCTCAAACCAGAGGACCCACATCACCAAGGGCCTTGGAGTGAGGCAGGCAGGAGTACCCTCACAACACAGGGCACATAATATAAAAAACGTGAGGATTCCAGCATTTAGACCTTCCAGCAGGCGGCTCAGAACACCGAGGCTATGAGATCCAGGCTGCAGTGAACTCACAGCAGAGGGCCCACATCATAAAACTGTGAGCAACCCAGGCGTTGGGACCTCAGCGCAGAAGGCCCACATCCCCATGGGAATGGGAACCTGGCTGGAGTGTCCTCGCACCACTGGGCGCACATCAGAAAATGTGGGGAGCCCACCATTTAGGGCCTGACGCCAGAGGGCCGTCATCACCGAGAGGAGGAGTCACCCTGCATGCTACAACTGCCACCAGAGGGCTCACGTCTCCAAGGTGACGTGTGCCAGCCAGGCAGGAGTGACCTCACAGCAGAGGGCCTACCTCACAGAACGTTGAGGAACCCAGCCAGGATTAGACTCTCGCCAGAGGGCCCACCTCACCAAGGGGATGGGAACCAGGCAGGAGTGTCCTCACACAAGTGGGGCCACATCATCGAAAGGTGAGGAACGCAGCACATGTGGCCTCAAGCCATAGGACAGTCATCACCAAGGGGCTGGCAGTGAGGCAGGCAGGAGGAGCCTCACAAGAGAGGGCACATAGAATAAAAAAGTTGAGGAATCCAGCAGTTGGAACCTCCCAGCAGGCAGCTCAGAGCACCGATGATAAGGGATCCTTGCCGGAGTGAACTCACAGCAGAGGGCCCACATCATGGTACTGTGAGCAAGCCAGCCGTTTTGACCTCAGAGCAGAAGGTCCATATCCCCATGGGGATGGGAACATGGCAAGAGTGTCCTCACTCACTTGGCGCACATCAGAAAATGTGGGGAGCCCAGCAGTTATGGCCTAAGGCAAGAGGGCCCTCATCACCGAGGGGAGGAGGATTCCAGCACACTCCAACTGCCACCAGAGGGACCACGTCGCCAAGGTGACGTGTGCGAGACAGGCATGATTGACCAACCGCAGAGGGCCCACCTCACAGAAGAGTGAGGAACCCAGACAGGATCAGACTCTCACCTGAGGGCCCACATCAGCAAGGGGATGGGAACCAGTCAGGACTGTCTTCCCTCCAGTGGGGCCACATCATTGAAAGGTGCGGAACCCAGCACATGTGGCCTCAAATCAGAGGACACATATCACAAAGGGAATGGGAGTGAGGCAGGCAGGAGTAGCCTAAAAACAGAGGGCCCAAAGAATAAGAAAGGTGAGGAATCCAGCAGTTAGAACTTCCCAGCAGGCGGCCGAGAGCACAGAAGCTATGGGATGCAGGCAGGAGTGAACTAACAGCAGAGAGCCCACATCATGAAACTGTGAGCAACCCAGACGTTGGGACCTCAGAGAAGAAGGCCCACATTCCAATGGGGATGTGAACCTGGCTGGAGTGTCCTCGCACCACTGGGCACACATCACAAAATGTGGGGAGCCCAGCAGTTAGGGCCTGACGCCAGAGGGCCCTCATCACCGAGGGGAGGAGGCTCCCAGCAGGCTCCAAGTGCCACCAGAGGGCTCATGTCCACAAGGCGAGGTGAGCAAGCCAGGCAGGAGTGACCTCACAGCAGACGGCCCACCTCACAGATGGGTGAGGAACACAGCCAGGATCAGACTCTCAACAGAGGGCCCACATCACCAAGGGGATGTGAACCAGGCAGGAGTCTCCTAAGACCATTGGTCCCACATCATCGAAAGGTGAGGAACCCAGCACATGTGGCCTCAAACCAGAGGACACACATCACGAAGGGGCTGGGAGTGAGGCAGGCAGGAGGATCCTCACAACAGAGGGCCCAAAAAATTTAAAAAGTGAGGAATCCAGCAGTTGGAACCTCTCAGCAGGTGGCCAAGAGCACAGAGGCTATGGGATCCAGGCCTCTGTGAACTAACACCAGAGAGCCCACATCATGAAAATGTGAACAACCCAGCCGTTGGGACCTCAGAGCAGAAGGCCCACATCCCCATGGAGATGGGATCCTAAGAGGAGTGCCCAAGCATCATTGGGCTCACTAAGAAAAGTTGGTGAGCCCAGCAGTTAGGGCCTGACACAAGAGGGCCCTCATCACCGTGGGGAGGAGATTCCCAGCACGTTCCAACTGCCACCACATGGCTGACTTCACCAAGGCAATGTGTGCCAGCCATGCAGGAGTGACCTATCAGCAGAGGGTCTCCCTCACAGAAGTGTGAGGAACACAGCCAGGAACAGACTCTCACCAGGGCGTCCACATAACCACGTGGATGAGAACCAGGCAGGAGTGTCCTCACACTAGTGGGGCCACATCATCGAAAGGTGAGGAACCCAGCAAAGGTGGCCACAAATCAGAGGACCCACATCACCAAGGGGTTGAGAGTGAGGTAGGTGTCTGGACGGGCATATTTAACACTCATTTCCCACCAGGAAGAGGAATTAACCAAAGGCTCAGCGTGCCCTGCCAGAAGCAGATTAGGGCCTGAAGCAGTCTTGCGGGTTTGCGGCCAGCTCACAAGAAAGCGAGTTGAAGAAAGGAGCTCAGGGGCCCTGTCATTCACAAACCTGCAGAGTTATAAATGACAGATAACGTCCAAAAATATATTGAAGTAAGGCTGCGAAGAGGACTTGAAAGCGGGGCAGAATTTCAAGAAACCGATTTCAGGAGGTAGACTGGATTTGCCTTTAAAGCATAGGAAAAGAGGCAGAACATCGACAATGATGCACTTGGCAAAAAAGGGCGCATGAGTTTGTTCCTGAATATATTCAGGAAAAAGCACATACACCCTTTTTGGCAAACCAAGCAAGCTTGCAATGGAAATCCGAACTACTATGAAGTGTCACTTCCCCCCGGTCTAAAGGGCCATCTGAAGAAAGTGTAAAATCCAGAAAGGCAAGACAGGCCATGGGGAAAAAGGAGCCTTGTTATGCTGATGGGCGGGATGTAAATTGCCAACAGCCACTCTGGAGAAGTGTATGGTGTTTCCTGATACATCTGAAAAACAAAGCAACAGAGTCTAGGGCATTTCCACTTATGGTCCTATAGCTTAGGGAAATTAAAATCAAAAAGACACAGCCACCCCAAAATTTGGGATGGCTCTGTTTACAGGAACCTCTTCTACGTTTCAAGTTAAATATCCCAGAGAACAAATAATTGATAAAGAAGTTGCGGTACTTACGTACAACAGAATACCACTCAGCAATGAAATCTGTGTCACCAGGCCTGTACCAGCATAATGAGTGGATTGAGGCACGATGATTCTAAGTGAAATAAGTCACACAGAAAAAGAAACATCATAAGGTATCATTAATGCACGGAATGTATACTTGGCTACACATGAACTGAATTACAAAACAGAACAGGGTCTCAAGTTTAGAAAACCAACTTATGCTTGCTTAAGGGGAAAGGTGAGTTGGGGTGCTGCATAAAACCAGAGTTTGAAATTAGCACAGATACTGTTCCATAAGCCAAATATGTAATAGACAAGACCTACCCCTTGCTCAACGAAATGGACTCAACAATGAGGTATCACCTCACACCTATTAGAATGGGCATCATCTGAAAATCTACAAACAACAAATGCTGGAAAGGGTGTGGAGAAAAGGAAGCCTCTTCCACTATTGTTGGGAATATAAATTGATACAGTCACTATGGAGAACAATATGGAGTTTCTTAAGAAACTAATAATAGAATTACCATATGATACAGCAATCCCAGTACTGGACATATACCCAGACAAAACCATAAATCAAAAAGAGACATTCACCGCAATGTTCATTGCATCACTATTTACAATATGGAGGTAATGGAAGCAACCTAAATGCCCACAGACAGACGAATGCATAAAGATGTGGTACATATATAAAATGGAATATTACTAAGCCATGAAAGGAATGAAATTGGGTCATTTGTAGAGACGTCGATGGATCTAGAGACTGTCATACAGAGTGAAGTAAGTCAGAAAGAGAAAAACAAATCTTGTATATTCATGCATATATGTGGAACCTAGAAAAACTGTACAGATTAACCGTTTTGCAAGGCATAAATAGAGCAACAGATGTAGCCAACAAACGTATGGACAACAAGGGGGGAAAGCTCTTGGGGGGGTGGTGGTGGGAGGAGTTGAGAGATTGGGATTGGCATGTAAACATTTATATGTATAAAATAGATAACCAATAAGAACCTGCTGTATAAAAATATAAAATAAAATTCAAAATTAAAAAGAAATAAAATTTAAAAAACAAAACAGAAAAAACAATTATTCCCTTCACATACATGTATTTATATGAATAAATTATTTCCATGCTTATATCTGTAAATACAAAAAAGAGGAATAAAATCTACCTTGAACCAAAAACGAAAAAGAGAAAAAAAGAACAGAACACACCAGTTACACAGAGGAAAACCGTATCAGGGCACTTGCTCCAGTTGTAAACAATTCTGAAGTTGGTCAGTGGTGGGGAATCGTCTCCCATTCAGCCAGCAGCCCCCACACAACAAGCGTCCTCATTACAAAGCTGGGGCACCGTGCTGAGGCATCTGTGAGTAAACGTGAGCTGAGCCCCAGGCCAGTTGCTGCTGAACTGTTCCCACCCTTCCCAGGTAAAACACCTGAATATATACAAGGACTTGAAAGCCTAGAGGAAGGGCCATGGAGCCACACGAGTGACAGCATGCCAGTTGACTTGGTGCCTGCAGGCCAGCCAGGATGGCCCTGGCCCTGGGTGCTCTTCTGGAAGATTTCCATTTCCCTGCCTGAGATACCCGTCCTGTCCCTGTCCCCACTGCTTTTTTCCTTCCTCACCTCTGCCCAGGGAGAAATTCCAGCAGCAGGTATGGGTGACACATCCTCTTCTTTAGCAGGTGGCAGCCTGGCAACTGCTGCAGAAAGTCCAGCAGAGCCCCACTCACACTGGGCCACCCACAAAGCCGTGGCCTCTCACTCCCTCCCACCAGCCCAGCCCCGAGACTGCTGACAGGGCAGAGAAAATGGCGTCAGGCACAGCTGCAGGGGCTCTTGCTGCCTGGAGTGGTATTTATATTGATCTCAACCCAGGCACACCTGGGGAGGGCTGGCCGGCACGGTAAGGCTGCCCAGGTCAGCCAATCATCACCCCTCAGGGGCTCACAGTTGCAGAAAATGGAACTTGCTGAACCGGCCAGGTCCAAGGAACAGGTGTGGGCTCCTGAGAGTCAGGATAGACAAGGGGCTGCAGCTTTGGCTTGTTTTCTAATCATTTTATCTGGCCCATGAGTGGGAGACAACTTCAAGAAAACCCTCTCCTAATGAGAGGAACCCAGGAGTCAGGGAGAGGAGGGGTGGGTGGTGGTTGGAGACAGAGGCCTGGTGCCCTGGGTGCAGTGGAAGTCTCTGGAAGACCAGGTGGAGGGAGGCCACACAGAGTGATGCCCAGGGTCACAGACCTGTCGGAGCTGCTGTTTGTTAGTTCAAGTCCTGCTCTGAGGTGCTCTGTGTCAGCTCTGAGCGACAGGTGAGATGGGGGTGCTCTTCAATGAGGGCTATGTGCACGGTTCCTGTGTGCCCAGCCCTGGCACGGTACCTGCAAGGGTAGCCCTGTATCCTGGGAGAGGCCTGACCACGAGAGTCCCGTGGGCTGGGTTGGGGGTGTGGTACCTGCCCAGGAGAGCTCCATATCCTGGGATTGGCCTGACCACGAGAGCCCCATGGGCTGCTGGGGACCTGGTAAAGGATGTCAGGACAGTCAGTGAAGCCACCGAGGATATACCTCCAGTTGCTCCTAATTCCTACACCCTGCTGGTCATTCTACCAACCACCAGGACATGGTATTCTGTATTAGTCTTCAATGATGCCTTCTTTTGTATTCCATTAGTCCCAGAGTCACAAGAAATTTTGGCTTGTGAGTGGCAGGACTCAACATACAACTAAAACAATACTTCCGGGCCGTCTTGCCCCAAGGGTTCAAAAATTCCCACACCATCTTTGGGGAAAGCTTAGCTAAAGACCGAAAAGTTCTACCTCTGGAAAAGGAAACCCTCCTTCAATATGCAGACGACATTCTGATCGCCAGCCCTACTAAGGAGGCCTCTGAACTACCAAGCCAATAAAGGATAGAAGTTTTCCAGAAAAAGCTCAAATATCACAGACTGCGGTGACCTGCCTGGGCTTCATTCTCACACAAGGTCAGAGAAGCCCATCCCAGGAAAGGGAAGAAACCATTTGCAGCCTTACCACTTTCTAAAACTAGAAGACAGCTTAGGGGTTCCTGGGGAGGCCAGGGTTTGCTGCTTCTGGATCCCTAACTACAGTCTACTAGCTGGGCCTCTATATGAAACACTGAAAGGAAAAAATGATGATCCTTTTGAACAGAATCCAGAAGTGGCCTTTCAAGAATGGAAAGAGCAGTCAATTCAGACCCTTGCCCTGGAACTCCCTAATTGAGCTAAACCCTTTGACCTTTCCATTCCCGGTGAAAGGTGAATCGCCATTGGAGAATTAGTGCAAAAACTGGGACCACTTGAAATGGAACAACGCAAGAATGCCATCCAGGTAGGATAAACTACAGTCACCAAGGGGCTTGGCCCACTGCCACATCTGGCCAAGATACTGGCGGTATCTAAAAACCTGGAAATCAGCAGCCCAAAAGGCCACCTCCCTCCTAAGGGAAAAGGACCCCACGTGGTGATCCTAATCACCAACCATGCCCTGAAGTTGCAGGGTTCGCTCCGTGGGCACACCGACCTCGAGTGAGGAGGCCCTCCAACTCCTACATCCAGAGAGATAACCGGGGGCAACAGGGCACCATGACGACTCATGTGAACATCACTTGACCTGGAGTTTCTCTCATAAAACAACAATAGTGTGTCCCGAAGGAGTAGACTACTGCTTGCAGGACTTACTGCACCCGGAGGGGAACTAATAATCTTGGCGGGGGAACCGTATATCACACTGTCACCATAGAAAAGCCTACAGACACCGTGATGATGGTGGCCAATAAGACCAGCTGGACTCCTGTTTACTTCAAAAGGCTGTTGACTCAGTGGCCATCATGGTCCTTGATCACCACTGACCCTGGACTGTCTGGGAGTTGAGCGGGCAGGGCTCTGACACCTCGTGCTGTTTTTACATTAATTCAGGGGCCTAATTGAAGAAAGAGCAGACTACTGGTCAGAGCATCTAGGCTGGCAGAAACGGTCAGCCTAAGGTGGCTGAACAAATGTGGGGCGGGGTGAAACCGGCCCCCACAGCGTCTCTGCACATCTCTTTCCTGGACCCTTAAAGGTCATTAGAATCTATAACACTTCCAATGCTGGTGCTCAGGCAGACGAGCAGAGAGGCAGGGGTCCTGGGGCCAATCAACGTCACCTGGAGGCTGCTGGGGAGAAGTTCTGACCCTCGTCCCCTGGTATGAGGGCTCCCAACTCAGCACTCAGCAGTTACAGAAGAAGGGTCTGCACCCTCAGCTCTCCAAGAATGAGGAACGGGACAAAAGGCAGAGGAGGGGTTTGTCCCCAGCAAAGCCCATTAAAAATCCCTGGGAGATAAAAATAGAATCTGGGCAATAAAGTCAAGTCTGACCTTTTTTATCCTTTGTGCTTTGTGTAATTTCACGTGCTCCTAGGGTCCCGCATGCAGAGGTTCCACACCCAGTACTTCAGACCAGATTTCCTAGTGCAGAATGGCTGGGTCGACACCTCAGCTCCTGGGGCCCAGTGCAGACTCCGAGATATAGAGCCTGAGCTGCAGCCAACCCGGCCCTCGAGAGCTCCGCCCCCTCCCTCCCACTGACTCTCACAGGATCTCTACACAGCAGCCCAGCCCACAGCCCACGGGGTAGTGCATGCTCTCACCTCTCCATTCTCTGATCAAAATATAAAGTTTCCTTTGCTTGTGAACCAAACTCAGTCTCGATCTGTTGGCCCCAATGACACTGGGCAGGGGGACACTTGTTGGGGTCCACTCTGGAGGATCAGTAACAGAAATTGAGACTATTGTAACTTCAATGAACAGATGTGTGAGCCAAACTGTAGTTAACATAGAACAGTTTATAAGGCTCGGGTAAAATAAGATGTTTCTAACACTTCCATTTGATATTTCCATCACTTTATTATAAGCAAGTTCAGTGAAAAGGTTTGTCTTATTTGTCAGGTCAATATTAGAGAAATGAAGTGATTTCTTTCCAAGGATGTACATCTAATAATCTTGGTTAAAGCTTCAATCTTGTTTTAAATGCTTTTCCATTGAAAATGATACCTCTCTTTCAGCTCCCCCATTTCTGAGAAGTATAAAATCTTATAATTTATTATTACCAAAGGGGAAAGGTGGGAGGAGGGATAAATTAACAGTTTGGAATTAACACATACACACTGCTATGTATAAAATAGATCATCAACAAGGAACTACTGTATAGCACAGGGAACTACACTCAATATTTTGCAATAACCTATAAGGGGAAATAATCGGAAAAAGAATAGATATTTTTATTGACATCATCTATCAATGACAGTTAAAGTGTAACGTAAGGGAAGCCGGTGGTGAGTGCTTCTGACCCTGAAGACTTCAATCATCTAAAGTTTGGACTCTGCCTACTTCCCAAGGCCCTTAATGAACATATGTGTAGCCGTAGCTTAAAAAACTCCCCAGTTTGGGTTTCGGGGAGACACTGATTTTGAAAAAGCCCTGGTGTTCTCCTTACATGAATGGGACTTTTCCTACTGCTAAAACATGTCTGTCACACCCAGAGGATGGTATACCGTCTGATCGGGAAGAGTTTGGAAAAGGCATCTCATCTCCTCATCTCCTGGTGCTCGGGTTCACCCCTCCAGCGTCTTTACTAACAGTCTCCCCACTTGGAGATGTCAGCACTGTCAACATCCTGTTGCGTACAGTTTGGAATTTGTCCAGAGGATGAAGCGGAAGGATGAGGAACAATGAGAGACAAGTCCTAGGTGTTCAGACAGGCACATGTCACTTTAATTTCCAATCAGGAAGACGAATTGACCAAAGGCTAGGGTTGCCCATGGAAACAGTATAGGGCTTGAGGAAATCCCACTGCTTTGTGGCCAGTTCCCATAAACACAAGTTGAACAATGGAACTCAGGGGCAGTAAAATTCACGAAACTGCAGAGTTGAAAATATCTGTCACTGAAAAATGTCTTGAGGAAAGTCAGAGAAAAGGATTGGTAAGCAAGGGAGAATGGCAGGAAAGGGATTTGAGGAGGTAGAAAGGACTCGCCATTAAGCACAAGAAAAGGGGCTGAACATTGCCAACATTGCAGTTGGCCAAAAAGGCTGTATGCGGTTTTTTCTGTATATATTCAAGAAAAGGGCATACACTTTTTTAGCCAACCAAACAGGTGGGCACTGGAAATCAATACTACAAAAGATATCACTTCGCATCAGTCAGAAGAGCCATCCTCATAAAGTATAAACTCCAGAAATGCAGGACAGGGCAAGGAGAAGAGGGAGCCCCGTGAGGCTTATAGTGGAAATGTATATTGCCAACGGCCATTCTGGAGAAGTGTATTGTGTTTACTAAAGCATCAAAAAAATGAGCTACAGAGCATAGGGCACTTGCACTCATGGGCGTATATCTTGGGAAAAACAAAAATCGAGAGGACACAGGCACCCCAATGTTTACTGCCTCTCTGTTTAAAAGATCCTCGACTAGGATATAACTTAAATGTCTCTGGAGGGAAAAAAATGGATAGAGATGTGGTACTTATGTAGAGTGGAATATTACTCAGCCTGGAAATCAATGAAATATGGCCAGTTGTAACAACTCCAAAGGAGTTACGTATGATCATTCTAAGTGACATAATTCTAAAAGACAATGACACGTATCATAAGATATCACTTAGGGGTAGAATCCAAAATGGCTACACATGAAATAAATTACAAAACAAAAACATAGTCAAATATGTAGAAAACACGTGTAAGGCTGCTAAACGGGAAAGGTGGGGAGGGGTGAGGCATCATCCAGGAGGTTGAAATTAGCAAAGATACCATTCCAAATACCAAACTGATAATCAACAAGGCCTACACGGTAGCTAAAAGAACTGCACTCAGCACACTCAAGTCACCGGAAAAGAATATCTATGACTGGTAAGAATCTGAAAAAGAATTTATTGATGTCTCTCTGTACGTGAATCAAGTGGATGTACAGCAGCAAGAAACAGAGCTTTGAAAATCAGCTGTAACCAATATAGTAATAAATTGAAAAAAATAAACGACAGAGAGACAGAGAAAACCTCTTACAACTTTTCCTCAGGGACGGTGATGCAACATGGATTGAACACATCTAGACCCACAGCAGGATGAGACATAAGGCTGGAAACTGTTCGTGCTAAGAGAAATGTGAGGTTGGGTGAGGAAATGCACACCCTTTAAAGTAATACTACCTGGTACCCATTCAATGGGTCCCAAATCTGCAGGTTCAAGGAATCTTCCTACAGCTAAAACATGCATGGAAAACCCAGAGGACTGTACACCATGTGATCGGGAGATGTGTCTAAAATGCACCTCATTTATCCTCTCCTGGTGCTCCTGTTCATCATTCCAGCCACGTTACTTAGAATCTCCCCACTTAGAGAATCAGCACATTTAAACTTCTGTTTCACACATTTTGCAAATTGTGAGGAGGATGAACGGGAAGGGGGGAACCAATGAGAGAATAGTTGTAGGGGTTTGGATGGGCACATGTCACTCTAATTTCCCATTAAGAATAAGAATTAAAAAAAGGCTCAGCCCGCCTCGCCAGAGCCAAAATAGGGCCTGAAGCAATCCTGCGGCTTTGAGGCCAGCTCACAAAAGAGCAACTTAAAAAATGGAGCTCAGGGTCACTGCAATTCACAAACCTGCAGAGTTATAAATGAAAACTAACGTCCAAAAATATGTTGAGGTAAGGCAAAGAAGAGGATCTGAATGCAAGACAGAATTGCAAGAAACAGATTTCAAGAGATAGATTGGACTCGTCTTTAAAGCACATGAAAAGCGGCAGAATTCCGACAATGATGCAGTTGGCCCAAAAGGGAGTATGCGTTTTTTCCTGAATATATCCAGGAAAAAACGCATACGCACTTTATGGGCAACCAAGCAAGCAAGCAATGCAAATGTGCACAACAAAGAAGTCTCATTTCCCACCGGTCAAAAGGGCCATCCGAAAAAATTGTAAAAACCAGAAATGCAGGACAGGCCATGGAGAACAGGGAGCCTTTATACGCTGATGGACAGTGTGTGAACTGCCGAGAGCCACTCTGGAGAAGTGTATGGTGGTTCCTAAATCATCTAAAAAACAGAGCTACAGAGCATAGGGCACTTCCAATCACGGGAGTATATCTAGGGAAGTCTAAAAATCAACAAGACACAAGCACACCACAGTTTAGGGCTACTCTGTTTACAAGAACCTCAACTTCAGTACACCTTAAATATCCCAGGAAAGAGAACAATGGATAAAGAAAATGTGGTACTTATGTACAATGGAATATCTCTTCACCATGAAATCAATGTAATAAGGCTAGTGGAAAGATAAAGAGTGGATTTAGGTCCGATAATACTACTTGAAATAAGTCAAACAGAAAAAGAAACATATCATAAGATATCACTTATAGAGGGAGGATAAATATGGCTGCACAAAAAATGAATTACAAAACAGAACAGTGTCTCACATTTAGAAAACACACTTATGTCAGCTTAAGGGGAAAGGAGAGGTGGGGTGATGCATAAAACCAGAGTTTGAAATTAGCACAGATACCGTTCAATAAACCAAATAGGTATTAGAAAAGATCTACACCTTGCTCAATGAACTGGCCTCAACACACCCTATACACCGCAGAGAAATATATCTGAGTAATAAGAATCTTAAAACCCATGTATTGATATATCTCCATAAGGGAATCAAGTGTGTGCAGAGCGGCACAAACACAGCAGTGAAAATGAGCTAAACCCCATTATAGAAATAAATTTTAAAACCAAAACGCAGAAACAATGAAAGAGAGAAAAATTCTTACAAAATTCGCTCAGGGGCTGTGATGCAACCTGGAATGACCACATATAAACCCACAGCTGGATAAGACATAAGGCTGGACACTTGGGGCTGAGAGGATTGGTGAGCTTTGGTGAGCAACTGCCAAAAGTTTAATGCAATACTTCATGCTACTCATTCCAAGGGTCACAACACTCCAGGTTGAAGGGAATCTTCCTACAGCTAAACCATGCATGGGAAATCCAGCGGATGGTATACCATATGATCGGGAAAGGTTTCTAAAACGCACTTCATTTTCCTCTCCTGGGGCTCCGGATCAACATTCCAGCCACTTTACTAACAACATCCCCACATGGAGAGCAATGCCTTTAAGTTCCGGTATCGCACAGTCTGCAGTTAGTGCGGAGGATGAATGGGAAAAGGGGGAACCAGTGAGAAAATAGCTGTAGTGGCTTCAATGGGCACATGTCACTCTAACTTCACATCAGGGAGAAGAATTAACCAAAGGCAGAGCAAGGCGCCACAGAAGAAGAATAGGGCCTGAAGAAATCCTGTGGATAAGAGGCAAGATCACAAAAATAAGAGCTGAAAAATGGAGCTAAGGGCCACTGCAATTCAAAAAACTGCAGAGTTATAAAGGCCAACTATTTTCCAAAAGTATATTGAGGTAAGGCTATGAAGAGGCACTGACAGCAAGGCAGAATTGCAGGAAACCGATTTCAGGAGGTAGACTGGAATTGCATTGAAAACATATGAAAAGAGGCAGAAGGTCGACAAAGATGCACTTGGCCAAAAAGCGCGTATGCGTTTTTTCCTGAATATATTCAGGAAGAAACGCATACACGCTTTCTGGCCAACCAAGCAAGCTTGCAAAGGAAATCTGCACTAAAATGAAGTCTCACTGCCCCCCGGTCAAAAGGGCCATCTGAAAAAAGTGTAAAATCCAGAAAGGCAGGACAGGCCATGCAGAACTGGGAGCCTTGTTATGCTGATGGGCGGGATGAAAATTGCCAACAGCCACTCTGGAGAAGTGTATGGTGTTTCCTGAAACATCCAAAAAACAAAGCAACAGAGCCTAGGGCACTTCCACTTATGGTCCTATACCTTAGGGCAATTAAAATCAAAAAGACACAGCCACCCCAAAGTTTGGGACGGCTCTGTTTACAAGAACCTCGTTTATAGTACAAGTTCAATATCGCAGAAAGCGAAAAATGGATAAAGAAGTTGTGGTACTTACGTACAATGCAATATCACTCAGCAATGAAATCTATGTCATCAGGCCCGTAGCAGCATAATGACTGGATTCAGGTACGATGATTCTAAGTGAAATAAGTCACACAGAAAAAGAAACATCATAAGACATCACTACTACACGGAATGTAAACTTGGCTACACAGGAACTGAATTACAAAACAGAACAGGGTCTCAAATGTAGAAAACCAACTTATGCTTGCTTAAGGGGAAAGGTGAGTTGGGGTGCTGCATAAAACCAGAGATTGAAATGAGCACAGATACCGTTCCATAAGCCAAATATGTAATAGACAAGAGCTACTCCTTGCTCAACGAAGTGGACTCAACACCCCATATTAAACGCCTAAGAATACACCACACTAGTAAGAATCTTAAAACCTATGGATTTATATGTCTCCAAAAGAGAATCAAGCGTGTGTACAGCGGCATAAACGCAGCAGTGATAGGATTGGTGAGGTTCGGTGAGCAAATGCAGACCCTTTGAAGTCATATTGCATGCTACCCATTCCATGGGTCTCAACTCTCCAGGTTTAAGGGATTCTTCCTTCAGCTAAAACATGCATGTGGAACCCAGAGTATGATCCACTGTGTGATCGGGAAACGTGTTGAAATGTGTCTCAGTTTTCGTCCCTGGTACTCGGTTACAACATTCCAGACGCTTTACTAACACTCTCCCCACTTGGAGAGTCAGTGCCTTAAACTTCCTGTTTGGCCCAGTTTGCAATTTCTGCGGAAAATGAACAGGAATAGGGAGAACCAATGAGAGACAAGCTGCAGGTGTCTGGACGGGCAAATTTAACTCTCATTTCCCACCAGGAAGAGGAATTAACCAAAGGCTCAGCGTGCCATGCCAGAACCACACTAGGGCCTGAAGCAATCCTGTGGTGTTTCGGCAGGCTAACAAGAAAGCGAGTTGAAGGAAGGAGCTCAGGGGCACTGTCATCCACAAACCTGCAGAGTTATAAATGACAGCTATCGTCCAAAAATATATTGAAGTAATGCTGCCAAGAGGACTTGAAAGTGGGGCAGAATTGCAGGAAACCGATTTCAGGAGGTACTCTGGAATTGCATGCAAAGCATAGGAAAAGAGGCAGAACGTCCACAATGATGCACTTGGCCAAAAAGAGCGTATGCTTTTTTTCCTGAATATATTCAGGAGAAAGCGCATAAGCTCTTTTTGGCCAACAGAGCAAGCTTGCAAACAAATCTGCACTAAAATGAAGTCTCACTGCCCCATGGTCAAAGGGCCATCTGAAAAAAGTGTAAAATCCAGAAAGGCAGGACAGGCCATGGAGAACTGGGAGCCTTGTTATGCTGATGGGCGGGATGAAAATTGCCAACAGCCACTCTGGAGAAGTGTATGGTGTTTCCTGAAACATCCAAAAAACAAAGCAACAGAGCCTAGGGCACTTCCACTTATGGTCCTATACCTTAGGGCAATTAAAATCAAAAAGACACAGCCACCCCAAAGTTTGGGACGGCTCTATTTACAAGAACTTCGTTTACAGTACAAGTTCAATATCGCAGAAAGCGAAAAAGGGATAAAGAAGTTGTGGTACTTACGTACAATGCAATATCACTCAGCAATGAAATCTATGTCATCAGGCCCGTAGCAGCATAATGACTGGATTCAGGTACGATGATTCTAAGTGAAATAAGTTACACAGAAAAAGAAATATTATAAGACATCACTAATACACGGAATGTAAACTTGGCTACACAGAAACTGAATTACAAAACAGAAGAGGTTCTCAAATGTAGAAAACCAACTTATGCTTGCTTAAGGGGAAAGGTGAGTTGGGGTGCTACATAAAACCAGAGATTGAAATGAGCACAGATACCGTTCCATAAGCCAAATATGTAATAGACAAGAGCTACTCCTTGCTCAACGAAGTGGACTCAACACCCCATATTAAACGCCTAAGAATACACCTGACTAGTAAGAATCTTAAAACCTATGGATTTATATGTCTCCAAAAGAGAATCAAGCGTGTGTACAGCGGCATAAACGCAGCAGTGATAGGATTGGTGAGGTTCGGTGAGCAAATGCAGACCCTTTGAAGTCATATTGCATGGTACCCATTCCATGGGTCTCAACTCTCCAGTTTTAAGGGATTCTTCCTTCAGCTAAAACATGCATGTGGAACCCAGAGTATGATCCACCGTGTGATCGGGAAACGTGTTCAAATGTGTCTCAGTTTTCGTCCCCTGGTACTCGGGTGCAACATTCCAGACGCTTTACTAACACTCTCCCCACTTGGAGAGTCAGTGCCTTAAACTTCCTGTTTGGCCCAGTTTGCAATTTCTGCGGAAAATGAACAGGAATAGGGAGAACCAATGAGAGACAAGCTGCAGGTGTCTGGACGGGCAAATTTAACTCTCATTTCCCACCAGGAAGAGGAATTAACCAAAGGCTCAGCGTGCCATGCCGGAACCACACTAGGGCCTGAAGCAATCCTGCGGTGTTGCTGCCAGCTAACAAGAAAGCGAGTTGAAGAAAGGAGCTCAGGGTCACTGTAATTCACAACATAAAGAGTTATAAATGACAGCTATCGTCCAAAAATATATTGAAGTAAGGCTTCCAAGAGGACTTGAAAGCGGGGCAGAATTTCAGGAAAGCGATTTCAGGAGGTAGACTGGAATCGCATGTAAAGCATAGGAAAAGAGGCAGAACGTCCACAATGATGCACTTGGCCAAAAAGGGCGTATGCGTTTTTTCCTGAATATATTCAGGAAAAAACGCATACGCCCTTTTTGGCCAACCAAGCAAGCTTGCAAAGGAAATCTGCACTACAATGAAGTCTCACTTCCCCCCGGTCAAAAGGGCCATCTGAAAAAAGTGTAAAATCCAGAAAGGCTTTACAGGCCATGGAGAACTGGGAGCCTTGTTATGCTGATGGGCGGGATGTAAATTGCCAACAGCCACTCTGGAGAAGTGTATGGTGTTTCCTGAAACATCTAAAAAACAAACCAACAGAGGCTATGGCACTTCCACTTATGGTCCTATAGCTTACGGAAATTAAAATCAAAAAGACACAGCCACCGCAATGTTTGGGATGGCTCTGTTTACAAGAACCTCGTTTACGGTACAAGTTCAATATCACAGAAAGCGAAAAATGGATAAAGAAGTTGTGATACTTACGAACAATGCAATATCACTCAGCAATGAAATCTATGTCATCAGGCCCGTAGCATCATAATAAGTGGATACAGGTACGATAATTCTAAGTGAAATAAGTCACACAGAAAAAGAAACATCGTAAGATATCACTACTACACGGAATGTAAACTTGGCTACACAGGAATTGAATTACAAAACAGAACAGGGTCTCAAATGTAGAAAACCAACTTATGCTTTCTTAAGGGGAAAGGTGAGGTGGGGTGCTGCATAAAACAAGAGATTGAAATTAACACAGATACCGTTCCATAAGCCAAATATGTAATAGACAAGAACTACTCCTTGCTCAACGAAGTGGACTCAACACCCCATAATAAACGCCTAAGAATATACCTGACTAGTAAGAATCTTAAAACCTATGGATTTATATGTCTCCGAAAGAGAATCAAGCGTGTGTACAGCGGCATAAATGCAGCAGTGATAGGATTGGTGAGGTTCGGTGAGCAAATGCAGACTCTTTGAAGTCATATTGCATGGTACCCATTCCATGGGTCTCAACTCTCCAGGTTTAAGGGATTCTTCCTTCAGCTAAAACATGCATGTGGAACCCAGAGTATGATCCACCATGTGATCGGGAAACGTGTTCAAATATGTCTCAGTTTTCATCCCCTGGTACTCGGGTGCAACATTCCAGATGCGTTACTAACACTCTCCCCACTTGGAGAGTCAGTGCCTTTAAACTCCTGTTTCACCCAGTTTGCAATTTCTGCGGAAAATGAACAGGAATAGGGAGAACCAATGAGAGACTAGCTGGAGGTGTCTGGACGGGCAAATTTAACTCTCATTTCCCACCAGGAAGAGGAATTAAACGAAGGCTCAGCGTGCCGTGCTGGAACCACACTAGGACCTGAAGCAATCCTGCGGTGTTGCCGTCAGCTCCCAAAAAAGCGAGTTGAAGAAAGGAGCTCAGGGACACTGTAATTCACAAACCTGCAGAGTTATAAATGAGAGCTATTGTCCAAAAATATACTTAAGTAAGGCTGCCAAGAGGACTTGAAAGCAGGGCAGAATTGCAGGAAACCGATTTCAGGAGGTAGAATGGCGTTGCATGTAAAGCATAGGAAAAGAGGAAGAACGTCCACAATGATGCACTTGGCCAAACTGGCATATGCGTTTTTTCCTGAATATATTCAGGAAACAACACATACGGCCTTTTTGGCCAACCAAGCAAGCTTGCAAACAAATCTGCACTAAAATGAAGTCTCACTGCCCCATGGTCAAAAGGGCCATCTGAAAAAAGTGTAAAATCCAGAAAGGCAGGACAGGCCATGGAGAACTGGGAGCCTTGTTATGCTGATGGGCGGTATGTAAATTGCCAACAGCCACTCTGGAGAAGTGTATGGTGTTTCCTGAAACATCTACAAAACAAAGCAACAGAGCCTAGGGCACTTCCACTTATGGTCCTATAGATTAGGGAAATTAAAATCAAAAAGACACAGCCACCCCAAAGTTTGGGACGGCTCTGTTTACAAGAACCTCGTTTATAGTACAAGTTCAATATCACAGAAAGCGAAAAATGGATAAAGAAGTTGTGGTACTTACGTACAATGCAATATCACTCAGCAATGAAATCTATGTCATCAGGCCCGTAGCAGCATAATGAGTGGATTCAGGTACGATGATTCTAAGTGAAATAAGTCACACAGAAAAAGAAACATCATAAGATATCACTACTACACGGAATGTAAACTTGGCTACACAGGAACTGAATTACAAAACAGAACAGGGTCTCAAATGTAGAAAACCAACTTATGCTTGCTTAAGGGGAAAGGTGAGTTGGGGTGCTGCATAAAACCAGAGATTGAAATGAGCACAGATACCGTTCCATAAGCCAAATATGTAATAGACAAGAGCTACTCCTTGCTCAACGAAGTGGACTCAAAACCCCATATTAAACGCCTAAGAATATACCACACTAGTAAGAATCTTAAAACCTATGGATTTATATGTCTCCGAAAGAGAATCAAGCGTGTGTAGAGCGGCATAAACGCAGCAGTGATAGGATTGGTGAGGTTCAGTGAGCAAATGCAGACCCTTTGAAGTCATATTGCATGGTACCCATTCCATGGATCTCAACTCTACAGGTTTAAGGGATTCTTCCTTCAGCTAAAACATGCATGTGGAACCCAGAGTATGATCCACTGTGTGATCGGGAAACGTGTTGAAATGTGTCTCAGTTTTCGTCCCCTGGTACTCGGGTACAACATTCCAGACGCTTTACTAACACTCTCCCCACTTGGAGAGTCAGTGCCTTAAACTTCCTGTTTGGCCCAGTTTGCAATTTCTGCGGAAAATGAACAGGAATAGGGAGAACCAATGATAGAGTAGCTGGAGGTGTCTGGACGGGCAAATTTAACTCTCATTTCCCACCAGGAAGAGGAATTAACCAAAGGCTCAGCATGCCATGCCAGAACCACACTAGGGCCTGAAGCAATCCTGTGGTGTTTCGGCAGGCTCACAAGAAAGCGAGTTGAAGGAAGGAGCTCAGGGGCACTGTCATCCACAAACCTGCAGAGTTATAAATGACAGCTATCGTCCAAAAATATATTGAAGTAATGCTGCCAAGAGGACTTGAAAGCGGGGCAGAATTGCAGGAAACCGATTTCAGGAGGTAGACTGGAATTGCATGCAAAGCATAGGAAAAGAGGCAGAACGTCCACAATGATGCACTTGGCCAAAAAGTGCGTATGCTTTTTTTCCTGAATATATTCAGGAAAAAACTCATACGCCCTTTTTGGCCAACCAAGCAAGCTTGCAAATGAAATCTGCACTACAATGAAGTCTCACTGCCCCCTGGTCAAAAGGGCCATATGAAAAAAGTGTAAAATCCAGAAAGGCAGGACAGGCCATGGAGAACTGGGAGCCTTGTTATGCTGATGGGCGGGATGTAAATTGCCAACAGCCACTCTGGAGAAGTGTATGGTGTTTCCTGAAACATCCAAAAAACAAAGCAACAGAGCCTAGGTCACTTCCACTTATGGTCCTATAGCTTACGGAAATTAAAATTAAAAAGACACAGCCACCCCAATATTTGGGATGGCTCTGTTTACAAGAACCTCGTTTACGGTACAAGTTCAATATCGCAGAAAGCGAAAAATGGATAAAGATGTTGTGGTACTTACGAACAATGCAATATCACTCAGCAATGAAATCTATGTCATCAGGCCCGTAGCAGCATAATGAGTGGATTCAGGTACGATGATTCTAAGTGAAATAAGTCACACAGAAAAAGAAAGGTCATAAAATATCACTAATACACGGAATGTAAACTTGGCTACACAGGAACTGAATTACAAAACAGAACAGGGGCTCAAATGTAGAAAACCAACTTATGCTTGCTTAAGGGGAAAGGTGAGTTGGGGTGCTGCATAAAACCAGAGATTGAAATAAGCACAGATACCGTTCCATAAGCCAAATATGTAATAGACAAGAGCTACTCCTTGCTCAACGAAGTGGACACAACAGTCCATATTAAACGCCTAAGAATATACCTGACTAGTAAGAAAATTAAAACGTATGGATTGATATGGCTCCGAAAGAGAATCAAGCGTGTGTACAGCGGCATAAACGCAGCAGTGATAGGATTGGTGAGGTTCGGTGAGCAAATGCAGACCCTTTGAAGTCATATTGCATGGTACCCATTCCATGGGTCTCAACTCTCCAGGTTTAAGGGATTCTTCTTTCAGCTAAAACATGCATGTGGATCCCAGAGTATTAAGTCATATTGCATGGTACCCCTTCCATGGATCTCAACTCTCCAGGTTTAAGGGATTCTTCTTTCAGCTAAAACATGCATGTGGAACCCAGAGTATGATCCACCGTGTGATCGGGAAACCTGTTCAAATGTGTCTCAGTTTTTGTCCCCTTGTACTCGGGTGCAACATTCCAGACGCTTTACTAACACTCTCCCCACTTGGAGAGTCAGTGTCTTTAACCTCCTGCTTGGCCCAGTTTGGAATTTCTGCGGAAAATGAACAGGAATAGGGAGAACCAATGAGAGACTAGCTGGAGGGGTCTGGACGGGCAAATTTAACTCTCATTTCCCACCAGGAAGAGGAATTAACCAAAAGCTCAGCATGCCGTGCCAGAACCACACTAGGGCCTGAAGCAATCCTGCGGTGTTGCGGCCAGCTCACAAGAAATCAAGTTGAAGAAAGGAGATCAGGGGCACTGTCATTCACAAACCTGCAGAGTTATAAATGACAGCTCTCGTCCAAAAATACATTGAAGTAAGGCTGCCAAGAGGACTTGAAAGCGGGGCAGAATTGCAGGAAACCGATTTCAGGAGGGAGACTGGAATTGCATGTAAAGCATAGGAAAAGAGGCAGAACGTCCACAATGATGCACTTGGCCAAAAAGGGCGTATGCGTTTTTTCCTGAATATATTCAGGAAAAAACGCATACGCCCTTTTTGGCAAACCAAGCAAGCTTGCAAAGGAAATCTGCACTACAATGAAGTCTCACTTCCTCCCGGTCAAACGGGCCATCTGAAAAAAGTGTAAAATCCAGAAAGGCAGGACAGGCCATGGAGAACTGGGAGCCTTGTTATGCTGATGGGCGGGATGTAAATTGCCAACAGCCACTCTGGGGAAGTGTATGGTGTTTCCTGAAACATCTAAAAAACAAAGCAACAAAGCCTAGGTCACTTCCACTTATGGTCCTATAGCTTAGGGAAATTAAAATCAAAAAGACACAGCCACCCCAATGTTTGGGACGGCTCTGTTTACAAGAACCTCTTTTACGGTATAAGTTCAATATCACAGAAAGCGAAAAATGGATAAACAAGTTGTGGTAGTTACGTACAATGCAATATCACTCAGCAATGAAATCTATGTCATCAGGCCCGTAGCAGCATAATGAGTGGATTCAGGTACGATGATTCTAAGTGAAATAAGTCACACAGAAAAAGAAACATCATAAGATATCACTAATACACGGAATGTAAACTTGGCTACACAAGAACTGAATTACAAAACAGAACAGGGTCTCAAATGTAGAAAACTATCTTATGCTTGCTTAAGGGGAACGGTGAGTTGGGGTGCTGCATAAAACCAGAGATTGACATTAGCACAGATACCATTCCATAAGCCAAATATGTAATAGACAAGAGCTACTCCTTGCTCAACGAAGTGGACTCAACACCCCATATTAAACGCCTAAGAATATACCTGACTAGTAAGCATCTTAAAACCTATGGATTTATATGTCTCTGAAAGAGAATCAAGCGTGTGTACAGCAGCATAAACGCAGCAGTGATACGATAGGTGAGGTTCGGTGAGCAAATGCAGAACCTTTGAAGTCATATTGCATGGTACCCATTCCATGGGTCTCAACTCTCCAGGTTTAAGGGATTCTTCCTTCAGCTAAAACATGCATGTGGAACGCAGAGTATGATCCACCGTGTGATCGGGAAACATGTTCAAATGTGTCTCAGGTTTCGTCCCCTGGTACTCGGGTGTAACTTTCCAGACGCTTTACTAACACTCTCCCCACTTGGAGAGTCAGTGCCTTTAACCTCCTGTTTGGCCCAGTTTGCAATTTCTGTGGAAAATAAACAGGAATAGGGAGAACCAATGAGAGACTAGCTGGAGGTGTCTGGACGGGCAAATTTAACTCTCATTTCCCACCAGGAAGAGTAATTAACCAAAGGCTCAGCGTGCCATGCCGGAACCACACTAGGGCCTGAAGCAATCCTGTGGTGTTGCGGCAAGCTCACAAGAAAGCGAGTTGAAGAAAGGAGCTCAGGGGCACTATCATTCACGAACCTGCAGAGTTATAAATGACAGCTATCCTTCAAAAATATATTCAAGTAAGGCTGCCAAGAGGACTTGAAAGCGGGGCAGAATTGCAGGAAACCGATTTCAGGAGGTAGACTGGAATTGCATGTAAAGCATAGGAAAAGAGGCAGAACGTCCACAATGATGCACTTGGCCAAAAAGGGCGTATGCGTCTTTTCCTGAATATATTCAGGAAAAAACGCATACGCCCTTTTTGGCCCACCAAGCAAGCTTGCAAAGGAAATCTGCACTACAATGAACTCTCACTGCCCCCCGGTCAAAAGGGCCATCTGAAAAAAGTGTAAAATCCAGAAAGGCAGGACAGGCCATGGAGAACTGGGAGCCTTGTTATGCTGATGGGCGGGATGTAAATTGCCAACAGCCACTCTGGAGAATTGTATGGTGTTTCCTGAAACATCTAAAAAACAAAGCAACAGAGCCTAGGGCACTTCCACTTATGGTCCTATAGCTTAGGGAAATTAAAATCAAAAAGACACAGCCACCCCAAAATTTGGGCCGGCTCTGTTTACAAGAACCTCGTTTACGGTACAAGTTCAATATCACAGAAAGCGAAAAATGGATAAAGAAGTTGTGGTACTTACGTACAATGCAATATCACTCAGCAATGAAATCTATGTCATCAGAACCATAGCAGCATAATGAGTGGATTCAGGTATGATGATTCTAAGTGAAATAAGTCACACAGAAAAAGAAACATCATAACATATCACTACTACACGGAATGTAAACTTGGCTACACAGCAACTGAATTACAAAGCAGAACAGGGTCTCAAATGTAGAAAACCAACTTATGCTTCCTTACGGGGAAAGGTGAGTTGGGGCGCTGCATGAAACCAGAGATTGAAATTAGCACAGATACCGTTCCATAAGAGAAATATGTAATAGTCAAGAGCTACTCCTTGCTCAACAAAGTGGACTCAACACCCCATATTAAATGCCTACGAATATACCTGACTAGTAAGAATCTTAAAACCTATGGATTTATATGTCTCCCAAAGAGAATCAAGCGTGTGTAGAGCTGCATAAACGCAGCAGTGATAGGATTGGTGAGGTTCAGTGAGCAAATGCAGACCCTTTGAAGTCATATTGCATGGTACCCATTCCATGGGTCTCAACTCTCCAGTTTTAAGGGATTCTTCCTTCAGCTAAAACATGCATGTGGAACCCAGAGTATGATCCACCGTGTGATCGGGAAACGTGTTGAAATGTGTCTCAGTTTTCGTCCCCTGGTACTCGGGTGCAACATTCCAGACGCTTTACTAACACTCTCCCCACTTGGAGAGTCAGTGCCTTAAACTTCCTGTTTGGCCCAGTTTGCAATTTCTGCGGAAAATGAACAGGAATAGGGAGAACCAATGAGAGACAAACTGCAGGTGTATGGACGGGCAAATTTAACTCTCATTTCCCACCAGGAAGAGGAATTAACCAAAGGCTCAGCGTGCCATGCCGGAACCACACTAGGGCCTGAAGCAATCCTGCGGTGTTGCTGCCAGCTCACAAGAAAGCGAGTTTAAGAAAGGAGCTCAGGGGCACTGTAATTCACAACCTGCAGAGTTATAAATGACAGCTATCGTCCAAAAATATATTGAAGTAAGGCTTCCAAGAGGACTTGAAAGCGGGGCAGAATTTCAGGAAAGCGATTTCAGGAGGTAGACTGGAATCGCATGTAAAGCATAGGAAAAGAGGCAGAACGTCCAAAATGATGCACTTGGCCAAAAAGGTTGTATGCGTTTTTTCCTGAATATATTCAGGAAAAAACGCATACGCCCTTTTTGGCCAACCAAGCAAGCTTGCAAAGGAAATCTGCACTACAATGAAGTCTCACTTCCCCCCGGTCAAAAGGGCCATCTGAAAAAAGTGTAAAATCCAGAAAGGCTTTACAGGCCATGGAGAACTGGGAGCCTTGTTATGCTGATGGGCGGGATGTAAATTGCCAACAGCCACTCTGGAGAAGTGTATGGTGTTTCCTGAAACATCTAAAAAACAAACCAACAGAGCCTATGGCACTTCCACTTATGGTCCTATAGCTTAGGGAAATTAAAATCAAAAAGACACAGCCACCGCAAAGTTTGGGATGGCTCTGTTTACAAGAACCTCGTTAACGGTACAAGTTCAATATCACAGAAAGCGAAAAATGGATAAAGATGTTGTGGTACTTACGAACAATGCAATATCTCTCAGCAATGAAATCTATGTCATCAGGCCCGTAGCATCATAATGAGTGGATTCAGGTATGATAATTCTAAGTGAAATAAGTCACACAGAAAAAGAAACATCATAAGATATCACTACTACACGGAATGTAAACTTGGCTACACAGGAACTGAATTACAAAACAGAACAGGGTCTAAAATGTAGAAAACCAACTTATGTTTCTTAAGGGGAAAGGTGAGGTGGGGTGCTGCATAAAACAAGAGATTGAAATTAACACAGATACCGTTCCATAAGCCAAATATGTAATAGACAAGAGCTACTCCTTGCTCAACGAAGTGGACACAACACCCCATATTAAACGCCTAAGAATATACCTGACTAGTAAGAATCTTAAAACCTATGGATTTATATGTCTCCGAAAGAGAATCAAGCGTGTGTACAGCGGCATAAATGCAGCACTGATAGGATTGGTGAGGTTCGGTGAGCAAATGCAGACCCTTTGAAGTAATATTGCATGGTACCCATTCCATGGGTCTCAACTCTCCAGGTTTAAGGGATTCTTCCTTCAGCTAAAACATGCATGTGGAACCCAGAGTATGATCCACCATGTGATCGGGAAACGTGTTCAAATATGTCTCAGTTTTCATCCCCTGGTACTCGGGTGCAACATTCCAGATGCTTTACTAACACTCTCCCCACTTGGAGAGTCAGTGCCTTTAAACTCCTGTTTCACCCAGTTTGCAAATTCTGCGGAAAATGAACAGGAATAGGGAGAACCAATGAGAGACTAGCTGGAGGTGTCTGGACGGGCAAATTTAACTCTCATTTCCCACCAGGAAGAGGAATTAACCAAAGGCTCAGCGTGCCATGCTGGAACCACACTAGGACCTGAAGCAATCCTGCGGTGTTGTGGCCAGCTCCCAAAAAAGCGAGTTGAAGAAAGGAGCTCAGGGGCACTGTAATTCACAAACCTGCAGAGTTATAAATGAGAGCTATTGTCCAAAAATATACTGAAGTAAGTCTGCCAAGAAGACTTGAAAGCGGGGCAGAATTGCAGGAAACCGATTTCAGGAGGTAGACTGGCGTTGCATGTAAAGCATAGGAAAAGAGGCAGAACGTCCACAATGATGCACTTGGCCAAACTGGCATATGCGTTTTTTCCTGAATATATTCAGGAAACAACGCATACGCCCTTTTTGGCCAACCAAGCAAGCTTGCAAACAAATCTGCACTAAAATGAAGTCTCACTGCCCCATGGTCAAAAGGGCCATCTGAAAAAAGTGTAAAATCCAGAAAGGCAGGACAGGCCATGGAGAACTGGGAGCCTTGTTATGCTGATGGGCGGGATGTAAATTGCCAACAGCCACTCTGGAGAAGTGTATGGTGTTTCCTGAAACATCTACAAAACAAAGCAACAGAGCCTAGGGCTCTTCCACTTATGGTCCTATAGATTAGGGAAATTAAAATCAAAAAGACACAGCCACCCCAAAGTTTGGGACGGCTCTGTTTACAAGAACCTCGTTTATAGTACAAGTTCAATATCACAGAAAGCGAAAAATGGATAAAGAAGTTGTGGTACTTACGTACAATGCAATATCACTCAGCAATGAAATCTATGTCATCAGGCCCGTCGCAGCATAATGAGTGGATTCAGGTCCGATGATTCTAAGTGAAATAAGTCACACAGAAAAAGAAACATCATAAGATATCACTACTACACGGAATGTAAACTTGGCTACACAGGAACTGAATTACAAAACAGAACAGGGTCTCAAATGTAGAAAACCAACTTATGCTTGCTTAAGGGGAAAGGTGAGTTGGGGTGCTGCATAAAACCAGAGATTGAAATTAGCACAGATACCGTTCCATAAGACAAATATGTAATAGACAAGAGCTACTCCTTGCTCAACGAAGTGGACTCAACACCCCATATTAAACGCCTAAGAATATACCACACTAGTAAGAATCTTAAAACCTATGGATTTATATGTCTCCGAAAGAGAATCAAGCGTGTGTAGAGCGGCATAAACGCAGCAGTAATAGGATTGGTGAGGTTCAGTGAGCGAATGCAGACCCTTTGAAGTCATATTTCATGGTACCCATTCCATGGGTCTCAACTCTACAGGTTTAAGGGATTCTTCCTTCAGCTAAAACATGCATGTGGAACCCAGAGTATGATCCACAGTGTGATCGGGAAACGTGTTCAAATGTGTCTCAGTTTTTGTCCCCTGGTACTCGGGTACAACATTCCAGACGCTTTACTAACACTCTCCCCACTTGGAGAGTCAGTGCCTTAAAATTCCTGTTTGGCTCAGTTTGCAATTTCTGCGGAAAATGAACAGGAATAGGGAGAACCAATGAGAGACAAGCTGCAGGTGTCTGGACGGGCAAATTTAACTCTCATTTCCCACCAGGAAGAGGAATTAACCAAAGGCTCAGCATGCCATGCCAGAACCACACTAGGGCCTGAAGCAATCCTGTGGTGTTTCGGCAGGCTCACAAGAAAGCGAGTTGAAGGAAGGAGCTCAGGGGCACTGTAATCCACAAACCTGTAGAGTTATAAATGACAGCTATCGTCCAAAAATATATTGAAGTAAAGCTGCCAAGAGGACTTGAAAGCGGGGTAGAATTGCAGGAAACCGATTTCAGGAGGTAGACTGGAATTGCATGCAAAGCATAGGAAAAGAGGCAGAACGTCCACAATGATGCACTTGGCCAAAAAGAGCGTATGCGTTTTTTCCTGAATATATTCAGGAGAAAACGCATACGCTCTTTTTGGCCAACAGAGCAAGCTTGCAAAGAAATCTGCACTAAAATGAAGTCTCACTGCCCCCCGGTCAAAAGGGCCATCTGAAAAAAGTGTAAAATCCAGAAAGACAGGACAGGCCATGGAGAAATGGGAGCATTGTTATGCTGCTGGACAGGATGTAAATTGCCAACAGCCACTCTGGAGAAGTGTATGGTGTTTCCTGAAACATCTAAAAAACAAAGCAACAGAGCCTAGGGCACTTCCACTTATGGTCGTATAGCTTAGGGAAATTAAAATCAAAAAGACACAGCCACCCCAGAGTTTGGGACGGCTCTGTTTACAACAACCTCCTTTACGGTTCAAGTTCAATATCGCAGAAAGCGAAAAATGGATAAGGATGTTGTGGTACTTACGTACAATGCAATATCGCTGAGCAATGAAATCTATGTCATCAGGCCCATAGCAGCATAACGAGTGGATTCAGGTACGATGATTCTAAGTGAAATAAGTCACACAGAAAATGAAACATCATAAGATATCACTACTACACGGAATGTAAACTTGGCTACACAGGAACTGAATTACAAAACAGAACAGGGTCTCAAATGTAGAAAACCAACTTATGCTTGCTTAAGGGGAAAGGTGAGTTAGGGTGCTGCATAAAACCAGAGATTGAAATTAGCACAGATACCATTCCATAAGCCAAATATGTAATAGACAAGAGCTACTCCTTGCTCAACGAAGTGGACTCAACACCCCATATTAAACGCCTAAGAATATACCTGACTAGTAAGAATCTTAAAACCTATGGATTTATATGTCTCCAAAACAGAATCAAGCGTGTGTACAGCGGCATAAACGCAGCAGTGATAGGATTGGTGAGGTACGGTGAGCAAATGCAGACCCTTTGAAGTCATATTGCATGGTACCCATTCCACGGGTCTAAATTCTCCAGGTTTAAGGGATTCTTCCTTCAGCTAAAACATGCATGTCAAACTCAGAGTATGATCCACCGTGTGATCAGGAAATGTGTTCAAATGTGTCTCAGTTTTCGTCCCCTGGTACTCGGGTGCAACACTGCAGATGCTTTACGAACACTCTCCCCACTTGGAGAGTTAGTGCCTTTAACCTCCTGTTTGGCCCATTTTGCAATTTATGCAGAAAATGAACACGAATAGGAGAACCAATGAGAGACTAGCTGGAGGTGTCTAGACGGGCAAATTTAACTCTCATTTCCCACCAGGAAGAGGAATTAACCAAAGGCTCAGCGTGCTATGCCAGAACCACAATAGGACCTGAAGCAATCCTGCGGTTTTGCGGCCAGCTCACAAGAAAGCGAGTTTAAGAAAGGAGCTCAGGGGCACTGTAATTCACAACCCTGCAGAGTTATAAATGACAGCTGTCATCCAAAATTATACTGAAGTAAGGCTGCGAAGAGGACTTTAATGCGGGGCAGAATTGTTGGAAACCAATTTCAGAATGTACACGGGAGTCGCTCTTAAAGCATAGGAAAAGAGACAGAACTTGGAAAATAATGCACTTGGCAAAAAAGGGCATATGTGTTTTATCCAGAGCTCTCATAACTGAGGGGAGGAGATTCCCAGCAGGCTCCAACTGCCACCTGAGGTCTCTCATTGCCAAGGCAACGTGAGCAACCCAGGCAGGAGTTACCTCACAGCAGAGGTTCCACCTCACAGAAGGGTGAGAAACCCAGCCAACATCAGACTCTCACCAGAGGGCCCACATCACCAAGGGGATGGGAAACAGGCAGGAGTGTCTTCACAACAGTGGGGCCACATCATCGAAAGGTGAGGTACTCAGCACATGTGTCCTCAAACCAGAGGACCCACATCACCAAGGGCCTCGGAGTGAGGCAGGCAGGAGTAGCCTCACAACACTGGGCCCATAGAATAAAAAAGTGAGGAATCCAGCAGTTGGAACCTCCCAGCAGGCGGCCCAGAGCACCGAGGCTATGGGATCCAGGCCACAGTGAACTCACAGAAGAGGGCCCATGTCATGAAACTGAGCAACCCAGCCATTGGGACCTCAGAGCAGGAGGCCCACATCACCATGGGGATGGAAATCTAGTAGGAGTGTCCTCGCACCACTGAGAACGTATCAGAAAATTTTGGGTGACCAGCAGTTAGGGCCTGATGCCAGAGGACCCTCATCACCAAGGGAAGGAGGCTCCCAGCAGGTTCCAACTGCCACCAGAGGGCTGACGTCGCCAAGGCGATGTGTGCCAACCAGGCACGAATGACCTCACAGCAGAGGGCCCACCTCAGAGAAGTGTGACGAACCCAGTCAGGATCAGACTCGCACCAGAGGGCCCACATCATCAAATGGATTGGAACCAGGCAGGAGTGTCCTCACATGAGTAGGGCCACATCATCTAAAGGTGAGGAACCCAGAACATGTGGCTTCAAACCATAGGACACCCATCACCAAGGGACTGGGAGTGAGGCAGGCAGGAGGAGCCTCATAACAGAGGGCCCAAAAATAAGAAAGGTGAGGAATCCAGCAGTTGGAACCTCCCAGCAGGCGGCCCAGAGCACAGAGGCTAGGGGATCCAGGCCGGAGTGAACTAACACCAGACAGCCCACATCATGAAACTGTGAGCAACCCAGACATTGGGACCTCAGAGCAGAAGGCCCACATCCGCATGGTGATGGGAACATGACAGGAGTGTCCTGGCATCACTGAGCTCACATCAGAAAACGTGGGGTGCTCAGAAGTTAGGGCCTGACGCTAGAGGGCACTCATCAGCGAGAGGAGGAGGCTCCCAGCAGGCTCCAGCTGCCACCAGAGGGCCAACGTCGCCAAGGCGATGTGTGCCAGCCTGGCAGGAGTGACCTCACAGCAGAGGGCCCACCTCACAGAAGGGTGAGGAACACAGCCAGGATCAGACTCTCACCAGAGGACCCACATCACCAAGGGGATGGGAACCAGGCAGGAGTGTCCCCACACCAGTGGGACAACATCATCGAAAGGTGAGGATCCCAGCACATGTGTCCTCAAACCAGAGGAACCACATCACCAAGGGGTTCGGAATGAGGCTGGCAGGACCGGCCTCACAACACAGGGTCCATAGAATATAAAAGTTGAGGAATCCAGCAGTTGGAACCTCCCAGCAAGTGGCCCAGAGCACCGAGGCTATGGGATCCAGGATGCAGTGAACTCACAGCAGAGGGCCCACATCATGAACCTGTGAGCAGCCCAGCCGTTGGGACTTCAGAACAGAAGGCCCACATCCGCATTGGGATGGGAACCTGGCAGGAGTGGCTTCGCACCACTTAGCACATATCACAAAATGTTAGGAACCCAGCACTTAGGGTCTGACGCCAGGGGGCCCTCATAACTGAGGGGAGGAGACTCCCAGCAGGTTACAACTGCCAACAGAGGGCCCACGTCTACAAGGTGGCATGCGCCAGCCAGGCAGTAGTGACCTCACAGCAGAGGGCCTATCTCACAGAAGGGTAAGGAACCGAGGCAGGATGAGACTCTCACCAGAGGACCCACAACACCAAGGGGATGGGAACCAGTCAGGACTGTCCTCCCACCAGTGGGGCCACATCATCGAAAGGTGAGGAACCCAGCACATGTGGCCTCATATCAGAGGACATACATCACAAAGGGGATGGGAGTGAGGCAGGTAGGAGTAGCCTAAAAACAGAGGTCTCAAAGAATAAAAAAGGTGAGGAATCCAGCATTTGGAACCTCCCAGCAGGCGGCCGAGAGCACAGAAGCTATGGGATGCAGGAAGGAGTGAACTAACACCAGAGAGCCCACATCATGAAACTGTGAGCAACCCAGGCGTTGGGACCTCAGAGCAGAAAGCCCACATCCCCATGGGGATTGGAACCTGACAGGAGTGTCCTGGCATCCCTGGGCTCACATCGGAAAACGTGGGGAGCCCAGCAGTTAGGGCCTGATGCTAGAGGGTCCTCATCACCGAGGGCAGGAGGCTCCAGGCAGGTTCCATGTGCCAACAGAGGGCCCACGTCGCCAAGGTGATGTGTGCAAGTCAGGCAGGATTGACCTCACAGCAGAGGGCCTACCTCACAGAAGAGTGAGGAACCCAGCCAGGATAAGACTGTCACCAGAAGGCCCACATCACCAAGGGGATGGGAACCAGGCAGGAGTGTCCTCACACCAGTGGGGCCACATCATTGAAAGGTGAGGAACCCAGCACATGTGGCCTCAAACCAGAGGACCCACATCACGAAGGGGTTGCGAGTGAGGCAGGCAGGAGGAGCATCACAACACAGGACCCATAGAATACAAAAGTTGAGGAATCGAGCAGTTGGAACCTCCCAGCAGGTGGCCAAGAGCACAGAGGCTATGGGATCCAAGCCACAGTAAACTAACAACAGAGAGCCCACATCATGAAATTGTGATCAACCCAGCCATTGGAACTTCAGAGCAGAAGGCCCACATCCCCATGGAGATGGGAACCTAAGAGGAGTGCCCGAGCATCACTGGGCTCACTAAGAAAAGTTGGGGAGCCCAGCAGTTAGGGCCTGACGTCAGAGGGCCCTCATCACAGAGGTGAGGAGGCTCCCAGCAGGGTCCAAGTGCCACCAGAGGGCTCATGTCAACAAGGCGAGGTGAGCAAGCCAGGCAAGAGTTACCTGATAGTAGAGGGCCCACCTCACAGATGGGTGAGGAACCCAGCCAGGATCAGACTCTCACCAGAGGGCCCACATCACAAAGGGGATGGGAACCAGTCAGGATTATCCTCACACCAGTGGGGTCTCATCATCTTAAGGTGAGGAACCCAGCACATGTGTCCTCAAACCAGAGGACCCACATCACCAAGGGACTTGGAGTGAGGCAGGCAGGAGTAGCCTCACAACACAGGGCACATAATATAAAAAACGTGAGGATTCCAGCATTTAGACCTTCCAGCAGGCAGCTCAGAACACCGAGGCTATGGGATCCAGGCTGCAGTGAACTCACAGCAGAGGGCCCACATCATAAAACTGTGAGCAACCCAGGCGTTGGGACCTCAGCGCAGAAGGCCCACATCCCCATGGGAATGGGAACCTGGCTGGAGTGTCCTCGCACCACTGGGCGCACATCAGAAAATGTGGGGAGCCCACCATTTAGGGCCTGACGCCAGAGGGCCGTCATCACCGAGAGGAGGAGTCACCCTGCATGCTCCAACTGCCACCAGAGGGCTCATGTCTCCAAGGTGACGTGTGCCAGCCAGGCAGGAGTGACCTCACAGCAGAGGGCCTACCTCACAGAACGTTGAGGAACCCAGCCAGGATTAGACTCTCGCCAGAGGGCCCACCTCACCAAGGGGATGGGAACCAGGCAGGAGTGTCCTCACACAAGTGGGGCCACATCATCGAAAGGTGAGGAACGCAGCACATGTGGCCTCAAGCCATAGGACAGTCATCACCAAGGGGCTGGCAGTGAGGCAGGCAGGAGGAGCCTCACAACAGAGGGCACATAGAATAAAAAAGTTGAGGAATCCAGCAGTTGGAACCTCCCAGCAGGCAGCTCAGAGCACCGATGATAAGGGATCCTTGCCGGAGTGAACTCACAGCAGAGGTCCCACATCATGGTACTGTGAGCAAGCCAGCCGTTTTGACCTCAGAGCAGAAGGCCCATATCCCCATGGGGATGGGAACATGGCAAGAGTGTCCTCACTCACTTGGCGCACATCAGAAAATGTGGGGAGCCCAGCAGTTATGGCCTAAGGCAAGAGGGCCCTCATCACCGAGGGGAGGAGGATTCCAGCACACTCCAACTGCCACCAGAGGGCCCACATCGCCAAGGTGACGTGTGCCAGACAGGCATGATTGACCTCACAGCAGAGGGCCCACCTCACAGAAGGGTGAGGAACCCAGCCAGGTCAGACTCTCACCTGAGGGCCCACATCAACAAGGGGATGGGAACCAGTCAGGACTGTCTTCCCTCCAGTGGGGCCACATCATCGAAAGGTGCAGAACCCAGCACATGTGGCCTCAAATCAGAGGACACATATCACAAAGGGAATGGGAGTGAGGCAGGCAGGAGTAGCCTAAAAACAGAGGGCCCAAAGAATAAGAAAGGTGAGGAATCCAGCAGTTGGAACTTCCCAGCAGGCGGCCCAGAGCACAGAAGCTATGGGATGCAGGCAGGAGTGAACTAACAGCAGAGAGCCCACATCATGAAACTGTGAGCAACCCAGGCGTTGGGACCTCAGAGCAGAAAGCCTACATCCCAATGGGGATGTGAACCTGGCTGGAGTGTCCTCGCACCACTGGGCACACATCACAAAATGTGGGGAGCCCAGCAGTTAGGGCCTGACGCCAGAGGGCCCTCATCACCGAGGGGAGGAGGCTCCCAGCAGGCTCCAAGTGCCACCAGAGGGCTCATGTCCACAAGGCGAGGTGAGCAAGCCAGGCAGGAGTGACCTCACAGCAGACGGCCCACCTCACAGATGGGTGAGGAACCCAGCCAGGATCAGACTCTCAACAGAGGGCCCACATCACCAAGGGGATGTGAACCAGGCAGGAGTCTCCTAAGACCATTGGTCCCACATCATCGAAAGGTGACGAACCCAGCACATGTGGCCTCAAACCAGAGGACACACATCACGAAGGGGCTGGGAGTGAGGCAGACAGGAGGATCTTCACAACAGAGGGCCCAAAAAATTAAAAAAGTGAGGAATCCAGCAGTTGGAACCTCTCAGCAGGTGGCCAAGAGCACAGAGGCTATGGGATCCAGGCCTCTGTGAACTAACACCAGAGAGACCACATCATGAAAATGTGAACAACCCAGCCGTTGGGACCTCAGAGCAGAAGGCCCACATCCCCATGGAGATGGGATCCTAAGAGGAGTGCCCAAGCATCATTGGGCTCACTAAGAAAAGTTGGTGAGCCCAGCAGTTAGGGCCTGACACAAGAGGGCCCTCATCACCGGGGGGAGGAGATTCCCAGCACGTTCCAACTGCCACCACACGGCTGACTTCACCAAGGCAATGTGTGCCAGCCATGCAGGAGTGACCTATCAGCAGAGGGTCTCCCTCACAGAAGTGTGAGGAACACAGCCAGGAACAGACTCTCACCAGGGCGTCCACATAACCACGTGGATGAGAACCAGGCAGGAGTGTCCTCACACTAGTGGGGCCACATCATCGAAAGGTGAGGAACCCAGCAAAGGTGGCCACAAATCAGAGGACCCACATCACCAAGGGGTTGAGAGTGAGGTAGGTGTCTGGACGGGCATATTTAACACTCATTTCCCACCAGGAAGAGGAATTAACCAAAGGCTCAGCGTGCCCTGCCAGAAGCAGATTAGGGCCTGAAGCAGTCTTGCGGGTTTGCGGCCAGCTCACAAGAAAGCGAGTTGAAGAAAGGAGCTCAGGGGCCCTGTCATTCACAAACCTGCAGAGTTATAAATGACAGATAACGTCCAAAAATATATTGAAGTAAGGCTGCGAAGAGGACTTGAAAGCGGGGCAGAATTTCAGGAAACCGATTTCAGGAGGTAGACTGGATTTGCCTTTAAAGCATAGGAAAAGAGGCAGAACATCGACAATGATGCACTTGGCAAAAAAGGGCGTATGAGTTTGTTCCTGAATATATTCAGGAAAAAGCACATACACCCTTTTTGGCAAACCAAGCAAGCTTGCAATGGAAATCCGAACTACTATGAAGTGTCACTTCCCCCCGGTTTAAAGGGCCATCTGAAAAAAGTGTAAAATCCAGAAAGGCAAGACAGGCCATGGGGAAAAAGGAGCCTTGTTATGCTGATGGGCGGGATGTAAATTGCCAACAGCCACTCTGGAGAAGTGTATGGTGTTTCCTGATACATCTGAAAAACAAAGCAACAGAGTCTAGGGCATTTCCACTTATGGTCCTATAGCTTAGGGAAATTAAAATCAAAAAGACACAGCCACCCCAAAATTTGGGATGGCTCTGTTTACAGGAACCTCTTCTACGTTTCAAGTTAAATATCCCAGAGAACAAATAATTGATAAAGAAGTTGCGGTACTTACGTACAACAGAATACCACTCAGCAATGAAATCTGTGTCACCAGGCCTGTACCAGCATAATGAGTGGATTGAGGCACGATGATTCTAAGTGAAATAAGTCACACAGAAAAAGAAACATCATAAGGTATCATTAATGCACGGAATGTATACTTGGCTACACATGAACTGAATTACAAAACAGAACAGGGTCTCAAGTTTAGAAAACCAACTTATGCTTGCTTAAGGGGAAAGGTGAGTTGGGGTGCTGCATAAAACCAGAGTTTGAAATTAGCACAGATACTGTTCCATAAGCCAAATATGTAATAGACAAGACCTACCCCTTGCTCAACGAAATGGACTCAACAATGAGGTATCACCTCACACCTATTAGAATGGGCATCATCTGAAAATCTACAAACAACAAATGCTGGAAAGGGTGTGGAGAAAAGGAAGCCTCTTCCACTATTGTTGGGAATATAAATTGATACAGTCACTATGGAGAACAATATGGAGTTTCTTAAGAAACTAATAATAGAATTACCATATGATACAGCAATCCCAGTACTGGACATATACCCAGACAAAACCATAAATCAAAAAGAGACATTCACCGCAATGTTCATTGCATCACTATTTACAATATGGAGGTAATGGAAGCAACCTAAATGCCCACAGACAGACGAATGCATAAAGATGTGGTACATATATAAAATGGAATATTACTAAGCCATGAAAGGAATGAAATTGGGTCATTTGTAGAGACGTCGATGGATCTAGAGACTGTCATACAGAGTGAAGTAAGTCAGAAAGAGAAAAACAAATCTTGTATATTCATGCATATATGTGGAACCTAGAAAAACTGTACAGATTAACCGTTTTGCAAGGCATAAATAGAGCAACAGATGTAGCCAACAAACGTATGGACAACAAGGGGGGAAAGCTCTTGGGGGGGTGGTGGTGGGAGGAGTTGAGAGATTGGGATTGGCATGTAAACATTTATATGTATAAAATAGATAACCAATAAGAACCTGCTGTATAAAAATATAAAATAAAATTCAAAATTAAAAAGAAATAAAATTTAAAAAACAAAACAGAAAAAACAATTATTCCCTTCACATACATGTATTTATATGAATAAATTATTTCCATGCTTATATCTGTAAATACAAAAAAGAGGAATAAAATCTACCTTGAACCAAAACGAAAAAGAGAAAAAAAGAACAGAACACACCAGTTACACAGAGGAAAACCGTATCAGGGCACTTGCTCCAGTTGTAAACAATTCTGAAGTTGGTCAGTGGTGGGGAATCGTCTCCCATTCAGCCAGCAGCCCCCACACAACAAGCGTCCTCATTACAAAGCTGGGGCACCGTGCTGAGGCATCTGTGAGTAAACGTGAGCTGAGCCCCAGGCCAGTTGCTGCTGAACTGTTCCCACCCTTCCCAGGTAAAACACCTGAATATATACAAGGACTTGAAAGCCTAGAGGAAGGGCCATGGAGCCACACGAGTGACAGCATGCCAGTTGACTTGGTGCCTGCAGGCCAGCCAGGATGGCCCTGGCCCTGGGTGCTCTTCTGGAAGATTTCCATTTCCCTGCCTGAGATACCCGTCCTGTCCCTGCCCCCACTGCTTTTTTCCTTCCTCACCTCTGCCCAGGGAGAAATTCCAGCAGCAGGTATGGGTGACACATCCTCTTCTTTAGCAGGTGGCAGCCTGGCAACTGCTGCAGAAAGTCCAGCAGAGCCCCACTCACACTGGGCCACCCACAAAGCCGTGGCCTCTCACTCCCTCCCACCAGCCCAGCCCCGAGACTGCTGACAGGGCAGAGAAAATGGCGTCAGGCACAGCTGCAGGGGCTCTTGCTGCCTGGAGTGGTATTTATATTGATCTCAACCCAGGCACACCTGGGGAGGGCTGGCCGGCACGGTAAGGCTGCCCAGGTCAGCCAATCATCACCCCTCAGGGGCTCACAGTTGCAGAAAATGGAACTTGCTGAACCGGCCAGGTCCAAGGAACAGGTGTGGGCTCCTGAGAGTCAGGATAGACAAGGGGCTGCAGCTTTGGCTTGTTTTCTAATCATTTTATCTGGCCCATGAGTGGGAGACAACTTCAAGAAAACCCTCTCCTAATGAGAGGAACCCAGGAGTCAGGGAGAGGAGGGGTGGGTGGTGGTTGGAGACAGAGGCCTGGTGCCCCGGGTGCAGTGGAAGTCTCTGGAAGACCAGGTGGAGGGAGGCCACACAGAGTGATGCCCAGGGTCACAGACCTGTCGGAGCTGCTGTTTGTTAGTTCAAGTCCTGCTCTGAGGTGCTCTGTGTCAGCTCTGAGCGACAGGTGAGATGGGGGTGCTCTTCAATGAGGGCTATGTGCACGGTTCCTGCGTGCCCAGCCCTGGCACGGTACCTGCAAGGGTAGCCCTGTATCCTGGGAGAGGCCTGACCACGAGAGTCCCGTGGGCTGGGTTGGGGGTGTGGTACCTGCCCAGGAGAGCTCCATATCCTGGGATTGGCCTGACCACGAGAGCCCCATGGGCTGCTGGGGACCTGGTAAAGGATGTCAGGACAGTCAGTGAAGCCACCGAGGATATACCTCCAGTTGCTCCTAATTCCTACACCCTGCTGGTCATTCTACCAACCACCAGGACATGGTATTCTGTATTAGTCTTCAATGATGCCTTCTTTTGTATTCCATTAGTCCCAGAGTCACAAGAAATTTTGGCTTGTGAGTGGCAGGACTCAACATACAACTAAAACAATACTTCCGGGCCGTCTTGCCCCAAGGGTTCAAAAATTCCCACACCATCTTTGGGGAAAGCTTAGCTAAAGACCGAAAAGTTCTACCTCTGGAAAAGGAAACCCTCCTTCAATATGCAGACGACATTCTGATTGCCAACCCTACTAAGGAGGCCTCTGAACTACCAAGCCAATAAAGGATAGAAGTTTTCCAGAAAAAGCTCAAATATCACAGACTGCGGTGACCTGCCTGGGCTTCATTCTCACACAAGGTCAGAGAAGCCCATCCCAGGAAAGGGAAGAAACCATTTGCAGCCTTACCCCTTCCTAAAACTAGAAGACAGCTTAGGGGTTCCTGGGGAGGCCAGGGTTTGCTGCTTCTGGATCCCTAACTACAGTCTACTAGCTGGGCCTCTATATGAAACACTGAAAGGAAAAGATGATGATCCTTTTGAACAGAATCCAGAAGTGGCCTTTCAAGAATGGAAAGAGCAGTCAATTCAGACCCTTGCCCTGGAACTCCCTAATTGAGCTAAACCCTTTGACCTTTCCATTCCCGGTGAAAGGTGAATCGCCATTGGAGAATTAGTGCAAAAACTGGGACCACTTGAAATGGAACAACGCAAGAATGCCATCCAGGTAGGATAAACTACAGTCACCAAGGGGCTTGGCCCACTGCCACATCTGGCCAAGATACTGGCGGTATCTAAAAACCTGGAAATCAGCAGCCCAAAAGGCCACCTCCCTCCTAAGGGAAAAGGACCCCACGTGGTGATCCTAATCACCAACCATGCCCTGAAGTTGCAGGGTTCGCTCCGTGGGCACACCGACCTCGAGTGAGGAGGCCCTCCAACTCCAACATCCAGAGAGATAACCGGGGGCAACAGGGCACCATGACGACTCATGTGAACATCACTTGACCTGGAGTTTCTCTCATAAAACAACAATAGTGTGTCCCGAAGGAGTAGACTACTGCTTGCAGGACTTACTGCACCCGGAGGGGAACTAATAATCTTGGCGGGGGAACCGTATATCACACTGTCACCATAGAAAAGCCTACAGACACCGTGATGATGGTGGCCAATAAGACCAGCTGGACTCCTGTTTACTTCAAAAGGCTGTTGACTCAGTGGCCATCATGGTCCTTGATCACCACTGACCCTGGACTGTCTGGGAGTTGAGCGGGCAGGGCTCTGACACCTCGTGCTGTTTTTACATTAATTCAGGGGCCTAATTGAAGAAAGAGCAGACTACTGGTCAGAGCATCTAGGCTGGCAGAAACGGTCAGCCTAAGGTGGCCGAACAAATGTGGGGCGGGGTGAAACCGGCCCCCACAGCGTCTCTGCACATCTCTTTCCTGGACCCTTAAAGGTCATTAGAATCTATAACACTTCCAATGCTGGTGCTCAGGCGGACGAGCAGAGAGGCAGGGGTCCTGGGGCCAATCAACGTCACCTGGAGGCTGCTGGGGAGAAGTTCTGACCCTCGTCCCCTGGTATGAGGGCTCCCAACTCAGCACTCAGCAGTTACAGAAGAAGGGTCTGCACCCTCAGCTCTCCAAGAATGAGGAACGGGACAAAAGGCAGAGGAGGGGTTTGTCCCCAGCAAAGCCCATTAAAAATCCCTGGGAGATAAAAATAGAATCTGGGCAATAAAGTCAAGTCTGACCTTTTTTATCCTTTGTGCTTTGTGTAATTTCACGTGCTCCTAGGGTCCCGCATGCAGAGGTTCCACACCCAGTACTTCAGACCAGATTTCCTAGTGCAGAATGGCTGGGTCGACACCTCAGCTCCTGGGGCCCAGTGCAGACTCCGAGATATAGAGCCTGAGCTGCAGCCAACCCGGCCCTCGAGAGCTCCGCCCCCTCCCTCCCACTGACTCTGACAGGATCTCTACACAGCAGCCCAGCCCACAGCCCACGGGGTAGTGCATGCTCTCACCTCTCCATTCTCTGATCAAAATATAAAGTTTCCTTTGCTTGTGAACCAAACTCAGTCTCGATCTGTTGGCCCCAATGACACTGGGCAGGGGGACACTTGTTGGGGTCCACTCTGGAGGATCAGTAACAGAAATTGAGACTATTGTAACTTCAATGAACAGATGTGTGAGCCAAACTGTAGTTAACATAGAACAGTTTATAAGGCTCGGGTAAAATAAGATGTTTCTAACACTTCCATTTGATATTTCCATCACTTTATTATAAGCAAGTTCAGTGAAAAGGTTTGTCTTATTTGTCAGGTCAATATTAGAGAAATGAAGTGATTTCTTTCCAAGGATGTACATCTAATAATCTTGGTTAAAGCTTCAATCTTGTTTTAAATGCTTTTCCATTGAAAATGATACCTCTCTTTCAGCTCCCCCATTTCTGAGAAGTATAAAATCTTATAATTTATTATTACCAAAGGGGAAAGGTGGGAGGAGGGATAAATTAACAGTTTGGAATTAACACATACACACTGCTATGTATAAAATAGATCATCAACAAGGAACTACTGTATAGCACAGGGAACTACACTCAATATTTTGCAATAACCTATAAGGGGAAATAATCGGAAAAAGAATAGATATTTTTATTGACATCATCTATCAATGACAGTTAAAGTGTAACGTAAGGGAAGCCGGTGGTGAGTGCTTCTGACCCTGAAGACTTCAATCATCTAAAGTTTGGACTCTGCCTACTTCCCAAGGCCCTTAATGAACATAGGTGTAGCCGTAGCTTAAAAAACTCCCCAGTTTGGGTTTCGGGGAGACACTGATTTTGAAAAAGCCCTGGTGTTCTCCTTACATGAATGGGACTTTTCCTACTGCTAAAACATGTGTGTCACACCCAGAGGATGGTATACCGTCTGATTGGGAAGAGTTTGGAAAAGGCATCTCATCTCCTCATCTCCTGGTGCTCGGGTTCACCCCTCCAGCGTCTTTACTAACAGTCTCCCCACTTGGAGATGTCAGCACTGTCAACATCCTGTTGCGTACAGTTTGGAATTTGTCCAGAGGATGAAGCGGAAGGATGAGGAACAATGAGAGACAAGTCCTAGGTGTTCAGACAGGCACATGTCACTCTAATTTCCAATCAGGAAGACGAATTGACCAAAGGCTAGGGTTGCCCATGGAAACAGTATAGGGCTTGAGGAAATCCCACTGCTTTGTGGCCAGTTCCCATAAACACAAGTTGAACAATGGAACTCAGGGGCAGTAAAATTCACGAAACTGCAGAGTTGAAAATATCTGTCACTGAAAAATGTCTTGAGGAAAGTCAGAGAAAAGGATTGGTAAGCAAGGGAGAATGGCAGGAAAGGGATTTGAGGAGGTAGAAAGGACTCGCCATTAAGCACAAGAAAAGGGGCTGAACATTGCCAACATTGCAGTTGGCCAAAAAGGCTGTATGCGGTTTTTTCTGTATATATTCAAGAAAAGGGCATACACTTTTTTAGCCAACCAAACAGGTGGGCACTGGAAATCAATACTACAAAAGATATCACTTCGCATCAGTCAGAAGAGCCATCCTCATAAAGTATAAACACCAGAAATGCAGGACAGGGCAAGGAGAAGAGGGAGCCCCGTGAGGCTTATAGTGGAAATGTATATTGCCAACGGCCATTCTGGAGAAGTGTATTGTGTTTACTAAAGCATCTAAAAAATGAGCTACAGAGCATAGGGCACTTGCACTCATGGGCGTATATCTTGGGAAAAACAAAAATCGAGAGGACACAGGCACCCCAATGTTTACTGCCTCTCTGTTTAAAAGATCCTCGACTAGGATATAACTTAAATGTCTCTGGAGGGAAAAAATGGATAGAGATGTGGTACTTATGTAGAGTGGAATATTACTCAGCCTGGAAATCAATGAAATATGGCCAGTTGTAACAACTCCAAAGGAGTTACGTATGATCATTCTAAGTGACATAATTCTAAAAGACAATGACACGTATCATAAGATATCACTTAGGGGTAGAATCCAAAATGGCTACACATGAAATAAATTACAAAACAAAAACATAGTCAAATATGTAGAAAACACGTGTAAGGCTGCTAAACGGGAAAGGTGGGGAGGGGTGAGGCATCATCCAGGAGGTTGAAATTAGCAAAGATACCATTCCAAATACCAAACTGATAATCAACAAGGCCTACACGGTAGCTAAAAGAACTGCACTCAGCACACTCAAGTCACCGGAAAAGAATATCTATGACTGGTAAGAATCTGAAAAAGAATTTATTGATGTCTCTCTGTACGTGAATCAAGTGGATGTACAGCAGCAAGAAACAGAGCTTTGAAAATCAGCTGTAACCAATATAGTAATAAATTGAAAAAAATAAACGACAGAGAGACAGAGAAAACCTCTTACAACTTTTCCTCAGGGACGGTGATGCAACATGGATTGAACACATCTAGACCCACAGCAGGATGAGACATAAGGCTGGAAACTGTTCGTGCTAAGAGAAATGTGAGGTTGGGTGAGGAAATGCACACCCTTTAAAGTAATACTACCTGGTACCCATTCAATGGGTCCCAAATCTGCAGGTTCAAGGAATCTTCCTACAGCTAAAACATGCATGGAAAACCCAGAGGACTGTACACCATGTGATCGGGAGATGTGTCTAAAATGCACCTCATTTATCCTCTCCTGGTGCTCCTGTTCATCATTCCAGCCACGTTACTTAGAATCTCCCCACTTAGAGAATCAGCACATTTAAACTTCTGTTTCACACATTTTGCAAATTGTGAGGAGGATGAACGGGAAGGGGGGAACCAATGAGAGAATAGTTGTAGGGGTTTGGATGGGCACATGTCACTCTAATTTCCCATTAAGAATAAGAATTAAAAAAAGGCTCAGCCCGCCTCGCCGGAGCCAAAATAGGGCCTGAAGCAATCCTGCGGCTTTGAGGCCAGCTCACAAAAGAGCAACTTAAAAAATGGAGCTCAGGGTCACTGCAATTCACAAACCTGCAGAGTTATAAATGAAAACTAACGTCCAAAAATATGTTGAGGTAAGGCAAAGAAGAGGATCTGAATGCAAGACAGAATTGCAAGAAACAGATTTCAAGAGATAGATTGGACTCGTCTTTAAAGCACATGAAAAGCGGCAGAATTCCGACAATGATGCAGTTGGCCCAAAAGGGAGTATGCGTTTTTTCCTGAATATATCCAGGAAAAAACGCATACGCACTTTATGGGCAACCAAGCAAGCAAGCAATGCAAATGTGCACAACAAAGAAGTCTCATTTCCCACCGGTCAAAAGGGCCATCCGAAAAAATTGTAAAAACCAGAAATGCAGGACAGGCCATGGAGAACAGGGAGCCTTTATACGCTGATGGACAGTGTGTGAACTGCCGAGAGCCACTCTGGAGAAGTGTATGGTGGTTCCTAAATCATCTAAAAAACAGAGCTACAGAGCATAGGGCACTTCCAATCACGGAAGTATATCTAGGGAAGTCTAAAAATCAACAAGACACAAGCACACCACAGTTTAGGGCTACTCTGTTTACAAGAACCTCAACTTCAGTACACCTTAAATATCCCAGGAAAGAGAACAATGGATAAAGAAAATGTGGTACTTATGTACAATGGAATATCTCTTCACCATGAAATCAATGTAATAAGGCTAGTGGAAGGATAAAGAGTGGATTTAGGTCCGATAATACTACTTGAAATAAGTCAAACAGAAAAAGAAACATATCATAAGATATCACTTATAGAGGGAGGATAAATATGGCTGCACAAAAAATGAATTACAAAACAGAACAGTGTCTCACATTTAGAAAACACACTTATGTCAGCTTAAGGGGAAAGGAGAGGTGGGGTGATGCATAAAACCAGAGTTTGAAATTAGCACAGATACCGTTCAATAAACCAAATAGGTATTAGACAAGATCTACACCTTGCTCAATGAACTGGCCTCAACACACCCTATACACCGCAGAGAAATATATCTGAGTAATAAGAATCTTAAAACCCATGTATTGATATATCTCCATAAGGGAATCAAGTGTGTGCAGAGCGGCACAAACACAGCAGTGAAAATGAGCTAAACCCCATTATAGAAATAAATTTTAAAACCAAAACGCAGAAACAATGAAAGAGAGAAAAATTCTTACAAAATTCGCTCAGGGGCTGTGATGCAACCTGGAATGACCACATATAAACCCACAGCTGGATAAGACATAAGGCTGGACACTTGGGGCTGAGAGGATTGGTGAGCTTTGGTGAGCAACTGCCAAAAGTTTAATGCAATACTTCATGCTACTCATTCCAAGGGTCACAACACTCCAGGTTGAAGGGAATCTTCCTACAGCTAAACCATGCATGGGAAATCCAGCGGATGGTATACCATATGATCGGGAAAGGTTTCTAAAACGCACTTCATTTTCCTCTCCTGGGGCTCCAGATCAACATTCCAGCCACTTTACTAACAACATCCCCACATGGAGAGCAATGCCTTTAAGTTCCGGTATCGCACAGTCTGCAGTTAGTGCGGAGGATGAATGGGAATAGGGGGAACCAGTGAGAAAATAGCTGTAGTGGCTTCAATGGGCACATGTCACTCTAACTTCACATCAGGGAGAAGAATTAACCAAAGGCAGAGCAAGGCGCCACAGAAGAAGAATAGGGCCTGAAGAAATCCTGTGGATAAGAGGCAAGATCACAAAAATAAGAGCTGAAAAATGGAGCTAAGGGCCACTGCAATTCAAAAAACTGCAGTTATAAAGGCCAACTATTTTCCAAAAGTATATTGAGGTAAGGCTATGAAGAGGCACTGACAGCAAGGCAGAATTGCAGGAAACCGATTTCAGGAGGTAGACTGGAATTGCATTGAAAACATATGAAAAGAGGCAGAAGGTCGACAATGATGCACTTGGCCAAAAAGCGCGTATGCGTTTTTTCCTGAATATATTCAGGAAGAAACGCATACACGCTTTCTGGCCAACCAAGCAAGCTTGCAAAGGAAATCTGCACTAAAATGAAGTCTCACTGCCCCCCGGTCAAAAGGGCCATCTGAAAAAAGTGTAAAATCCATAAAGGCAGGACAGGCCATGGAGAACTGGGAGCCTTGTTATGCTGATGGGCGGGATGAAAATTGCCAACAGCCACTCTGGAGAAGTGTATGGTGTTTCCTGAAACATCCAAAAAACAAAGCAACAGAGCCTAGGGCACTTCCACTTATGGTCCTATACCTTAGGGCAATTAAAATCAAAAAGACACAGCCACCCAAAAGTTTGGGACGGCTCTATTTACAAGAACTTCGTTTACAGTACAAGTTCAATATCGCAGAAAGCGAAAAATGGATAAAGAAGTTGTGGTACTTACGTACAATGCAATATCACTCAGCAATGAAATCTATGTCATCAGGCCCGTAGCAGCATAATGACTGGATTCAGGTACGATGATTCTAAGTGAAATAAGTTACACAGAAAAAGAAATATTATAAGACATCACTAATACACGGAATGTAAATTTGGCTACACAGAAACTGAATTACAAAACAGAAGAGGTTCTCAAATGTAGAAAACCAACTTATGCTTGCTTAAGGGGAAAGGTGAGTTGGGGTGCTACATAAAACCAGAGATTGAAATTAGCACAGACACCGTTCCATAAGCCAAATATGTAATAGACAAGAGGTACTCCTTGCTCAACGAAGTGCACTCAACACGCCATATTAAACGCCTAACAATATACCTGACAAGTAAGGATCTTAAAACCTATGAATTTATATGTCTCCGAAAGAGAATCAAGCGTGTGTACAGTGGCATAAACGCAGCAGTGATAGGATTGGTGAGGTTCGGTGAGCAAATGCAGACCCTTTGAAGTCATATTGCATGGTACCCATTCCAAGGGTCTCAACTCTACAGGTTTAAGGGATTCTTCCTTCAGCTAAAACATGCATGTGGAACCCAGAGTATGATCCAGCATGTGATCGGGAAACGTGTACAAATGTGTCTCAGTTTTTATCCCCTGGTTCTCGGGTGCAACATTCCAGACGCTTTACTAACACTCTCCCCACTTGGAGAGTCAGTGCCTTTAACCTCCTGTTTGGCCCAGTTTGCAATTTCTGTGGAAGATGAACAGCAATAGGGAGAAACAATGAGAGACTAGCTGGAGGTGTCTGGACGGGCAAATTTCACTCTCATTTCCCACCAGGAAGAGGAATTAACCAAAGGCTCAGCGTGTCATGCCGGAACCACACTAGGGCCTGAAGCAATCCTGTGGTGTTGCTGCCAGCTCACAAGAAAGCGAGTTGAAGAAAGGAGCTCAGGGGCACTGCCTTTCACAAACCTGCAGAGTTATAAATGACAGCTATCGTCCAAAACTATATTGAAGTAAGGCTGCCAAGAGGACTTGAAAGCAGGGCAGAATTGCAGGAAACCGATTTCAGGAGGTAGAGAGGAATTGCATTGAAAACATATGAAAAGAGGCAGAACGTCGACAATGATGCACTTGGCCAAAAAGGGCGTATGCGTATTTTCCTGAACATATTCAGGAAGAAACGCATACGCCCTTTCTGGCCAACCAAGCAAGCTTGCAAAGGAAATCTGCACTACAACGAAGTCTCACTTCCCCCCGGTCAATAGGGCCATCTGAAAAAAGTGTAAAATCCATAAAGGCAGGACAGGCCATGGAGAACTGGGAGCCTTGTTATGCTGATGGGCGGGATGTAAATTGCCAACAGCCACTCTGGAGAAGGGTATGGTATTTCCTGAAACATCCAAAAAACAAACCAACAGAGCCCAGGGCACTTCCACTTATGGTCCTATAGCTCAGGGAAATTAAAATCAAAAAGACACAGCCACCACAAAGTTTCGGACAGCTCTGTTTACAAGAACCTCATTTACAGTACAAGTTCAATATCGCAGAAAGCGAAATATGGATAAAGAAGTTGTGGTACTTACGTACAATGCAATATCACTCAGCAATGAAATCTATGTCATCAGGCCCGTAGCAGCATAATGAGTGGATTCAGGTACGATGATTCTAAGTGAAATAAGTCACACAGAAAAAGAAACATCATAAGATATCACTAATACACGGAATGTAAACTTGGCTACACAGGAACTGAATTACAAAACAGAACAGGGGCTCAAATGTAGAAAACCAACTTATGCTTGCTTAAGGGGAAAGGTGAGTTGGGGTGCTGCATAAAACCAGAGATTGAAATGAGCACAGATACCGTTCCATAAGCCAAATATGTAATAAACAAGAGCTACTCCTTGCTCAACGAAGTGGACTCAACACCACATATTAAACGCCTAAGAATATACCTGACCAGTAAGAATCTGAAAACCTATGGATTTATATGTCTCCGAAAGAGAATCAAGCGTGTGTACAGCGGCATAAACGCAGCAGTTATAGGATTGGTGAGGTTCGGTGAGCAAATGCAGACCCTTTGAAGTCATATTGCATGGTACCCATTCCATGGGTCTCAACTCTCCAGGTTTAAGGGATTCTTCCCTCAACTAAAACATGTATGTGGGACCCAGAGTATGATCCATCGTGTGACAGGGAAATGTGTTCAAATATGTCTCAGTTTTCGTCCCCTGGTTCTTGGGTGCAACATTCCAGACTGTTTACTAACACTCTCCCCAGTTGGAGAGTCAGTGCCTTTAACCTCCTGTTTGGCCCAGGTTGCAATTTCTGCGAAAGACGAACAGGAATAGGGAGAACCAATGAGAGACTAACTGGAGGTGTCTGGACAGGCAAATGTAACTCTCATTTTCCACGAGGAAAAGGAAATAACCAAATGCGCAGCGTGCCATGCCGGAACCACACGAGGGCCTGAAGCAATCCTGCGGTGTTGAGGCCAGCTCACAAGAAAGCGAGTTGAAGAAAGGAGCTCAGGGGCACTGTCATTCACAAACCTGCAGAGTTATAAATGACAGCTATCGTCCAAAAATATATTGAAGTAAGGCTGCCAAGAGGACTTGGAAGTGGGGCAGAATTGCAGGAAACCGATTTCAGGAGGTAGACTGGAATTGCCTGTAAAGCATAGGAAAAGAGGCAGAATGTCCACAATGATGCACTTGGCCAAAAAGGGCGTATGCGTTTTTTCCTGAATATATTCAGGAAAAAACGCATACGCCCTTTTTGGCCAACCAAGCAAGCTTGCAACGGAAATCTGCACTACAATGAAGTCTCACTGCCCCCTGGTCAAAAGGGCCATCTGAAAAAAGTGTAAAATCCAGAAAGGCAGGACAGGCCATGGAGAACTGGGAGCCTTGTCATGCTGATGGGTGGGATGTAAATTGCCAACAGCCACTCTGGTGAAATTTATGGTGTTTCCTGAAACAGCTAAAAAACAAAGCAACAGAGCCTAGGGCACTTCCACTTATCGTCCTATAGTTTAGGGAAATTAAAATAAAAAAGACACAGCCACCCCAAAGTTTGGGACGGCTCTGTTTACAAGAACCTCGTTTATGGTACAAGTTCAATATCACAGAAAGCGAGAAATGGATAAAGAAGTTGTGGTACTTACGTACAATGCAATATCACTCAGCAATGAAATCTATGTCATCAGGCCCGTAACAGCATAATGAGTGGATTCAGGTACAATGATTCTAAGTGAAATAAGTCACACAGAAAAAGAAACATCATAAGATATCACTAATACACGGAATGTAAACTTGGCTACACAGGAACTGAATTACAAAACAGAACAGGATCTCAAATGTAGAAAACCAACTTATGCTTGCCTAAGGGGAAAGGTGAGTTGGGGTGCTGCATAAAACCAGAGATTGAAATTAGCACAGATACCGTTCCATAAGCCAAATATGTAATAGACTAGAGCTACTCCTTGCTCAGCGAAGTGGACTCAACACCCCATATTAAATGCCTAAGAATATACCTGTCTAGTAAGAATCTTAAAACCTATGGATTTATATGTCTCCGAAAGAGAATCAAGAGTGTGTACAGCGGCATAAACGCAGCAGTGATACGATTGGTGAGGTTCGGTGAGGCAATGCAGACCCTTTGAAGTCATATTGCAGGGTACCCATTCCATGGGTCTCAAATCTCCAGGTTTAAGGGATTCTTCCTTCAGCTAAAACATGCATGTGGAACCCAGAGTATGTTTCACCATGTGATCGGGAAACGTGTTCAAATGTGTCTCAGTTTTCGTCCCCTGGTACTCGGGTGCAACATTCCAGACGCTTTACTAACACTCTCCCCACTTGGAGAGTCAGTGCCTTTAACCTCGTGTTCGGCCCAGTTTGCAATTTCTGCGGAAAATGAACAGGAATAGGGAGAACCAATGAGAGAGTACCTGGAGGTGTCTGGACGGGCAAATTTAACTCTCATTTCCAAACAGGAAGAGGAATTAACGAAAGGCTCAACGAGCTATGCTGGAACCACAGTAGGGACTGAAGCAATCCTGTGGTGTTGCGGCCAGCTCACAAGAAAGCGAGTTGAAGAAAGGAGCTCAGGGGCACTGTAATTCACAAACTTGCAGAGTTATAAATGACAGTTTTCGTCCAAAAATATATTGAAGTAAGGCTGCCAAGAGGACTTGAAAGCGGGGCAGAATTGCAGGAAACCGATTTCAGGAGGTAGACTGGAATTGCATGTAAAGCATAGGAAAAGAGGCAGAACGTCCACAATGATGCACTTGGCCAAAAAGGGCGTATGCGTTTTTTCCTGAATATATTCAGAAATAACGCATACGCCCTTTTTGTCCAACCAAGGAAGCTTACAAAGGAAATCTGCACTACAATGAAGTCTCACTGCCCCCCGGTCAAAAGGGCCATCTGAAAAAAGTGTAAAATCCAGAAAGGCAGGACAGGCCATGGAGAACTGGGAGCCTTGTTATGCTGATGGGTGGGATGTAAATTGCCAACAGCCACACTGGAGAAGTGTATGGTGTTTCCTGAAACATCTAAAAAACAAAGCAACAGAGCCTATGGCACTTCCACTTATGGTCCTATAGCTTAGGGAAATTAAAATCAAAAACACGCAGCCTTCCCAAAATTTGGGACGGCTCTGTTTACAAGAACCTCGTTTACGGTACAAGTTCAATATCACAGAAAGCGAAAAATGGATAAAGAAATTGTGGTACTTATGTACAATGCAATATCACTCAGCAATGAAATCTATGTCATCAGCTCAGTACCAGCATAATGAGTGGATTCAGGTACGATGATACTAAGTGAAATAAGTCACACAGAAAAAGAAACAACATAAGATATCACTACTACACGGAATGTAAACTTGTCTACACAGGAACTGAATTACAAAACAGAACAGGGTCTCAAATGTAGAAAACCAACATATGCTTGCTTAAGGGGAAAGGTGAGTTGGGGTGCTGCATGAAACCAGAGATTGAAATGAGCACAGATACCGATCCATAAGCCAAATATGTAATAGACAAGAGCTACTCCTTGCTCAACGAAGTGGACACAACACGACATATTAAACGCCTAAAAATATACCTGACTAGTAAGAATCTTAAAACCTATGGATTTATATGTGCCCGAAAGAGAATCAAGCGAGTGTACAGCGGCATAAGCGCAGCAGTGATTGGATTGGTGAGGTTCGGTGAGCAAATGCAGACCCTTTGAAGTCATATTGCATGGTACCCATTCCATGGGTCTCAACTCTCCAGGTTTAAGGGATTCTTCCTTCAGCTAAAACATGCATGGGGAACGCAGAGTATTATCCACCGTGTGATCGGGAAATGTGTTCAAATGTGTCTCAGTTTTCATCCCCTGGTACTCGGGTGCAACATTCGAGACGCTTTACTAACACTCTCCGCACTTGGAGAGTCAGTGCCTTTAACCTCCTGTTTGGCCCAGTTTGCAATTTCTGTGGAAGATGAACAGGAATAGGGAGAACAAATGTGAGACTAGCTGGAGCTGTCTGGACGGGCAAATTTAACTCTCATTTCCCACCAGGAAGAGGAATTAACCAAAGGATCTGCGTGCCGTGCCGGAGCCACACTAGGGCCTGAAGCAATCCTGTGGTGTTGCGGCCTGCTCACAAGAAAGCGAGTTGAAGAAAGGAGCTCAGGGGCACTGTCATTCACAAACCTGCAGAGTTATAAATGACAGCTATCGTCCAAAAATATATAGAAGTAAGGCTGCCAAGAGGACTTGAAAGCGGGGCAGAATTACAGGAAACCGATTTCAGGAGGTAGACTGGAATTGCATTTAAAGCATAGGTAAAGAGGCAGAACGTCCACAATGATGCACTTGGCCAAAAAGGGCATAAGCGTTTTTTCCTGAATATATTCAGAAAAAACGCATACGCCCTTTTTGGCCATGCAAGCAAGCTTGCAAAGGAAATCTGCTCTACAATGAAGTCTCACTGCCCCCCGGTCAAAATGGTCATCTGAAAAAAGTGTAAAATCCAGAAAGGCAGGACAGGCCATGGAGAACTGGGAGCCTTGTTATGCTGATGGGCGAGATGTAAATTGCCAACAGCCACTCTGGAGAAGTGTATGGTGTTTCCTGAAACATCTAAAATACAAAGCAACTGAGCCTAGGGCACTTCCACTTATGGTCCTATAGGTAGGGAAATTAAAATCAAAAAGACACAGCCACCCCAAAATTTGGGATGGCTCTGTTTACAAGAACCTCGTTTACGGTACAAGTTCAATACCACAGAAAGCGAAAAATGGATAAAGACGTTGTGGTACTTACGTACAATGCAATATCTGTCAGCAATGAAATCTATGGCATCAGGCCCGTAGAAGCATAATGAGTGGATTCAGGTACGATGATTCTAAGTGAAATAAGTCACACAGAAAATGAAACATCATAAGATATCACTAATACACGGAATGTAAACTTGGCTACACAGGAACTGAATTACAAACAGAACAGTGTCTCAAATGTAGAACACCAACTTATGCTTGCTTAAGGGGAAAGGTGAGTTGGGGTGCTGTATAAAACCAGAGATTGAAATTAGCACAGATACCGTTCGATAAGCCAAATATGTAATAGACAAGAGCTACTCCTTGCTCAACGATGTGGACTCAACACCCCAAATTAAATGCCTAAGAATATACCTGTCTAGTAAGAATCTTAAATCCTATGGATTTATATGTCTCCGGAGGAGAATCAAGCGTGTGTACAGCGGCATAAACACAGCAGTGATAGGATTTGTGAGGTTCGGTGAGCCAATGCAGACCCTTTGAAGTCATATTGCAGGGTACCCATTCCATGGGTCTCAACTCTCCAAGTTTAAGGGATTCTTCCTTCACGTAAAACATGCATGTGGAACCCAGAGTATGATCCACCGTGTGATCGGGAAACGTGTTCAAATGTGTCTCAGTTTTCGTCCCCTGATGCTCGGGTGCAACATTGCAGACGCTTTACTAACACTCTCGCCACTTGGAGAGTCAGTGCCTTTAACCTCCTGTTTGGCCCCGTTTGCAATTTCTGCGGAAGATGAACAGGAATAGGGAGAACAAATGTGAGACTAGCTGGAGGTGTCTGGACGGGCAAATTTAACTCTCATTTCCCACCAGGAAGAGGAATTAACCAAAGGCTCAGCGTGCCATGCCGGAACCACACTAGGGCCTGAAACAATCCTGCGGTGTTGCGGCCAGCTCACAAGAAAGCGAGTTGAAGAAAGGAGCTCAGGGGCACTGTCATTCACCAACCTGCAGAGTTATAAATGACAGCTATCGTCCAAAAATATATTGACGTAAGGCTGCCAAGAGGACTTGAAAGCGGGGCAGAATTGCAGGAAACCGATTTCAGGAGGTAGACTGGAATTGCATGTAAAGCATAGGAAAAGAGGCAGAACGTCCACAATGATGCACTTGGCCAAAAAGGGCGTATGCGTTTTTCACTGAATATATTCAGGGAAAAACGCATACACACTTTTTGGCCAACCAAGCAAGCTTGCAAAGGATATCTGCACTACAATGAAGTCTCACTTCCCCGCAGTCAAAAGGGCCATCTGAAAAAAGTGTAAAATCCAGAAAGGCAGGACAGGCCATGGAGAACTGGGAGCCTTGTTATGCTCATGGGCGGGATGTAAAGTGCCAACAGCCACTCTGGAGAAGTGTATGGTGTTTCCTGAAACATCTAAGAAACAAAGCAACAGAGCCTAGGACACTTCCACTTATGGTGCTAGAGCTTAGGGAAATTAAAATCAAAAAGACACAGCCACCCCAAAGTTTGGGACGGCTCTGTTTACAAGAACCTCGTTTACGGTACAAGTTCAATATCACAGAAAGCGAAAAATGGATAAAGAAGTTGTGGTACTTACGTACAATGCAATATCACTCAGCAATGAAATCTATGTCATCAGGCGCGTAGCAGCATAATGAGTGGATTCAGGTATGATGATTCTAAGTGAAATAAATCACACAGAAAAAGAAACATCATAAGATATCACTACTACACGGAATGTAAACTTGGCTACACAGTAACTGAATTACAATACAGAACAGGGTCTCAAATGTAGAAAACGAACTTATGCTTTCTTAAGGGGAATGGTGAGTTGGGCTGCTGCATGAAACAAGAGATTGAAATTGGCACAGATACCATTCCATAAGCTTAATATGTAATAGACAAGAGCTACTCCTTGCTCAACGAATTGGCTGAAGACGCCATATGAAACGCCTAAGAATATACCTGACTAGTAAGAATCTTAAAACCTATGGATTTATATGTCTCTGAAAGAGAACCAAGCACGTGTAGGGCGGCATAAGCTCAGCAGTGATAGGATTGGTGAGGTTTGGTGAGCAAATGCAGGCCCTTTGGAGGCATATTGCATGGTACCCATTCCATGGGTCTCAACTCTCCAGGTTTAAGGGATTCTTGCTTCAGCTAAAACATGCATGTGGAACCCAGTGTATGATCCACCGTGTGAACGGGAAACGTGTTCAAATGTGTCTCAGTTTTCCTCCCCTGGTACTCGGGTGCAACATTCCAGACGCTTTACTAACACTCTCCCCACTTGGAGAGTCAGTGCCTTTAACCTCCTGTTTGGCCCAGTTTGCAATTTCTGCGGAAAATGAACAGGAATAGGGAGAACCAATGAGAGACTAGCTGGAGGTGTCTAGACGGGCAAATTTAACTCTCATTCCCACCAGGAAGAGGAATTAACCAAAGGCTCAGCGTGCCATGCCGGAACCACACTAGGGCCTGAAGCAATCCTGTGGTGCTGCGGCCAGCTCACAAGAAAGCAGGATGAAGAAAGGAGCTCAGGGGCACTGTAATTCACATCCTGCAGAGTTATAAATGACAGCTATCATCCAAAAATATATTGAAGTAAGGCTGCCAAGAGGACTTGAAAGCGGGGCAGAATTACAGGAAACCAATTTCAGGAGGTAGACTGGAATTGCATGTAAAGCATAGGAAAGGAGGCAGAACGTCCACAATGATGCACTTGACCAAAAAGGGCGTATGCGTTTTTTCCTGAATATATTCAGGAAAAAATGCATACGCCCTTTTTGGCCAACTAAGCAAGCTTGCAAAGGAAATCTGCACTACAATGAAGTCTCACTGACCCCGGTCAAAAGGGCCATCTGAAAAAAGTGTAAAATCCAGAAAGGCTGGACAGGGCATGGAGAACTGGGAGCCTTGTTATGCTGATGGGCGGGATGTAAATTGCCAACAGCCACTCTGTAGAAGTGTATGGTGTTTCCTGAAACATCCAAAAAACAAAGCAACAGAGCCTAGGGCACATCCACATATGGTCCTATAGCTTAGGGAAATTAAAATCACAAAGACACAGCCACCACAAAGTTTGGGATGGCTCTGTTTACAAGAACCTCGTATAGGGTACAAGCTCAATATCACAGAAAGCGAAAAATGGATAAAGTCGTTGTAGTAGTTATGTACAATGCAATATCACTCAGCAATGAAATCTATGTCATCAGGCCCGTAGCAGCATAATGAGTGGATTCAGGTACGATGATTCTAAGTGAAATAAGTCACACAGAAAAAGAAACATCATTAGATATCACTACTACACTGAATGTAAACTTGGCTACACAGGAACTGAATTACAAAACAGAACAGGGTCTCAAATGTAGAAAACCAACTTATTCTTTCTTAAGGGAAAAGGTGAGTTGGGGTGCTGCATAAAACTAGAGTTTGAAATTAGCACAGATACCGTTCCATAAGCCAAATATGTAATAGACAAGAGCTACTCCTTGCTCAACGAAGTGGACTCAACACCCCATATTAAACGCCTAAGAATATACCTGACTAGTAAGAATCTTACAACCTATGGATTTATATGTCTCCGAAAGGGAATCAAGCGTGTGTACAGCGGCATAAACACAGCAGTGATAGGATTGGTGAGGATCGGTGAGCAAATGCAGACCCTTTGAAGTCATATTGCATGGTACCCATTCCATGGGTCTCAACTCTCCAGGTTTAAGGGATTCTTCCTTCAGCTAAAACATGCATGTGGAACCCAGAGTATGATCCACCGTGTGATCGGGAAACGTGTTCAAATGTGTCTCAGTTTTCGTCCCCTCGTACTCGGGTGCAACATTCCAGACGCTTTACTAACACATTCCCCACTTGGAGAGTCAGTTCCTTTAAACTCCTGTTTGGCCCAGTTTGCAATTTCTGCGGAAAATGAACAGAAATAGGGAGAACCAAAGAGAGACTAGCTGGAGGTGTCTGGACGGGCAAATTTAACTCTCATTTCCCACCAGGAAGAGGAATTAACCAAAGACTCAGCGTGCCATGCCGGAACCACACTAGGACCTGAAGCAAATCTGCGGTGTTGCGGCCAGCTCACAAGAAAGCGAGTTGAAAGAAGGAGCTCAGGGGCACTGTAATTCACAAACCTGCAGAGTTATAAATGACAGCTATCGTCCAAAAATATATTGAAGTAAGGGTGCCAAGCAGACTTGAAAGCGGGGCAGAACTGCAGGAAACCGATTTCAGGAGGTAGACTGGAATTGCATGTAAAGCATAAGAAAAGAGGCAGAACTTCCACAATGATGCACTTGGCGAAAAAGGGCGTATGCGTTTCTTCTTGAATATATTCAGGAAAAAACGCATACACACTTTTTGGCCAACCAAGCAAGCTTGCAAAGGAAATCTGCACTACAATGAAGTCTCACTGCCCCCCGGTCTAAGCGGCCATCTGAAAAAAGTGTAAAATCCAGAAAGGCAGGACAGCCCATGCAGAACTGGGAGCCTTGTTATGCTGATGGGCGCGATGTAAATTGTCAACAGCTACTCTGGAGAAGTGTATGGTGTTTCCTGAAACATCTACAAAACAAAGCAACAGAGCCTAGGGCACTTCCACTTATGGACCTATAGCTTAGGGAAATTAAAATCAAAAAGACACAGGCACCGCAAAGTTTGGGATGGCTCTGTTTACAAGAACCTCGTTTACAGTACAAGTTCAATATGGCAGAAAGCAAAAAATGGATAAAGAAATTGTGGTACTTATGTACAATGCAATATCACTCAGCAATGAAATCTATGTCTTCAGGCCCGTAGCAGCATAATGAGTGGATTCAGGTACGATGATTCTAAGTGAAATAAGTCACAGAGAAAAAGAAACATCATAAGATATCACTACTACACGGAATGTAAACTTGGCTACACAGGAACTGAATTACAAAACAGAACAGGGTCTCAAATGTAGAAAACCAACTTATCCTTGATTAAGGGGAAAGGGGAGTTGGGTTGCTGCATAAAACCAGAGATTGAAATGAGCACAGATACCATTCCATAAGCCAAATATGTAATAGACAAGAGCTACTCCTTGCTCAACGAAGTGGACTCAACACCCCATATTAAACATATAACAATATACCTGACTAGTAAGAATCTTAAAACCTATGGATTTATATGTCTCCGAAAGAGAATCAAGCGTGTGTACAGCGGCATAAATGCAGCAGTGATAGGATTGGTGAGGTTGAGTGAGCAAATGCAGACCCTTTGAAGTCATATTGCATGGTACCCATTCCATGGGTCTCAACTCTCCAGGTTTAAGGGATTCTTCCTTCAGCTAAAACATGCATGTGGAACCCAGAGTATGATCCACCGTGTGATCGGGAAACGTGTTCAAATGTGTCTCAGTTTTCGTCCCCTGGTACTCGGGTGCAACATTCCAGACGCTTTACTAACACATTCCCCACTGGGAGAGTCAGTTCCTTTAAACTCCTGTTTGGCCCAGTTTGCAATTTCTGTGGAAAATGAACAGAAATAGGGAGAACCAATGAGAGACTAGCTGGAGGTGTCTGGACGGGCAAATATAACTCTCATTTCCCACCAGGAAGAGGAATTAACCAAAGGCTCAACGTGCCATGCCGGAACCACACTAGGACCTGAAGCAAAACTGCGGTGTTGCGGCCAGCTCACAAGAAAGCGAGTTGAAAGAAGGAGCTCAGGGGCACTGTAATTCACAAACCTGCAGAGTTATAAATGACAGCTATTGTCCAAAAATATATTGAAGTAAGGGTGCCAAGCAGACTTGAAAGCGGGGCAGAACTGCAGGAAACCGATTTCAGGAGGTAGACTGGAATTGCATGTAAAGCATAGGAAAAGAGGCAGAATGTCCACAATGATGCACTTGGCCAAAAAGGGCGTATGCGTTTCTTCCTGAATATATTGAGGAAGAAACGCATACACACTTTTTGGCCAACCAAGCAAGCTTGCAAAGGAAATCTGCACTACAATGAAGTCTCACTGCCCCCCGGTCTAAGCGGCCATCTGAAAAAAGTGTAAAATCCAGAAAGGCAGGACAGCCCATGCAGAACTGGGAGCCTTGTTATGCTGATGGGCGGGATGTAAATTGCCAACAGCTACTCTGGAGAAGTGTATGGTGTTTCCTGAAACATCTACAAAACAAAGCAACAGAGCCTAGGGCACTTCCACTTATGGACCTATAGCTTAGGGAAATTAAAATCAAAAAGACACAGCCACTGCAAAGTTTGGGACGGCTCTGTTTACAAGAACCTCGTTTACAGTACAAGTTCAATATGGCAGAAAGCGAAAAATGGATAAAGAAGTTGTGGTACTTACGTACAATGCAATATCACTCAGCAATGAAATCTATGTCTTCAGGCCCATAGCAGCATAATGAGTGGATTCAGGTACGATGATTCTAAGTGAAATAAGTCACAGAGAAAAAGAAACATCATAAGATATCACTACTACACGGAATGTAAACTTGGCTACACAGGAACTGAATTACAAAACAGAACAGGGTCTCAAATGTAGAAAACCAACTTGTGCTTGATTAAGGGGAAAGGGGAGTTGGGTTGCTGCATAAAACCAGAGATTGAAATGAGCACAGATACCATTCCATAAGCCAAATATGTAATAGACAAGAGCTACTCCTTGCTCAAAGAAGTGGACTCAACACCCCATATTAAACGCCTAAGAATATACCTGACTAGAAAGAATCTGAAAACCTATGGATTTATATGTCTCCGAAAGAGAATCAAGCGTGTGTACAGCGGCATAAATGCAGCAGTGATAGGATTGGTGAGGTTCGGTGAGCAAATGCAGACCCTTTGAAGTCATATTGCATGGTACCCATTTAATGGGTCTCAACTCTCCAGGTTTAAGGGATTCTTCCTTCAGCTAAAACATGCATGTGGATCCCAGAGTATGATCCACCGTGTCATCGGGAAATGTGTTCAAATGTGTCTCAGTTTTCATCCCCTGGTACTCAGGTTCAACATTCCAGAGGCTTTACTAACACTCTCCCCACTTGGAGAGTCAGTGCCTTTAACCTCCTGTTTGGCGCAGTTTGCAATTTCTGCGGAAGATGAACAGGAATAGGGAGAACCCATGAGAGACTAGCTGGAGGTGTCTGGACGGGCAAATTTAACTCTCATTTCCCACCAGGAAGAGGAATTAACCAAAGGATCAGCGTGCCATGCCGGAACCACACTAGGGCCTGAAGCAATCCTGCAGTGTTGCGGCCAGCTCACAAGAAAGTGAGTTGAAGAAAGGAGCTCAGGGGCACTGTAATTCACAAACCTGCAGAGTTATAAATGACAGCTATCCTCCAAAAATATATTCAATTAAGGCTGCCAAGAGGACTGGAAAGCGGGGCAGAATTGCAGGAAACCGATTTCAGGAGGTAGACTGGAATTGCATGTAAAGCATAGGAAAAGAGGCAGAACGTCCACAATGATGCACTTGGCCAAAAAGGGCGTATGCGTTTTTTCCTGAATATATTCAGGAAAAAACACATACGTACTTTTTGGCCAACCAAGCAAGCTTGCAAAGGAAATCTGCACTACAATGAAGTCTCACTAACCCCGGGTCAAAAGGGCCATCTGAGAAAAGTGTAAAATCCAGAAAGGCAGGACAGACCATGGAGAACTGGGAGCCTTGTTATGGTGATGGGCGGGATGTAATTTGCCAACAGCCACTCTGCAGAAGTGTATGGTGTTTCCTGAAACATCTAAAAAACAAAGCAACACAGCCTAGGGCACTTCCACTTATGGTCCTATAGCTTAGGGAAATTAAAATCAAAAAGACACAGCCACCCCAAAGTTTGGGACGGCTCTGTTTACAAGAACCTCGTTTACGGTACAAGTTCAATATCGCAGAAAGCGAAAAATGGATAAAGAAGTTGTGGTACTTACGTACAATGCAATATCACTCAGCAATGAAATCTATGTCATCAGGCCCATAGCAGCATAATGAGTGGATTCAGGTACGATAATTCTAAGTGAAATAAGTCACACAGAAAAAGAAACATCATAAGATATCACTACTACACAGAATGTAAACTTGGCTACACAGGAACTGAATTACAAAACAGAACAGGGTCTCAAATGTAGAAAACCAACTTATGCTTGCTTAAGGGGAAAGGTGAGTTGGGGTGCTGCATAAAACCAGAGATTGAAATGAGCACAGATACCGTTCCATAAGCCAAATATGTAATAGACAAGAGCTACTCCTTGCTCAACGAAGTGGACTCAACACCCCATATTAAACGCCTAAGAATATACCTGACTAGTAAGAATCTTAAAACCTATGGATTTCTATGTCTCCAAAAGAGAATCAAGCGTGTGTACAGCGGCATAAACGCAGCAGTGTTAGGATTGGTGAGGATCGCTGACCAAATGCAGACCCTTTGAAGTCATATTGCATGGTACCCATTCCATGGGTCTCAACTCTCCAGGTTTAAGGGATTCTTCCTTCAGCTAAAACATGCATGTGGAACCCAGAGTATGATCCACCGTGTGATCGGGAAATGTGTTCAAATTTGTCTCAGTTTTCATCACCTGGTACTCGGGTGTAACATTCCAGACGCTTTACTAACACTCTCCCCACTTGGAGAGTCAGTGCCTTTAATCTCCTGTTTGGCCCAGTTTGCAAATTCTGTGGAAGATGAACAGGAATAGGGAGAACCCATGAGAGACTAGCTGGAGGTGTCTGGACGGGCAAATTTAACTCTCATTTCCCACCAGGAAGAGGAATTAACCAAAGGCTCAGCATGTTATGCCAGCACCACACTAGGGCCTGAAGCAATCCTGTGGTGTTGCGGCCAGCTCACAAGAAAACGAGTTGAAGGAAGGAGCTCAGGGGCGCTGTAATTCACAAACCTGCAGAGTTATAAATGACAGCTATCGTCCAAAAATATATTGAAGTAAGGCTGCCAAGCGGACTTGAAAGCAGCACAGAATTGCATGAAACCGATTTCAGGAGGTAGACTGGAATTGCATGTAAAGCATAGGAAAAGAGGCAGAACTTCCACAATGATGCACTTGGCCAAAAAGGGCGTATGCGTTTTTTCCTCAATATATTCAGGGAGAAACGCATACACACTTCTTGGCCAACCAAGCAAGCTTGCAAAGGAAATCTGCACTACAATGAAGTCTCACTGCCCCCCGGTCTAAGGGGCCATCTGAAAAAAGTGTAAAATCCAGAAAGGCAGGACAGGCCATGCAGAACTGAGAGCCTTGTTATGCTGATGGGTGTGATGTAAATTACCAACAGCCACTCTGGAGAAGTGTATGGTGTTTCCTGAAACATCTAAAAAACAAAGCAACAGAGCCTAGGGCACTTCCACTTATGGTCCTATAGCTTAGGGAAATTAAAATCAAAAAGACACAGCCACCCCAAAGTTTGGGACGGCTGTGTTTACAAGAACCTCGTTTACGGTACAAGTTCAATATCGCAGAAAGCGAAAAATGGATAAAGAAGTTGTGGTACTTACGTACAATGCAATATCACTCAGCAATGAAATCTATGTCATCAGACCCGTAACAACATAATGAGTGGATTCAGTACGATGATTCTAAGTGAAATAAGTCACACAGGTTCAGAAACATAATAAGATAACACCACTACACGGAATGTAAACTTGGCTACACAGGAACTGAATTACAAAACAGAACAGGGTCTCAAAAGTAGAAAACCAACTTATGCTTGCTTAAGGGGAAAGGTGAGTTGGGGTGCTGCATAAAACCAGAGATTGAAATTAGCAAACATACCCTTCCATAAGCCAAATATGTAATAAACAAGAGCTACTCCTTGCTCAACGAAGTGGACTCAACACCCCATATTAAACGCCTAAGAATATACCTGACTAGTAAGAATCTTAAAACGTATGGATTTATATGTCTCCGAAAGAGAATCAAGCGTGTGTACAGCGGCATAAACGCAGCAGTGATAGGATTGGTGAGGTTCGGTGAGCAAATGCAGACCCTTTGAAGTCATATTGCATGGTACCCATTCCATGGGTCTCAAATCTCCAGGTTTAAGGGATTCTTCCTTCAGCTAAAACATGCATGTGGAACCCAGAGTATGATCCACCGTGTGATCGGAAACGTGTTCAAATGTGTCTCAGTTTTCGTCCCCTGGTACACGGGTGCAACATTCCAGACGCTTTACTAACACTCTCCCCACTTGGAGACTCAGTGCCTTTAACCTCCTGTTTGGCCCAGTTTGCATTTTCTGCGGAAAATGAACAGGAATAGGGAGAACCAATGAGAGACTAGCTGGAGGTGTCTGGACGGGCAAATTTAACTCTCATTTCCCACCAGGAAGAGGAATTAAACAAAGGCTCAGCATGCCAGAGCGGAAGCACACTAGGGCATGAAGCAATCCTGCGGTGTTGCGGCCAGCTCACAAGAAAGCGAGTTGAAGAAAGGAGCTCAGGGGCACTGTAATTCACAAACCTGCAGAGTTATAAATGACAGCTATCGTCCAAAAGTATATTGAAGTAAGGCTGCCAAGAGGACTTGAAAGCGGGGCAGAATTACAGGAAACCGATTTCAGGAGGTAGACTGGAATTGCATGTAAAGCATAGGAAAAGAGGCAGAACGTCCACAATGATGCACTTGGCCAAAAAGTGCGTATGCGTTTTTTCCTGAATATATTCAGGAAAAAACGCATACGCTCTTTTTGGCCAACCAAGCAAGCTTGCAAAGGAAATCTGCACTACAATGAAGTCTCACTGCCCCCCTGTCAAAAGGGCCATCTGAAAAAAGTGTAAAATCCAGAAAGGCAGGACAGGCCATGGAGAACTGGGAGCCTTGTCATGCTGATGGGCGGGATGTAAATTGCCAACAGCCACTCTGGAGAAATGTATGGTGTTTCCTGAAACATCTAAAAAACAAAGCAACAGAACCTAGGGCACTTCCACTTATGGTCATATAGCTTAGGGAAATTAAAATCAAAAAGACACAGCCACCCCAAAGTTTGGGATGGCTCTGTTTACAAGAACATCATTTACGGTACAAGTTCAATATCACAGAAAGCGAAAAATGGATAAAGAAGTTGTGGTACTTACGTACAATGCAATATCACTCAGCAATGAAATCTATGTCATCAGGCCCGTAGCAGCATAATGAGTGGATTCAGGTACGATGATTCTAAGTGAAATAAGTCACACAGAAAAAGAAACAACATAAGATATCCCTAATACACGAAATGTAAACTTGGCTACACAGGAACTGAATTACAAAACAGAACAGGGTCTTAAATGTAGAAAACCAACTTATGCTTGCTTAAGGGGAAAGGTGAGTTGGGGTGCTGCATAAAACCAGAGATTGAAATTAGCACAGATACCGTTCCATAAGCCAAATATGTAATAGACAAGAGCTACTCCTTGCTCAGCGAAGTGGACTCAACACCCCATATTAAACGGCTAAGAATATACCTGACTAGTAAGAATCTTAAAACTTATGGATTTATATGTCTCCCAAAGAGAATCAAGAGTGTGTACAGTGCCATAAACGCAGCAGTGATAGGATTGGTGAGGTTCGGTGAGCAAATGCAGACCCTTTGAAGTCATATTCCATGGTACCCATTCCATGGGTCTCAACTCTCCAGGTTTATGGGATTCTTCCTTCAGCTAAAACATGCATGTGGATCCCAGAGTATGATCCACCGTGTGATCGGAAACGTGTTCAAACGTGTCTCAGTTTTCGCCCCCTGGTACTCGGGTGCAACATTCCAGACGCTTTACTAACACTCTCCCCACTTGGAGAGTCAGTTCCTTTAACCTCCTGTTTGGCCCAGTTTGCAATTTCTGCGGGAAATGAACAGGAATAGGGAAAACCAATGAGAGACTAGCTGGAGGTGTCTGGACGGGCAAATTTAACTCTCATTTCCCACCAGGAAGAGGAATTAACCAAAGGCTCAGCGTGCCATGCGGGAACCACACTACGGCCTGAAGCAATCCTGCAGTGTTGCGGCCAGCTCACAAGAAAGCGAGTTGAAGAAAGGAGCTCAGGGGCACTGTAATTCACAAACCTGCAGAGTTACAAATGACAGCTATCGTCCAAAAGTATATTGAAGTAAGGCTGCCAAGAGGACTTGAAAGCGGGGCAGAATTACAGGAAACCGATTTCAGGAGGTAGACTGGAATTGCATGTAAAGCATAGGAAAAGAGGCAGAACGTCCACAATGATGCACTTGGCCAAAAAGTGCGTATGCGTTTTTTCCTGAATATATTCAGGAAAAAACGCATACGCACTTTTTGGCCAACCAAGCAAGGTTGCAAAGGAAATCTGCACTACAATGAAATCTCACTGCCCCCCTGTCAAAAGGGCCATCTGAAAAAAGTGTAAAATCCAGAAAGGCAGGACAGGCCATGGAGAACTGGGAGCCTTGTCATGCTGATGGGCGGGATGTAAATTGCCAACAGCCACTCTGGAGAAATGTATGGTGTTTCCTGAAACATCTAAAAAACAAAGCAACAGAACCTAGGGCACTTCCACTTATGGTCATATAGCTTAGGGAAATTAAAATCAAAAAGACACAGCCACCCCAAAGTTTGGGATGGCTCTGTTTACAAGAACATCATTTACGGTACAAGTTCAATATCACAGAAAGCGAAAAATGGATAAAGAAGTTGTGGTACTTACGTACAATGCAATATCACTCAGCAATGAAATCTATGTCATCAGGCCCGTAGCAGCATAATGAGTGGATTCAGGTACGATGATTCTAAGTGAAATAAGTCACACAGAAAAAGAAACAACTTAAGATATCCCTAATACACGAAATGTAAACTTGGCTACACAGGAACTGAATTACAAAACAGAACAGGGTCTTAAATGTAGAAAACCAACTTATGCTTGCTTAAGGGGAAAGGTGAGTTGGGGTATTGCATAAAACCAGAGATTGAAATTAGCACAGATACCGTTCCATAAGCCAAATATGTAATAGACAAGAGCTACTCCTTGCTCAACGAAGTGGACTCAACACCCCATATTAAACGGCTAAGAATATACCTGACTAGTAAGAATCTTAAAACTTATGGATTTATATGTCTCCCAAAGAGAATCAAGAGTGTGTACAGTGCCATAAACGCAGCAGTGATAGGATTGGTGAGGTTCGGTGAGCAAATGCAGACCCTTTGAAGTCATATTCCATGGTACCCATTCCATGGGTCTCAACTCTCCAGGTTTATGGGATTCTTCCTTCAGCTAAAACACGCATGTGGATCCCAGAGTATGATCCACCGTGTGATCGGAAACGTGTTCAAATGTGTCTCAGTTTTCGCCCCCTGGTACTCGGGTGCAACATTCCAGACGCTTTACTAACACTCTCCCCACTTGGAGAGTCAGTTCCTTTAACCTCCTGTTTGGCCCAATTTGCAATTTCTGCGGGAAATGAACAGGAATAGGGAGAACCAATGAGAGACTAGCTGGAGGTGTCTGGACGGGCAAATTTAACTCTCATTTCCCACCAGGAAGAGGAATTAACCAAAGGATCAGCGTGCCATGCGGGAACCACACTACGGCCTGAAGCAATCCTGCAGTGTTGCGGCCAGCTCACAAGAAAGCGAGTTGAAGAAAGGAGCTCAGGGGCACTGTAATTCACAAACCTGCAGAGTTATAAATGACAGCTATCGTCCAAAAGTATATTGAAGTAAGGCTGCCAAGAGGACTTGAAAGCGGGGCAGAATTGCAGGAAACCGATTTCAGGAGGTAGACTGGAATTGCATGTAAAGCATAGGAAAAGAGGCAGAACGTCCACAATGATGCACTTGGCCAAAAGGGGCGTATGCGTTTTTTCCTGAATATATTCAGGAAAAAACGCATACGCCCTTTTCGGCCAACCAAGCAAGCTTGCAAAGGAAATCTGCACTACAATGAAGTCTCACTGCACCCCGGTCAAAAGGGCCATCTGAAAAAAGTGTAAAATCCAGAAAGGCAGGACAGGCCATGCAGAACTGGGAGCCTTGTTATGCTGATGGGCGGGATGTAAATTGCCAACAGCCACTCTGGAGAAGTGTATGGTGTTTCCTGAAACATCTAAAAAACAAAGCAACAGAACCTAGGGCACTTCCACTTATGGTCCTATAGCTTAGGGAAATTAAAATCAAAAAGACACAGCCACCCCAAAGTTTGGGCCGGCTCTGTTTACAAGAACCTCGTTTACGGTACAAGTTCAATATCACAGAAAGCGAAAAATGGATAAAGAAGTTGTGGTACTTACGTACAATGCAATATCACTCAACAATGAAATCTATGTCATCAGGCCCGTAGCAGCATAATGAGTGGATTCAGGTACGATGATTCTAAGTGAAATAAGTAACAGAGAAAAAGAAACATCATAAGATATCACTACTACACGGAATGTAAAGTTGGCTACACAGGAACTGAATTACAAAACAGAACAGGGTCTCAAATGTAGAAAACCAACTTATGCTTGCTTAAGGGGAAAGGTGAGTTGAGGTGCTGCATAAAACCAGAGATTGAAATTAGCACAGATACCGTTCCATAAGCCAAATATGTAATAGACAAGAGCTACTCCTTGCTCAACGAAGTGGACTCAACACCCCATATTAAACGCCTAAGAATATACCTGACTAGTAAGAATCTTAAAACCTATGGATTTATATGTCTCCGAAAGAGAATCAAGCATGTGTACAGCAGCATAAACGCAGTACTGATAGGATTGGTGAGGTTCGGTGAGCAAATGCAGACCCTTTGTAGTCATATTGCATGTTACCCTTTCCATGGGTCTCAACTCTCCAGGTTTAAGGGATTCTTCCTTCAGCTAAAACATGCATGTGGAACCCAGAGTATGATCCACCATGTGATCGGGAAACGTATTCAAATGTGTCTCAATTTTCGTCCCCTGGTACTTGGGTGCAACATTCCAGACGTTTTACTAACACTCTTCCCACTTGGAGAGTCAGTGCCTTTAACCTCCTGTTTTGCCCTGTTTGCAATTTCTGTGGAAAATGAACGGGAATAGGGAGAACCAATGAGAGACTAGCTGGAGGTGTCTGGACGGGCAAATTTAACTCTCATTTCCCACCAGGAAGAGGAATTAACCAAAGGCTCAGCGTGCCATGCCGGAACCACACTAGGGCCTGAAGCAATCCTGCAGTGTTGCGGCCAGCTCACAAGAAAGCGAGTTGAAGAAAGGAGCTCAGGGGCACTGTAATTCACAAACCTGCAGAGTTATAAATGACAGCTATCGTCCAAAAATATATTAAAGTAAGGCTGCCAAGAGGACTTGAAAGTGGGTTAGAATTGCAAGAAACCGATTTCAGGAGGTTGACTGGAATTGCATGTAAAGCATAGGAAAAGAGTCAGAACGTCCACAATGATGCACTTGGCCAAAAAGGGCGTATGCGTTTTTTCCTGAATATATTCAGGAAAAAACGCATACGCACTTTTTGGCCAACCAAGCAAGCTTGAAAAGGAAATCTGCACTACAATGAAGTCTCACTGTCCCCCGGTCAAAAGGGCCATCTGAAAAAAGTGTAAAATCCAGAAAGGCAGGACAGGCCATGGAGAACTGGGAGCCTTGTTATGCTGATGGGCGGGATGTAAATTGCCAACAGCCACTCTGGAGAAGTGTATGGTCTTTCCTGAAACATCTACAAAACAAAGCAACAGAACCTAGGGCACTTCCACTTATGGTCCTATAGCTTAGGGAAATTAAAATGAAAAAGACACAGCCACCCAAAATTTTGGGACAGCTCTGTTTACAAGAACCTCGTTTACGGTACAAGTTCAATATCACAGAAAGCGAAAAATGGATAAAGAAGTTGTGGTACTTACGTACAATGCAATATCACTCAGCAATGAAATCTATGTCATCAGGCCCATAGCAGCATAATGAGTGGATTCAGGTATGATGATTCTAAGTGAAATAAGTCACAGAGAAAAAGAAACATCAGAAGATATCACTACTACACGGAATGTAAACTTGGCTACACAGGAACTGAATTACAAAACAGAACAGGGTCTCAAATGTAGAAAAGCACCATATGCTTGCTTAAGGGGAAAGGTGAGTTGGGGTGCTGCATAAAACCAGAGATTGAAATGAGCACAGAAACCATTCCATAAGCCAAATATGTAATAGACAAGAGCTACTCCTTGCTCAACGAAGTGGACTCAACACCCCATATTAAACGCATATGAATATACCTGACTAGTAAGAATCTTAAAACCTATGGATTTATATCTCTCCGAAAGAGAACCAAGCGTGTGTACAGCAGCATAAACACAGCAGTGATAGGATTGGTGATGTTCGGTGAGAAAATGCAGACCCTTTGAAGTCATATTGCATGGTACCCATTCCATGGGTCTCAACTCTCCAGGTTTAAGGGATTCTTCCTTCAGCTAAAACATGCATGTGGAACCCAGAGTATGATCCACCAGGTGACCGGGAAACGTATTCGAATGTGTCTCAGATTTCATCCCTTGGTACTTGGGTGCAACATTCCAGACGCTTTACTAACACTCTCCCCACTTGGAGAGTCAGTGCCTTTAACCTCCTGTTTGGACCGGTTTGCAATTTCTGCGGAAGGTGAACAGGAATAGGGAGAACCAATGAGAGACTAGCTGGAGGTGTCTGGACGGGCAAATTTAACTCTCATTTCCCACCAGGAAGAGGAATTAACCAAAGGCTCAGCGTGCCGTGTGAGAACCACACTGGAGCCTGAAGCAATCCTGTGGTGTTGCGGTCATCTCACAAGAAAGCGAGTTGAAGAAAGGAGCTCAGGGGCACTGTCATTCACAAACCTGCAGAGTTATAAATGACAGCTATCGTCCAAAAATATATTGAAGTAAGGCTGCCAAGAGGACTTGAAAGCGGGGCAGAATTGCAGGAAACGGATTTCAGGAGGTAGACTGGAATTGCATGTAAAGCATAGGAAAAGAGGCAGAACGTCCACAGTGATGCACTTGGCCAAAAAGGGCGTATGCGTTTTTTCCTGAATATATTCAGGAAAAAACGCATACGCTCTTTTTGGCCAACCAAGCAAGCTTGCAAAGGAAATCTGCACTACAATGAAGTCTCACTGCCCCCTGGTCAAAAGGGCCATCTGAAAAAAGTGTAAAATCCAGAAAGGCAGGACAGGCCATGGAGAACTGGGAGCCTTGTTATGCTGATGGGCAGGATGTAAATTGCCAACAGCCACTCTGGAGAAGTGTATGGTGTTTCCTGAAACATGTAAAAAACAAAGCAACAGAGCCTAGGGTACTTCCACTTATGCTCTTATAGCTTAGGGAAATTAAAATCAAAAAGACACAGCAACCCCAATGTTTGGGACGGCTCTATTTACAAGAACCTCGTTTACGGTACATGTTAAATATCACAGAAAGCGAAAAATGGATAAAGAAGTTGTGGTACTTACCTACAATGCAATATCACTCAGCAATGAAATCTATGTCATCAGGCCCCTCACAGCATAATGAGTGGATTCAGTACGATGATTCTAAGTGAAATTAGTCACACAGAAATAGAAACATCATAAGATATCACTACTACACGGAATGTAAACTTGGCTACACAGGAACTGAATTACAAAACAGAACAGAGTCTCAAATGTAGAAAACCAACTTATGCTTGCTTAAGGGGAAAGGTTGGGGTGCTGCATAAAGCCAGAGATTGAAATGATCACTGATACCGTTCCATAAGCCAAATATGTAACAGACAAGAGCTACTCCTTGCTCAACGAAGTGGACTCAACACTCCATGTTAAACGCCTAAGAATATACCTGACTAGTAAGAATCTTAAAACCTATGGATTTATATGTCTCCGAAAGAGAATCAAGCGTGTGTACAGCGGCATAAACGCAGCAGTGATAGGATTGGTGAGGTTCGGTGAACAAATGCAGACCCTTTGAAGGCATATTGCATGGTACCCATTCCATGGGTCTCAACTCTCCAGGTTTAAGGGATTCTTCCTTCAGCTAAAACATGCATGTGGAACCCAGAGTATGATCCATCGTGTGATCGGGAAACGTGTTCAAATGTGTCTCAGTTTTCGTCCCCTGTACTCGGGTGCAACATTCCAGACGCTTTACTAACACTATGCCCATTTGGAGAGTCAGTGCCTTTAACCTCCTGTTTGGCCCAGTTTGCAATTTCTGCGGAAGATGAACAGGAATAGGCAGAACTAATGAGAGACTAGCTGGAGGTGTCTGGACGGGCAAATTTAACTCTCATTTCCCACCAGGAAGAGGAATTAACCAAAGGCTCAGCGTGCCGTGCCGGAACCACAATAGGGCTGAAACAATCCTGCGGTGTTGCGGCCAGCTCACAAGAAAGCGAGTTGAAGAAAGGAGTTCAGGGACACTGTAATTCACAAACCTGCAAAGTTACAAATGACAGCTATCGTCCAAATATATATTGAGGTACGGCTGCCAAGAGGACTTGAAAGTGGGTCAGAATTGCAGGAAACTGATTTCAGGAGGTAGACTGGATTTGCATTTAAAGCATAGAAAAAGAGGCAGAACGTCCACAATGATGCACTTGGCCAAAAAGTGTGTATGCGTTTTTTCCTAAATATATTCAGGAAAAAACGCATATGCCCTTTTTGGCCAATCAAGCAAACTTGCAAAGGAAATCTGCACTACAATAAAGTCTCACTTCCCCCTGGTCAAAAGGGCGATCTGAAAAATGTGTAAAATCCACAAAGGAAGGACAGGCCATGGAGAACTGGGAGCCTTGTTATGCTGATGGGCGGGATGTAAATTGCCAATAGCCACTCAGGAGAAGTGTATGGTGTTTCCAGAAACATCTAAAAAACAAAGCAACAGAGCCTAGGGCACTTCCACTTATAGTCCTATAGCTTAGGGAAATTAAAATCAAAAAGACACAGCTACCCCAAAGTTTGGGACGGCTCTGTTTACAAGAACCCTGTTTACGGTACAAGTTCAATATCGCAGAAAGCGAAAAATGGATAAAGAGTTTGTGGTACTTACGTACAATGCAATATCACTCAGCCATGAAATCTATGTCATCAGGCCCGTAGCAGCATAATGAGTAGATTCAGGTACGATGATTCTAAGTGAAATAAGTCACACAGAGAAAGAAACATCATAAGATATCACTAATACACGGAATGTAAACTTGGCTACACAGGAACTGAATTACAAAACAGAACAGGGTCTCAAATGTAGAAAACCAACTTATGCTTGCTTAAGGGGAAAGGTGAGTTGGGGTGCTGCATAAAACCAGAGATTGAAATTAGCACAGATACCGTTCAATAAGTCAAATATGTAATAGACAAGAGCTACTCCTTGCTCAACGAAGTGGACTCAACACCCCATATTAAATGCCTAAGAATATACCTGACTAGTAAGAATCTTAAAACCTATGGATTTATATGTCTCCAAAAGAGAATCAAGCATGTGTACAGTGGTATAACCGCAGCAGTGATAGGATTGGTGAGGTTCGGTGAGCAAATGCAGACCCTTAGAAGTCATATTGCATGGTACCGATTCCATGGGTCTCAACTCTTCAAGTTTAAGGGATTCTTCCTTCAGCTAAAACATGCATGTGGAACCCAAAGTATGATCCACTGTGTGATCGGGAAACATGTTCATATGTGTCTCAGTTTTTGTCCTCTGGTACTTGGGTGCAACATTCCAGATGCTTTACTAACACTCTGCCCACTTGGAGAGTCAGTGCCTTTAACCTCCTGTTTGGCCCAGTTTGCAATTTCTGCGGAAGATGAACAGGAATAGAGAGAACCAATGAGAGACTAGCTGGAGGTGTCTGGACAGGCAAATTTAACTCTCATTTCCCACCAGGAAGAGGAGTTAACCAAAGGCAGAGACTGCTGTGTCAGAACCACACTAGGGCCTGAAGCAATCCTGCGGTGTTGCGGCCAGCTCACAAGAAAGCGAGTTAAAGAAAGGAGCTCAGGGGCACTGTAATGCACAAACCTGCAGAGTTATAAATGACAGCTATCGTCCAAAAATATATTGAAGTGAGGCTGCCAAGAGGAGTTGAAAGCGGGGCAGAATTACAGGAAACCGATTTCAGGAGGTAGACTGGAATTGCATTTAAAGCATAGGAAAAGAGGCAGAACGTCCACAATGATGAACTTGGCCAAAAAGGGTGTATGCGTTTTTTCCTGAATATATTCAGGAAGAAACACATACGCACTTTTTGGCCAAGCAAGCAAGCTTGCAAAGGAAATCTGCACTACAATGAAGTCTCACTGCCCCCCGGTCAAAAGGGCCATCTGAAAAAAGTGTAAAATCCAGAAAGGCAGGACAGGCCATGGAGAACTGGGAGCCTTGTTATGCTGATGGGCGGGATGTAAATTGCCAAGAGCCACTCTGGAGAAGTGTATGGTGTTTCCTGAAACATCTAAAACACAAAACAACAGAGCCTAGGGCACTTCCACTTATGGTCTTATAGCTTAGGGAAATTAAAATCAAAAAGACACAGCCACTGCAAAGTTTCGGATGGCTCTGTTTACAAGAACCTCGTTTACCGTACAAGTTCAATATCGCAGAAAGCGAAAAATGGATAAAGACATTGTGGTACTTACGTACAATGCAATATCACTCAGCAATGAAATCTATGTCATCAGGCCCCTCACAGCATAATGAGTGGATTCAGTACGATGATTCTAAGTGAAATAAGTCACACAGAAATAGAAACATCATAAGATATCACTACTACACGGAATGTAAACTTGGCTACACCGGAACTGAATTACAAATGAGAACAGGTTCTCAAATGTAGAAAACCAACTTATGCTTGCTTAAGGGGAAAGGTGAGTTGGGGTGCTGCATAAAACCAGAGATTGAAATTAGCACTGATACCGTTCCATAAGCCAAATATGTAACAGACAAGAGCTACTCCTTGCTCAACGAAGTGGACACAACACCCCATATTAAACGCCTAAGAATATACCTGACTAGTAAGACTCTTAATACCTATGGATTTATATGTCTCCGAAAGAGAATCAAGCGTCTGTACAGCGGCATAAACGCAGCAGTGATAGGATTGTTGAGGTTCGGTGACCAAATGCAGACCCTTTGAAGTCATATTGCATGGTACCCATTCCATGGGTCTCAACTCTCCAGGTTTAAGGGATTCTTCCTTCAGCTGAAACATGCATGTGGAATCCAGAGTATGATCCACCGTGTGATCGGGAAACGTGTTCAAATGTGTCTCAGTTTTCGTCCCCTGGTACTCGGGTGCAACATTCCAGATGCTTTACTAACACTCTGCCCACTTGGAGAGTCAGTGCCTTTAACCTCCTGTTTGGCCCAGTTTGCAATTTCTGTTGAAGATGAACAGGAATAGGGAGAACCCATGAGAGACTAGCGGGAGCTGTGTGGACGGGCAAATTTAACTCTCATTTCCCACCAGGAAGAGGAATTTACCAAAGGCTCAGCATGCCATGCCAGAACCACACTAGGGCCTGAAGCAATCCTGTGGTGTTGCGGCCAGCTCACAAGAAAGTGAGTTGAAGGAAGGAGCTCAGGGAAACTGTAATTCACAAACCTGCAGAGTTATAAATGACAGTTATCGTCTAAAAATATATTGAAGTAAGGCTGCCAAGAGGACTTGAAAGTGGGGCAGAATGGCAGAAAACCGATTTCAGGAGGTAGACTGGAATTGCATGTAAAGCATAGGAAAAGAGGCAGAACGTCCACAATGATGCACTTGGACAAAAAGGGCGTATGCATTTTTTCCTGAATATATTCAGGAAGAAACACATACGCCCTTTTTGGCCAAACAAGCAAGCTTGCAAAGGAAATCTGCACTACAATGAAGTCTCACTGTCCCCCGGTCAAAAGGGCCATCTGAAAAAAGTGTAAAATCCAGAAAGGCAGGACAGGCCTGGAGAACTGGGAGCCTAGTTATGCTGATGGGCGGGATGCAAATTGCCAACAGCCACTCTGGAGAAGTGTATGGTGTTTCCTGAAACATCTAAAACACAAAACAACAGAGCCTAGGGCACTTCCACTTATGGTCTTATAGCTTACGGAAATTAAAATCAAAAAGACACAGCCACCCCAAAGTTTGGGCCGGCTCTGTTTACAAGAACCTCGTTTATGGTACAAGTTCAATATCGCAGAAAGCGAAAAATGGATAAAGACTTTGTGGTACTTACGTACAATGCAATATCACTCAGCAATGAAATCTATGTCATCAGGCCCATAGCAGCATAATGAGTGGATTCAGTACGATGATTCTAAGTGAAATAAGTCACACAAAAATAGAAACATCATAAGATATCACTAATACACGGAATGTAAACTTGGCTACACAGGAACTGAATTACAAAACAGAACAGGGTCTCAAATGTAGAAAACCAACTTATGCTTGCTTAAGGGGAAAGGTGAGTTGGGGTGCTGCATAAAACCAGAGATTGAAATTAGCACAGATACCGTTCCATAAGCCAAATATGTAATAGACAAGCGCTACTCCTTGCTCAATGAAGTGGACTCAACACTCCATGTTAAACGCCTAAGAATATACCTGACTAGTAACACTCTTAAAACCTATGGATTTCTATGTCTCCGAAAGAGAATCAAGTGTGTGTACAGCGGCATAAACGCAGCAGTGATAGGATTGGTGAGGTTCGGTGAGCAAATGCAGACCCTTTGAAGTCATATTGCATGGTACCCATTCCATGGGTCTCCACTCTCCAGGTTTAAGGGATTCTTCCTTCCGCTGAAACATGCATGTGGAATCCAGAGAATGATCCACCGTGTGATCGGGAAACTGTTCAAATGTGTCTCAGTTTTCGTCCCCTGGTACTCGGGTGCAACATTCCAGACGCTTTACTAACACTCTCCCCACTTGGAGAGTCAGTGCCTTTAACCTCCTGTTTTGCCCAGTTTGCAATTTCTGTGGAAGATGAACAGGAATAGGGAGAACCCATGAGCGACTAGCTGGAGCTCTCTGGACGGGCAAATTTAACTCTCATTACCCACCAGGAAGAGGAATTAACCAAAGGCTCAGCGTGCCTTGCCAGAACCACACTAGGGCCTGAAGCAATCCTGTGGTGTTTCGGCCAGCTCACAAGAAAGCGAGTTGAAGAAAGGAGCTCAGGGGCACTGTCATTCACAAACCTGCAGAGTTATAAATGACAGCTATCGTCCAAAAATATATTGAAGTAAGGCTGCCAAGAGGACTTGAATGTGGAGCAGTATGGCAGGAAACTGATTTCAGGAGGTAGACTGGAATTGCATGCAAAGCATAGGAAAAGAGGCAGAACGTCCACAATGATGCTCTTGGCCAAAAAGGGCGTATGCGTTTTTTCCTGAATATATTCAGGAAAAAACACATACGCCCTTTTTGGCCAACCAAGCAAGCTTGCAAAAGGAATCTGCACTACAATGAAGTCTCACTGTCCCCAGTCAAAAGGGCCATCTGACAAAAGTGTAAAATCCAGAAAGGCAGGACAGGCCATGGAGAACTGGGAGCCTTGTTATGCTTATGGGCGGGATGTGAATTGCCAACAGCCACTCTGGAGAAGTGTATGCTGTTTCCTGAAACATCTACAAAACAAAGCAACAGAGCCTAGGGCACTTCCACTTATGATCCTATAGCTTAGGGAAATTAAAATCAAAAAGACACAGCCACCCCAAAGTTTGGGCCGGCTCTGTTTACAAGAATCTCGTTTATGGTACAAGTTCAATATCGCAGAAAGCGAAAAATGGATAAAGACGTTGTGGTACTTACGTACAATGCAATATCACTCAGCAGTGAAATCTATGTCATCAGACCCGTAGCAGCATAATGAGTGAATTCAGGTACGATGATTCTAAGTGAAATAAGTCACAGAGAAAAAGAAACATCATAAGATATCACTACTACACAGAATGTAAACTCGGCTACACAGGAACCGAATTACAAAACAGAACAGGGTCTCAAATGTAGAAAACCAACTTATGCTTGCTTAAGGGGAAAGGTGAGTTGGGGTGCTGCATAAAACAAGAGATTGAAATTAGCACAGATACCGTTCCATAAGCCAAATATGTAATAGACAAGAACTACTCCTTGCTCAACGAAGTGGACTCAACACCCCATATTAAACGCCTAAGAATATACCTGACTAGTAAGAATCTTAAAACCTACGCATTTATATGTCTCCGAAACAGAATCAAGCGTGTGTACAGCGGCATAAACGCAGCAGTGATAGGATTGGTGAGGTTCACTGAGCAAATGCAGACCCTTTGAAGTCATATTGCATGGTACCCATTCCATGGGTCTCAACTCTCCAGGTTTAAAGGATTCTTCCTTCAGCTAAAACATGCATGTGGAACCCAGAGTATGATCCACCGTGTGATCGGGAAACGTGTTCAAATGTGTCTCAGTTTTCGTCCCCTGGTACTCGGGTGCAACATTCCACATGCTTTACTAACACTCTCCCCACATGGAGAGTCAGTGCCTTTAACCTCCTGTTTGGCCCAGTTTGCAATTTCTGCAGAAGATGAACAGGAATAGGGAGAACCAATGAGAGACTAGCTGGAGGTGTCTGGACGGGCAAATTTAACTCTCATTTCTCACCAGGAAGAGGAATTAACCAAAGGCTCAGCGTGCCATGCGGAACCACACTAGGGCCTGAAGCAATCCTGCGGTGTTGCGGCCAGCTGACAAGAAAGCGAGTTGAAGGAAGGAGCTCAGGGGCACTGTAATTCACAAACCTGCAGAGTTATAAATGACAGCTATCGTCCAAAAATATATTGAAGTAAGGCTGCCAAGAGGACTTGAAATGGGACCGAATTGCAGGAAACCGATTTCAGGAGGTAGACAGGAATTGCAGTTAAACCATAGGAAAAGAGGCAGAACGTCCACAATGATGCAGTTGGCGAAAAAAGGGCGTATGCGATTTTTCTTGAATATATTCAGGAAAAAACGCATACGCACTTTTTGGCCAACCAAGCAAGCTTGCAAAGGAAATCTGCACTAAAATGAAATCTCAATGCCCCCCAGTAAAAAGGGCCATCTGAAAAAAGTGAACAATCCAGAAACGCAGGACAGGCCATGGAGAACTGGGAGCCTTCTTATGCTGATGGGTGGGATGTAAATTGCCAACAGCCACTCTGGAGAAGTGTATGGTGTTTCCTGAAACATCTAAAAAACAAAGCAACAGAGCCTAGGGCACTTCCACTTATGGTCCTATAGCTTAGGGAAATTAAAATCAAAAAGACACAGCCACCCCTAAAGTTTGGGATGGCTCTGTTTACAAGAACCTCGTTTACGGTACAAGTTCAATATCACAGAAAGCGAAAAATGGATAAAGAAGTTGTGGTACTTACGTACAATGCAATATCACTCAGCAATGAAATCTATGTCATCAGGCCCGTAGCAGCATAATGAGTGGATTCAGGTATGATGATTCTAAGTGAAATAAGTCACAGAGAAAAAGAAACATCAGAAGGTATCACTACTAAACGGAATGTAAACTTGGCTACACAGGAACTGAATTACAAAACAGAACAGGGTCTCAAATGTAGAAAACCAACTTATGCTTGCTTAAGGGGAAAGGTGAGTTGGGCTGCTGCATAAAACCAGAGATTGAAATTAGCACAGATACCGTTCCATAAGCCAAATATGTAATAGACAAGAGCTACTCCTTGCTCAACGAAGTGGACACAACACCCCATATTAAACGCCTAAGAATATACCTGACTAGTAAGAACCTTAAAACCTATGGATTTATATGTCTCTGAAAGAGAATCAATCATGTGTACAGCGGCATAAACGCAGGAGTGATAGGCTTGTTGAGGTTCGGTAAGCAAATGCAGACCCTTTGAAGTCATATTGCATGGTACCCATTCCATGGTTCTCAACTCTCCAGGTTTAAGGGAATCTTCCTCCAGCTAAAACATGCATGTAGAACCCAGAGTATGATCCACCGTGTGATCGGGAAACGTGTTCAAATGTGTCTCAGTTTTCGTCCCCTGGTACTCGGGTGCAACATTCCAGACGCTTTACTAACACTCTCCCCACTTGGAGAGTCAGTGCCTTTAACCTCCTGTTTGGCCCAGTTAGCAATTTCTGCGAAAAATGAACAGGAATAGGGAGAACCAATGAGAGACTAGCTGGAGGTGTCTGCACGGGCAAATTTAACTCTCATTTCCCACCAGGAAGAGGAATTAAACAAAGGCTCAGCGTGTCATGCCGGAACCACACTAGGGACTGAAGCAATCCTGCGGTGTTGCGGCCAGCTCACAAGAATGCGAGTTGAAGAAAGGAGTTCAGGGGCACTGTAATTCACAAACCTGCAGAGTTATAAGTGACAGCTATCGTCCAAAAATATATTGAAGTAAGGCTGCCAAGAGGACTTGAAAGCGGGGCAGTATTGCAGGAAACCGATTTCAGGAGGTAGACTGGAATTGCATGTAAAGCATAGGAAAAGAGGCAGAAAGTCCACAACGATGCACTTGGCCAAAAAGGGCGTATGCGTTTTTTCCTGAATATATTCAGGAAAAAACGCATACGCACTTTTTGGCCAACCAAGCAAGCTTGCAAAGGAAATCTGCACTACAATGAAGTCTCACTGCCCCCCGGTCAAAAGGGCCGTCTGAAAAAAGTGTAAAATCCATAAAGGCAGGACAGGCCATGGAGAACTGGGAGCCTTGTTATGCTGATGGGCAGGATGTAAATTGCCAACAGCCACTCTGGAGAAGTGTATGGTGTTTCCTGAAACATCTAAAAAACAAAAGAACAGAGCCTAGGGCACTTCCACTTATGGTCCTATACCTTAGGGAAATTAAAATCAAAAAGACACAGCCACCCCAAAGTTTGGGACGGCTCTGTTTACAAGAACCTCGTTTACGGTACAAGTTCAATATCACAGAAAGCGAAAAATGGATAAAGAAGTTGTGGTACTTACGTACAATGCAATATCACTCAGCAATGAAATCTATGTCATCAGGCCCGTAGCAGCATAATGAGTGGATTCAGGTACGATGATTCTAAGTGATATAAGTCAGACAGAAAAAGAAACATCATAAGATATCACTAATACACGGAATGTAAACTTGGCAACACAGGAACTGAATTACAAAACAGAACAGGGTCTCAAATGTAGAAAACCAACTTATGCTTGCTTAAGGGGAAAGGTGAGTTGGGGTGCTGCATAAAACCAGAGATTGAAATTAGCACAGATACCGTTCCATAAGCCAAATATGTAACAGACAAGAGCTACTCCTTGCTCAACGAAGTGGACTCAACACCCCAAATTAAACGCCTAAGAATATACCTGACTAGTAAGAATCTTAAAACCTATGGATTTATATGTCTCCGAAAGAGAATCAAGCGTGTGTACAGTGACATATACGCAACAGTGATAGGATTGGTGGGGTTCGGTGAGCAAATGCAGACCCTTTGAAGTCATATTGCATGGTACCCATTCCATGGGTCTCAACTCTCCAGGTTTAAAGGATTCTTCCTTCAGGTAAAACATGCATGTGGAACCCAGAGTATGATCCACCGTGTGATCGGGAAACATGTTCAAATATGTCTCAGTTTTCGTCCCCTGGTACTCGGGTGCAACATTCCAGACGCTTTACTAACACTCTCCCTAGTTGGAGTGTCATTGTCTTTAACCTCCTGTTTGGCCCAGTTTGCAATTTCTGTGGAAGATGTACAGGAATAGGGAGAACCAATGAGAGACTAGCTGGAGGTTTCTGGACGGGCAAATTTAACTCTCATTTCCCACCAGGAAGAAGAATTAAACAAGGCTCAGCGTGCTGTGCTGGAACCACACTAGGGCCTGAAGCAATCCTGCGGTGTTGCGGCCAGCTCGCAAGAAAGCGAGCTGAAGAAAGGAGCTCAGGGACACTGTCATTCACAAACCTGCAGAGTTATAAATGACAGCTATCGTCCAAACAAATATTGAAGTAAGACTGCCAAGAGGACTTGAAAGCGGGGCAGAATTGCAGGTAACCGATTTCAGGAGGTAGACTTGAATTGCATTTAAAGCATAGGAAAAGAGGCAGAACATCCACAATGATGCACTTGGCCAAAAAGTGCGTATGCCTTTTTTCCTGAATATATTCATCAAAAAACGCATATGCCCTTTTTGGCCAACCAAGCAAGCTTGCAATGTAAATCTGCACTACAATGAGTCTCACTTCACCCCCGGTCAAAAGGGCCATGTAAAAAAAAGTGTAAAATCCAGAAAGGCAGGACAGGCCATGGAGAACTGGGAGCCTTGTTATGCTGATGGGCGGGATGTATATTGCCAACAGCCACTCTGGAGAAGTGTATGGTGTTTCCTGAAACATCTAAAAAACAAAGCAACAGAGCCTAGGGCACTTCCAGTTATGGTCCTATAGCTTAGGGAAATTAAAATCAAAAAGACACAGCCACCCCAAAGTTTGGGACAGCTCTCTTTACAAGAACCTCGTTTACGGTACAAGTTCAATATTGCAGAAAGCGAAAAATGGATAAGGAAGTTGTGGTACTTACGTACAATGCAATATCACTCAGCAATGAAATCTATGTCATCAGGCCCATGGCAGCAGAATGAGTAGATTCAGGTACGATGATTCTAAGTGAAATAAGTCACACAGAAAAAGAAATATAATAAGATATCACTAATACACGGAATGTAAACTTGGCTACACAGGAACTGAATTACAAAACAGAACAGGGTCTCAAATGTAGAAAACCAACTTATGCTTGCTTAAGGGGAAAGGTGAGTTGGGGTGCTGCATAAAACCAGAGATTGAAATGATCACTGATAACGTTCCATAAGCCAAATATGTAATAGACAAGAGCTACTCCTTGCTCAACGAAGTGGACTCAACACCCCATATTAAACGCCTAAGAATATACCTGACTAGTAAGAATCTTAAAAGCTATGGATTTATATGTCTCTGAAAGAGAATCAAGCATGTGTACAGCGCCATAAACGCAGCAGTGATAGGATTGTTGAGGTTCAGTAAGCAAATGCAGACCCTTTGAAGTCATACTGCATGGTACCCATTCCATGGGTCTCAACTCTCCAGGTTTAAGGGATTCTTCCTTCAGCTAAAACATGCATGTGGAACCCAGAGTATGATCCACCGTGTGATCGGGAAACGTGTTCAAATGTGTCTCAGTTTTCGTCCCCTGGTACTCGGGTGCAACATTCCAGATGCTTTACTAACACTCTCCCCACTTGGAGAGTCAGTGCCTTTAACCTCCTGTTGGCCCAGTTTGCAATTTCTGCGGAAAATGAACAGGAATAGGGAGAACCAATGAGAGACTAGCTGGAGGTGTCTGGACGGGCAAATTTAACTCTCATTTCCCACCAGGAAGAAGAATTAACCAAAGGCTCAGCGTGCCATGCCGGAACCACACTAGGGACTGAAGCAATAATGCGGTGTTGCGGCCAGCTCACAAGAAAGCGAGTTGAAGAAAGGAGCTCAGGGGCACTGTCATTCACAAACCTGCAGAGTTATAAATGACAGCTATCGTCCAAAAAAATATTGAAGTAAGGGTGCCAAGAGGACTTGAAAGCGGGGCAGAATGGCAGGAAACCGATTTCAGGAGGTAGACTGGAATTGCATGTAAAGCATAGGAAAAGACGCAGAACGTCCACAATGATGCACTTGGCCAAAAAGGGCATATGCGTTTTTTCCTGAATATATTCAGTAAAAAACGCATACGTCCTTTTTGGCCAACCAAGCAAGCTTGCAAAGGAAATCTGCACTACAATGAAGTCTCACTGCCCCCCGGTCAAAAGGGCCATCTGAAAAATGTGTAAAATCCAAAAAGGCAGGACAGGCCTTGGAGAACTGGGAGCCTTGTTATGCTGATGGGCGGGATGTAAATTGCCAACAGCCACTCTGGAGAAGTGTATGGTGTTTCCTGAAACATCTAAAAAACAAAGCAACAGAGCCTAGGGCACTTCCACTTATGGTCCTATAGCTTAGGGAAATTAAAATCAAAAAGACACAGCCACCCCAAAGTTTGGGACGACTCTGTTTACAAGAACCTCATTTATGGTACAAGTTCAATATCACAGAAAGCGAAAAATGGATAAAGAAGTTGTGGTACTTACGTACAATGCAATATCACTCAGCAATGAAATCTATGTCATCAGGCCCGTAGCAGCAGAATGAGTGGATTCAGGTACGATGATTCTAAGTGAAATAAGTCAGACAGAAAAAGAAACATCATAAGATATCACTACTACACGGAATGTAAACTTGGCAACACAGGAACTGAATTACAAAACAGAACAGGGTCTCAAATGTAGAAAACCAACTTATGCTTGCTTAAGGGGAAAGGTGAGTTCGGGTGCTGCATAAAACCAGAGATTGAAATGAGCACAGATACCGTTCCATAAGCCAAATATGTAACAGACAAGAGCTACTCCTTGCTCAACGAAGTGGACTCAACACCCCATATTAAACGCATAAGAATATACCTGACTAGTAAGAATCTTAAAACCTATGGATTTCTATGTCTCCGAAAGAGAATCAAGCGTGTGTACAGTGACATATACGCAACAGTGATAGGATTGGTGAGGTTCGGTGAGCAAATGCAGACCCTTTGAAGTCATATTGCATGGTACCCATTCCATGGGTCTCAACTCTCCAGGTTTAAGGGATTCTTCCTTCAACTAAAACATGCATGTGGAACCCAGAGTATGATCCACCGTGTGATCGGGAAACGTGTTCAAATGTGTCTCAGTTTTCGTCCCCTGGTACTCGGGTGCAACATTCCAGACGCTTTACTAACACTCTCCCTAGTTGGAGTGTCATTGTCTTTAACCTCCTGTTTGGCCCAGTTTGCAATTTCTGCAGAAGATGAACAGGAATAGGGAGAACCAATGAGAGACTAGCTGCAGGTGTCTGCACGGGCAAATTTAACTCTCATTTCCCACCAGGAAGAAGAATTAACCAAACGCTCAGCGCACTATGCCAGAACCACACTAGGGCCTGAAGCAGTCCTGCGGTGCTGCGGCCAGCTCACAAGAAAGCGAGTTGAGGGAAGGAGCTCAGGGGCACTGTAATTCACAAACCAGCAGAGTTATAAATTACAGCTATCGTCCAAAAATATATTGAACTGAGGCTGCCAAGAGGAGTTGAAAGCGGGGCAGAATTGCAGGAAACCGATTTCAGGAGATAGACTGGAATTGCATGTAAAGCATAGGAGAAGATGCAGAACGTCCACAATGATGCACTTGGCCAAAAAGGGCGTATGCGTTTTTTCCTGAATATATTCAGGAAAAAACGCATACGAACTTTTTGGCCAACCAAGCAAGCTTGCAAAGGAAATCTGCACTACAATGAAGTCTCACTGCCCCCCGGTCAAAAGGGCCATCTGAAAAATGTGTAAAATCCAAAAAGGCAGGACAGGCCATGGAGAACTGGGAGCCTTGTTATGCTGATGGGCGGGATGTAAATTGCCAACAGCCACTCTGGAGAAGTGTATGGTGTTTCCTGAAACATCTAAAAAACAAAGCAACAGAGCCTAGGGCACTTCCACTTATGGTCCTATAGCTTAGGGAAATTAAAATCAAAAAGACACAGCCACCCCAAAGTTTGGGACGACTCTGTTTACAAGAACCTCATTTATGGTACAAGTTCAATATCACAGAAAGCGAAAAATGGATAAAGAAGTTGTGGTACTTACGTACAATGCAATATCACTCAGCAATGAAATCTATGTCATCAGGCCCGTAGCAGCAGAATGAGTGGATTCAGGTACGATGATTCTAAGTGAAATAAGTCAGACAGAAAAAGAAACATCATAAGATATCACTACTACACGGAATGTAAACTTGGCAACACAGGAACTGAATTACAAAACAGAACAGGGTCTCAAATGTAGAAAACCAACTTATGCTTGCTTAAGGGGAAAGGGGAGTTGGGGTGCTGCATAAAACCAGAGATTGAAATTAGCACAGATACAGTTCGATAAGCCAAATATGTGATAGACAAGAGATTCTCCTTGCACAACGAAGTGGACTCAACACCCCATATTAAATGCCTAAGAATATACCTGTCTAGTAAGAATCTTAAAACCTATGGATTTATATGTCTGCGGAGGAGAATCATGCGTGTGTACAGCAGCATAAACACAGTAGTGATAGGATTGGTGAGGTTCGGTGAGCCAATGCAGACCCTTTGAAGTCATATTGCAGGGTACCCATTCCATGGGTCTCCACTCTCCAGGTTTAAGGGAATCTTCCTTCAGCTAAAACATGCATGTGGAACCCAGAGTACGATCCACCGTGTGATCGGGAAACGTGTTCAAATGTGTCTCAGTTTTCGTCCCCTGGTACTCGGGTGCAACATTCCAGACGCTTTACTAACACTCTCCCCACTTGGAGAGTCAGTGCCTTTAACCTCCTGTTTGGCCCTGTTTGCAATATCTGCGGAAGATGAACAGGAATAGGGAGAACCAATGAGAGACTAGCTGGAGGTGTCTGGACGGGCAAATTTAACTCTCATTTCCCACCCGGAAGAGGAATTAACCAAAGGCTCAGCGTGCCGTGCCGGAACCACCCTAGGGCCTGAAGCAATCCGGCGGTGTTGCGGCCAGCTCACAAGAAAGCGAGTTGAAGAAAGGAGCTCAGGGGCACTGTAATTCACAAACCTGCAGAGTTATAAATGACAGCTATCGTCCAAAAATATATAGAAGTAAGGCTGCCAAGAGGACTTGAAAGCGGGGCAGAATTGCAGGAAACCGATTTCAGGAGGTTGACTGGAATTGCATGTAAAGCATATTAAAAGAGGCAGAACGTCCACAATGATGCACTTGGCCAAAAAAGGCGTATGCGTTTTTTCCTGAATATATTCAGGAAAAAACGCATACGCCCTTTTTGGCCAACCAAGCAAGCTTGCAAAGGAAATCTGCACTACAATGAAGTCTCACTGCCCCCCAGTCAAAAGGGCCATCTGAAAAAAGTGTAAAATCCATAAAGGCAGGACAGACCATGGAGAACTGGGAGCCTTGTCATGCTGATGGGCGGGATGTAAATTGCCAACAGCCACTCTGGAGAAGTGTATGGTGTTTCCTGAAACATCTAAAAAACAAAGCAACAGAACCTAGAGCACTTCCACTTATGGTCCTATAGCTTAGGGAAATTAAAATCAAAAAGACACAGCCACCCCAAAGTTTGGGACAGCTCTCTTTACAAGAACCTCGTTTAGGGTACAAGCACAATATCACAGAAAGTGAAAAATGGATAAAGTCGTTGTGGTACTTACGTACAATGCAATATCACTCAGCAATGAAATCTATGTCATCAGGCCCGTAGCAGCATAATGAGTGGATTCAGGTACGATGATTCTAAGTGAAATAAGTCACACAGAAAATGAAACATCATAAGATATCACTAATACATGGAATGTAAACTTGGCTACACAGGAACAGAATTACAAAACAGAACAGGGTCTCAAATGTAGAAAACCAACTTATGCTTGCTTAAGGGGAATGGTGAGTTGGGGTGCTGCATAAAACCAGAGATTGAAATTAGCACAGATACCGTTCCATAAGCCAAATATGTAATAGACTAGAGCTACTCCTTGCTCAGCGAAGTGGACTCAACACCCCATATTAAACACCTAAGAATATACCTGTCTAGTAAGAACCTTAAAACCTATGGATTCATATGTCTCTGAAAGAGAATCAAGCGTGTGTACAGCAGCATAAACGCAGCAGTGATAGGCTTGTTGAGGTTCAGTGAGCAAATGCAGACCCTTTGAAGTCATATTGCATGGTACCCATTCCATGGGTCTCAACTCTCCATGTTTAAGGGATTCTTCCTCCACCTAAAACATGCATGTTGAACCCAGAGTATGATCCACCGTGTGATCGGGAAACGTGTTCAAATGTGTCTCAGTTTTCATCCAATGGTACTCAGGTGCAACATTCCAGACGTTTTACTAACACTCTCCCCACTTGGAGAGTCAGTGCCTTTAACCTCCTGTTTGGCCCAGTTTGCAATTTCTGCGGAAAATGAACAGGAATAGGGAGAACCAATGAGAGACTAGCTGGAGGTGTCTGGACGGGCAAATTTAACTCTCATTTCCCACCAGGAAGAGGAATTAACCAAAGGCTCAGCGTGCCATGCCGGAACCACACTAGGGCCTAAAGCAATCTTGCGGTGTTGCGGCCAGCTCACAAGAAAGCGAGTTGAAGAAAGGAGCTCAGGGGCACTGTAATTCACAACCTGCAGAGTTATAAATGACAGCTATCGTCCAAAAATATATTCAGGTAACGCTGCCAAGAGGAGTCGAAAGTGGGGCAGAATTGCAGGAAACCGATTTCAGGAGGTAGACTGGAATTTCATGTAAAGCATAGGAAAAGATGCAGAACGTCCTCAATGATGCACTTGGCCAAAAAGGGCGTATGCGTTTTTTCCTGAATATATTGAGGAAAAAACGCATACGCCGTTTTTGGCCAACCAAGCAAGCTTGCAAAGGAAATCTGCACTACAATGAAGTCTCACTGCCCCCCGGTCAAAAGGGGCATCTGAAAAACCTGTAAAATCCAGAAAGGCAGGACAGGCCATGGAGAACTGGGAGCCTTGTCATGCTGATGGGCGGGATGTAAATGGCCAACAGCCACTCTGGAGAAGTGTATGGTGTTTCCTGAAACATCTACAAAACAAAGCAACAGAGCGTAGGGCACTTCCACTTATGGTCCTATAGCTTAGGGAAATTAAAATCAAAAAGACACAGCCACCCCAATGTTTGGGACAGCTCTGTTTACAAGAACCTCGTTTACGTTACAAGTTCAATATCACAGAAAGCAAAAAATGGATAAAGAATTTGTGGTACTTACGTACAATGGAATATCACTCAGCAATGAAATCTATGTCATCAGGCCCGTAGCAGCATAACGAGTGGATTCAGGTACGATGATTCTAAGTGAAATAAGTCACACAGAAAAAGAAACATCATAAGATATCACTACTACATGGAATGTAAACTTGGCTACACAGGAACTGAATTACAAAACAGAACAGGGTCTCAAATGTAGAAAACCAACTTATGCTTGCTTAAGGGGAAAGGTGAGTTGGGGTGCTGCATAAAACCAGAGATTGAAATTAGCACAGATACCGTTCCATAAGCCAAATATGTAACAGACAAGAGCTACTCCTTGCTCAACGAAGTGGACTCAAGACGCCATATTAAACGCCTAATAATATACCTGACTAGTAAGAATCTTAAAACCTATGGAGTTATATGTCTCCGAAAGAGAATCAAGCGTGTGTACAGCGGCATAAACGCAGCAGTGATAGGATTGGTGAGGTTTGGTGAGCAAATGCAGACCCCTTGAAGTCATATTGCATGGTACCCATTCCATGGGTCTCAACTCTCCAGGTTTAAGGGATTCTTCCTTCAGCTAAAACATGCATGTGGAACGCAGAGTATTATCTACCGAGTGATCGGGAAACGTGTTCAAATGTGTCTCAGTTTTCGTCCCCTGGTACTCGGGTGCAACATTCCAGATGCTTTACTAACACTCTCCCCACTTGGAGAGTCAGTGCCTTTAACCTCCTGTTTGGCCCAGTTTGCAATTTCTTCGGAAGATGAACAGGAATAGGGAGAACCAATGAGAGACTATATAGAGGTGTCTGGACGGGCAAATTTAACTCTCATTTCCCACCAGGAAGATGAATGAACCAAAGGCTCCGCGTGCCGTGCCGGAACCACACTAGGGCCTGAAGCAATCCTGCGGTGTTCGGAGAGCTCACAAGAAAGCGAGTTGAAGAAAGGAGCTCAGGGGCACTGTCATTCACAAACCTGCAGAGTTATAAATGACAGCTTTGGTCCAAAAATATATTGAAGTAAGGCTGCCAAGAGGACTTGAAAGCGGGGCAGAATTGCAGGAAACCGATTTCAGAAGGTACACGGGAGTCGCTCTTAAAGCATAGGAAAAGAGACAGAACTTGGAAAATAATGCACTTGGCAAAAAAGTGCATATGTGTTTTATCCAGAGGTCTCATAGCTGAGGGGAGGAGATTCCCAGCAGGCTCCAACTGCCACCTGAGGGCTCACATTGCCAAGGCAACGTGAGCAAACCAGGCAGGAATTACCTCACAGCAGAGGTCCCACCTCACAGAAGGGTGAGAAACCCAGCCAACATCAGACTCTCACCAGAGGGCCCACATCACCAAGGGGATGGGAACCAGGCAGGAGTGTCTTCACACCAGTGGGGCCACATCATCGAAAGGTGAGGGACTCAGCACATGTGCCCTCAAACCAGAGGACCCACATCACCAAGGGCCTCGGAGTGAGGCAGGCAGGACTAGCCTCACAACACAGGGCCCATAGAATAAAAAAGTGAGGAATCCATCAGTTGGAACCTCCCAGCAGGCGGCCCAGAGCACCAAGGGTATGGGATCCAGGCCACAGTGAACTCACAGAAGAGGGCCCATGTCATGAAACTGAGCAACTCAGCCACTGGGACCTCAGAGCAGGAGGCCCACAACCCCATCAGGATGGAAATCTTGTAGGAGTGTCCTCACACCACTGAGAACGTACCAGAAAATTTTGGGAGACCAGCAGTTAGGGCCTGACGCCAGAGGACCCTCATGACCAAGGGAAGGAGGCTCCCAGCAGGCTCCAACTGCCACCAGAGGGCTGACGTCGCCAAGGCGATGTGTGCCAACCAGGCACGAATGACCTCACAGCAGAGGGCCCACCTCAGAGAAGTGTGACGAACCCAGTCAGGATCAGACTCGCACCAGAGGGCCCACATCACCAAGGGGATGGGAACCAGGCAGGAGTGTCCCCACACCAGTGGGACAACATCATCGAAAGGTGAGGATCCCAGCACTTGTAGCCTCAAACCAGAGGAAGCACATCACCAAGGGGTTCAGAATTAGGCTGGCAGGACCAGCCTCACAACACAGGGTCCATAGAATATAAAAGTTGAGGAATCCAGCAGTTGAAACCTCCCAGCAAGTGGCCCAGAGCACCGAGGCTATGGGTTCCAGGCCGCAGTGAACTCACAGCAGAGGGCCCACATCATGAACCTGTGAGCAGCCCAGCCGTTGGGACCTCAGAACAGAAGGCCCACATCCCCATTGGGATGGGAACCTGGCAGGAGTGGCCTCGCACCACTTAGCACATATCAGAAAATGTTAGGAGCCCAGCAGTTAGGGCCTGACGCCAGGGGGCCCTCATAACTGAGGGGAGGAGACTCCCAGCAGGTTCCAACTGCCAACAGAAGGCCCACGTCTACAAGGTGACATGCGCCAGCCAGGCAGTAGTGACCTCACAGCAGAGGGCCTATCTCACAGAAGGGTGAGGAACCGAGGCAGGATGAGACTCTCGCCAGAGGGCTCACAACACCAAGGGGATGGGAACCAGTCAGGACTGTCCTCCCACCAGTGGGGCCACATCATCGAAAGGTGAGGAACCCAGCACATGTGGCATCATATCAGAGGACATACATCACGAAGGGGATGGGAGTGAGGCAGGTAGGAGTAGCCTAAAAACAGAGGGCCCAAAGAATAAAAAAGGTTAGGAATCCAGCATTTGGAACCTCCCAGCAGGCGACCGAGAGCACAAAAGCTATGGGATGCAGGCAGGATTGAACTAACACCAGAGAGCCCACATCATGAAACTGTGAGCAACCCAGGCATTGGGACCTCAGAGCAGAAAGCCCACATCCCCATGGGGATGGGAACCTGACAGGAGTGTCCTGGCATCACTGGGTTCACATCAGAAAACGTGGGGAGCCCAGCAGTTAGGGCCTGATGCTAGAGGGCCGTCATCACCGAGGGCAGGAGGCTCCCAGCGGGTTCCATTGTGCCAACAGAGGGCCCACGTCGCCAAGGTGATGTGTGCAAGTCAGGCAGGATTGACCTCGCAGCAGAGGGCCTACCTCACAGAAGAGTGAGGAACCCAGCCAGGATAAGACTGTCACCAGAAGGCCCACATCACCAAGGGGATGGGAACCAGGCAGGAGTGTCCTCACACCAGTGGGGCCACATCATTGAAAGGTGAGGAACCCAGCACATGTGGCCTCAAACCAGAGGACCCACATCACAAAGGGGTTGCGAGTGAGGCAGGCAGGAGGAGCATCACAACACAGGACCCATAGAATACAAAAGTTGAGGAATCGAGCAGTTGGAACCTCCCAGCAGGCGGCCAAGAGCACAGAGGCTATGGGATCCAGGCCACAGTAAACTAACACCAGAGAGCCCACATCATGAAATTGTGATCAACACAGCTGTTGGAACCTCAGAGCAGAAGGCCCACATCCCCATGGAGATGGAACCCTAAGAGGAGTGCCCAAGCATCACTGGGCTCACTAAGAAAAGTTGGGGAGCCCAGCACTTAGGGCCTGACGTCAGAGGGCCTTCATCACAGAGGTGAGGAGGCTCCCAGCAGGGTCCAAGTGCCACCAGAAGGCTCATGTCAACAAGGCGAGGTGAGCAAGCCAGGCAAGAGTTACCTGATAGTAGAGGGCCCACCTCACAGATGGGTGAGGAACCCAGCCAGGATCAGACTCTCACCAGAGGGCCCACATCACAAAGGGGATGGGAACCAGTCAGGATTATCCTCACACCAGTGGGGCCTCATCATCTTAAGGTGAGGAACCCAGCACATGTGTCCTCAAACCAGAGGACCCACATCACCAAGGGCCTTGGAGTGAGGCAGGCAGGAGTAGCCTCACAACACAGGGCACATAATATAAAAAACGTGAGGATTCCAGCATTTAGACCTTCCAGCAGGCGGCTCAGAACACCGAGGCTATGGGATACAGGCTGCAGTGAACTCACAGCAGAGGGCCCACATCATAAAACTGTGAGCAACCCAGGCGTTGGGACCTCAGCGCAGAAGGCCCACATCCCCATGGGAATGGGAACCTGGCTGGAGTGTCCTCGCACCACTGGGCGCACATCAGAAAATGTGGGGAGCCCACCATTTAGGGCCTGACGCAAGAGGGCCGTCATCACCGAGAGGAGGAGGCACCCTGCACGCTCCAACTGCCACCAGAGGGCTCACGTCTCCAAGGTGACGTGTGCCAGCCAGGCAGGAGTGACCTCACAGCAGAGGGCCTACCTCACAGAACATTGAGGAACCCAGCCAGGATTAGACTCTCGCCAGAGGGCCCACCTCACCAAGGGGTGGGAACCAAGCAGGAGTGTCCTCACACAAGTGGGGCCACATCATCGAAAGGTGAGGAACGCAGCACATGTGGCCTCAAGCCATAGGACAGTCATCACCAAGGGGCTGGCAGTGAGGCAGGCAGGAGGAGCCTCACAACAGAGGGCACATAGAATAAAAAAGTTGAGGAATCCAGCAGTTGGAACCTCCCAGCAGGCAGCTCAGAGCACCGATGATAAGGGATCCTTGCCGGAGTGAACTCACAGCAGAGGTCCCACATCATGGTACTGTGAGCAAGCCAGCCGTTTTGACCTCAGAGCAGAAGGCCCATATCCACATGGGGATGGGAACATGGCAAGAGTGTCCTCACTCACTTGGCGCACATCAGAAAATGTGGGGAGCCCAGCAGTTATGGCCTAAGGCAAGAGGGCCCTCATCACCGAGGGGAGGAGGATCCCAGCACACTCCAACTGCCACCAGAGGGCCCACATCTCCAAGGTGACGTGTGCCAGACAGGCATGATTGACCTCACAGCAGAGGGCCCACCTCACAGAAGGGTGAGGAACCCAGCCAGGATCAGACTCTCACCTGAGGGCCCACATCAGCAAGGGGATGGGAACCAGTCAGGACTGTCTTCCCTCCAGTGGGGCCACATCATCGAAAGGTGCGGAACCCAGCACATGTGGCCTCAAATCAGAGGACACATATCACAAAGGGAATGGGAGTGAGGCAGGCAGGAGTAGCCTAAAAACAGAGGGCCCAAAGAATAAGAAAGGTGAGGAATCCAGCAGTTGGAACCTCCCAGCAGGCGGCCCAGAACACAGAAGCTATGGGATGCAGGCAGGAGTGAACTAACAGCAGAGAGCCCACATCATGAAACTGTGAGCAACCCAGGCGTTGGGACCTCAGAGCAGAAGGCCCACATCCCAATGGGGATGTGAACCTGGCTGGAGTGTCCTCGCACCACTGGGCGCACATCACAAAATGTGGGGAGCCCAGCAGTTAGGGCCTGACGCCAGAGGGCCCTCATCACCGAGGGGAGGAGGCTCCCAGCAGGCTCCAAGTGCCACCAGAGGGCTCATGTCCACAAGGTGAGGTGAGCAAGCCAGGCAGGAGTGACCTCACAGCAGCCGGCCCACCTCACAGATGGGTGAGGAACCCAGCCAGGATCAGACTCTCAACAGAGGGCCCACATCACCAAGGGGATGTGAACCAGGCAGGAGTCTCCTAAGACCATTGGTCCCACATCATCGAAAGGTGAGGAACCCAGCACATGTGGCCTCAAACCAGAGGACACACATCACGAAGGGGCTGGGAGTGAGGCAGGCAGGAGGATCCTCACAACAGAGGGCCCAAAAAATTAAAAAAGTGAGGAATCCAGCAGTTGGAACCTCCCAGCAGGCGGCCAAGAGCACAGAGGCTATGGGCTCCAGGCCTCTGTGAACTAACACCAGAGAGCCCACATCATGAAAATGTGAACAACCCAGCCGTTGGGACCTCAGAGCAGAAGGCCCACATCCCCATGGAGATGGGATCCTAAGAGGAGTGCCCAAGCATCATTGGGCTCACTAAGAAAAGTTGGTGAGCCCAGCAGTTAGGGCCTGACGCAAGAGGGCCCTCATCACCGGGGGGGAGGAGATTCCCAGCACGTTCCAATTGCCACCACACGGCTGACTTCACCAAGGCAATGTGTGCCAGCCATGCAGGAGTGACCTATCAGCAGAGGGTCTCCCTCACAGAAGGGTGAGGAACACAGCCAGGAACAGACTCTCACCAGGGGGTCCACATAACCACGTGGATGAGAACCAGGCAGGAGTGTCCTCACACTAGTGGGGCCACATCATCGAAAGGTGAGGAACCCAGCAAAGGTGGCCACAAACCAGAGGACCCACATCACCAAGGGGTTGAGAGTGAGGTAGGTGTCTGGACGGGCATATTTAACTCTCTTTTCCAACCAGAAAGAGGAATTAACCAAAGGCTCAGCATGCCCTGCCAGAAGCAGATAAGGGCCTAAAGCAGTCTTGCGGGTTTGCGGCCAGCTCACAAGAAAGCGAGTTGAAGAAAGGAGCACAGGGGCCCTGTAATTCACAATCCTGCAGAGTTATAAATGACAGATAACGTCCAAAAATATTTTGAAGTAAGGCTGCGAAGAGGAGGTGAAAGCGGGGCAGAATTTCAGGAAACGATTTCAGGAGGTAGACTGGATTTGCCTTTAAAGCATAGGAAAAGAGGCAGAACATCGACAATGATGCACTTGGCAAAAAAGGGCGTATGAGTTTGTTCCTGAATATATTCAGGAAAAAACACATACGCCCTTTTTGGCCAACCAAGCAAGCTTGCAATGGAAATCCGAACTACTATGAAGTGTCACTTCCCCCCGGTCTAAAGGGTCATCTGAAAAAAGTGTAAAATCCAGAAAGGCAAGACAGGCCATGGGGAAAAAGGAGCCTTGTTATGCTGATGGGTGGGATGTAAATTGCCAACAGCCACTCTGGAGAAGTGTATGGTGTTTTCTGATACATCTGAAAAACAAAACAACAGAGTCTAGGGCATTCCCACTTATGGTCCTATAGCTTAGGGAAATTAAAATCAAAAAGACACAGCCACCCCAAAATTTGGGACGGCTCTGTTTACAGTAACCTCTTCTACGGTACAAGTTAAATATCCCAGAGAACAAATAATTGATAAAGAAGTTGCGGTACTTACGTACAACAGAATACCACTCAGCAATGAAATCTGTGTCACCAGGCCTGTACCAGCATAATGAGTGGATTGAGGCATGATGATTCTAAGTGAAATAAGTCACACAGAAAAAGAAACGTCATAAGGTATCACTAATACACAGAATGTAAACTTGGCTACACATGAACTGAATTACAAAACAGAACAGGGTCTCAAGTTTAGAAAACCAACTTATGCTTGCTTAGGGGAAAGGTGAGTTGGGGTGCTGCATAAAACCAGAGTTTGAAATTAGCACAGATACCGTTCCATAAGCCAAATATGTAATAGACAAGACCTACCCCTTGCTCAACGAAATGGACTCAACAATGAGGTATCACCTCACACCTGTTAGAATGGGCATCATTTGAAAATCTACAAACAACAAATGCTGGAAAGGGTGTGGAGAAAAGGAACCCTCTTCCACTATTGTTGGGAATATAAATTGATACAGTCACTATGGAGAACAATATGGAGTTTCTTAAGAAACTAATAATAGAATTACCATATGATACAGCAATCCCAGTACTGGACATATACCCAGACAAAACCATAAATCGAAAAGAGACATTCAACGCAATGTTCATTGCATCACTATTTACAATGTCGAGGTAATGGAAGCCACCTAAATGCTCACAGACAGACGAATGCATAAAGATGTGGTACATATATAAAATGGAATATTACTAAGCCATGAAAGGAATGAAATTGGGTCATTTGTAGAGACGTCGATGGATCTAGAGACTGTCATACAGAGTGAAGTAAGTCAGAAAGAGAAAAACAAATCTTGTATATTCATGCATATATGGGGAACCTAGAAAAACTGTACAGATTAACCGTTTTGCAAGGCATAAATAGAGCAACAGATGTAGCCAACAAACGTATGGACAACAAGGGGGGAAAGCTCTTGGGGGGTGGTGGTGGGAGGAGTTGAGAGATTGGGATTGGCATGTAAACATTTATATGTATAAAATAGATAACCAATAAGAACCTGCTGTATAAAAATATAAAATAAAATTCAAAATTAAAAAGAAATAAAATTTAACAAACAAAACAGAAAAAACAATTATTCCCTTCACATACATGTATTTATATGAATAAATTATTTCCATGCTTATATCTGTAAATACAAAAAAGAGGAATAAAATCTACCTTGAACCAAAAACGAAAAAGAGAAAAAAAGAACAGAACCCACCAGTTACACAGAGGAAAACCGTATCAGGGCACTTGCTCCAGTTGTAAACAATTCTGAAGTTGGTCAGTGGTGGGGAATCGTCTCCCATTCAGCCAGCAGCCCCCACACAACAAGCGTCCTCATTGCAAAGCTGGGGCACCGTGCCGAGGCATCTGTGAGTAAACGTGAGCTGAGCCCCAGGCCAGTTGCTGCTGAACTGTTCCCACCCTTCCCAGGTAAAACACCTGAATATATACAAGGACTTGAAAGCCTAGAGGAAGGGCCATGGAGCCACACGACTGACAGCATGCCAGCTGACTTGGTGCCTGCAGGCCAGCCAGGATGGTCCTGGCCCTGGGTGCTCTTCTGGAAGATTTCCATTTCCCTGCCTGAGATACCCGTCCTGTCCCTGCCCCCACTGCTTTTTTCCTTCCTCACCTCTGCCCAGGGAGAAATTCCAGCAGCAGGTATGGGTGACACATCCTCTTCTTTAGCAGGTGGCAGCCTGGCAACTGCTGCAGAAAGTCCAGCAGAGCCCCACTCACACTGGGCCACCCACAAAGCCGTGGCCTCTCACTCCCTCCCACCAGCCCAGCCCCGAGACTGCTGACAGGGCAGAGAAAATGGCGTCAGGCACAGCTGCAGGGGCTCTTGCTGCCTGGAGTGGTATTTATATTGAGCTCAACCCAGGCACACCTGGGGAGGGCTGGCCGGCACGGTAAGGCTGCCCAGGTCAGCCAATCATCACCCCTCAGGGGCTCACAGTTGCAGAAAATGGAACTTGCTGAACCGGCCAGGTCCAAGGAACAGGTGTGGGCTCCTGAGAGTCAGGATAGACAAGGGGCTGCAGCTTTGGCTTGTTTTCTAATCATTTTATCTGGCCCATGAGTGGGAGACAACTTCAAGAAAACCCTCTCCTAATGAGAGGAACCCAGGAGTCAGGGAGAGGAGGGGTGGGTGGTGGTTGGAGACAGAGGCCTGGTGCCCTGGGTGCAGTGGAAGTCTCTGGAAGACCAGGTGGAGGGAGGCCACACAGAGTGATGCCCAGGGTCACAGACCTGTCAGAGCTGCTGTTTGTTAGTTCAAGTCCTGCTCTGAGGTGCTCTGTGTCAGCTCTGAGCGACAGGTGAGATGGGGGTGCTCTTCAATGAGGGCTATGTGCACGGTTCCTGTGTGCCCAGCCCTGGCACGGTACCTGCAAGGGTAGCTCTGTATCCTGGGAGAGGCCTGACCACGAGAGCCCCGTGGGCTGGGTTGGGGGTGGGGTACCTGCCCAGGAGAGCTCCATATCCTGGGATTGGCCTGACCACGAGAGCCCCATGGGCTGCTGGGGACCTGGTAAAGGATGTCAGGACAGTCAGTGAAGCCACCGAGGATATACCTCCAGTTGCTCCTAATTCCTACACCCTGCTGGTCATTCTACCAACCACCAGGACATGGTATTCTGTATTAGTCTTCAATGATGCCTTCTTTTGTATTCCATTAGTCCCAGAGTCACAAGAAATTTTGGCTTGTGAGTGGCAGGACTCAACATACAACTAAAACAATACTTCCGGGCCGTCTTGCCCCAAGGGTTCAAAAATTCCCACACCATCTTTGGGGAAAGCTTAGCTAAAGACCGAAAAGTTCTACCTCTGGAAAAGGAAACCCTCCTTCAATATGCAGACGACATTCTGATCGCCAGCCCTACTAAGGAGGCCTCTGAACTACCAAGCCAATAAAGGATAGAAGTTTTCCAGAAAAAGCTCAAATATCACAGACTGCGGTGACCTGCCTGGGCTTCATTCTCACAGAAGGTCAGAGAAGCCCATCCCAGGAAAGGGAAGAAACCATTTGCAGCCTTACCCCTTTCTAAAACTAGAAGACAGCTTAGGGGTTCCTGGGGAGGCCAGGGTTTGCTGCTTCTGGATCCCTAACTACAGTCTACTAGCTGGGCCTCTATATGAAACACTGAAAGGAAAAGATGATGATCCTTTTGAACAGAATCCAGAAGTGGCCTTTCAAGAATGGAAAGAGCAGTCAATTCAGACCCTTGCCCTGGAACTCCCTAATTGAGCTAAACCCTTTGACCTTTCCATTCCCGGTGAAAGGTGAATCGCCATTGGAGAATTAGTGCAAAAACTGGGACCACTTGAAATGGAACAACGCAAGAATGCCATCCAGGTAGGATAAACTACAGTCACCAAGGGGCTTGGCCCACTGCCACATCTGGCCAAGGTACTGGCGGTATCTAAAAACCTGGAAATCAGCAGCCCAAAAGGCCACCTCCCTCCTAAGGGAAAAGGACCCCACGTGGTGATCCTAATCACCAACCATGCCCTGAAGTTGCAGGGTTCGCTCCGTGGGCACACCGACCTCGAGTGAGGAGGCCCTCCAACTCCAACATCCAGAGAGATAACCGGGGGCAACAGGGCACCATGACGACTCATGTGAACATCACTTGACCTGGAGTTTCTCTCATAAAACAACAATAGTGTGTCCCGAAGGAGTAGACTACTGCTTGCAGGACTTACTGCACCCGGAGGGGAGCTAATAATCTTGGCGGGGGAACCGTATATCACACTGTCACCATAGAAAAGCCTACAGACACCGTGATGATGGTGGCCAATAAGACCGGCTGGACTCCTGTTTACTTCAAAAGGCTGTTGACTCAGTGGCCATCATGGTCCTTGATCACCACTGACCCTAGACTGTCTGGGAGTTGAGCGGGCAGGGCTCTGACACCTGGTGCTGTTTTTACGTTAATTCAGGGGCCTAACTGAAGAAAGAGCAGACTACTGGTCAGAGCATCTAGGCTGGCAGAAACGGTCAGCCTAAGGTGGCCGAACAAATGTGGGGCGGGGTGAAACCGGCCCCCACAGCGTCTCTGCACATCTCTTTCCTGGACCCTTAAAGGTCATTAGAATCTATAACACTTCCAATGCTGGTGCTCAGGCGGATGAACAGGGAGGCAGGGGTCCTGGGGCCAATCAACGTCACCTGGAGGCTGCTGGGGAGAAGTTCTGACCCTCGTCCCCTGGTATGAGGGCTCCTAACGTAGCACTCAGCAGTTACAGAAGAAGGGTCTGCACCCTCAGCACTCCAAGAATGAGGAACGGGACAAAAGGCAGAGGAGGGGTTTGTCCCCAGCAAAGCCCATTAAAAATCCCTGGGAGATAAAAATAGAATCTGGACAATAAAGTCAAGTCTGACCTTTTTTATCCTTTGCGCTTTGTCTAATTTCACGTGCTCCTAGGGTCCCGCATGCAGAGGTTCCACACCCGGCACTTCAGACCAGATTTCCTAGTGCAGAATGGCTGGGTCGACACCTCAGCTCCTGGGGCCCAGTGCAGACTCCGAGATATAGAGCCTGAGCTGCAGCCAACCCGGCCCTCGAGAGCTCCGCCCCCTCCCTCCCACTGACTCTCACAGGATCTCTACACAGCAGCCCAGCCCACAGCCCACGGGGTAGTGCATGCTCTCACCTCTCCATTCTCTGATCAAAATATAAAGTTTCCTTTGCTTGTGAACCAAACTCAGTCTCGATCTGTTGGCCCCAATGACACTGGGCAGGGGGACACTTGTTGGGGTCCACTCTGGAGGATCAGTAACAGAAATTGAGACTATTGTAACTTCAATGAACAGATGTGTGAGCCAAACTGTAGTTAACATAGAACAGTTTATAAGGCTCGGGTAAAATAAGATGTTTCTAACACTTCCATTTGATATTTCCTCACTTTATTATAAGCAAGTTCAGTGAAAAGGTTTGTCTTATTTGTCAGGTCAATATTAGAGAAATGAAGTGATTTCTTTCCAAGGATGTACATCTAATAATCTTGGTTAAAGCTTCAATCTTGTTTTAAATGCTTTTCCATTGAAAATGATACCTCTCTTTCAGCTCCCCCATTTCTGAGAAGTATAAAATCTTATAATTTATTATTACCAAAGGGGAAAGGTGGGAGGAGGGATAAATTAACAGTTTGGAATTAACACATACACACTGCTATGTATAAAATAGATCATCAACAAGGAACTACTGTATAGCACAGGGAACTACACTCAATATTTTGCAATAACCTATAAGGGGAAATAATCGGAAAAAGAATAGATATTTTTATTGACATCATCTATCAATGACAGTTAAAGTGTAACCTAAGGGAAGCCGGTGGTGAGTGCTTCTGACCCTGAAGACTTCAATCATCTAAAGTTTGGACTCTGCCTACTTCCCAAGGCCCTTAATGAACATATGTGTAGCCGTAGCTTAAAAAACTCCCCAGTTTGGGTTTCGGAGAGACACTGATTTTGAAAAAGCCCTGGTGTTCTCCTTACATGAATGGGACTTTTCCTACTGCTAAAACATGTCTGTCACACCCAGAGGATGGTATACCGTCTGATCGGGAAGAGTTTGGAAAAGGCATCTCATCTCCTCATCTCCTGGTGCTCGGGTTCACCCCTCCAGCGTCTTTACTAACAGTCTCCCCACTTGGAGATGTCAGCACTGTCAACATCCCATTGCGTACAGTTTGGAATTTGTCCAGAGGATGAAGCGGAAGGATGAGGAACAATGAGAGACAAGTCCTAGGTGTTCAGACGGGCACATGTCACTCTAATTTCCAATCAGGAAGACGAATTGACCAAAGGCTAGGGTTGCCCATGGAAACAGTATAGGGCTTGAGGAAATCCCACTGCTTTGTGGCCAGTTCCCATAAACACAAGTTGAACAATGGAACTCAGGGGCAGTAAAATTCATGAAACTGCAGAGTTGAAAATATCTGTCACTGAAAAATGTCTTGAGGAAAGTCAGAGAAAAGGATTGGTAAGCAAGGGAGAATGGCAGGAAAGGGATTTGAGGAGGTAGAAAGGACTCGCCATTAAGCACAAGAAAAGGGGCTGAACATTGCCAACATTGCAGTTGGCCAAAAAGGCTGTATGCGGTTTTTTCTGTATATATTCAAGAAAAGGGCATACACTTTTTTAGCCAACCAAACAGGTGGGCACTGGAAATCAATACTACAAAAGATATCACTTCGCATCAGTCAGAAGAGCCATCCTCATAAAGTATAAACACCAGAAATGCAGGACAGGGCAAGGAGAAGAGGGAGCCCTGTGAGGCTTATAGTGGAAATGTATATTGCCAACGGCCATTCTGGAGAAGTGTATTGTGTTTACTAAAGCATCAAAAAAATGAGCTACAGAGCATAGGGCACTTGCACTCATGGGCGTATATCTTGGGAAAAACAAAAATCGAGAGGACACAGGCACCCCAATGTTTACTGCCTCTCTGTTTAAAAGATCCTCGACTAGGATATAACTTCAATGTCTCTGGAGGGAAAAAATGGATAGAGATGTGGTACTTATGTAGAGTGGAATATTACTCAGCCTGGAAATCAATGAAATATGGCCAGTTGTAACAACTCCGGAGGAGTTACGTATGATCATTCTAAGTGACATAATTCAAAAAGACAATGACACGTATCATAAGATATCACTTAAAGGTGGAATACAAAATGGCTACACATGAAATAAATTACAAAACAAAAACATAGTCAAATATGTAGAAAACACGCGTAAGGCTGCTAAACGGGAAAGGTGGGGAGGGGTGAGGCATCAACCAGGAGGTTGAAATTAGCAAAGATACCATTCCAAATACCAAACTGATAATCAACAAGGCCTACACGGTAGCTAAAAGAACTGCACTCAGCACACTCAAGTCACCGGAAAAGAATATCTATGACTGGTAAGAATCTGAAAAAGAATTTATTGATGTCTCTCTGTACGTGAATCAAGTGGATGTACAGCAGCAAGAAACAGAGCTTTGAAAATCAGCTGTAACCAATATAGTAATAAATTGAAAAAAATAAACGACAGAGAGACAGAGAAAACCTCTTACAACTTTTCCTCAGGGACGGTGATGCAACATGGATTGAACACATCTAGACCCACAGCAGGATGAGACATAAGGCTGGAAACTGTTCGTGCTAAGAGAAATGTGAGGTTGGGTGAGGAAATGCACACCCTTTAAAGTAATACTACCTGGTACCCATTCAATGGGTCCCAAATCTGCAGGTTCAAGGAATCTTCCTACAGCTAAAACATGCATGGAAAACCCAGAGGACTGTACACCATGTGATTGGGAGATGTGTCTAAAATGCACCTCATTTATCCTCTCCTGGTGCTCCTGTTCATCATTCCAGCCACGTTACTTAGAATCTCCCCACTTAGAGAATCAGCACATTTAAACTTCTGTTTCACACATTTTGCAAATTGTGAGGAGGATGAACGGGAAGAGGGGGAACCAATGAGAGAATAGTTGTAGGGGTTTGGACGGGCACATGTCACTCTAATTTCCCATTAAGAATAAGAATTAAAAAAAGGCTCAGCCCACCTCGCCGGAGCCAAAATAGGGCCTGAAGCAATCCTGCGGCTTTGAGGCCAGCTCACAAAAGAGCAACTTAAAAAATGGAGCTCAGGGTCACTGCAATTCACAAACCTGCAGAGTTATAAATGAAAACTAACGTCCAAAAATATGTTGAGGTAAGGCAAAGAAGAGGATCTGAATGCAAGACAGAATTGCAAGAAACAGATTTCAAGAGATAGATTGGACTCATCTTTAAAGCACATGAAAAGCGGCAGAATTCCGACAATGATGCAGTTGGCCCAAAAGGGAGTATGCGTTTTTTCCTGAATATATCCAGGAAAAAACGCATACGCACTTTATGGGCAACCAAGCAAGCAAGCAATGCAAATGTGCACAACAAAGAAGTCTCATTTCCCACCGGTCAAAAGGGCCATCCGAAAAAATTGTAAAAACCAGAAATGCAGGACAGGCCATGGAGAACAGGGAGCCTTTATACGCTGATGGACAGTGTGTGAACTGCCGAGAGCCACTCTGGAGAAGTGTATGGTGGTTCCTAAATCATCTAAAAAACAGAGCTACAGAGCATAGGGCACTTCCAATCACGGAAGTATATCTAGGGAAGTCTAAAAATCAACAAGACACAAGCACACCACAGTTTAGGGCTACTCTGTTTACAAGAACCTCAACTTCAGTACACCTTAAATATCCCAGGAAAGAGAACAATGGATAAAGAAAATGTGGTACTTATGTACAATGGAATATCTCTTCACCATGAAATCAATGTAATAAGGCTAGTGGAAGGATAAAGAGTGGATTTAGGTCCGATAATACTACTTGAAATAAGTCAAACAGAAAAAGAAACATATCATAAGATATCACTTATAGAGGGAGGATAAATATGGCTGCACAAAAAATGAATTACAAAACAGAACAGTGTCTCACATTTAGAAAACACACTTATGTCAGCTTAAGGGGAAAGGAGAGGTGGGGTGATGCATAAAACCAGAGTTTGAAATTAGCACAGATACCGTTCAATAAACCAAATAGGTATTAGACAAGATCTACACCTTGCTCAATGAACTGGCCTCAACACACCCTATACACCGCAGAGAAATATATCTGAGTAATAAGAATCTTAAAACCCATGTATTGGTATATCTCCATAAGGGAATCAAGTGTGTGCAGAGCGGCACAAACACAGCAGTGAAAATGAGCTAAACCCCATTATAGAAATAAATTTTAAAACCAAAACGCAGAAACAATGAAAGAGAGAAAAATTCTTATAAAATTCGCTCAGGGGCTGTGATGCAACCTGGAATGACCACATATAAACCCACAGCTGGATAAGACATAAGGCTGGACACTTGGGGCTGAGAGGATTGGTGAGCGTTGGTGAGCAACTGCCAAAAGTTTAATGCAATACTTCATGCTACTCATTCCAAGGGTCCCAACACTCCAGGTTGAAGGGAATCTTCCTACAGCTAAACCATGCATGGGAAATCCAGCGGATGGTATACCATATGATCGGGAAAGGTTTCTAAAATGCACTTCATTTTCCTCTCCTGGGGCTCCGGATCAACATTCCAGCCACTTTACTAACAACATCCCCACATGGAGAGCAATGCCTTTAAGTTCCGGTATCGCACAGTCTGCAGTTCGTGCGGAGGATGAATGGGAATAGGGGGAACCAGTGAGAAAATAGCTGTAGTGGCTTCAATGGGCACATGTCACTCTAATTTCACATCAGGGAGAAGAATTAACCAAAGGCAGAGCAAGGCGCCACAGAAGAAGAATAGGGCCTGAAGAAATCCTGTGGATAAGAGGCAAGATCACAAAAATAAGAGCTGAAAAATGGAGCTAAGGGCCACTGCAATTCAAAAAACTGCAGAGTTATAAAGGCCAACTACTTTCCAAAAGTATATTGAGGTAAGGCTATGAAGAGGCACTGACAGCAAGGCAGAATTGCAGGAAACCGATTTCAGGAGGTAGACTGGAATTGCATTGAAAACATATGAAAAGAGGCAGAAGGTCGACAATGATGCACTTGGCCAAAAAGCGCGTATGCGTTTTTTCCTGAATATATTCAGGAAACAACGCATACGCCCTTTCTGGCCAACCAAGCAAGCTTGCAAAGGAAATCTGCACTACAATGAAGTCTCACTGCCCACCCGGTCAAAAGGGCCATCTGAAAAAAGTGTAAAATCCAGAAAGGCAGGACAGGCCATGGAGAACTGGGAGCCTTGTTATGCTGATGGGCGGGATGAAAATTGCCAACAGCCACTCTGGAGAAGTGTATGGTGTTTCCTGAAACATCCAAAAAACAAAGCAACAGAGCCTAGGGCACTTCCACTTATGGTCCTATAGCTTAGGGCAATTAAAATCAAAAAGACACAGCCACCCCAAAGTTTGGGACGGCTCTGTTTACAAGAACTTCGTTTACAGTACAAGTTCAATATCGCAGAAAGCGAAAAATGGATAAAGAAGTTGTGGTACTTACGTACAATGCAATATCACTCAGCAATGAAAACTATATCATCAGGCCCGAAGCAGTATAATGAGTGGATTCAGGTACGATGATTCTAAGTGAAATAAGTCACAAAGAAAAGGAAACATCATAAGATATCACTACTACACGGAATGTAAACTTGGCTACACAATAACTGAATTACAAAACAGAACAGGGTCTCAAATGTAGAAAACCAACTTATGCTTGCTTAAGGGGAAAGGTGAGTTGGGGTGCTGCATAAAACCAGAGATTGAAATGAGAACAGATACTGTTCCATAAGCCAAATATGTAATAGACAAGAGCTACTCCTTGCTCAACGAAGTGGACTCAACACCCCATATTAAACGCCTAAGAATATACCTGACTAGTAAGAATCTTAAAACCTATGGATTTATATGTCTCCGAAAGAGAATCAAGCGTGTGTACAGCGGCATGAACGCAGCAGTGATAGGATTGGTGAGGTTCGGTGAGCAAATGCAGACCCTTTGAAGTCATATTGCATGGTACCCATTCCATGGGTCTCAACTCTCCAGGTTTAAGGGATTCTTCCTTCAGCTAAAACATGCATGTGGAACCCAGAGTATGATCCACCGTGTGATCGGGAAACGTGTTCAAATGTGTCTCAGTTTTCGTCCCCTGCTACTCGGGTGCAACATTCCAGATGCTTTACTAACACTCTCCCCACTTGGAGAGTCAGTGCCTTTAACATCCTGTTTGGCCCAGTGTGCAATTTCTGCGGAAAATGAACAGGAATACGGAGAACCAATGAGAGACTAGCTTGAGGTGTCTGGACGGGCAAATTTAACTCTCATTTCCCACCAGGATGAGGAATTAACCAAAGGCTCAGCGTGCCATGCCGGAACCACACTAGGGCCTTAAGCAATCCTGCGGTGTTGTGGCCAGCTCACAAGAAAGCGAGTTGAAGAAAGGAGCTCAGGGGCACTGTAATTCACAAACCTGCAGAGTTATTAATGACAGCTATCGTCCAAAAATATATTGAAGTAAGGCTGCCAACAGGACTTCAAAGCGGGGCAGAATTGCAGGAAACCGATTTCAGGAGGTAGACTGGAATTGCATGTAAAGCATAGGAAAAGAGGCAGAACGTCCACAATGATGCACTTGGCCAAAAAGGGCGTATGCGTTTTTTCCTGAATATATTCAGGAAAAAACGCATACGTACTTTTTGGCCAACCAAGCAAGCTTGCAAAGGAAATCTGCACTACAATGAAGTCTCACTGCCCCCCGGTCATAAGGGCCATCTGAAAAAACTGTAAAATCCAGAAAGGCAGGACAGGCCATGGAGAACTGGAAGCCTTGTTATGCTGATGGGCGGGATATAAATTGCCAACAGCCACTCTGGAGAAGTGTATGGTGTTTCCTGAAACATCCAAAAAACAAAGCAACAGAGCGTAGGGCACTTCCACTTATGGTCCTATAGCTTAGGGAAATTAAAATCAAAAAGACACAGCCACCCCAAAGTTTGGGAGGGCTCTGTTTACAAGAACCTCGTTTACGGTACAAGTTCAATATCACAGAAAGCGAAAAATGGATAAAGAAGTTGTGGTCCTTACGTACAATGCAATATCACTCAGCAATGAAATCTATGTCATCAGGCCTGTAGCAGCATAATGAGTGGATTCAGGTACGATGATTCTAAGTGAAATAAGTCACACAGAAAAAGTAACATCATAAGATATCACTACTACACGGAATATAAACTTGGCTACACAGGAACTGAATTACAAAACAGAACACGGTATCAAATGTAGAAAACCAACTTATGCTTGCTTAAGAGGAAAGGTGAGTTGGGGTGCTGCATAAAACCAGAGATTGAAATTAGCACAGATACCGTTCCATAAGCCAAATATGTAATAGACAAGAGCTACTCCTTGCTCAACGAAGTGGACTCAACACGCCATATTAAACGCCTAAGAATATACCTGACTAGTAAGAATCTTAAAACCTATGGATGTATATATCTCTGAAAGAGAATCAAGCGTGTGTACAGCGGCATAAACGCAGCAGTGATAGGATCGGTGAGGTTCGGTGAGAAATGCAGAACCTTTGAAGTCATATTGCATGGTACGTATTCCATGGGTCTGCACTTTCCAGGTTTAAGGGATTCTTCCTTCAGCTAAAACATGCATGTGGAACCCAGAGTATGATCCACCATGTGATCGGGAAACGTGTTCAAATGTGTCTCAGTTTTCGTCCCCTGGTACTCGGGTGCAACATTCCAGACGCTTTACTAACACTCTCCCCACTTGGAGAGTCAGTGCCTTTAACCTCCTGTTGGGCCCAGTTTGCAATTTCTGCGGAAGATGAACAGGAATAGGGAGAACCAATGAGAGACTAGCTGGAGGTGTCTGGACGGGCAAATTTAACTCTCATTTCCCACCAGGAAGAGGAATTAACCAAAGGCTCAGCATGCCGTGCCGGAACCACCCTAGGGCCTGAAGCAATACTGCGGTGTTGCGGCCAGCTCACAAGAAAGCGAGTTGAAGAAAGGAGCTCAGGGGCACTGTAATTCACAAACCTGCAGAGTTATAAATGACAGCTATCGTCCAAAAATATATTGAAGTAAGGTTGCCAAGAGGACTTGAAAGTGGGGCAGAATTGCAGGAAACCGATTTCAGGAGGTAGACTGGAATTGCATGTAAAGCATAGGAAAAGAGGCAGAACGTCCACAATGATGCACTTGGCCAAAAAGGGCGTATGCGTTTTTTCCTGAATATATTCAGAAAAAACGCATACGCCCTTTTTGGCCAACCAAGCAAGCTTGCAAAGGAAATCTGCACTACAATGAAGTCTCACTGCCCCCCGGTCAAAAGGGCCATCTGAAAAAAGTGTAAAATCCATAAAGGCAGGACAGACCATGGAGAACTGGGTGCCTTGTTATGCTGATGGGCGGGATGTAAATTGCCAACAGCCACTCTGGAGAAGTGTATGGTGTTTCCTGATACATCTAAAAAACAAAGCAACAGAGCCTAGGGCACTTCCACTTATGGTACTATAGGTAGGGAAATTAAAATCAAAAAGACACAGCCACCCCAAAATTTGGGACGGCTCTGTTTACAAGAACCTTGTTTACAGTACAAGTTCAATATCACAGAAAGCGAAAAATGGATAAAGATTATGTTGTACTTATGTACAATGCAATATCAGTCAGCAATGAAATCTATGGCATCAGGCCCGTAGCAGCATAATGAGTGGATTCAGGTACGATGATTCTAAGTGAAATAAGTCACAGAGAAAACGAAACATCATAAGGTATCACTACTAAACGGAATGTAAACTTGGCTACACAGGAACTGAATTACAAAACAGAACAGGGTCTCAAATGTAGAAAACCAACTTATGCTTGCTTAAGGGGAAAGGTGAGTTGGGGTGCTGCATAAAACCAGAGATTGAAATTAGCACAGATACCGTTCCATAAGCCAAATATGTAATAGACAGGAGCTACTCCTTGCTCAATGAAGTGGACACAACACCCCATATTAAACGCCAAAGAATATACCTGACTAGTAAGAACCTTAAAACCTATGGATTTATATGTCTCTGAAAGAGAATCAAGCATGTGTACAGCGGCATAAATGCAGCAGTGATAGGATTGGTGAGGTTCGGTGAGCAAATGCAGACCCTTTGAAGTCATATTGCATGGTACCCATTCCATGGGTCTCAACTCTCCAGGTTTAAGGGAATCTTCCTCCAGCTAAAACATGCATGTAGAACCCAGAGTATGATCCACCGTGTGATCGGGAAAGGTGTTCAAATGTGTCTCAGTTTTCGTCCCCTGGTACTCGGGTGCAACATTTCAGACGCTTTACTAACACTCTCCCCACTTGGAGAGTCAGTGCCTTTAACCTCCTGTTTGGCCCAGTTTGCAATTTCTGCGGAAAATGAACAGGAATAGGGAGAACCAATGAGAGACTAGCTGGAGGTGTCTGGACGGGCAAATTTAACTCTCATTTCCCACCAGGAAGAGGAATTAACCAAAGGCTCAGCGTGTCATGCCGGAACCACACTAGGGTCTGAAGCAATCCTGTGGTGTTTCGGCCAGCTCAACAAGAAAGAGAGTTGAAGAAAGTAGCTCAGGGGCACTGTAATTCACAATCCTGCAGAGTTATAAATGACAGCTATCGTCCAAAAATATATTGAAGTAAGGCTGCCAAGAGGACTTGAAAGCGGGGCAGAATTGCAGGAAACCAATTTCAGGAGGTAGACTGGAATTGCATGTAAAGCATAGGAAAAGAGGCAGAACGTCCACAATGATGCACTTGGCCAAAAAGGGCGTATGCATTTTTTCCTGAATATATTCAGTAAAAAACGCATACGCCCATTTTGGCCAACCAAGCAAGCTTGCAAAGGAAATCTGCACTACAATGAAGTCTCACTGCCCCCCGGTCAAAAGGGCCATATGAAAAAGTGTAAAATCCAGAAAGGCAGGACAGGCCATGGAGAACTGGGAGCCTTGTTATGCTGATGGGCGGGATGTTAATTGCCAACAGCCACTCTGGAGAAGTGTATGGTGTTTCCTGAAACATCTAGAAAACAAAGCAACAGAGCCTAGGGCACTTCCACTTATGGTCCTATAGCTTAGGGAAATTAAAATCAAAAAGACACAGCCACCCCAAAGTTTGGGACGGCTCTGTTTACAAGAACCTCGTTTACGGTACAAGTTCAATATCACAGAAAGCGAAAAATGGATAAAGAGGTTGTGGTACTTACGTACAATGCAATATCACTCAGCAATGAAATCTATGTCATCAGGCCCGTAGCAGCATAATGAGTGGATTCAGGTACGATGATTCTAAGTGAAATAAGTCAGACAGAAAAAGAAACATCATAAGATATCACTAATACACGGAATGTAAACTTGGCAACACAGGAACTGAATTACAAAACAGAACAGGGTCTCAATTGTAGAAAACCAACTTATGCTTGCTTAAGGGGAAAGGTGAGTTGGGGTGCTGCATAAAACCAGAGATTGAAATTAGCACAGATACCGTTCCATAAGCCAAATATGTAACAGACAAGAGCTACTCCTTGCTCAACGAAGTGGACTCAACACCCCATATTAAACGCCTAAGAATATACCTGACTAGTAAGAATCTTAAAACCTATGGATTTATATGTCTCTGAAAGAGAATCAAGCGTGTGTACAGTGACATATACGCAACAGTGATAGGATTGGTGAGGTTCGGTGAGCAAATGCAGACCCTTTGAAGTCATATTGCATGGTACCCATTCCATGGGTCTCAACTCTCCATGTTTAAGGGATTCTTCCTTCAGCTAAACCATGCATGTGGAACCGAGAGTATGATCCACCGTGTGATCGGAAAACGTGTTCAAATGTGTCTCAGTTTTTGTCACCTGGTACTTGGGTGCAACATTCCAGACGCTTTACTAACACTCTCCCTAGTTGGAGTGTTATTGTCTTTAACCTCCTGTTTGGCCCAGTTTGCAATTTCTGCGGAAGATGTACAGGAATAGGGAGAACCAATGAGAGACTAGCTGGAGGTTTCTCGACGGGCAAATTTAACTCTCATTTCCCACCAGGAAGAAGAATTAAACAAGGCTCAGCGTGCTGTGCTGGAACCACACTATGGCCTGAAGCAATCCTGCGGTGTTGCGGCCAGCTCGCAAGAAAGCGAGCTGAAGAAAGGAGCTCAGGGACACTGTCATTCACAAACCTGCAGAGTTATAAATGACAGCTATCGTCCAAACATATATTGAAGTAAGACTGCCAAGAGGACTTGAAAGTGGGGCAGAATGGCAGGAAACCGATTTCAGGAGGTAGACTGGAATTGCATGTAAAGCATAGGTAAAGAGGCAGAACGTCCACAATGATGCACTTGGCCAAAAAGGGCGTATGCGTTTTTTCCTGAATATATTCAGGAAAAAACGCATACGTCCTTTTTGGCCAACCAAGCAAGCTTGCAAAGGAAATCTGCACTACAATGAAGTCTCACTGCCCCCCGGTCAAAAGGGCCATCTGAAAAATGTGTAAAATCCAAAAAGGCAGGACAGGCCATGGAGAACTGGAAGCCTTGTTATGCTGATGGGCGGGATGTAAATTACCAACAGCCACTCTGGAGAAGTGTATGGTGTTTCCTGAAACATCTAAAAAACAAAGCAACAGAGCCTAGGGCACTTCCACTTATGGTCCTATAGCTTAGGGAAATTAAAATCAAAAAGACACAGCCACCCCAAAGTTTGGGACGACTCTGTTTACAAGAACCTCATTTATGGTACAAGTTCAATATCACAGAAAGCGAAAAATGGATAAAGAAGTTGTGGTACTTACGTACAATGCAATATCACTCAGCAATGAAATCTATGTCATCAGGCCCGTAGCAGCATAATGAGTGGATTCAGGTACGATGATTCTAAGTGAAATAAGTCACACAGAAAAAGAAACATCATAAGATATCACTAATACATGGAATGTAAACTTGGCTACACAGGAACTGAATTACAAAACAGAACAGGGTCTGAAATGTAGAAAACGAACTTACGCTTGCTTAAGGGGAAAGGGGAGTTGGGGTGCTGCTTAAAACCAGAGATTGAAATTAGCACAGATACAGTTCGATAAGCCAAATATGTGATAGACAAGAGCTTCTCCTTGCACAACGAAGTGGACTCAACACCCCATATTAAATGCCTAAGAATATACCTGTCTAGTAAGAATCTTAAAACCTATGGATTTATATGTCTCCGGAGGAGAATCATGCATGTGTACAGCGGCATAAACACAGTAGTGATAGGATTGGTGAGGTTCGGTGAGCCAATGCAGACCCTTTGAAGTCATATTGCAGGGTACCCATTCCATGGGTCTCCACTCTCCAGATTTAAGGGATTCTTCCTTCAGCTGAAACTTGCATGTGGAACCCAGAGTATGATCCACCGTGTGATCGGGAAGCGTGTTCAAATGTGTCTCAGTTTTCGTCCCCTGGTACTCGGGTGCAACATTCCAGACGCTTTACTAACACTCTCCCCACTTGGAGAGTCAGTGCCTTTAACCTCCTGTTTGGCCCTGTTTGCAATATCTGCGGAAGATGAACAGGAATAGGAGAACCAATGAGAGACTAGCTGGAGGTGTCTGGACGGGCAAATTTAACTCTCATTTCCCACCCGGAAGAGGAATTAACCAAAGGCTCAGCGTGCCGTGCCGGAACCACCCTAGGGCCTGAAGAAATCCTGCGGTGTTGCGGCCAGCTCACAAGAAAGCGAGTTGAAGAAAGGAGCTCAGGGGCACTGTAATTCACAAACCTGCAGAGTTATAAATGACAGCTATCGTCCAAAAATATATAGAAGTAAGGCTGCCAAGAGGACTTGAAAGCGGGGCAGAATTGCAGGAAACCGATTTCAGGAGGTTGACTGGAATTGCATGTAAAGCATATTAAAAGAGGCAGAACGTCCACAATGATGCACTTGGCCAAAAAGGGCGTATGCGTTTTTTCCTGAATATATTCAGGAAAAAACGCATACGCCCTTTTTGGCCAACCAAGCAAGCTTGCAAAGGAAATCTGCACTACAATGAAGTCTCACTGCCCCCCAGTCAAAAGGGCCATCTGAAAAAAGTGTAAAATCCATAAAGGCAGGACAGACCATGGAGAACAGGGAGCCTTGTCATGCTGATGGGCAGGATGTAAATTGCCAACAGCCACTCTGGAGAAGTGTATGGTGTTTCCTGAAACATCTAAAAAACAAAGCAACAGAGCCTAGGGCACTTCCACTTATGGTCCTATAGCTTAGGGAAATTAAAATCAAAAAGACACAGCCACCCCAAAGTTTGGGACGACTCTGTTTACAAGAACCTCGTTTACGGTACAAGTTCAATATCACAGAAAGCAAAAAATGGATAAAGAAGTTGTGGTACTTACGTACAATGCAATATCACTCAGCAATGAAATCTATGTCATCAGGCCCGTAGCAGCATAATGAGTGGATTCAGGTACGATGATTCTAAGTGAAATAAGTGAGACAGAAAAAGAAACATCATAAGATATCACTAATACACGGAAAGTAAACTTGGCAACACAGGAACTGAATTACAAAACAGAACAGGGTCTCAAATGTAGAAAACCAACTTATGCTTGCTTAAGGGGAAAGGTGAGTTGGGGTGCTGCATAAAACCAGAGATTGAAATTAGCACAGATACCGTTCCATAAGCCAAATATGTAACAGACAAGACCTACTCCTTGCTCAACGAAGTGGACTCAACACCCCATATTAAACGCATAAGAATATACCTGACTAGTAAGAATCTTAAAACCTATGGATTTATATGTCTCCGAAAGAGAATCAAGCGTGTGTACAGTGACATATACGCAACAGTGATAGGATTGGTGAGGTTCGGTGAGCAAATGCAGACCCTTTGAAGTCATATTGCATGGTACCCATTCCATGGGTCTCAACTCTCCAGGTTTAAGGGATTCTTCCTTCAACTAAAACATGCACGTGGAACCCAGAGTATGATCCACGGTGTGATCGGGAAACGTGTTCAAATGTGTCTCAGTTTTCGTCCCCTGGTACTCGGGTGCAACATTCCAGACGCTTTACTAACACTCTCCCTAGTTGGAGTGTCATTGTCTTTAACCTCCTGTTTGGCCCAGTTTGCAATTTCTGCAGAAGATGAACAGGAAAAGGGAGAACCAATGAGAGACTAGCTGCAGGTGTCTGCACGGGCAAATTTAACTCTCATTTCCCACCAGGAAGAAGAATTAAACAAGGCTCAGCATGCCGTGCTGGAACCACACTAGGGCCTGAAGCAATCCTGCGGTGTTGCGGCCATCTCGCAAGAAAGCGAGCTGAAGAAAGGAGCTCAGGGACACTGTCATTCACAAACCTGCAGAGTTATAAATGACAGCTATCGCCCAAAAATATATTGAAGTAAGGCTGCCAAGAGGACTTGAAAGCGGGGCAGAATTGCAGGAAACCGATTTCAGGAGGTAGACTGGAATTGCATGTAAAGCATAGGAAAAGAGGCAGAACATCCACAATGATGCACTTGGCCAAAAAGGGCGTATGCGTTTTTTCCTGAATATATTCAGGAAAAAACGCATACGCCCTTTTTGGCCAACCAAGCAAGCTTGCAAAGGAAATCTGCACTACAATGAAGTCTCACTGCCCCCCGGTCAAAAGGGCCATCTGAAAAATGTGTAAAATCCAAAAAGGCAGGACAGGCCATGGAGAACTGGGAGCCTTGTTATGCTGATGGGCGGGATGTAAATTGCCAACAGCCACTCTGGAGAAGTGTATGGTGTTTCCTGAAACATCTAAAAAACAAAGCAACAGAGCCTAGGGCACTTCCACTTATGGTCCTATAGCTTAGGGAAATTAAAATCAAAAAGACACAGCCACCCCAAAGTTTGGGACGACTCTGTTTACAAGAACCTCATTTATGGTACAAGTTCAATATCACAGAAAGCGAAAAATGGATAAAGAAGTTGTGGTACTTACGTACAATGCAATATCACTCAGCAATGAAATCTATGTCATCAGGCCCGTAGCAGCAGAATGAGTGGATTCAGGTACGATGATTCTAAGTGAAATAAGTCACACAGAAAAAGAAACATCATAAGATATCACTAATACATGGAATGAAAACTTGGCTACACAGGAACTGAATTACAAAACAGAACAGGGTCTCAAATGTAGAAAACCAACTTATGCTTGCTTAAGGGGAAAGGGGAGTTGGGGTGCTGCATAAAACCAGAGATTGAAATTAGCACAGATACAGTTCGATAAGCCAAATATGTGATAGACAAGAGCTTCTCCTTGCACAACGAAGTGGACTCAACACCCCATATTAAATGCCTAAGAATATACCTGTCTAGTAAGAATCTTAAAACCTATGGATTTATATGTCTCCGGAGGAGAATCATGCGTGTGTACAGCGGCATAAACACAGTAGTGATAGGATTGGTGAGGTTCGGTGAGCCAATGCAGACCCTTTGAAGTCATATTGCAGGGTACCCATTCCATGGGTCTCCACTCTCCAGGTTTAAGGGATTCTTCCTTCAGCTAAAACATGCATGTGGAACCCAGAGTATGATCCACCGTGTGATCGGGAAACGTGTTCAAATGTGTCTCAGTTTTCGTCCCCTGGTACTCGGGTGCAACATTCCAGACGCTTTACTAACACTCTCCCCACTTGGAGAGTCAGTGCCTTTAACCTCCTGTTTGGCCCTGTTTGCAATATCTGCGGAAGATGAACAGGAATAGGGAGAACCAATGAGAGACTAGCTGGAGGTGTCTGGACGGGCAAATTTAACTCTCATTTCCCACCCGGAAGAGGAATTAACCAAAGGCTCAGCGTGCCGTGCCGGAACCACCCTAGGGCCTGAAGCAATCCTGCGGTGCTGCGGCCAGCTCACAAGAAAGCGAGTTGAAGAAAGGAGCTCAGGGGCACTGTAATTCACAAACCTGCAGAGTTATAAATGACAGCTATCGTCCAAAAATATATAGAAGTATGGCTGCCAAGACGACTTGAAAGCAGGGCAGAATTGCAGGAAACCGATTTCAGGAGGTTGACTGGAATTGCATGTAAAGCATATTAAAAGAGGCAGAACGTCCACAATGATGCACTTGGCCAAAAAAGGCGTATGCGTTTTTTCCTGAATATATTCAGGAAAAAACGCATACGCCCTTTTTGGCCAACCAAGCAAGCTTGCAAAGGAAATCTGCACTACAATGAAGTCTCACTGCCCCCCAGTCAAAAGGGCCATCTGAAAAAAGTGTAAAATCCATAAAGGCAGGACAGACCATGGAGAACTGGGACCCTTGTCATGCTGATGGGCGGGATGTAAATTGCCAACAGCCACTCTGGAGAAGTTTATGGTGTTTCCTGAAACATCTAAAAAACAAAGCAACACAGCCTAGGGCACTTCCACTTATGGTCCTATAGCTTAGGGAAATTAAAATCAAAAAGACACAGCCACCCCAAAGTTTGGGACAGCTCTCTTTACAAGAACCTCGTTTAGGGTACAAGCACAATATCACAGAAAGCGAAAAATGGATAAAGTCGTTGTGGTACTTACGTACAATGCAATATCACTCAGCAATGAAATCTATGTCATCAGGCCCGTAGCAGCATAATGAGTGGATTCAGGTACGATGATTCTAAGTGAAATAAGTCACAAAGAAAATGAAACATCATAAGATATCACTAATACACGGAATGTAAACTTGGCTACACAGGAACAGAATTACAAAACAGAACAGGGTCTCAAATGTAGAAAACCAACTTATGCTTGCTTAAGGGGAAAGGTGAGTTGGGGTGCTGCATAAAACCAGAGATTGAAATTAGCACAGATACCGTTCCATAAGCCAAATATGTAATAGACAAGAGCTACTCCTTGCTCAACGAACTGGACACAACACCCCATATTAAACGCATAACAATATACCTGACTAGTAAGAATCTTAAAACCTATGGATTTCTATGTCTCCGAAAGAGAATCAAGCATGTGTACAGCGGCATAAACGCAGCAGTGATAGGATTGGTGAGGTTCGGTGAGCAAATGCAGACCCTTTGAAGTCATAATGCATGGTACCCATTCCATGGGTCTCAACTCTCCAGGTTTAAGGGATTCTTCCTTCAGCTAAAACATGCATGTGGAACCCAGAGTATGATCCACCGTGTGATCAGGAAACGTGTTCAAATGTGTCTCAGTTTTCGTCCCCTGGTACTTGGGTGCAACATTCCAGACGCTTTACTAACACACTCCCCACTTGGAGAGTCAGTTCCTTTAAACTCCTGTTTAGCCCAGTTTGCAATTTCTGCGGAAAATGAACAGGAATAGGGAGAACCAATGAGAGACTAGCTGGAGGTGTCTGGACGGGCAAATTTAACTCTCATTTCCCACCAGGAAGAAGAATTAACCAAACGCTCAGCGCACTATGCCAGAACCACACTAGGGCCTGAAGCAGTCCTGCGGTGCTGCGGCGAGCTCACAAGAAAGCGAGTTGAGGGAAGGAGCTCAGGGGCACTGTAATTCACAAACCAGCAGAGTTATAAATTACAGCTATCGTCCAAAAATATATTGAACTGAGGCTGCCAAGAGGAGTTGAAAGCGGGGCAGAATTGCAGGAAACTGATTTCAGGAGGTAGACTGGAATTGCATGTAAAGCATAGGAGAAAATGCAGAACGTCCACAATGATGCACTTGGCCAAAAAGGGCGTATGCGTTATTTCCTGAATATATTCAGGTAAAAACGAATACGCCGTTTTTGGCCAACCAAGCAAGCTTGCAAAGGAAATCTGCACTACAATGAAGTCTCACTGCACCCCGGTCAAAAGGGCCATCTGAAAAAAGTGTAAAATCCAGAAAGGCAGGACATGCCATGGAGAACTGGGAGCCTTGTCATGCTGATGGGCGGGATGTAAATTGCCAACAGCCACTCTGGAGAAGTGTATGGTGTTTCCTGAAACATCTACAAAACAAAGCAACAGAGCCTAGGGCACTTCCACTTATGGTCCTATAGCTTAGTGAAATTAAATTCAAAAAGACACAGCCAACCCAAAATTTGGGAGGGCTCTGTTTACAAGAACCTCGTTTACAGTACAAGTTCAATATCACAGAAAACGAAAAATGGATAAAGAAGTTGTGGTACTTACGTACAATGCAATATCACTCAGCAATGAAATCTATATCATCAGGCCCATAGCAGCATAATGAGTGGATTCAGGTACGACGATTCTAAGTGAAATAAGTCACACAGAGAAAAAAACATCATAAGATATCACTACTACACGGAATGTAAACTTGGCTACACAGGAACTGAATTACAAAACAGAACAGGGTCTCAAATGTAGAAAACCAACTTATGCTTGCTTAAGGGGAAAGGTGAGTTGGGGTGCTGCATAAAATCAGAGATTGAAATTAGCACAGATACCGTTCCATAAGCCAAATATGTAATGGACAAGAGCTACTCCTTGCTCAACGAAGTGGACTCAACACCCCATATTAAACGCCTAACAATATATCTGACTAGTAAGAATCTTAAAACCTATGGATTTATATGTCTCCGAAAGAGAATCAAGTGTGTGTACAGCGGCAAAAACGCAGCAGTGATAGGATTGGTGAGGTTCAGTGAGCAAATGCAGACCCTTTGAAGTCATATTGCATGGTACCCATTCCATGGGTCTCAACTCTCCAGGTTTAAGGGATTCTTCCTTCAGCTAAAACATGCATGTGGAACCCAGAGTATGATCCACCGTGTGATCGGGAAACGTGTTCAAATGTGTCTCAGTTTTCATCCCCCGGTACTCGGGTGCAACATTCCAGACGCTTTACTAACACTCTCCCTAGTTGGAGTGTCAGGGCCTTTAACCTCCTGTTTGACCCAGTTTGCAATTTCTGCGGAAAATGAACAAGAATAGGGAGAACCAATGAGAGACTAGCTGGAGGTGTCTGGATGGGCAAATTTAACTCTCATTTCCCACCAGGAAGAGGAATTAACCAAAGGCTCAGCGTGCCATGCCGGAACCACACTAGGGCCTAAAGCAATCTTGCGGTGTTGCGGCCAGCTCACAAGAAAGCGAGTTGAAGAAAGGAGCTCAGGGGCACTGTAATTCACAACCTGCAGAGTTATAAATGACAGCTATCGTCCAAAAATATATTCAGGTAACGCTGCCAAGAGGAGTTGAAAGTGGGGCAGAATTGCAGGAAACCGATTTCAGGAGGTAGACTGGAATTTCATGTAAAGCATAGGAAAAGATGCAGAACGTCCTCAATGATGCACTTGGCCAAAAAGGGCGTATGCCTTTTTTCCTGAATATATTCAGGAAAAAACGCATACGCCGTTTTTGGCCAACCAAGCAAGTTGCAAAGGAAATCTGCACTACAATGAAGTCTCACTGCCCCCCGGTCAAAAGGGGCATCTGAAAAACCTGTAAAATCCAGAAAGGCAGGACAGGCCATGGAGAACTGGGAGCCTTGTCATGCTGATGGGCGGGATGAAAATGGCCAACAGCCACTCTGGAGAAGTGTATGGTGTTTCCTGAAACATCTACAAAACAAAGCAACAGAGCCTAGGGCACTTCCACTTATGGTCCTATAGCTTAGGGAAATTAAAATCAAAAAGACACAGCCACCACAAAGTTTGGGACGGCTCCGTTTACAAGAACCTCGTTTACGGTACAAGTTCAATATCATAGAAAACGAAAAATGGATAAAGAAGTGGTGGTACTTACGTACAATGCAATATCACTCAGCAATGAAATCTATGTCATCAGGCCCATAGCAACATAATGAGTGGATTCAGGTACGATGATTCTAAGTGAAATAAGTCACACAGAAAATGAAACATCATAAGATATCACTAATACACGGAATGTAAACCTGGCTACACAGGAACTGAATTACAAAACAGAACAGGGTCTCAAATGTAGAAAACCAACTTATGCTTGCTCAAGGGGAAAGGTGAGTTGGGGTGCTGCATAAAACCAGAGATTGAAATTAGCACAGATACCGTTCCATAAGCCATATATGTAATAGACAGGAGCTACTCCTTGCTCAACAAAGTGGACTCAACACCCCATATTAAACGCCTAACAATATATCTGACTAGTAAGAATCTTAAAACCTATAGATTTATATGTCTCCGAAAGAGAATCAAGCATGTGTACAGCGGCATAAACGCAGCAGTGATAGGATTGGTGAGGTTCAGTGAGCAAATGCAGACCCTTTGAAGTCATATTGCATGGTACCCATTCCATGGGTCTCAACTCTCCAGGTTTAAGGGATTCTTCCTTCAGCTAAAACATGCATGTGGAACCCAGAGTATGATCCACCGTGTGATCGGGAAACGTGTTCAAATGTGTCTCAGTTTTCGTCCCCTTGTACTCGGGTGCAACATTCCAGACGGTTTACTAACACTCTCCCCACTTGGAGAGTCAGGGCCTTTAACCTTCTGTTTGACCCAGTTTGCAATTTCTGCGGAAAATGAACAGGAATAAGGAGTAACAATGGGAGACTAGCTGGAGGTGTCTGGACGGGCAAATTTAACTCTCATTTCCCACCAGGAAGATGAATGAACCAAAGGATCCGCGTGCCGTGCTGGAACTAGATTAGGTCCTGAAGAGATCCTGTGGTGTTGTGGTCAGCTCACAAGAAAGCGAGTTGAAGAAAGGAGCTCAGGGGCACTGTAATTCACAAACCTGCCGAGTTATAAATGACAGCTATCATCCAAAATTATACTGAAGTAAGGCTGCAAAGAGGACTTGAATGCGGGGCAGAATTGCTGGGACCGGTTTCAGAAGGTACACGGGAGTCGCTCTTAAAGCATAGGAAAATAGACAGAACTTGGAAAATAATGCACTTGGCAAAAAAGGGCATATGTGTTTTATCCAGAGTTCTCATAACTGAGGGGTGGAGATTCCCAGCAGGCTCCAACTGCCACCTGAGGGCTCACGTTGCCAAGGCAACGTGAGCAACCCAGGCAGGAGTTACCTCACAGCAGATGTCCCACCTCACAGAAGGGTGAAAAACCCAGCCAACATCAGACTCTCACCAGAGGGCCCACATCACCAAGGGGATGGGCACCAGGCAGGTGTGTCTTCACACCAGTGGTGCCACATCATCGAAAGGTGAGGTACTCAGCACATGTGTCCTCAAACCAGAGGACCCACATCACCAAGGGCCTCGGAGTGAGGCAGGCAGGAGTAGCCTCACAACAGAGGGCCCAAACAATTTAAAAAGTGAGGAATCCAGCAGTTGGAACCTCCCAGCAGGCGGCCCAGAGCACTGAGGCTATGGGATCCAGGCCACAGTGAACTTACACCAGAGAGCCCACATCATGAAAATATGAACAAACCAGCCGTTGGGACCTCAGAGCAGAAGGCCCACATCCCCATGGAGATGGGATCCTAAGAGGAGTGCCAAAGCATCACTGGGATCACTAAGAAAAGTTGGTGAGCCCAGCAGTTAGGGCCTGACGCAAGAGGGCCGTCATCACCGGGGGGAGGTCATTTGCAGCACACTCCAACTGCCACCACACGGTTGACTTCACCAAGGCAATGTGTGCCAGCCATGCAAGAGTGAACTATCAGCAGAGGTTCTCCCTCACAGGTGGGTGAGGAACACAGCCAGGAACAGACTCTCACCAGGGGGTCCACATAACCACGTGGATGAGAACCAGGGAGGAGTGTCCTCACATTAGTAGGGCCACATCATCGAAAGGTGAGGAACCCAGCAAACGTGGCCACAAACCAGAGGACCCACATCACCAAGGGGTTGAGAGTGAGGTAGGTGTCTGGACGGGCATATTTAACACTCATTTCCCACCAGGAAGAGGAATTAACCAAAGGCTCAGGGTGCCGTGCCGAAACCACACTAGGGCCTGAAGCAATCCTGCAGTGTTGCGGCCAGCTCACAAGAAAGCGAGTTGAAGAAAGGAGCTCAGGGGCACTGTAATTCTCAAATCTGCAGAGTTATAAATGACAGCTATCGTCCAAAAATATGTTGAAGTAAGGCTGCCAAGAGGACTTGAAAGCGGGGCAGAATTGCAGGAAACCGATTTCAGGAGGTAGACTGGAATTGCATGTAAAGCATAGGAAAAGAGGCAGAACGTCCACAATCATGCACTTGGCCAAAAAGGGCGTATGCGTTTTTTCCTGAATATATTCAGGAAAAAACGCATACGCCCTTTTTGGCCAACCAAGCAAGCTTGCAAAGGAAATCTGCACTACAATGACATCTCACTGCCCCCCGGTCAAAAGGGCCATCTGAAAAAAGTGTAAAATCCAGAAAGGCAGGACAGGCCATGGAGAACTGGGAGCCTTGTTATGCTGATGGGCGGGACGTAAATTGCCAACAGCCACTCTGGAGAAGTATATGGTGTTTCCTGAAACATCTAATAAACAAAGCAACAGAGCCCAGGGCACTTCCACTTATGGTCCTATAGCTTAGGGAAATGAAAATCAAAAACACACAGCCACCCCAAAGTTTGGACGGCTCTGTTTACAAGAACCTCATCTATGGTACAAGTTCAATATCGCAGAAAGCGAAAAATGGATGAAGAAGTTGTGTTACTTACGTACAATGCAATATCACTCAGCCATGAAATCTATGTCATCAGGCCCGTAGCAGCATAATGAGTGGATTCAGGTACGATGATTCTAAGTGAAATAAGTCACACAGAAAAAGAAACATCATAAGATAATACTAATACACGGAATGTAAACTTGGCTACACAGGAACTGAATTACAAAACAGAACAGGGTCTCAAATGTAGAAAACCAACTTATGCTTGCTTAAGGGGAAAGGTGAGTTCGGGTGCTGCATAAAACCAGAGATTGATATTAGCACAGATACTGTTCCATAAGCCAAATATGTAACAGACTAGAGTTACTGCTTGCTCAACGAAGTGGACTCAACACCCCATATTAAACGCCTAACAATATACCTGGCTAGTAAGTACCTTAAAACCTATGGATTTATATGTCTCCAAAAGAGAATCAAGCGTGTGTACAGTAGCATAAACGCAGCAGTGATAGGATTGGTGAGGTTCGGTGAGCAAATGCAGACCCTTTGAAATCATATTGCATGGTACCCATTCCATGGGTCTCAACTCTCCAGGTTTAAGGGATTCTTCCTTCAGCTAAAACATGCATGTGGAACCCAGAGTATGATCCACCGTGTGATCGGGAAACGTGTTCAAATGTGTCTCAGTTTTCGTCCCCTGGTACTCGGGTGCAACATTCCAGACGCTTTACTAACACTCTCCCCACTTGGAGAGTCAGTGCCTTTAACCTCCTGTTTGGCCCAGTTTGCAATATCTGCATAAGATGTACAGGAATAGGGAGAACCAATGAGAGACTAGATAGAGGTGTCTGGACGGGCAAATTTAACTCTCATTTCCCACCAGGAAGACGAATGAACCAAAGGCTCCGCGTGCCGTGCCGGAACCACACTAGGGCCTGAAGCAATCCTGCGGTGTTCGGAGAGCTCACAAGAAAGCGAGTTGAAGAAAGGAGCTCAGGGGCACTGTCATTCACAAACCTGCAGAGTTATAAATGACAGCTTTGGTCCAAAAATATATTGAAGTAAGGCTGCCAAGAGGACTTGAAAGCGGGGCAGAATTGCAGGAAACCGATTTCAGAAGGTACACGGGAGTCGCTCTTAAAGCATAGGAAAAGAGACAGAACTTGGAAAATAATGCACTTGGCAAAAAAGTGCATATGTGTTTTATCCAGAGGTCTCATAGCTGAGGGGAGGAGATTCCCAGCAGGCTCCAACTGCCACCTGAGGGCTCACATTGCCAAGGCAACGTGAGCAAGCCAGGCAGGAGTTACCTCACAGCAGAGGTCCCACCTCACAGAAGGGTGAGAAACCCAGCCAACATCAGACTCTCACCAGAGGGCCCACATCACCAAGGGGATGGGAACCAGGCAGGAGTGTCTTCACACCAGTGGGGCCACATCATCGAAAGGTGAGGGACTCAGCACATGTGCCCTCAAACCAGAGGACCCACATCACCATGGGCCTCGGAGTGAGTCAGGCAGGACTAGCCTCACAACACAGGGCCCATAGAATAAAAAAGTGAGGAATCCATCAGTTGGAACCTCCCAGCAGGTGGCCCAGAGCACCAAGGGTATGGGATCCAGGCCACAGTGAACTCACAGAAGAGGGCCCATGTCATGAAACTGAGCAACTCAGCCACTGGGACCTCAGAGCAGGAGGCCCACATCCCCATCAGGATAAAAATCTTGTAGGAGTGTCCTCACACCACTGAGAACGTACCAGAAAATTTTGGGAGACCAGCAGTTAGGGCCTGACGCCAGAGGACCCTCATGACCAAGGGAAGGAGGCTCCCAGCAGGCTCCAACTGCCACCAGAGGGCTGACGTCGCCAAGGCGATGTGTGCCAACCAGGCACGAATGACCTCACAGCAGAGGGCCCACCTCAGAGAAGTGTGACGAACCCAGTCAGGAACAGACTCGCACCAGAGGGCCCACATCACCAAGGGGATGGGAACCAGGCAGGAGTGTCCCCACACCAGTGGGACAACATCATCGAAAGGTGAGGATCCCAGCACATGTAGCCTCAAACCAGAGGAACCACATCACCAAGGGGTTCAGAATGAGGCTGGCAGGACCGGCCTCACAACACAGGGTCCATAGAATATAAAAGTTGAGGAATCCAGCAGTTGGAACCTCCCAGCAAGTGACCCAGAGCACCGAGGCTATGGGATCCAGGCCGCAGTGAACTCACAGCAGAGGGCCCACATCATGAACCTGTGAGCAGCCCAGCCATTGGGACCTCAGAACAGAAGGCCCACATCCCCATTGGGATGGGAACCTGGCAGGAGTGGCCTCACACCACTTAGCACATATCAGAAAATGTTAGGAGCCCAGCAGTTAGGGCCTGACGCCAGGGGGCCCTCATAACTGAGGGGAGGAGACTCCCAGCAGGTTCCAACTGCCAACAGAAGGCCCACGTCTACAAGGTGACATGCGCCAGCCAGGCAGTAGTGACCTCACAGCAGAGGGCCTATCTCACAGAAGGGTGAGGAACCGAGGCAGGATGAGACTCTCGCCAGAGGGCTCACAACACCAAGGGGATGGGAACCAGTCAGGACTGTCCTCCCACCAGTGGGGCCACATCATCGAAAGGTGAGGAACCCAGCACATGTGGCATCATATCAGAGGACATACATCACGAAGGGGATGGGAGTGAGGCAGGTAGGAGTAGCCTAAAAACAGAGGGCCCAAAGAATAAAAAAGGTTAGGAATCCAGCATTTGGAACCTCCCAGCAGGCTACCGAGAGCACAAAAGCTATGGGATGCAGGCAGGATTGAACTAACACCAGAGAGCCCACATCATGAAACTGTGAGCAACCCAGGCATTGGGACCTCAGAGCAGAAAGCCCACATCCCCATGGGGATGGGAACCTGACAGGAGTGTCCTGGCATCACTGGGTTCACATCAGAAAACGTGGGGAGCCCAGCAGTTAGGGCCTGATGCTAGAGGGCCGTCATCACCGAGGGCAGGAGGCTCCCAGCGGGTTCCATTGTGCCAACAGAGGGCCCACGTCGCCAAGGTGATGTGTGCAAGTCAGGCAGGATTGACCTCGCAGCAGAGGGCCTACCTCACAGAAGAGTGAGGAACCCAGCCAGGATAAGACTGTCACCAGAAGGCCCATATCACCAAGGGGATGGGAACCAGGCAGGAGTGTCCTCACACCAGTGGGGCCACATCATTGAAAGGTGAGGAACCCAGCACATGTGGCCTCAAACCAGAGGACCCACATCACGAAGGAGTTGCGAGTGAGGCAGGCAGGAGGAGCATCACAACACAGGACCCATAGAATACAAAAGTTGAGGAATCGAGCAGTTGGAACCTCTCAGCAGGTGGCCAAGAGCACAGAGGCTATGGGATCCAGGCCACAGTGAACTAACACCAGAGAGCCCACATCATGAAATTGTGATCAACCCAGCCGATGGAACCTCAGAGCAGAAGGCCCACATCCCCATGGAGATGGGAACCTAAGAGGAGTTCCCGAGCATCACTGGGCTCACTAAGAAAAGTTGGGGAGCCCAGCAGTTAGGGTCTGACGTCAGAGGGCCCTCATCACAGAGGTGAGGAGGCTCCCAGCAGGGTCCAAGTGCCACCAGAAGGCTCATGTCGACAAGGCGAGGTGAGCAAGCCAGGCAAGAGTTACCTGATAGTAGAGGGCCCACCTCACAGATGAGTGAGGAACCCAGCCAGGATCAGACTCTCACCAGAGGGCCCACATCACAAAGGGGATGGGAACCAGTCAGGATTATCCTCACACCAGTGGGGTCTCATCATCTTAAGGTGAGGAACCCAGCACATGTGTCCTCAAACCAGAGGACCCACATCACCAAGGGCCTTGGAGTGAGGCAGGCAGGAGTAGCCTCACAACACAGGGCACATAATATAAAAAACGTGAGGATTCCAGCATTTAGACCTTCCAGCAGGCGGCTCAGAACACCGAGGCTATGGGATCCAGGCTGCAGTGAACTCACAGCAGAGGGCCCACATCATAAAACTGTGAGCAACCCAGGCGTTGGGACCTCAGCGCAGAAGGCCCACATCCCCATGGGAATGGGAACCTGGCTGGAGTGTCCTCGCACCACTGGGCACACATCAGAAAATGTGGGGAGCCCACCATTTAGGGCCTGACGCCAGAGGGCCGTCATCACCGAGAGGAGGAGGCACTCTGCACGCTCCAACTGCCACCAGAGGGCTCATGTCTCCAAGGTGACGTGTGCCAGCCAGACAGGAGTGACCTCACAGCAGAGGGCCTACCTCACAGAACGTTGAGGAACCCAGCCAGGATTAATCTCTCGCCAGAGGGCCCACCTCACCAAGGGGATGGGAACCAGGCAGGAGTGCCCTCACACGAGTGGGGCCACATCATCGAAAGGTGAGGAACGCAGCACATGTGGCCTCAAGCCATAGGACAGTCATCACCAAGGGGCTGGCAGTGAGGCAGGCAGGAGGAGCCTCACAACAGAGGGCACATAGAATAAAAAAGTTGAGGAATCCAGTAGTTGGAACCTCCCAGCAGGCAGCTCAGAGCACCGATGATAAGGGATCCTTGCCGGAGTGAACTCACAGCAGAGGTCCCACATCATGGTACTGTGAGCAAGCCAGCCGTTTTGACCTCAGAGCAGAAGGCCCATATCCCCATGGGGATGGGAACATGGCAAGAGTGTCCTCACTCACTTGGCGCACATCAGAAAATGTGGGGAGCCCAGCAGTTATGGCCTAAGGCAAGAGGGCCCTCATAACCGAGGGGAGGGGGATCCCAGCACACTCCAACTGCCACCAGAGGGCCCACGTCGCCAAGGTGACGTGTGCCAGACAGGCATGATTGACCTCACAGCAGAGGGCCCACCTCACAGAAGGGTGAGGAACCCAGCCAGGATCAGACTCTCACCTGAGGGCCCACATCAGCAAGGGGATGGGAACCAGGCAGGACTGTCTTCCCTCCAGTGGGGCCACATCATCGAAAGGTGCGGAACCCAGCACATGTGGCCTCAAATCAGAGGACACATATCACAAAGGGAATGGGAGTGAGGCAGGCAGGAGTAGCCTAAAAACAGAGGGCCCAAAGAATAAGAAAGGTGAGGAATCCAGCATTTGGAACCTCCCAGCAGGCGGCCGAGAGCACAGAAGCTATGGGATGCAGGCAGGATTGAACTAACACCAGAGAGCCCACATCATGAAACTGTGAGCAACCCAGGCGTTGGGACTTCAGAGCAGAAGGCCCACATCCCAATGGGGATGTGAACCTGGCTGGAGTGTCCTCGCACCATTGGGCGCACATCACAAAATGTGGGGAGCCCAGCAGTTAGGGCCTGACGCCAGTGGGCCCTCATCACCGAGGGGAGGAGGCTCCCAGCAGGCTCCAAGTGCCACCAGAGGGCTCATGTCCACAAGGCGAGGTGAGCAAGCCAGGCAGGAGTGACCTCACAGCAGACGGCCCACCTCACAGTTGGGTGAGGAACCCAGCCAGGATCAGACTCTCAACAGAGGGCCCACATCACCAAGGGGATGTGAACCAGGCAGGAGTCTCCTAAGACCATTGGTCCCACATCATCGAAAGGTGACGAACCCAGCACATGTGGCCTCAAACCAGAGGACACACATCACGAAGGGGCTGGGAGTGAGGCAGGCAGGAGGATCCTCACAACAGAGGGCCCAAAAAATTTAAAAAGTGAGGAATCCAGCAGTTGGAACCTCTCAGCAGGTGGCCAAGAGCACAGAGGCTATGGGATCCAGGCCTCTGTGAACTAACACCAGAGAGCCCACATCATGAAAATGTGAACAACCCAGCCGTTGGGACCTCAGAGCAGAAGGCCCACATCCCCATGGAGATGGGATTCTAAGAGGAGTGCCCAAGCATCATTGGGCTCACAAAGAAAAGTTGGTGAGCCCAGCAGTTAGGGCCTGACGTAAGAGGGCCCTCATCACTGGGGGGAGGAGATTCCCAGCATGCTCCAACTGCCACCACACGGCTGACTTCACCAAGGCAATGTGTGCCAGCCATGCAGGAGTGACCTATCAACAGAGGGTCTCCCTCACAGAAGGGTGAGGAACACAGCCAGGAACAGACTCTCACCAGGGCGTCCACATAACCACGTGGATGAGAACCAGGAAGGAGTGTCCTCACACTAGTGGGGCCACATCATCGAAAGGTGAGGAATCCAGCAAAGGTGGCCACAAACCAGAGGACCCACATCACCAAGGGGTTGAGAGTGAGGTAGGTGTCTGGACGGGCATATTTAACACTCATTTCCCACCAGAAAGAGGAATTAACCAAAGGCTCAGCGTGCCCTGCCAGAAGCAGATTAGGGCCTGAAGCAGTCTTGCGGGTTTGCGGCCAGCTCACAAGAAAGCGAGTTGAAGAAAGGAGCTCAGGGGCCCTGTAATTCACAAACCTGAAGGGTTATAAATGACAGATAACGTCCAAAAATATATTGAAGTAAGGCTGCGAAGAGGACTTGAAAGCGGGGCAGAATTGCAGGAAACCGATTTCAGGAGGTAGACTGGATTTGCCTTTAAAGCATAGGAAAAGAGGCAGAATATCGACAATGATGCACTTGGCAAAAAAGGGCGTATGAGTTTGTTCCTGAATATATTCAGGAAAAAACACATACGCCCTTTTTGGCAAACCAAGCAAGCTTGCAATGGAAATCCGAACTACTATGAAGTGTCACTTCCCCCCGGTCTAAAGGGCCATCTGAAAAAAGTGTAAAATCCAGAAAGGCAAGACAGGCCATGGGGAAAAAGGAGCCTTGTTATGCTGATGGGCGGGATGTAAATTGCCAACAGCCACTCTGGAGAAGTGTATGGTGTTTCCTGATACATCTGAAAAACAAAGCAACAGAGACTAGGGCATTTCCACTTATGGTCCTATAGCTTAGGGAAATTAAAATCAAAAAGACACAGCCACCCCAAAATTTGGGACGGCTCTGTTTACAGGAACCTCTTCTACGTTTCAAGTTAAATATCCCAGAGAACAAATAATTGATAAAGAAATTGTGGTACTTACGGACAACAGAATACCACTCAGCAATGAAATCTGTGTCACCAGGCCTGTACCAGCATAATGAGTGGATTGAGGTACGATGATTCTAAGTGAAATAAGTCACACAGAAAAAGAAACATCATAAGTTATCATTAATGCACGGAATGTATACTTGGCTACACATGAACTGAATTACAAAACAGAACAGGGTCTCAAGTTTAGAAAACCAACTTATGCTTGCTTAAGGGGAAAGGTGAGTTGGGGTGCTGCATAAAACCAGAGTTTGAAATTAGCACAGATACTGTTCCATAAGCCAAATATGTAATAGACAAGACCTACCCCTTGCTCAACGAAATGGACTCAACAATGAGGTATCACCTCACACCTGTTAGAATGGGCATCATCTGAAAATCTACAAACAACAAATGCTGGAAAGGGTGTGGAGAAAAGGAACCCTCTTCCACTATTGTTGGGAATATAAATTGATACAGTCACTATGGAGAACAATATGGAGTTTCTTAAGAAACTAATAATAGAATTACCATATGATACAGCAATCCCAGTACTGGACATATACCCAGACAAAACCATAAATCAAAAAGAGACATTCACCGCAATGTTCATTGCATCACTATTTACAATATGGAGGTAATGGAAGCAACCTAAATGCCCACAGACAGACGAATGCATAAAGATGTGGTACATATATAAAATGGAATATTACTAAGCCATGAAAGGAATGAAATTGGGTCATTTGTAGAGACGTCGATGGATCTAGAGACTGTCATACAGAGTGAAGTAAGTCAGAAAGAGAAAAACAAATCTTGTATATTCATGCATATATGTGAAACCTAGAAAAACTGTACAGATTAACCGTTTTGCAAGGCATAAATAGAGCAACAGATGTAGCCAACAAACGTATGGACAACAAGGGGGGAAAGCTCTTGGGGGGGTGGTGGTGGGAGGAGTTGAGAGATTGGGATTGGCATGTAAACATTTATATGTATAAAATAGATAACCAATAAGAACCTGCTGTATAAAAATATAAAATAAAATTCAAAATTAAAAAGAAATAAAATTTAACAAACAAAACAGAAAAAACAATTATTCCCTTCACATACATGTATTTATATGAATAAATTATTTCCATGCTTATATCTGTAAATACAAAAAAGAGGAATAAGATCTACCTTGAACCAAAAACGAAAAAGAGAAAAAAAGAACAGAACCCACCAGTTACACAGAGGAAAACCGTATCAGGGCACTTGCTCCAGTTGTAAACAATTCTGAAGTTGGTCAGTGGTGGGGAATCGTCTCCCATTCAGCCAGCAGCCCCCACACAACAAGCGTCCTCATTACAAAGCTGGGGCACCGTGCCGAGGCATCTGTGAGTAAACATGAGCTGAGCCCCAGGCCAGTTGCTGCTGAACTGTTCCCACCCTTCCCAGGTAAAACACCTGAATATATACAAGGACTTGAAAGCCTAGAGGAAGGGCCATGGAGCCACACGAGTGACAGCATGCCAGCTGACTTGGTGCCTGCAGGCCAGCCAGGATGGTCCTGGCCCTGGGTGCTCTTCTGGAAGATTTCCATTTCCCTGCCTGAGATACCCGTCCTGTCCCTGCCCCCACTGCTTTTTTCCTTCCTCACCTCTGCCCAGGGAGAAATTCCAGCAGCAGGTATGGGTGACACATCCTCTTCTTTAGCAGGTGGCAGCCTGGCAACTGCTGCAGAAAGTCCAGCAGAGCCCCACTCACACTGGGCCACCCACAAAGCCGTGGCCTCTCACTCCCTCCCACCAGCCCAGCCCCGAGACTGCTGACAGGGCAGAGAAAATGGCGTCAGGCACAGCTGCAGGGGCTCTTGCTGCCTGGAGTAGTATTTATATTGAGCTCAACCCAGGCACACCTGGGGAGGGCTGGCCGGCACGGTAAGGCTGCCCAGGTCAGCCAATCATCACCCCTCAGGGGCTCACAGTTACAGAAAATGGAACTTGCTGAAGGCCAGGTCCAAGGAACAGGTGTGGGCTCCTGAGAGTCAGGATAGACAAGGGGCTGCAGCTTTGGCTTGTTTTCTAATCATTTTATCTGGCCCATGAGTGGGAGACAACTTCAAGAAAACCCTCTCTTAATGAGAGGAACCCAGGAGTCAGGGAGAGGAGGGGTGGGTGGTGGTTGGAGACAGAGGCCTGGTGCCCTGGGTGCAGTGGAAGTCTCTGGAAGACCAGGTGGAGGGAGGCCACACAGTGTGATGCCCAGGGTCACAGACCTGTCGGAGCTGCTGTTTGTTAGTTCAAGTCCTGCTCTGAGGTGCTCTGTGTCAGCTCTGAGCGACAGGTGAGATGGGAGTGCTCTTCAATGAGGGCTATGTGCATGGTTCCTGTGTGCCCAGCCCTGGCACGGTACCTGCAAGTGTAGCTCTGTATCCTGGGAGAGGCCTGACCACGAGAGCCCCGTGGGCTGGGTTGGGGGTGGGGTACCTGCCCAGGAGAGCTCCATATCCTGGGATTGGCCTGACCACGAGAGCCCCATGGGCTGCTGGGGACCTGGTAAAGGATGTCAGGACAGTCAGTGAAGCCACCGAGGATATACCTCCAGTTGCTCCTAATTCCTACACCCTGCTGGTCATTCTACGAACCACCAGGACATGGTATTCTGTATTAGTCTTCAATGATGCCTTCTTTTGTATTCCATTAGTCCCAGAGTCACAAGAAATTTTGGCTTGTGAGTGGCAGGACTCAACATAAAACTAAAACAATACTTCCGGGCCGTCTTGCCCCAAGGGTTCAAAAATTCCCACACCATCTTTGGGGAAAGCTTAGTTTAAGACCGAAAAGATCTACCTCTGGAAAAGGAAACCCTCCTTCAATATGCAGACGACATTCTGATCGCCAGCCCTACTAAGGAGGCCTCTGAACTACCAAGCCAATAAAGGATAGAAGTTGTCCAAGAAAAAGCTCAAATATCACAGACTGCGGTGACCTGCCTAGGCTTCATTCTCACACAAGGTCAGAGAAGCCCATCCCAGGAAAGGGAAGAAACCATTTGCAGCCTTACCCCTTCCTAAAACTAGAAGACAGCTTAGGGGTTCCTGGGGAGGCCAGGGTTTGCTGCTTCTGGATCCCTAACTACAGTCTACTAGCTGGGCCTCTATATGAAACACTGAAAGGAAAAGATGATGATCCTTTTGAACAGAATCCAGAAGTGGCCTTTCAAGAATGGAAAGAGCAGTCAATTCAGACCCTTGCCCTGGAACTCCCTAATTGAGCCAAACCCTTTGACCTTTCCATTCCCGGTGAAAGGTGAATCGCCATTGGAGAATTAGTGCAAAAACTGAGACCACTTGAAATGGAACAACGCAAGAATGCCATACAGGTAGGATAAACTACAGTCACCAAGGGGCTTGGCCCACTGCCACATCTGGCCAAGATACTGGCGGTATCTAAAATCCTGGAAATCAGCAGCCCAAAAGGCCACCTCCCTCCTAAGGGAAAAGGACCCCACGTGGTGATCCTAATCACCAACCATGCCCTGAAGTTGCAGGGTTTGCTCCGTGGGCACACCGACCTCGAGTGAGGAGGCCCTCCAACTCCAACATCCAGAGAGATAACCGGGGGCAACAGGGCACCATGACGACTCGTGTGAACATCACTTGACCTGGAGTTTCTCTCATAAAACAACAATAGTGTGTCCCGAAGGAGTAGACTACTGCTTGCAGGACTTACTGCACCCGGAGGGGAGCTAATAATCTTGGCGGGGGAACCGTATATCACACTGTCACCATAGAAAAGCCTACAGACACCGTGATGATGGTGGCCAATAAGACCAGCTGGACTCCTGTTTACTTCAAAAGGCTGTTGACTCAGTGGCCATCATGGTCCTTGATCACCACTGACCCTGGACTGTCTGGGAGTTGAGCAGGCAGGGCTCTGACATCTGGTGCTGTTTTTATGTTAATTCAGGGGCTTAATTGAAGAAAGAGCAGACTACTGGTCAGAGCATCTAGGCTGGCAGAAACGGTCAGCCTATGGTGGCCGAACAAATGTGGGGCGGGGTGAAACCGGCCCCCACAGCGTCTCTGCACATCTCTTTCCTGGACCCTTAAAGGTCATTAGAATCTATAACACTTCCAATGCTGGTGCTCAGGCGGACGAGCAGAGAGGCAGGGGTCCTGGGGCCAATCAACGTCACCTGGAGGCTGCTGGGGAGAAGTTCTGACCCTCGTCCCCTGGTATGAGGGCTCCCAACTCAGCACTCAGCAGTTACAGAAGAAGGGTCTGCACCCTCAGCTCTCCAAGAATGAGGAACGGGACAAAAGGCAGAGGAGGGGTTTGTCCCCAGCAAAGCCCATTAAAAATCCCTGGGAGATAAAAATAGAATCTGGGCAATAAAGTCAAGTCTGACCTTTTTTATCCTTTGTGCTTTGTCTAATTTCACGTGCTCCTAGGGTACCGCATGCAGAGGTTCCACACCCAGTACTTCAGACCAGATTTCCTAGTGCAGAATGGCTGGGTCGACACCTCAGCTCCTGGGGCCCAGTGCAGACTCCGAGATATAGAGCCTGAGCTGCAGCCAACCTGGCCCTCGAGAGCTCCGCCCCCTCCCTCCCACTGACTCTCACAGGATCTCTACACAGCAGCCCAGCCCACAGCCCACGGGGTAGTGCATGCTCTCACCTCTCCATTCTCTGATCAAAATATAAAGTTTCCTTTGCTTGTGAACCAAACTCAGTCTCGATCTGTTGGCCCCAATGACACTGGGCAGGGGGACACTTGTTGGGGTCCACTCTGGAGGATCAGTAACAGAAATTGAGACTATTGTAACTTCAATGAACAGATGTGTGAGCCAAACTGTAGTTAACATAGAACAGTTTATAAGGCTCGGGTAAAATAAGATGTTTCTAACACTTCCATTTGATATTTCCATCACTTTATTATAAGCAAGTTCAGTGAAAAGGTTTGTCTTATTTGTCAGGTCAATATTAGAGAAATGAAGTGATTTCTTTCCAAGGATGTACATCTAATAATCTTGGTTAAAGCTTCAATCTTGTTTTAAATGCTTTTCCATTGAAAATGATACCTCTCTTTCAGCTCCCCCATTTCTGAGAAGTATAAAATCTTATAATTTATTATTACCAAAGGGGAAAGGTGGGAGGAGGGATAAATTAACAGTTTGGAATTAACACATACACACTGCTATGTATAAAATAGATCATCAACAAGGAACTACTGTATAGCACAGGGAACTACACTCAATATTTTGCAATAACCTATAAGGGGAAATAATCGGAAAAAGAATAGATATTTTTATTGACATCATCTATCAATGACAGTTAAAGTGTAACCTAAGGGAAGCCGGTGGTGAGTGCTTCTGACCCTGAAGACTTCAATCATCTAAAGTTTGGACTCTGCCTACTTCCCAAGGCCCTTAATGAACATATGTGTAGCCGTAGCTTAAAAAACTCCCCAGTTTGGGTTTCGGGGAGACACTGATTTTGAAAAAGCCCTGGTGTTCTCCTTACATGAATGGGACTTTTCCTACTGCTAAAACATGTCTGTCACACCCAGAGGATGGTATACCGTCTGATCGGGAAGAGTTTGGAAAAGGCATCTCATCTCCTCATCTCCTGGTGCTCGGGTTCACCCCTCCAGCGTCTTTACTAACAGTCTCCCCACTTGGAGATGTCAGCACTGTCAACATCCTGTTGCGTACAGTTTGGAATTTGTCCAGAGGATGAAGCGGAAGGATGAGGAACAATGAGAGACAAGTCCTAGGTGTTCAGACAGGCACATGTCACTCTAATTTCCAATCAGGAAGACGAATTGACCAAAGGCTAGGGTTGCCCATGGAAACAGTATAGGGCTTGAGGAAATCCCACTGCTTTGTGGCCAGTTCCCATAAACACAAGTTGAACAATGGAACTCAGGGGCAGTAAAATTCACGAAACTGCAGAGTTGAAAATATCTGTCACTGAAAAATGTCTTGAGGAAAGTCAGAGAAAAGGATTGGTAAGCAAGGGAGAATGGCAGGAAAGGGATTTGAGGAGGTAGAAAGGACTCGCCATTAAGCACAAGAAAAGGGGCTGAACATTGCCAACATTGCAGTTGGCCAAAAAGGCTGTATGCGGTTTTTTCTGTATATATTCAAGAAAAGGGCATACACTTTTTTAGCCAACCAAACAGGTGGGCACTGGAAATCAATACTACAAAAGATATCACTTCGCATCAGTCAGAAGAGCCATCCTCATAAAGTATAAACACCAGAAATGCAGGACAGGGCAAGGAGAAGAGGGAGCCCTGTGAGGCTTATAGTGGAAATGTATATTGCCAACGGCCATTCTGGAGAAGTGTATTGTGTTTACTAAAGCATCTAAAAAATGAGCTACAGAGCATAGGGCACTTGCACTCATGGGCGTATATCTTGGGAAAAACAAAAATCGAGAGGACACAGGCACCCCAATGTTTACTGCCTCTCTGTTTAAAAGATCCTCGACTAGGATATAACTTAAATGTCTCTGGAGGGAAAAAATGGATAGAGATGTGGTACTTATATAGAGTGGAATATTACTCAGCCTGGAAATCAATGAAATATGGCCAGTTGTAACAACTCCGGAGGAGTTACGTATGATCATTCTAAGTGACATAATTCAAAAAGAAAAAGACACATATCATAAGATATCACTTAAAGGTGGAATCCAAAATGGCTACACATGAAATAAATTACAAAACAAAAACATAGTCAAATATGTAGAAAACACGCGTAAGGCTGCTAAACGGGAAAGGTGGGGAGGGGTGAGGCATCATCCAGGAGGTTGAAATTAGCAAAGATACCATTCCAAATACCAAACTGATAATCAACAAGGCCTACACGGTAGCTAAAAGAACTGCACTCAGCACACTCAAGTCACCGGAAAAGAATATCTATGACTGGTAAGAATCTGAAAAAGAATTTATTGATGTCTCTCTGTACGTGAATCAAGTGGATGTACAGCAGCAAGAAACAGAGCTTTGAAAATCAGCTGTAACCAATATAGTAATAAATTGAAAAAAATAAATGACAGAGAGACAGAGAAAACCTCTTACAACTTTTCCTCAGGGACGGTGATGCAACATGGATTGAACACATCTAGACCCACAGCAGGATGAGACATAAGGCTGGAAACTGTTCGTGCTAAGAGAAATGTGAGGTTGGGTGAGGAAATGCACACCCTTTAAAGTAATACTACCTGGTACCCATTCAATGGGTCCCAAATCTGCAGGTTCAAGGAATCTTCCTACAGCTAAAACATGCATGGAAAACCCAGAGGACTGTACACCATGTGATCGGGAGATGTGTCTAAAATGCACCTCATTTATCCTCTCCTGCTGCTCCTGTTCATCATTCCAGCCACGTTACTTAGAATCTCCCCACTTAGAGAATCAGCACATTTAAACTTCTGTTTCACACATTTTGCAAATTGTGAGGAGGATGAACGGGAAGAGGGGGAACCAATGAGAGAATAGTTGTAGGGGTTTGGACGGGCACATGTCACTCTAATTTCCCATTAAGAATAAGAATTAAAAAAAGGCTCAGCCCGCCTCGCCGGAGCCAAAATAGGGCCTGAAGCAATCCTGCGGCTTTGAGGCCAGCTCACAAAAGAGCAACTTAAAAAATGGAGCTCAGGGTCACTGCAATTCACAAACCTGCAGAGTTATAAATGAAAACTAACGTCCAAAAATATGTTGAGGTAAGGCAAAGAAGAGGACCTGAATGAAAGACAGAATTGCAAGAAACAGATTTCAAGAGATAGATTGGACTCGTCTTTAAAGCACATGAAAAGCGGCAGAATTCCGACAATGATGCAGTTGGCCCAAAAGGGAGTATGCGTTTTTTCCTGAATATATCCAGGAAAAAACGCATACGCACTTTATGGGCAACCAAGCAAGCAAGCAATGCAAATGTGCACAACAAAGAAGTCTCATTTCCCACCGGTCAAAAGGGCCATCCGAAAAAATTGTAAAAACCAGAAATGCAGGACAGGCCATGGAGAACAGGGAGCCTTTATACGCTGATGGACAGTGTGTGAACTGTCGAGAGCCACTCTGGAGAAGTGTATAGTGGTTCCTAAATCATCTAAAAAACAGAGCTACAGAGCATAGGGCACTTCCAATCACGGAAGTATATCTAGGGAAGTCTAAAAATCAACAAGACACAAGCACACCACAGTTTAGGGCTACTCTGTTTACAAGAACCTCAACTTCAGTACACCTTAAATATCCCAGGAAAGAGAACAATGGATAAAGAAAATGTGGTACTTATGTACAATGGAATATCTCTTCACCATGAAATCAATGTAATAAGGCTAGTAGAAGGATAAAGAGTGGATTTAGGTCGGATAATACTACTTGAAATAAGTCAAACAGAAAAAGAAACATATCATAAGATATCACTTATAGAGGGAGGATAAATATGGCTGCACAAAAAATGAATTACAAAACAGAACAGTGTCTCACATTTAGAAAACACACTTATGTCAGCTTAAGGGGAAAGGAGAGGTGGGGTGATGCATAAAACCAGAGTTTGAAATTAGCACAGATACCGTTCAATAAACCAAATAGGTATTAGACAAGATCTACACCTTGCTCAATGAACTGGCCTCAACACACCCTATACACCGCAGAGAAATATATCTGAGTAATAAGAATCTTAAAACCCATGTATTGGTATATCTCCATAAGGGAATCAAGTGTGTGCAGAGCGGCACAAACACAGCAGTGAAAATGAGCTAAACCCCATTATAGAAATAAATTTTAAAACCAAAACGCAGAAACAATGAAAGAGAAAAATTCTTACAAAATTCGCTGAGGGGCTGTGATGCAACCTGGAATGACCACATATAAACCCACAGCTGGATAACACATAAGGCTGGACACTTGGGGCTGAGAGGATTGGTGAGCGTTGGTGAGCAACTGCCAAAAGTTTAATGCAATACTTCATGCTACTCATTCCAAGGGTCCCAACACTCCAGGTTGAAGGGAATCTTCCTACAGCTAAACCATGCATGGGAAATCCAGCGGATGGTATACCATATGATCGGGAAAGGTTTCTAAAATGCACTTCATTTTCCTCTCCTGGGGCTCCGGATCAACATTCCAGCCACTTTACTAACAACATCCCCACATGGAGAGCAATGCCTTTAAGTTCCGGTATCACACAGTCTGCAGTTAGTGCGGAGGATGAATGGGAATAGGGGGTACCAGTGAGAAAATGGCTGTAGTGGCTTCAATGGGCACATGTCACTCTAATTTCACATCAGGGAGAAGAATTAACCAAAGGCAGAGCAAGGCGCCACAGAAGAAGAATAGGGCCTGAAGAAATCCTGTGGATAAGAGGCAAGATCACAAAAATAAGAGCTGAAAAATGGAGCTAAGGGCCACTGCAATTCAAAAAACTGCAGAGTTATAAAGGCCAACTACTTTCCAAAAGTATATTGAGGTAAGGCTATGAAGAGGCACTGACAGCAAGGCAGAATTGCAGGAAACCGATTTCAGGAGGTAGACTGGAATTGCATTGAAAACATATGAAAAGAGGCAGAAGGTCGACAATGATGCACTTGGCCAAAAAGCTCATATGCGTTTTTTCCTGAATATATTCAGGAAGAAACGCATACACCCTTTCTGGCCAACCAAGCAAGCTTGCAAAGGAAATCTGCACTAAAATGAAGTCTCACTGCCCCCCGGTCAAAACGGCCATCTGAAAAAAGTGTAAAATCCAGAAAGGCAGGACAGGCCATGGAGAACTGGGAGCCTTGTTATGCTGATGGGCGGGATGAAAATTGCCAACAGCCACTCTGGAGAAGTGTATGGTGTTTCCTGAAACATCCAAAAAACAAAGCAACAGAGCCTAGGGCACTTCCACTTATGGTCCTATAGCTTAGGGCAATTAAAATCAAAAAGACACAGCCCCCCCAAAGTTTGGGACGGCTCTGTTTAGAAGAACTTCGTTTACAGTACAAGTTCAATATCACAGAAAGCGAAAAATGGATAAAGAAGTTGTGGTACTTACGTACAATGCAATATCACTCAGCAATGAAATCTATGTCATCAGGCCCATAGCAGCATAATGACTGGATTCAGGTACGATGATTCTAAGTGAAATAAGTTACACAGAAAAAGAAATATTATAAGACATCACTAATACACGGAATGTAAACTTGGCTACACAGAAACTGATTTACAAAACAGAAGAGGTTCTCAAATGTAGAAAACCAACTTATGCTTGCTTAAGGGGAAAGGTGAGTTGGGGTGCTGCATAAAACCAGAGATTGAAATTAGCACAGACACCGTTCCATAAGCCAAATATGTAATAGACAAGAGGTACTCCTTGCTCAACGAAGTGCACTCAACACGACATATTAAACGCCTAACAATATACCTGACAAGTAAGGATCTTAAAACCTATGGATTTATATGTCTCCGAAAGAGAATCAAGCGTGTGTACAGCGGCATAAACGCAGCAGTGATAGGATTGGTGAGGTTCGGTGAGCAAATGCAGACCCTTTGAAGTCATATTGCATGGTACCCATTCCAAGGGTCTCAACTCTGCAGGTTTAAGGGATTCTTCCTTCAGCTAAAACATGCATGTCGAACCCAGAGTATGATCCACCGTGTGATCAGGAAACGTGTTCAAATGTGTCTCAGTTTTTGTCCCCTGGTTCTCAGGTGCAACATTCCAGACGCTTTACTAACACTCTCCCCAGTTGGAGAGTCAGTGCCTTTAACCTCCTGTTTGGTCCAGTTTGCAAATTCTGCGGAAGATGAACAGGAATAGGCAGAACCAATGAGAGACTAGGTGGAGGTGTCTCGACGGGCAAATTTAACTCTCATTTCCCACCAGGAGGAGGAATTAACCAAAGGCTCAGCGTGCCATGCCGGAACCACACTAGGGCCTGAAACAATCCTGCGGTGTTGCGGCCAGCTCACTAGAAAGCGAGTTGAAGAAAGGAGCTCAGGGGCACTGTCATTCACAAACCTGCAGAGTTATAAATGACAGGTATCGTCCAAAAATATACTGAAGTAAGCCTGGCAAGAGGACTTGAATGCGGGCAGATTTGCAGGAAACCGATTTCAGGAAGTAGAATGGAATTGCATTTAAAGCATAGGAAAAGAGGCAGAACGTCCACAATGATGCACTTGACCAAAAAGTGCATATGCGTTTTTTCCTGAATATATTCATGAAAAAACCCATATGCCCTTTTTGGCCAACCAAGCAAGCTTGCAAAGGAAATCTGCACTACAATGAAGTCTCACTTCCCCCCGGGTCAAAAGGGCCCTCTGAAAAAAGTGTAAAATCCAGAAAGGCAGGACAGGCCATGGAAAAATGGGAGCCTTGTTATGCTGATGGGCGGGATGTAAATTGCCAACAGCCAATCGGGGAGAAGTGTATGGTGTTTCCTGAAACACCTAAGAAACAAAGCAACAGAGCATATGGCCCTTCCACTTATGGTCCTATAGCTTAGGGAAATTAAAATCAAAAAGGCACAGCCACCACAAAGTTTGGGACGGCCCTGTTTACAAGAACCTTGTTTACGGTACAAGTTCAATATCGCAGAAAGCGAAAAATGGATAAAGAAGTTGTGGTACTTACGTACAATGCAATATCACTCAGCAATGAAATCTATGTCATCAGGCCCATAGCAGCATAATGAGTGGATTCAGGTACGATGATCCTAAGTGAAATAAGTCACACAGAAAAAGAAACATCATAAGATATCACTAATACACGGAATGTAAACTTGGCTACACAGGAACTGAATAACAAAACAGAACATGGGCTCAAATGTAGAAAACCAACTTATGCTTGCTTAAGGGGAAAGGTGAGTTGGGGTGCTGCATAAAACCAGAGATTGAAATTAGCACAGATACCGTTCCATAAGCCAAATATGTAATAGACAAGAGCTACTCCTTGCTCAACGAAGTGGACTCAACACTCCATATTAAACGCCTAAGAATATACCTGACTAGTAAGAATCTTAAAACCTATGTATTTATATGTCTCTGAAAGAGAATCAAGCGTGTGTACAGCGGCATAAATGCAGCAGTGATACGATTGTTGAGGTTCGGTGAGCAAATGCAGACCCTTTGAAGTCATATTGCACGGTACCCATTTCATGGGTCTCAACTCTCCAGTTTTAAGGGATTCTTCCTTCAGCTAAAACATGCATGTGGGACCCAGAGTATGATCCACCATGTGATCGGGAAACGTGTTCAAATGTGTCTCAGTTTTCATACCATGGTACTCTGGTGCAACATTCCAGACGCTTTACTAACACTCTCCCCACTTGGAGAGTCAGTGCCTTTAACCTCCTGTTTGGCCCAGTTTGCAATTTCTGCGGAAGATGAACAGGAATAGGGAGAACCAATGAGAGACAAGCTGGAGGTGTCTGGACGGGCAAAGTTAACTCTCATTTCCCACCAGGAAGAGGAATTAAGCAAAGGCTCAGCGTGCCATGCCGGAACCACACTAGGGCCTGAAGCAATCCTGCGGTGTTGCGGCCAGCTCACAAGAAAGAGAGTTGAAGAAAGGAGCTCAGGGGCACTGTCATTCACAAACCTGCAGAGTTATAAATGACAGCTATCGTCCAAAAATATACTGAAGTAAGCCTGCCAAGAGGACTAGAATGCGGGCAGATTTGCAGGAAACCGATTTCAGGAGGTAGAATGGAATTGCATTTAAAGCATAGGAAAAGAGGCAGAACGTCCACAATGATGCACTTGACCAAAAAGTGCATATGCGTTTTTTCCTGAATATATTCAGGAAAAAACCCATATGCCCTTTTTGGCCAACCAAGCAAGCTTGCAAAGGAAATCTGCACTACAATGAAGTCTCACTTCCCCCCGGGTCAAAAGGGCCCTCTGAAAAAAGTGTAAAATCCAGAAAGGCAGGACAGGCCATGGAAAAATGGGAGCCTTGTTATGCTGATGGGCGGGATGTAAATTGCCAACAGCCAATCAGGGAGAAGTGTATGGTGTTTCCTGAAACACCTAAGAAACAAAGCAACAGAGCATATGGCCCTTCCACTTATGGTCCTATAGCTTAGGGAAATTAAAATCAAAAAGGCACAGCCACCACAAAGTTTGGGATGGCCCTGTTTACAAGAACCTCGTTTACGGTACAAGTTCAATATCGCAGAAAGCGAAAAATGGATAAAGAAGTTGTGGTACTTACGTACAATGCAATATCACTCAGCAATGAAATCTATGTCATCAGGCCCATAGCAGCATAATGAGTGGATTCAGGTACGATGATCCTAAGTGAAATAAGTCGCACAGAAAAAGAAACATCATAAGATATCACTAATACACGGAATGTAAAATTGGCTACACAGGAACTGAATAACAAAACAGAACATGGGCTCAAATGTAGAAAACCAACTTATGCTTGCTTAAGGGGAAAGGTGAGTTGGGGTGCTGCATAAAACCAGAGATTGAAATTAGCACAGATACCGTTCCATAAGCCAAATATGTAATAGACAAGAGCTACTCCTTGCTCAACGAAGTGGACTCAACACTCCATATTAAACGCCTAAGAATATACCTGACTAGTAAGAATCTTAAAACCTATGTATTTATATGTCTCTGAAAGAGAATCAAGCGTGTGTACAGCGGCATAAATGCAGCAGTGATACGACTGTTGAGGTTCGGTGAGCAAATGCAGACCCTTTGAAGTCATATTGCACAGTACCCATTCCATGGGTCTCAACTCTCCAGTTTTAAGGGATTCTTCCTTCAGCTAAAACATGCATGTCGAACCCAGAGTATGATCCACCATGTGATCGGGAAACGTGTTCAAATGTGTCTCAGTTTTCATACCATGGTACTCTGGTGCAACATTCCAGACGCTTTACTAACACTCTCCCCACTTGGAGAGTCAGTGCCTTTAACCTCCTGTTTGGCCCAGTTTGCAATTTCTGCGGAAGATGAACAGGAATAGGGAGAACCAATGAGAGACTAGCTGGAGGTGTCTGGACGGGCAAAGTTAACTCTCATTTCCCACCAGGAAGAGGAATTAAGCAAAGGCTCAGCGTGCCATGCCGGAACCACACTAGGGCCTGAAGCAATCATGCGGTGTTGCGGCCAGCTCACAAGAAAGCGAGTTGAAGAAAGGAGCTCAGGGGCACTGTCATTCACAAAACTGCAGAGTTATAAGTGACAGCTATCGTCCAAAAATATACTGAAGTAAGCCTGCCAAGAGGACTAGAATGCGGGCAGATTTGCAGGAAACCGATTTCAGGAGGTAGAATGGAATTGAATTTAAAGCATAGGAAAAGAGGCAGAACGTCCACAATGATGCACTTGACCAAAAAGTGCATATGCGTTTTTTCCTGAATATATTCAGGAAAAAACCCATATGCCCTTTTTGGCCAACCAAGCAAGCTTGCAAAGGAAATCTGCACTACAATGAAGTCTCACTTCCCCCCGGGTCAAAAGGGCCCTCTGAAAAAAGTGTAAAATCCAGAAAGGCAGGACAGGCCATGGAAAAATGGGAGCCTTGTTATGCTGATGGGCGGGATGTAAATTGCCAACAGCCAATCGGGGAGAAGTGTATGGTGTTTCCTGAAACACCTAAGAAACAAAGCAACAGAGCATATGGCCCTTCCACTTATGGTCCTATAGCTTAGGGAAATTAAAATCAAAAAGGCACAGCCACCACAAAGTTTGGGACGGCCCTGTTTACAAGAACCTTGTTTACGGTACAAGTTCAATATCGCAGAAAGCGAAAAATGGATAAAGAAGTTGTGGTACTTACGTACAATGCAATATCACTCAGCAATGAAATCTATGTCATCAGGCCCATAGCAGCATAATGAGTGGATTCAGGTACGATGATCCTAAGTGAAATAAGTCACACAGAAAAAGAAACATCATAAGATATCACTAATACACGGAATGTAAAATTGGCTACACAGGAACTGAATAACAAAACAGAACATGGGCTCAAATGTAGAAAACCAACTTATGCTTGCTTAAGGGGAAAGGTGAGTTGGGGTGCTGCATAAAACCAGAGATTGAAATTAGCACAGATACCGTTCCATAAGCCAAATATGTAATAGACAAGAGCTACTCCTTGCTCAACGAAGTGGACTCAACACTCCATATTAAACGCCTAAGAATATACCTGACTAGTAAGAATCTTAAAACCTATGTATTTATATGTCTCTGAAAGAGAATCAAGCGTGTGTACAGCGGCATAAATGCAGCAGTGATACGATTGTTGAGGTTCGGTGAGCAAATGCAGACCCTTTGAAGTCATATTGCACGGTACCCATTCCATGGGTCTCAACTCTCCAGTTTTAAGGGATTCTTCCTTCAGCTAAAACATGCATGTGGGACCCAGAGTATGATCCACCATGTGATCGGGAAACGTGTTCAAATGTGTCTCAGTTTTCATACCATGGTACTCTGGTGCAACATTCCAGACGCTTTACTAACACTCTCCCCACTTGGAGAGTCAGTGCCTTTAACCTCCTGTTTGGCCCAGTTTGCAATTTCTGCGGAAGATGAACAGGAATAGGGAGAACCAATGAGAGACTAGCTGGAGGTGTCTGGACGGGCAAATTTAACTCTCATTTCCCACCAGGAAGAGGAATTAACCAAAGGCTCAGCGTGCCATGCCGGAACCACACTAGTGCCTGAAACAATCCTGCGGTGTTGCGGCCAGCTCACAAGAAAGCGAGTTGAAGGAAGGAGCTCAGGGGCACTGTCATTCACAAACCTGCAGAGTTATAAATGACAGCTATCGTCCAAAAATATATTGAAGTTAAGCTGCCAAGAGGACTTGAAAGCGGGGCAGAATTGCAGGAAACCGATTTCAGGAGGTAGACTGGAATTGCATGTAAAGCATAGGAAAAGAGGCAGAACGTCCACAATGATGCATTTGGCCAAAAAGGGCGTATGCATTTTTTCCTGAATATATTCAGGAAAAAACGCATACGCTCTTTTTGGCCAACCAAGCAAGCTTGCAAAGGAAATCTGCACTAAAATGAAGTCTCACTGCCCCCCTGGTCAAAAGGGCCGTCTGAAAAAAGTGTAAAATCCAGAAAGACAGGACAGGCCATGGAGAACTGGGAGCATTGTTATGCTGCTGGGCAGGATGTAAATTGCCAACAGCCACTCTGGAGAAGTGTATGGTGTTTCCTGAAACATCTACAAAACAAAGCAACAGAGCCTAGGGCAATTCCACTTATGGTCCTATAGCTTAGGGAAATTAAAATCAAAAAGACACAGCCACCCCAGAGTTTGGGACGGCTCTGTTTACAAGAACCTCGTTTACGGTACAAGTTCAATATCGCAGAAAGCGAAAAATGGATAAGGATGTTGTGGTACTTACGTACAATGCAATATCACTCAGCAATGAAATCTATGTCATCAGGCCCGTAGCAGCATAATGAGTGGATTCAGGTACGATGATTCTAAGTGAAATAAGTCACACAGAAAAAGAAACATCATAAGATATCACTACTACACGGAATGTAAACTTGGCTACACAGGAACTGAATTACAAAACAGAACAGGGTCTCAAATGTAGAAAACCAACTTATGCTTGCTTAAGGGGAAAGGTGAGTTGGGGTGCTGCATAAAACCAGAGATTGAAATTAGCACAGATACCATTCCATAAGCCAAATATGTAATAGACAAGAGCTACTCCTTGCTCAACGAAGTGGACTCAACACCCCATATTAAACGCCTAAGAATACACCTGACTAGTAAGAATCTTAAAACCTATGGATTTATATGTCTCTGAAAGACAATCAAGCGTGTGTACAGAGGCATAAATGCAGCAGTGATAGGATTGGTGAGGATCGGTGAGCAAATGCAGACCCTTTCAAGTCATATTTCGTGGTACCCATTCCATGAGTCTCAAATCTCCAATTTTAAGGGATTCTTCCTTCAGCTAAAACATGCATGTGGAACCCAGGGTATGATCCACCGTGTGATCGGGAAACGTGTTCAAATGTGTCTCAGTTTTCATCCCCTGGTACTCGGGTGCAACATTCCAGACGCTTTACTAACACTCTCCCCACTTGGAGAGTCAGTGCCTTTAACCTCCTGTTTGGCCCAGTTTGCAATTTCTGCGTAAGATGAACAGGAATAGGGAGAACCAATGAGAGACTAGCTGGAGGTGTCTGGACGGGCAAATTTAACTCTCATTTCCCACCAGGAAGAGGAATTAACCAAAGGCTCAGCGTGCCGTGCTGGAACCACACTAGGGCCTGAAGCAATCCTGCGGTGTTGCGGCCAGCTCACAAGAAAGCGCGTTGAAGAAAGGAGCTCAGGGGCACTGTCATTCACAAACCTGCAGAGTTATAAATGACAGCTATCGTCCAAAAATATATTGAAGTAACGCTGCCAAGAGGACTTGAATGCGGGGCAGAATTGCAGGAAACCGATTTCAGGAGATAGACTGGAATTGCATGTAAAGCATAGGAAAAGAGGCAGAACGTCCACAATGATGCACTTGGCCAAAAAGTGCGTATGCGTTTTTTCCTGAATATATTCAGAAAAAACTCATACGCCCTTTTTGGCCAACCAAGCAAGCTTGCAAAGGAAATCTGCACTACAATGAAGTCTCACTGCCCCCCAGTTAAAAGGGCCATCTGAAAAAAGTGTAAAATCCAGAAAGGCAGGACAGGCCATGGAGAACTGGGAGCCTTGTTATGCTGATGGGCGGGATGTAAACTGCCAACAGCCACTCTGGGGAAGTGTATGGTGTTTCCTGAAACAGCTAAAAAACAAAGCAACAGAGCCTAGGGCACTTCCACTTATGGTCCTAGGGCTTAGGGAAATTAAAATCAAAAAGACACAGCCACCCCAAAGTTTGGGACGGCTCTGTTTACGAGAACCTCGTTTACGGTACAAGTTCAATATCGCAGAAAGCGAAAAATGGATAAAGAAGTTGTGGTACTTACGTACAATGCAATATCACGCAGCAATGAAATCTATGTCATCAGGCCCGTAGCAGCATAATGAGTGGATTCAGCTACGATGATTCTAAGTGAAATAAGTCACACACAAAAAGAAACATCATAAGATATCACTAATACACAGAATGTAAACTTGGCTACACAGGAACTGAATTACAAAACAGAACAGGGTCTCAAATGTAGAAAACCAACTTATGCTTGCTTAAGGGGAAAGGTGAGTTGGGGTGCTGCATAAAACCAGAGATTGAAATTAGCACAGATACCGCTCCATAAGCCAAATATGTAATAGACAAGAGCTACTCCTTGCTCAACGAAGTGGACACAACACCCCATATTAAACGCCTAAAAATATACCTGACTAGTAAGAATCTTAAAACCTATGGATTTATATGTCTCCGAAAGAGAATCAAGCGTCTGTACAGCGGCATAAACACAGCAGTGGTAGGATTGGTGAGGTTCGGTGAGCAAATGCAGACCGTTTGAAGTTATATTGCATGGTACCCATTCCATGGGTCTCAACTCTCCATGTTTAAGGGATTCTTCCTTCAGCTAAAACATGCATGTGGAACCCAGAGTATGATCCACTGTGTGATCGGGAAACGTGTTCAAATGTGTCTCAGTTTTCGTCCCCTGGTACTCGGGTGCAACATTCCAGACGCTTTACTAACACTCTCCCCACTTGGAGAGTCAGTGCCTTTAACCTCCTGTTTGGCCCAGTTTGCAATTTCTGCGGAAGAAGAACAGGAATAGGGAGAACAAATGTGAGACTAGCTGGAGGTGTCTGGACGGGCAAAATTAACTCTCATTTCCCACCAGGAAGAGCAATTAACCAAAAGCTCAGCATGTCTTGCCGGAACCAGATTAGAGCCTGAAGCAATCCTGCAGTGTTGCAGCCAGCTGACAAGAAAACGAGTTGAAGAACGGAGCTCAGGGGCACTGTAATTCACAAACCTGCAGAGTTACAAATGACAGCTATCGTCCAAAAGTATATTGAAGTAAGGCTGCTAAGAGGACTTGAATGCGGGGCAGAATTGCTGGAAACCGATTTCAGAAGGTACATGGGAGTCGCTCTGAAAGCATAGGAAAAGAGACAGAACTTGGAAAATAATGCACTTGGCAAAAAAGGGCATATGTGTTTTATCCAGAGCTCTCATAACCGAGGGAAGTAGATTCCCAGCAGGCTCCAACTGCCACCTGAGGTCTCACATTGCCAAGGCAACGTGAGCAAGCCAGGCAGGAGTTACCTCACAGCAGAGGTCCCACCTCACAGAAGGGTGAAAAACCCAGCCAACATCAGACTCTTACCAGAGGGCCCACATCACCAAGGGGATGGGAACCAGGCAGGAGTGTCCTCGCAGGAGTGTCCTCACATGAGTAGGGCCACATTATCTAAAGGTGAGGAACCCAGAACATGTGGCTTCAAACCATAGGACACCCATCACCAAGGGGCTGGGAGTGAGGCAGGCAGGAGGAGCCTCACAACAGAGGGCCCAAAAATAAGAAAGGTGAGGAATCCAGCAGTTGGAACCTCCCAGAAGGCGGCCCAGAGCACAGAGGCTAGGGGATCCAGGCCAGAGTGAGCTAACACCAGACAGCCCACATCATGAAACTGTGAGCAACCCAGACATTGGGACCTCAGAGCAGAAGGCCCACATCTCCCTGGTGATGGGAACATGACAGGAGTGTCCTGGCATCACTGGGCTCACATCAGAAAACGTGGGGTGCTCAGAAGTGAGGACCTGACGCTAGAGGGCACTCATCACCGAGGGGAGGAGGCTCCCAGCAGGCTCCAGCTGCCACTAGAGGGCCAACGTCGCCAAGGCGATGTGTGCCAGCCTGGCAGGAGTGACCTCACAGCAGAGGGCCCACCTCACAGAAGGGTGAGGAACACAGCCAGGATCAGACTCGCACCAGAGGGCCCACATCACCAAGGGGATGGGAACCAGGCAGGAGTGTCCCCACACCAGTGGGACAACATCATCGAAAGGTGAGGATCCCAGCACATGTAGCCTCAAACCAGAGGAACCACATCACCAAGGGGTTCAGAATGAGGCTGGCAGGACCGGCCTCACAACACAGGGTCCATAGAATATAAAAGTTGAGGAATCCAACAGTTGGAACCTCCCAGCAAGTGACCCAGAGCACCGAGGCTATGGGATCCAGGCCGCAGTGAACTCACAGCAGAGGGCCCACATCATGAACCTGTGAGCAGCCCAGCCATTGGGACCTCAGAACATAAGGCCCACATCCCCATTGGGATGGGAACCTGGCAGGAGTGGCCTCGCACCACTTAGCACATATCAGAAAATGTTAGGAGCCCAGCAGTTAGGGCCTGACGCCAGGGGGCCCTCATAACTGAGGGGAGGAGACTCCCAGCAGGTTCCAACTGCCAACAGAGGGCCCACGTCTACAAGGTGGCATGCGCCAGCCAGGCAGTAGTGACCTCACAGCAGAGGGCCTATCTCACAGAAGGGTGAGGAACCGAGGCAGGATGAGACTCTCACCAGAGGGCCCACAACACCAAGGGGATGGGAACAGGTCAGGACTGTCCTCCCACCAGTGGGGCCACATCATCGAAAGGTGAGGAACCCAGCACATGCGGCCTCATATCAGAGGACATACATCACAAAGGGGATGGGAGTGAGGCAGGTAGGAGTAGCCTAAAAACAGAGGGCCCAAAGAATACAAAACTTGAGGAATCCAGGATTTGGAACCTCCCAGCAGGCAGCCGAGAGCACAGAAGCTATGGGATGCAGGCAGGAGTGAACTAACACCAGAGAGCCCACATCATGAAACTGTGAGCAACCCAGGCGTTGGGACCTCAGAGCAGAAAGCCCACATCCCCATGGTGATGAGAACCTGACAGGAGTGTCCTGGCATCACTGGGCTCACATCAGAAAACGTGGGGAGCCCAGCAGTTAGGGCCTGATGCTAGAGGGCCGTCATCACCGAGGGCAGGAGGCTCCCAGCAGGTTCCATGTGCCAACAGAGGGCCCATGTCGCCAAGGTGATGTGTGCAAGTCAGGCAGGATTGACCTCACAGCAGAGGGCCTACCTCACAGAAGAGTGAGGAACCCAGCCAGGATAAGACTGTCACCAGAAGGCCCACATCACCAAGGGGATGGGAACCAGGCAGGAGTGTCCTCACACCAGTGGGGCCACATCATTGAAAGTTGCGGAACCCAGCACATGTGGCCTCAAACGAGAGGACACACATCACGAAGGGGCTGGGAGTGAGGCAGGCAGGAGGAGCATCACAACACAGGACCCATAGAATACAAAAGTTGAGGAATCGAGCAGTTGGAACCTCCCAGCAGGCGACCAAGAGCACAGAGGCTATGGGATCCAGGCCACAGTGAACTAACACCAGAGAGCCCAGATCATGAAATTGTGATCAACCCAGCTGTTGGAACCTCAGAGCAGAAGGCCCACATCCCCATGGAGATGGGAACCTAAGAGGAGTGCCCGAGCATCACTGGGCTCACTAAGAAAAGTTGGGGAGCCCAGCAGTTAGGGCCTGACGTCAGAGGGCCCTCATCACCGAGGGGAGGAGGCTCCCAGCAGGGTCCAAGTGCCACCAGAAGGCTCATGTCGACAAGGCGAGGTGAGCAAGCCAGGCAAGAGTTACCTGATAGTAGAGGGCCCACCTCACAGATGGGTGAGGAACCCAGCCAGGATCAGACTCTCACCAGAGGGCCCACATCACAAAGGGGATGGGAACCAGTCAGGATTATCCTCACACCAGTGGGGCCTCATCATCTTAAGGTGAGGAACCCAGCACATGTGTCCTCAAACCAGAGGACCCACATCACCAAGGGCCTTGGAGTGAGGAAGGCAGGAGTAGCCTCACAACACTGGGCACATAATATAAAAAACGTGAGGATTCCAGCATTTAGACCTTCCAGCAGGCGGCCCAGAACACCGAGGCTATGGGATCCAGGCCACAGTGAACTCACAGCAGAGGGCCCACATCATAAAACTGTGAGCAACCCAGGCGTTGGGACCTCAGCGCAGAAGGCCCACATCCCCATGGGAATGGGAACCTGGCTGGAGTGTCCTCGCACCACTGGGCGCACATCAGAAAATGTGGGGAGCCCCCCATTTCGGGCCTGATGCCAGAGGGCCATCATCACCGAGAGGAGGAGGCACCCTGCACGCTCCAACTGCCACCAGAGGGCCTACGTCTCCAAGGTGACGTGTGCCAGCCAGGCAGGAGTGACCTCACAGTGAGGGCCTACCTCACAGAACGTTGAGGAACCCAGCCAGGATTAGACTCTCGCCAGAGGGCCCACCTCACCAAGGGGATGGGAACCAGGCAGGAGCGTCCTCACACGAGTGGGGCCACATCATCGAAAGGTGAGGAACGCAGCACATGTGGCCTCAAGCCATAGGACAGTCATCACCAAGGGGCTGGGAGTGAGGCAGGCAGGAGGAGCCTCACAACAGAGGGCACATAGAATAAAAAAGTTGACGAATCCAGCAGTTGGAACCTCCCAGCAGGCGGCTCAAGGCACCGATGATAAGGGATCCTTGCTGGAGTGAACTCACAGCAGAGGGCCCACATCATGGTACTGTGAGCAAGCCAGCCGTTTTGACCTCAGAGCAGAAGGCCCATATCCCCATGGGGATGGGAACATGGCAAGAGTGTCCTCACTTGGCGCACATCAGAAAATGTGGGGAGCCCAGCAGTTATGGCCTAAGGCAAGAGGGCCCTCATCACCGAGGGGAGGAGGATCCCAGCACACTCCAACTGCCAACAGAGGGCCCATGTTGCCAAGGTGACGTGTGCCAGACAGGCATGATTGACCTCACAGCAGAGGGCCCACCTCACAGAAGGGTGAGGAACCCAGCCAGGATCAGACTCTCACCTGAGGGCCCACATCAGCAAGGGGATGGGAACCAGGCAGGACTGTCTTCCCTCCGGTGGGGCCACATCATCGAAAGGTGCGGAACCCAGCACATGTGGCCTTAAATCAGAAGACACATATCACAAAGGGAATGGGAGTGAGACAGGCAGAAGTAGCCTAAAAACAGAGGGCCCAAAGAATAAGAAAGGTGAGGAATCCAGCAGTTGGAACCTCCCAGCAGGCGGCCGAGACCACAGAAGCTATGGGATGCAGGCAGGAGTGAACTAACAGCAGAGAGCCCACATCATGAAACTGTGAGCAACCCAGGCGTTGGGACCTCAGAGCAGAAGGCCCACATCCCAATGGGGATGTGAACCTGGCTGGAGTGTCCTCGCACCACTGGGCGCACATCACAAAATGTGGGGAGCCCAGCAGTTAGGGCCTGACGCCAGAGGGCCCTCATGACCGAGGGGAGGAGGCTCCCAGCAGGCTCCAAGTGCCACCAGAGGGCTCATGTCCACAAGGTGAGGTGAGCAAGCCAGGCAGGAGTGACCTCACAGCAGCCGGCCCACCTCACAGATGGGTGAGGAACCCAGCCAGGATCAGACTCTCAACAGAGGGCCCACATCACCAAGGGGATGTGAACCAGGCAGGAGTCTCCTAAGACCATTGGTCCCACATCATCGAAAGGTGAGGAACCCAGCACATGTGGCCTCAAACCAGAGGACACACATCACGAAGGGGCTGGGAGTGAGGCAGGCAGGAGGATCCTCACAACAGAGGGCCCAAAAAATTAAAAAAGTGAGGAATCCAGCAGTTGGAACCTCCCAGCAGGCGGCCAAGAGCACAGAGGCTATGGGCTCCAGGCCTCTGTGAACTAACACCAGAGAGCCCACATCATGAAAATGTGAACAACCCAGCCGTTGGGACCTCAGAGCAGAAGGCCCACATCCCCATGGAGATGGGATCCTAAGAGGAGTGCCCAAGCATCATTGGGCTCACTAAGAAAAGTTGGTGAGCCCAGCAGTTAGGGCCTGACGTAAGAGGGCCCTCATCACCGGGGGGAGGAGATTCCCAGCACGTTCCAACTGCCACCACACGGCTGACTTCACCAAGGCAATGTGTGCCAGCCATGCAGGAGTGACCTATCAGCAGAGGGTCTCCCTCACAGAAGGGTGAGGAACACAGCCAGGAACAGACTCTCACCAGGGGGTCCACATAACCACGTGGATGAGAACCAGGCAGGAGTGTCCTCACACTAGTGGGGCCACATCATCGAAAGGTGAGGAACCCAGCAAAGGTGGCCACAAACCAGAGGACCCACATCACCAAGGGGTTGAGAGTGAGGTAGGTGTCTGGACGGGCATATTTAACTCTCTTTTCCAACCAGAAAGAGGAATTAACCAAAGGCTCAGCATGCCCTGCCAGAAGCAGATAAGGGCCTAAAGCAGTCTTGCGGGTTTGCGGCCAGCTCACAAGAAAGCGAGTTGAAGAAAGGAGCACAGGGGCCCTGTAATTCACAATCCTGCAGAGTTATAAATGACAGATAACGTCCAAAAATATTTTGAAGTAAGGCTGCGAAGAGGAGGTGAAAGCGGGGCAGAATTTCAGGAAACGATTTCAGGAGGTAGACTGGATTTGCCTTTAAAGCATAGGAAAAGAGGCAGAACATCGACAATGATGCACTTGGCAAAAAAGGGCGTATGAGTTTGTTCCTGAATATATTCAGGAAAAAACACATACGCCCTTTTTGGCCAACCAAGCAAGCTTGCAATGGAAATCCGAACTACTATGAAGTGTCACTTCCCCCCGGTCTAAAGGGTCATCTGAAAAAAGTGTAAAATCCAGAAAGGCAAGACAGGCCATGGGGAAAAAGGAGCCTTGTTATGCTGATGGGTGGGATGTAAATTGCCAACAGCCACTCTGGAGAAGTGTATGGTGTTTTCTGATACATCTGAAAAACAAAACAACAGAGTCTAGGGCATTCCCACTTATGGTCCTATAGCTTAGGGAAATTAAAATCAAAAAGACACAGCCACCCCAAAATTTGGGACGGCTCTGTTTACAGTAACCTCTTCTACGGTACAAGTTAAATATCCCAGAGAACAAATAATTGATAAAGAAGTTGCGGTACTTACGTACAACAGAATACCACTCAGCAATGAAATCTGTGTCACCAGGCCTGTACCAGCATAATGAGTGGATTGAGGCATGATGATTCTAAGTGAAATAAGTCACACAGAAAAAGAAACGTCATAAGGTATCACTAATACACAGAATGTAAACTTGGCTACACATGAACTGAATTACAAAACAGAACAGGGTCTCAAGTTTAGAAAACCAACTTATGCTTGCTTAGGGGAAAGGTGAGTTGGGGTGCTGCATAAAACCAGAGTTTGAAATTAGCACAGATACCGTTCCATAAGCCAAATATGTAATAGACAAGACCTACCCCTTGCTCAACGAAATGGACTCAACAATGAGGTATCACCTCACACCTGTTAGAATGGGCATCATTTGAAAATCTACAAACAACAAATGCTGGAAAGGGTGTGGAGAAAAGGAACCCTCTTCCACTATTGTTGGGAATATAAATTGATACAGTCACTATGGAGAACAATATGGAGTTTCTTAAGAAACTAATAATAGAATTACCATATGATACAGCAATCCCAGTACTGGACATATACCCAGACAAAACCATAAATCGAAAAGAGACATTCAACGCAATGTTCATTGCATCACTATTTACAATGTCGAGGTAATGGAAGCCACCTAAATGCTCACAGACAGACGAATGCATAAAGATGTGGTACATATATAAAATGGAATATTACTAAGCCATGAAAGGAATGAAATTGGGTCATTTGTAGAGACGTCGATGGATCTAGAGACTGTCATACAGAGTGAAGTAAGTCAGAAAGAGAAAAACAAATCTTGTATATTCATGCATATATGGGGAACCTAGAAAAACTGTACAGATTAACCGTTTTGCAAGGCATAAATAGAGCAACAGATGTAGCCAACAAACGTATGGACAACAAGGGGGGAAAGCTCTTGGGGGGTGGTGGTGGGAGGAGTTGAGAGATTGGGATTGGCATGTAAACATTTATATGTATAAAATAGATAACCAATAAGAACCTGCTGTATAAAAATATAAAATAAAATTCAAAATTAAAAAGAAATAAAATTTAACAAACAAAACAGAAAAAACAATTATTCCCTTCACATACATGTATTTATATGAATAAATTATTTCCATGCTTATATCTGTAAATACAAAAAAGAGGAATAAAATCTACCTTGAACCAAAAACGAAAAAGAGAAAAAAAGAACAGAACCCACCAGTTACACAGAGGAAAACCGTATCAGGGCACTTGCTCCAGTTGTAAACAATTCTGAAGTTGGTCAGTGGTGGGGAATCGTCTCCCATTCAGCCAGCAGCCCCCACACAACAAGCGTCCTCATTGCAAAGCTGGGGCACCGTGCCGAGGCATCTGTGAGTAAACGTGAGCTGAGCCCCAGGCCAGTTGCTGCTGAACTGTTCCCACCCTTCCCAGGTAAAACACCTGAATATATACAAGGACTTGAAAGCCTAGAGGAAGGGCCATGGAGCCACACGACTGACAGCATGCCAGCTGACTTGGTGCCTGCAGGCCAGCCAGGATGGTCCTGGCCCTGGGTGCTCTTCTGGAAGATTTCCATTTCCCTGCCTGAGATACCCGTCCTGTCCCTGCCCCCACTGCTTTTTTCCTTCCTCACCTCTGCCCAGGGAGAAATTCCAGCAGCAGGTATGGGTGACACATCCTCTTCTTTAGCAGGTGGCAGCCTGGCAACTGCTGCAGAAAGTCCAGCAGAGCCCCACTCACACTGGGCCACCCACAAAGCCGTGGCCTCTCACTCCCTCCCACCAGCCCAGCCCCGAGACTGCTGACAGGGCAGAGAAAATGGCGTCAGGCACAGCTGCAGGGGCTCTTGCTGCCTGGAGTGGTATTTATATTGAGCTCAACCCAGGCACACCTGGGGAGGGCTGGCCGGCACGGTAAGGCTGCCCAGGTCAGCCAATCATCACCCCTCAGGGGCTCACAGTTGCAGAAAATGGAACTTGCTGAACCGGCCAGGTCCAAGGAACAGGTGTGGGCTCCTGAGAGTCAGGATAGACAAGGGGCTGCAGCTTTGGCTTGTTTTCTAATCATTTTATCTGGCCCATGAGTGGGAGACAACTTCAAGAAAACCCTCTCCTAATGAGAGGAACCCAGGAGTCAGGGAGAGGAGGGGTGGGTGGTGGTTGGAGACAGAGGCCTGGTGCCCTGGGTGCAGTGGAAGTCTCTGGAAGACCAGGTGGAGGGAGGCCACACAGAGTGATGCCCAGGGTCACAGACCTGTCAGAGCTGCTGTTTGTTAGTTCAAGTCCTGCTCTGAGGTGCTCTGTGTCAGCTCTGAGCGACAGGTGAGATGGGGGTGCTCTTCAATGAGGGCTATGTGCACGGTTCCTGTGTGCCCAGCCCTGCCACGGTACCTGCAAGGGTAGCTCTGTATCCTGGGAGAGGCCTGACCACGAGAGCCCCGTGGGCTGGGTTGGGGGTGGGGTACCTGCCCAGGAGAGCTCCATATCCTGGGATTGGCCTGACCACGAGAGCCCCATGGGCTGCTGGGGACCTGGTAAAGGATGTCAGGACAGTCAGTGAAGCCACCGAGGATATACCTCCAGTTGCTCCTAATTCCTACACCCTGCTGGTCATTCTACCAACCACCAGGACATGGTATTCTGTATTAGTCTTCAATGATGCCTTCTTTTGTATTCCATTAGTCCCAGAGTCACAAGAAATTTTGGCTTGTGAGTGGCAGGACTCAACATACAACTAAAACAATACTTCCGGGCCGTCTTGCCCCAAGGGTTCAAAAATTCCCACACCATCTTTGGGGAAAGCTTAGCTAAAGACCGAAAAGTTCTACCTCTGGAAAAGGAAACCCTCCTTCAATATGCAGACGACATTCTGATCGCCAGCCCTACTAAGGAGGCCTCTGAACTACCAAGCCAATAAAGGATAGAAGTTTTCCAGAAAAAGCTCAAATATCACAGACTGCGGTGACCTGCCTGGGCTTCATTCTCACAGAAGGTCAGAGAAGCCCATCCCAGGAAAGGGAAGAAACCATTTGCAGCCTTACCCCTTTCTAAAACTAGAAGACAGCTTAGGGGTTCCTGGGGAGGCCAGGGTTTGCTGCTTCTGGATCCCTAACTACAGTCTACTAGCTGGGCCTCTATATGAAACACTGAAAGGAAAAGATGATGATCCTTTTGAACAGAATCCAGAAGTGGCCTTTCAAGAATGGAAAGAGCAGTCAATTCAGACCCTTGCCCTGGAACTCCCTAATTGAGCTAAACCCTTTGACCTTTCCATTCCCGGTGAAAGGTGAATCGCCATTGGAGAATTAGTGCAAAAACTGGGACCACTTGAAATGGAACAACGCAAGAATGCCATCCAGGTAGGATAAACTACAGTCACCAAGGGGCTTGGCCCACTGCCACATCTGGCCAAGGTACTGGCGGTATCTAAAAACCTGGAAATCAGCAGCCCAAAAGGCCACCTCCCTCCTAAGGGAAAAGGACCCCACGTGGTGATCCTAATCACCAACCATGCCCTGAAGTTGCAGGGTTCGCTCCGTGGGCACACCGACCTCGAGTGAGGAGGCCCTCCAACTCCAACATCCAGAGAGATAACCGGGGGCAACAGGGCACCATGACGACTCATGTGAACATCACTTGACCTGGAGTTTCTCTCATAAAACAACAATAGTGTGTCCCGAAGGAGTAGACTACTGCTTGCAGGACTTACTGCACCCGGAGGGGAGCTAATAATCTTGGCGGGGGAACCGTATATCACACTGTCACCATAGAAAAGCCTACAGACACCGTGATGATGGTGGCCAATAAGACCGGCTGGACTCCTGTTTACTTCAAAAGGCTGTTGACTCAGTGGCCATCATGGTCCTTGATCACCACTGACCCTAGACTGTCTGGGAGTTGAGCGGGCAGGGCTCTGACACCTGGTGCTGTTTTTACGTTAATTCAGGGGCCTAACTGAAGAAAGAGCAGACTACTGGTCAGAGCATCTAGGCTGGCAGAAACGGTCAGCCTAAGGTGGCCGAACAAATGTGGGGCGGGGTGAAACCGGCCCCCACAGCGTCTCTGCACATCTCTTTCCTGGACCCTTAAAGGTCATTAGAATCTATAACACTTCCAATGCTGGTGCTCAGGCGGACGAACAGGGAGGCAGGGGTCCTGGGGCCAATCAACGTCACCTGGAGGCTGCTGGGGAGAAGTTCTGACCCTCGTCCCCTGGTATGAGGGCTCCTAACGCAGCACTCAGCAGTTACAGAAGAAGGGTCTGCACCCTCAGCACTCCAAGAATGAGGAACGGGACAAAAGGCAGAGGAGGGGTTTGTCCCCAGCAAAGCCCATTAAAAATCCCTGGGAGATAAAAATAGAATCTGGACAATAAAGTCAAGTCTGACCTTTTTTATCCTTTGCGCTTTGTCTAATTTCACGTGCTCCTAGGGTCCCGCATGCAGAGGTTCCACACCCGGCACTTCAGACCAGATTTCCTAGTGCAGAATGGCTGGGTCGACACCTCAGCTCCTGGGGCCCAGTGCAGACTCCGAGATATAGAGCCTGAGCTGCAGCCAACCCGGCCCTCGAGAGCTCCGCCCCCTCCCTCCCACTGACTCTCACAGGATCTCTACACAGCAGCCCAGCCCACAGCCCACGGGGTAGTGCATGCTCTCACCTCTCCATTCTCTGATCAAAATATAAAGTTTCCTTTGCTTGTGAACCAAACTCAGTCTCGATCTGTTGGCCCCAATGACACTGGGCAGGGGGACACTTGTTGGGGTCCACTCTGGAGGATCAGTAACAGAAATTGAGACTATTGTAACTTCAATGAACAGATGTGTGAGCCAAACTGTAGTTAACATAGAACAGTTTATAAGGCTCGGGTAAAATAAGATGTTTCTAACACTTCCATTTGATATTTCCTCACTTTATTATAAGCAAGTTCAGTGAAAAGGTTTGTCTTATTTGTCAGGTCAATATTAGAGAAATGAAGTGATTTCTTTCCAAGGATGTACATCTAATAATCTTGGTTAAAGCTTCAATCTTGTTTTAAATGCTTTTCCATTGAAAATGATACCTCTCTTTCAGCTCCCCCATTTCTGAGAAGTATAAAATCTTATAATTTATTATTACCAAAGGGGAAAGGTGGGAGGAGGGATAAATTAACAGTTTGGAATTAACACATACACACTGCTATGTATAAAATAGATCATCAACAAGGAACTACTGTATAGCACAGGGAACTACACTCAATATTTTGCAATAACCTATAAGGGGAAATAATCGGAAAAAGAATAGATATTTTTATTGACATCATCTATCAATGACAGTTAAAGTGTAACCTAAGGGAAGCCGGTGGTGAGTGCTTCTGACCCTGAAGACTTCAATCATCTAAAGTTTGGACTCTGCCTACTTCCCAAGGCCCTTAATGAACATATGTGTAGCCGTAGCTTAAAAAACTCCCCAGTTTGGGTTTCGGAGAGACACTGATTTTGAAAAAGCCCTGGTGTTCTCCTTACATGAATGGGACTTTTCCTACTGCTAAAACATGTCTGTCACACCCAGAGGATGGTATACCGTCTGATCGGGAAGAGTTTGGAAAAGGCATCTCATCTCCTCATCTCCTGGTGCTCGGGTTCACCCCTCCAGCGTCTTTACTAACAGTCTCCCCACTTGGAGATGTCAGCACTGTCAACATCCCATTGCGTACAGTTTGGAATTTGTCCAGAGGATGAAGCGGAAGGATGAGGAACAATGAGAGACAAGTCCTAGGTGTTCAGACGGGCACATGTCACTCTAATTTCCAATCAGGAAGACGAATTGACCAAAGGCTAGGGTTGCCCATGGAAACAGTATAGGGCTTGAGGAAATCCCACTGCTTTGTGGCCAGTTCCCATAAACACAAGTTGAACAATGGAACTCAGGGGCAGTAAAATTCATGAAACTGCAGAGTTGAAAATATCTGTCACTGAAAAATGTCTTGAGGAAAGTCAGAGAAAAGGATTGGTAAGCAAGGGAGAATGGCAGGAAAGGGATTTGAGGAGGTAGAAAGGACTCGCCATTAAGCACAAGAAAAGGGGCTGAACATTGCCAACATTGCAGTTGGCCAAAAAGGCTGTATGCGGTTTTTTCTGTATATATTCAAGAAAAGGGCATACACTTTTTTAGCCAACCAAACAGGTGGGCACTGGAAATCAATACTACAAAAGATATCACTTCGCATCAGTCAGAAGAGCCATCCTCATAAAGTATAAACACCAGAAATGCAGGACAGGGCAAGGAGAAGAGGGAGCCCTGTGAGGCTTATAGTGGAAATGTATATTGCCAACGGCCATTCTGGAGAAGTGTATTGTGTTTACTAAAGCATCTAAAAAATGAGCTACAGAGCATAGGGCACTTGCACTCATGGGCGTATATCTTGGGAAAAACAAAAATCGAGAGGACACAGGCACCCCAATGTTTACTGCCTCTCTGTTTAAAAGATCCTCGACTAGGATATAACTTCAATGTCTCTGGAGGGAAAAAATGGATAGAGATGTGGTACTTATGTAGAGTGGAATATTACTCAGCCTGGAAATCAATGAAATATGGCCAGTTGTAACAACTCCGGAGGAGTTACGTATGATCATTCTAAGTGACATAATTCAAAAAGACAATGACACGTATCATAAGATATCACTTAAAGGTGGAATACAAAATGGCTACACATGAAATAAATTACAAAACAAAAACATAGTCAAATATGTAGAAAACACGCGTAAGGCTGCTAAACGGGAAAGGTGGGGAGGGGTGAGGCATCATCCAGGAGGTTGAAATTAGCAAAGATACCATTCCAAATACCAAACTGATAATCAACAAGGCCTACACGGTAGCTAAAAGAACTGCACTCAGCACACTCAAGTCACCGGAAAAGAATATCTATGACTGGTAAGAATCTGAAAAAGAATTTATTGATGTCTCTCTGTACGTGAATCAAGTGGATGTACAGCAGCAAGAAACAGAGCTTTGAAAATCAGCTGTAACCAATATAGTAATAAATTGAAAAAAATAAACGACAGAGAGACAGAGAAAACCTCTTACAACTTTTCCTCAGGGACGGTGATGCAACATGGATTGAACACATCTAGACCCACAGCAGGATGAGACATAAGGCTGGAAACTGTTCGTGCTAAGAGAAATGTGAGGTTGGGTGAGGAAATGCACACCCTTTAAAGTAATACTACCTGGTACCCATTCAATGGGTCCCAAATCTGCAGGTTCAAGGAATCTTCCTACAGCTAAAACATGCATGGAAAACCCAGAGGACTGTACACCATGTGATTGGGAGATGTGTCTAAAATGCACCTCATTTATCCTCTCCTGGTGCTCCTGTTCATCATTCCAGCCACGTTACTTAGAATCTCCCCACTTAGAGAATCAGCACATTTAAACTTCTGTTTCACACATTTTGCAAATTGTGAGGAGGATGAACGGGAAGAGGGGGAACCAATGAGAGAATAGTTGTAGGGGTTTGGACGGGCACATGTCACTCTAATTTCCCATTAAGAATAAGAATTAAAAAAAGGCTCAGCCCGCCTCGCCGGAGCCAAAATAGGGCCTGAAGCAATCCTGCGGCTTTGAGGCCAGCTCACAAAAGAGCAACTTAAAAAATGGAGCTCAGGGTCACTGCAATTCACAAACCTGCAGAGTTATAAATGAAAACTAACGTCCAAAAATATGTTGAGGTAAGGCAAAGAAGAGGATCTGAATGCAAGACAGAATTGCAAGAAACAGATTTCAAGAGATAGATTGGACTCATCTTTAAAGCACATGAAAAGCGGCAGAATTCCGACAATGATGCAGTTGGCCCAAAAGGGAGTATGCGTTTTTTCCTGAATATATCCAGGAAAAAACGCATACGCACTTTATGGGCAACCAAGCAAGCAAGCAATGCAAATGTGCACAACAAAGAAGTCTCATTTCCCACCGGTCAAAAGGGCCATCCGAAAAAATTGTAAAAACCAGAAATGCAGGACAGGCCATGGAGAACAGGGAGCCTTTATACGCTGATGGACAGTGTGTGAACTGCCGAGAGCCACTCTGGAGAAGTGTATGGTGGTTCCTAAATCATCTAAAAAACAGAGCTACAGAGCATAGGGCACTTCCAATCACGGAAGTATATCTAGGGAAGTCTAAAAATCAACAAGACACAAGCACACCACAGTTTAGGGCTACTCTGTTTACAAGAACCTCAACTTCAGTACACCTTAAATATCCCAGGAAAGAGAACAATGGATAAAGAAAATGTGGTACTTATGTACAATGGAATATCTCTTCACCATGAAATCAATGTAATAAGGCTAGTGGAAGGATAAAGAGTGGATTTAGGTCCGATAATACTACTTGAAATAAGTCAAACAGAAAAAGAAACATATCATAAGATATCACTTATAGAGGGAGGATAAATATGGCTGCACAAAAAATGAATTACAAAACAGAACAGTGTCTCACATTTAGAAAACACACTTATGTCAGCTTAAGGGGAAAGGAGAGGTGGGGTGATGCATAAAACCAGAGTTTGAAATTAGCACAGATACCGTTCAATAAACCAAATAGGTATTAGACAAGATCTACACCTTGCTCAATGAACTGGCCTCAACACACCCTATACACCGCAGAGAAATATATCTGAGTAATAAGAATCTTAAAACCCATGTATTGGTATATCTCCATAAGGGAATCAAGTGTGTGCAGAGCGGCACAAACACAGCAGTGAAAATGAGCTAAACCCCATTATAGAAATAAATTTTAAAACCAAAACGCAGAAACAATGAAAGAGAGAAAAATTCTTATAAAATTCGCTCAGGGGCTGTGATGCAACCTGGAATGACCACATATAAACCCACAGCTGGATAAGACATAAGGCTGGACACTTGGGGCTGAGAGGATTGGTGAGCGTTGGTGAGCAACTGCCAAAAGTTTAATGCAATACTTCATGCTACTCATTCCAAGGGTCCCAACACTCCAGGTTGAAGGGAATCTTCCTACAGCTAAACCATGCATGGGAAATCCAGCGGATGGTATACCATATGATCGGGAAAGGTTTCTAAAATGCACTTCATTTTCCTCTCCTGGGGCTCCGGATCAACATTCCAGCCACTTTACTAACAACATCCCCACATGGAGAGCAATGCCTTTAAGTTCCGGTATCGCACAGTCTGCAGTTAGTGCGGAGGATGAATGGGAATAGGGGGAACCAGTGAGAAAATAGCTGTAGTGGCTTCAATGGGCACATGTCACTCTAATTTCACATCAGGGAGAAGAATTAACCAAAGGCAGAGCAAGGCGCCACAGAAGAAGAATAGGGCCTGAAGAAATCCTGTGGATAAGAGGCAAGATCACAAAAATAAGAGCTGAAAAATGGAGCTAAGGGCCACTGCAATTCAAAAAACTGCAGAGTTATAAAGGCCAACTACTTTCCAAAAGTATATTGAGGTAAGGCTATGAAGAGGCACTGACAGCAAGGCAGAATTGCAGGAAACCGATTTCAGGAGGTAGACTGGAATTGCATTGAAAACATATGAAAAGAGGCAGAAGGTCGACAATGATGCACTTGGCCAAAAAGCGCGTATGCGTTGTTTCCTGAATATATTCAGGAAACAACGCATACGCCCTTTCTGGCCAACCAAGCAAGCTTGCAAAGTAAATCTGCACTAAAATGAAGTCTCACTGCCCCCCGGTCAAAAGGGCCATCTGAAAAAAGTGTAAAATCCAGAAAGGCAGGACAGGCCATGGAGAACTGGGAGCCTTGTTATGCTGATGGGCGGGATGAAAATTGCCAACAGCCACTCTGGAGAAGTGTATGGTGTTTCCTGAAACATCCAAAAAACAAAGCAACAGAGCCTAGGGCACTTCCACTTATGGTCCTATAGCTTAGGGCAATTAAAATCAAAAAGACACAGCCACCCCAAAGTTTGGGACGGCTCTGTTTACAAGAACTTCGTTTACAGTACAAGTTCAATATCGCAGAAAGCGAAAAATGGATAAAGAAGTTGTGGTACTTACGTACAATGCAATATCACTCAGCAATGAAAACTATATCATCAGGCCCGAAGCAGTATAATGAGTGGATTCAGGTACGATGATTCTAAGTGAAATAAGTCACAAAGAAAAGGAAACATCATAAGATATCACTACTACACGGAATGTAAACTTGGCTACACAATAACTGAATTACAAAACAGAACAGGGTCTCAAATGTAGAAAACCAACTTATGCTTGCTTAAGGGGAAAGGTGAGTTGGGGTGCTGCATAAAACCAGAGATTGAAATGAGAACAGATACTGTTCCATAAGCCAAATATGTAATAGACAAGAGCTACTCCTTGCTCAACGAAGTGGACTCAACACCCCATATTAAACGCCTAAGAATATACCTGACTAGTAAGAATCTTAAAACCTATGGATTTAAATGTCTCCGAAAGAGAATCAAGCGTGTGTACAGCGGCATGAACGCAGCAGTGATAGGATTGGTGAGGTTCGGTGAGCAAATGCAGACCCTTTGAAGTCATATTGCATGGTACCCATTCCATGGGTCTCAACTCTCCAGGTTTAAGGGATTCTTCCTTCAGCTAAAACATGCATGTGGAACCCAGAGTATGATCCACCGTGTGATCGGGAAACGTGTTCAAATGTGTCTCAGTTTTCGTCCCCTGCTACTCGGGTGCAACATTCCAGATGCTTTACTAACACTCTCCCCACTTGGAGAGTCAGTGCCTTTAACCTCCTGTTTGGCCCAGTGTGCAATTTCTGCGGAAAATGAACAGGAATACGGAGAACCAATGAGAGACTAGCTTGAGGTGTCTGGACGGGCAAATTTAACTCTCATTTCCCACCAGGATGAGGAATTAACCAAAGGCTCAGCGTGCCATGCCGGAACCACACTAGGGCCTTAAGCAATCCTGCGGTGTTGTGGCCAGCTCACAAGAAAGCGAGTTGAAGAAAGGAGCTCAGGGGCACTGTAATTCACAAACCTGCAGAGTTATTAATGACAGCTATCGTCCAAAAATATATTGAAGTAAGGCTGCCAACAGAACTTCAAAGCGGGGCAGAATTGCAGGAAACCGATTTCAGGAGGTAGACTGGAATTGCATGTAAAGCATAGGAAAAGAGGCAGAACGTCCACAATGATGCACTTGGCCAAAAAGGGCGTATGCGTTTTTTCCTGAATATATTCAGGAAAAAACGCATACGTACTTTTTGGCCAACCAAGCAAGCTTGCAAAGGAAATCTGCACTACAATGAAGTCTCACTGCCCCCCGGTCATAAGGGCCATCTGAAAAAACTGTAAAATCCAGAAAGGCAGGACAGGCCATGGAGAACTGGAAGCCTTGTTATGCTGATGGGCGGGATATAAATTGCCAACAGCCACTCTGGAGAAGTGTATGGTGTTTCCTGAAACATCCAAAAAACAAAGCAACAGAGCGTAGGGCACTTCCACTTATGGTCCTATAGCTTAGGGAAATTAAAATCAAAAAGACACAGCCACCCCAAAGTTTGGGACGGCTCTGTTTACAAGAACCTCGTTTACGGTACAAGTTCAATATCGCAGAAAGCGAAAAATGGATAAAGAAGTTGTGGTACTTACGTACAATGCAATATCACTCAGCAATGAAATCTATGTCATCAGGCCTGTAGCAGCATAATGAGTGGATTCAGGTACGATGATTCTAAGTGAAATAAGTCACACAGAAAAAGAAACATCATAAGATATCACTACTACACGGAATGTAAACTTGGCTACACAGGAACTGAATTACAAAACAGAACACGGTATCAAATGTAGAAAACCAACTTATGCTTGCTTAAGAGGAAAGGTGAGTTGGGGTGCTGCATAAAACCAGAGATTGAAATTAGCACAGATACCGTTCCATAAGCCAAATATGTAATAGACAAGAGCTACTCCTTGCTCAACGAAGTGGACTCAACACGCCATATTAAACGCCTAAGAATATACCTGACTAGTAAGAATCTTAAAACCTATGGATGTATATATCTCTGAAAGAGAATCAAGCGTGTGTACAGCGGCATAAACGCAGCAGTGATAGGATCGGTGAGGTTCGGTGAGAAATGCAGAACCTTTGAAGTCATATTGCATGGTACGTATTCCATGGGTCTGCACTTTCCAGGTTTAAGGGATTCTTCCTTCAGCTAAAACATGCATGTGGAACCCAGAGTATGATCCACCATGTGATCGGGAAACGTGTTCAAATGTGTCTCAGTTTTCGTCCCCTGGTACTCGGGTGCAACATTCCAGACGCTTTACTAACACTCTCCCCACTTGGAGAGTCAGTGCCTTTAACCTCCTGTTGGGCCCAGTTTGCAATTTCTGCGGAAGATGAACAGGAATAGGGAGAACCAATGAGAGACTAGCTGGAGGTGTCTGGACGGGCAAATTTAACTCTCATTTCCCACCCGGAAGAGGAATTAACCAAAGGCTCAGCATGCCGTGCCGGAACCACCCTAGGGCCTGAAGCAATCCTGCGGTGTTGCGGCCAGCTCACAAGAAAGCGAGTTGAAGAAAGGAGCTCAGGGGCACTGTAATTCACAAACCTGCAGAGTTATAAATGACAGCTATCGTCCAAAAATATATTGAAGTAAGGTTGCCAAGAGGACTTGAAAGTGGGGCAGAATTGCATTAAACCGATTTCAGGAGGTAGACTGGAATTGCATGTAAAGCATAGGAAAAGAGGCAGAACGTCCACAATGATGCACTTGGCCAAAAAGGGCGTATGCGTTTTTTCCTGAATATATTCAGAAAAAACGCATACGCCCTTTTTGGCCAACCAAGCAAGCTTGCAAAGGAAATCTGCACTACAATGAAGTCTCACTGCCCCCCGGTCAAAAGGGCCATCTGAAAAAAGTGTAAAATCCATAAAGGCAGGACAGACCATGGAGAACTGGGTGCCTTGTTATGCTGATGGGCGGGATGTAAATTGCCAACAGCCACTCTGGAGAAGTGTATGGTGTTTCCTGAAACATCTAAAAAACAAAGCAACAGAGCCTAGGGCACTTCCACTTATGGTACTATAGGTAGGGAAATTAAAATCAAAAAGACACAGCCACCCCAAAATTTGGGACGGCTCTGTTTACAAGAACCTTGTTTACAGTACAAGTTCAATATCACAGAAATCGAAAAATGGATAAAGATTATGTTGTACTTACGTACAATGCAATATCAGTCAGCAATGAAATCTATGGCATCAGGCCCGTAGCAGCATAATGAGTGGATTCAGGTACGATGATTCTAAGTGAAATAAGTCACAGAGAAAACGAAACATCATAAGGTATCACTACTAAACGGAATGTAAACTTGGCTACACAGGAACTGAATTACAAAACAGAACAGGGTCTCAAATGTAGAAAACCAACTTATGCTTGCTTAAGGGGAAAGGTGAGTTGGGGTGCTGCATAAAACCAGAGATTGAAATTAGCACAGATACCGTTCCATAACCAAATATGTAATAGACAAGAGCTACTCCTTGCTCAATGAAGTGGACACAACACCCCATATTAAACGCCAAAGAATATACCTGACTAGTAAGAACCTTAAAACCTATGGATTTATATGTCTCTGAAAGAGAATCAAGCATGTGTACAGCGGCATAAATGCAGCAGTGATAGGATTGGTGAGGTTCGGTGAGCAAATGCAGACCCTTTGAAGTCATATTGCATGGTACCCATTCCATGGGTCTCAACTCTCCAGGTTTAAGGGAATCTTCCTCCAGCTAAAACATGCATGTAGAACCCAGAGTATGATCCACCGTGTGATCGGGAAAGGTGTTCAAATGTGTCTCAGTTTTCGTCCCCTGGTACTCGGGTGCAACATTTCAGACGCTTTACTAACACTCTCCCCACTTGGAGAGTCAGTGCCTTTAACCTCCTGTTTGGCCCAGTTTGCAATTTCTGCGGAAAATGAACAGGAATAAGGAGAACCAATGAGAGACTAGCTGGAGGTGTCTGGACGGGCAAATTTAACTCTCATTTCCCACCAGGAAGAGGAATTAACCAAAGGCTCAGCGTGTCATGCCGGAACCACACTAGGGTCTGAAGCAATCCTGTGGTGTTTCGGCCAGCTCAACAAGAAAGAGAGTTGAAGAAAGTAGCTCAGGGGCACTGTAATTCACAATCCTGCAGAGTTATAAATGACAGCTATCGTCCAAAAATATATTGAAGTAAGGCTGCCAAGAGGACTTGAAAGCGGGGCAGAATTGCAGGAAACCAATTTCAGGAGGTAGACTGGAATTGCATGTAAAGCATAGGAAAAGAGGCAGAACGTCCACAATGATGCACTTGGCCAAAAAGGGCGTATGCATTTTTTCCTGAATATATTCAGTAAAAAACGCATACGCCCTTTTTGGCCAACCAAGCAAGCTTGCAAAGGAAATCTGCACTACAATGAAGTCTCACTGCCCCCCGGTCAAAAGGGCCATATGAAAAAGTGTAAAATCCAGAAAGGCAGGACAGGCCATGGAGAACTGGGAGCCTTGTTATGCTGATGGGCGGGATGTTAATTGCCAACAGCCACTCTGGAGAAGTGTATGGTGTTTCCTGAAACATCTAGAAAACAAAGCAACAGAGCCTAGGGCACTTCCACTTATGGTCCTATAGCTTAGGGAAATTAAAATCAAAAAGACACAGCCACCCCAAAGTTTGGGACGGCTCTGTTTACAAGAACCTCGTTTACGGTACAAGTTCAATATCACAGAAAGCGAAAAATGGATAAAGAAGTTGTGGTACTTACGTACAATGCAATATCACTCAGCAATGAAATCTATGTCATCAGGCCCGTAGCAGCATAATGAGTGGATTCAGGTACGATGATTCTAAGTGAAATAAGTCAGACAGAAAAAGAAACATCATAAGATATCACTAATACACGGAATGTAAACTTGGCAACACAGGAACTGAATTACAAAACAGAACAGGGTCTCAATTGTAGAAAACCAACTTATGCTTGCTTAAGGGGAAAGGTGAGTTGGGGTGCTGCATAAAACCAGAGATTGAAATTAGCACAGATACCGTTCCATAAGCCAAATATGTAACAGACAAGAGCTACTCCTTGCTCAACGAAGTGGACTCAACACCCCATATTAAACGCCTAAGAATATACCTGACTAGTAAGAATCTTAAAACCTATGGATTTATATGTCTCTGAAAGAGAATCAAGCGTGTGTACAGTGACATATACGCAACAGTGATAGGATTGGTGAGGTTCGGTGAGCAAATGCAGACCCTTTGAAGTCATATTGCATGGTACCCATTCCATGGGTCTCAACTCTCCATGTTTAAGGGATTCTTCCTTCAGCTAAACCATGCATGTGGAACCGAGAGTATGATCCACCGTGTGATCGGAAAACGTGTTCAAATGTGTCTCAGTTTTTGTCACCTGGTACTCGGGTGCAACATTCCAGACGCTTTACTAACACTCTCCCTAGTTGGAGTGTTATTGTCTTTAACCTCCTGTTTGGCCCAGTTTGCAATTTCTGCGGAAGATGAACAGGAATAGGGAGAACCAATGAGAGACTAGCTGGAGGTGTCTGGACGGGCAAATTTAACTCTCATTTCCCACCAGGAAGAAGAATTAAACAAGGCTCAGCATGCCGTGCCGGAACCACACTAGGGCCTGAAGCAATCCTGCGGTGTTGCGGCCAGCTCGTAAGAAAGCGAGCTGAAGAAAGGAGCTCAGGGACACTGTCATTCACAAACCTGCAGAGTTATAAATGACAGCTATCGTCCAAAAATATATTGAAGTAAGGGTGCCAAGAGGACTTGAAAGCGGGGCAGAATTGCAGGTAACCGATTTCAGGAGGTAGACTGGAATTGCATTTAAAGCATAGGAAAAGAGGCAGAACATCCACAATGATGCACTTGGCCAAAAAGTGCGTATGCCTTTTTTCCAGAATATATTCATCAAAAAACGCATATGCCCTTTTTGGCCAACCAAGCAAGCTTGCAAAGTAAATCTGCACTACAATGAGTCTCACTTCACCCCCAGTCAAAAGGGCCATCTAAAAAAAATGTGTAAAATCCAGAAAGGCAGGACAGGCCATGGAGAACTGGGAGCCTTGTTATGCTGATGTGCGGGATGTAAATTGCCAACAGCCACTCTGGAGAAGTGTATGGTGTTTCCTGAAACATCTAAAAAACAAAGCAACAGAGCCTAGGGCACTTCCACTTACGGTCCTATAGCTTAGGGAAATTAAAATCAAAAAGACACAGCCACCCCAAAGTTTGGGACGGCTCTGTTTACAAGAACCTCGTTTACGGTACAAGTTCAATATCGCAGAAAGCGAAAAATGGATAAAGAAGTTGTGGTACTTACGTACAATGCAATATCACTCATCAATGAAATCTATGTCATCAGGCCCATAGCAGCATAATGAGTGGATTCAGGTACGATGATTCTAAGTGAAATAAGTCACACAGAAAAAGAAATATCATATCACTAATACACGGAATGTAAACTTGGCTACACAGGAACTGAATTACAAAACAGAACAGGGTCTCAAATGTAGAAAACCAACTTATGCGTGCTTAAGGGGAAAGGTGAGTTGGGGTGCTGCATAAAACCAGAGATTGAAATGAGCACAGATACCGTTCCATAAGCCAAATATGTAATAGACTAGAGCTACTCCTTGCTCAACGAAGTGGACTCAACACCCCATATTAAATGCCTAAGAATATACCTGACTAGTAAGAATCTTAAAACCTATGGATTTATATGTCTCCGAAAGAGAATCAAGCGTGTGTACAGCGGCATAAACGCAGCAGTGATAGGATTGGTGAGGTTCGGTGAGCAAATGCAGACCCTTTGAAGTCATATTGCATGGTACCCATTCCATGGGTCTCAACTATCCAGGTTTAAGGGATTCTTCCTTCAGCTAAAACATACATGTGGAACCCAGAGTATGATCCACCGTGTGATCGGGAAACGTGTTCAAATGTGTCTCAGTTTTCGTCCCCTGGTACTCGGGTGCAACATTCCAGACGCTTTACTAACACTCTCCCCACTTGGAGAGTCAGTGCCTTTAACCTCCTGTTGGCCCAGTTTGCAATTTCTGCGGAAAATGAACAGGAATAGGGAGAACCAATGAGAGACTAGCTGGAGGTGTCTGGACGGGCAAATTTAACTCTCATTTCCCACCAGGAAGAAGAATTAACCAAAGGCTCAGCGTGCCATGCCGGAACCACACTAGGGACTGAAGCAATCCTGCGGTGTTGCGGCCAGCTCACAAGAAAGCGAGTTGAAGAAAGGAGCTCAGGGGCACTGTAATTCACAAACCTGCCGAGTTATAAATGACAGCTACCGTCCAAAAATATATTGAAGTAAGGCTGCCAAGAGGACTTGAAAGTGGGGCAGAATTGCAGGAAACGGATTTCAGGAGGTAGACTGGAATTGCATTTAAAGCATAGGAAAAGAGGCAGAACGTCCACAATGATGCACTAGGCCAAAAAGGGCATATGCGTTTTTTTCTGAATATATTCAGGAAAAAACTCATACGCACATTTTGGCCAACCAAGCAAGCTTGCAAAGGAGACTGCACTACAATGAAGTCTCACTGCCCCCCGGTCAACAGGGCCATCTGAAAAAAGTGTAAAATCCAGAAAGGCAGGACAGGCCATGCAGAAATGGGAGCCTTGTTATGCTGATGGGCGGGATGTAAGTTGCCAACACCCACTCTGGAGAAGTGTATGGTGTTTCCTGAAACATCTAAAAAACAAAGCAACAGAGCCTAGGGCACTTTCACTTATGGTCCTATAACTTAGGGAAATTAAAATAAAAAAGACACAGCCACCCCAAAGTTTGGAACGGCTCTGTTTACAAGAACCTCGTTTTCGGTACAAGTTCAATATCGCAGAAAGCGATAAATGGATAAAGAAGTTGAGGTACTTACGTCCAATGCAATATCACTCAGCAATGAAATCTATGACATCAGGCCCGTAACAGCATAATGAGTGGATTCAGGTCCGATGATTCTAAGCGAAATAAGTCACACTAGAAAAGAAATATCATAAGATATCACTACTACACGGAATGTAAACTTGGCTACACAGGAACTGCATTACAAAACAGAACAGGGTCTCAAATGTAGAAAACCAACTTATGCTTGCTTAAGGGGAATGGTGACTTGGGGTGCTGTATGAAACCAGAGATTGAAATTGGCACAGATACCGTTCCATAAGCCAAATATGTAATAGACAAGAGCTACTCCTTGTTCAACGAAGTGGACTCAAGACGCCATATTAAACGCCTAAAAATATACCTGACTAGTAAGAATCTTAAAACCTATGGATTTATATGTCTCCGAAAGAGAATCAAGCATGTGTACAGCGACATAAACACAGCAGTGATAGGATTGGTGAGGTTCGGTGAGCAAATACAGACACTTTGAAGACATATTGCATGGTACCCATTCCATGGGTCTCAACTCTCCAGGTTTAAGGGATTCTTCCTTCAGCTAAAACATGCATGTGAACCCAGAGTATGATCCACCGTGTGATCGGGAAACGTGTTCAAATGTGTCTCAGTTTTCGTCCCCTGGTACTCGGGTGCAACATTCCAGACGCTTTACTAACACTCTCCCTAGTTGGAGAGTCAGTGCCTTTAACCTCCTGTTTGGCCCAGTTTGCAATTTCTGCAGAAGATGAACAGGAATAGGGAGAACCAATGAGAGACTAGCTGGAGGTGTCTGCACGGGCAAATTTAACTCTCATTTCCCACCAGGAAGAAGAATTAAACAAGGATCAGCGTGCCGTGCTGGAACCACACTAGGGCCTGAAGCAATCCTGCGGTGTTGCGGCCAGCTCGCAAGAAAGCGAGCTGAAGAAAGGAGCTCAGGGACACTGTCATTCACAAACCTGCAGAGTTATAAATGACAGCTATCGTCCAAAAATATATTGAAGTAAGACTGCCAAGAGGACTTGAAAGCGGGGCAGAATTGCAGGTAACCGATTTCAGGAGGTAGACTGGAATTGCATTTAAAGCATAGGAAAAGAGGCAGAAAGTCCACAATGATGTACTTGGCCAAAAAGGGCGTATGCAATTTTTCCTGAATATATTCAGGAAAAAACGCATATGCCCTTTTTGGCCAACCAAGCAAGCTTGCAATGGAAATCTGCACTACAATGAAGTCTCACTGCCCCCCCGGTCAAAAGGGTCATCTGAAAAAAGTGTAAAATCCAGAAAGGCAGGACAGGCCATGGAGAACTGGTAGCCTTGTTATGCTGATGGGTGGGATGTAAATTGCCAACAGCCACTCTGGAGAAGTGTATGGTGTTTCCTGAAACATCTAAAAAACAAAGCAACAGAGCCTAGGGCACTTCCACTTATGGTCCTATAGCTTAGGGAAATTAAAATCAAAAAGACACAGCCACCCCAAAGTTTGGGATGGCTCCGTTTACAAGAACCTCGTTTACGGTACAAGTTCAATATCACAGAAAGCGAAAAATGGATAAAGTAGTTGTGATACTTACGTACAATGCAATATCACTCAGCAATGAAATCTATGTCATCAGGCCCGTAGCAGCATAATGAGTGGATTCAGGTACGATGATTCTAAGTGAAATAAGTCACACAGAAAATGAAACATCATAAGATACCACTAATACATGGAATGTAAACTTGGCTACACAGGACCTGAATTACAAAACAGAACAGGGTCTCAAATGAAGAATATCAACTTATGCTTGCTTAAGGGGAAAGGTGAGTTGGGGGGCTGCATAAAACCAGAGATTGAAATGAGCACAGATACCGTTCCATAAGCCAAATATGTAATAGACTAGAGCTACTCCTTGCTCAGCGAAGTGGACTCAACACCCCATATTAAATGCCTAAGAATATACCTGTCTAGTAAGAATCTTAAAACCTATGGATTCATATGTCTCTGAAAGAGAATCAAGCGTGTGTACAGCGGCATAAACGCAGCAGTGATAGGCTTGTTGAGGTTCGGTGAGCAAATGCAGACCCTTTGAAGTCATATTGCATGGTACCCATTCCATGGGTCTCAACTCTCCAGGTTTAAGGGATTCTTCTTTCAGCTAAAACATGCATGTGGCACCCAGAGTATGGTCCACCGTGTGATCGGGAAACGTGTTCAAATGTGTCTCAGTTTTCGTCCCCTGGTACTCGGGTGCAACATTCCAGACGCTTTACTAACACTCTCCCCACGTGGAGAGTCAGTGCCTTTAACCTCCTGTTTGGCCCAGTTTGCAATTTCTGCGGAAGATGAACAGGAATATGGAGAACCAATGAGAGACTACCTGGAGGTGTCTGGACGGGCAAATTTAACTCTCATTTCCCACCAGGGAGAGGAATTAACCAAAGGCTCAGCGTGCCGTGCCGGAACAACACTAGGGCCTGAAGCAATCCTGCGGTGTTGCGGCCAGCTCACAAGAAAGCGAGTTGAAGAATGGAGCTCAGGGGCACTGTCATTCACAAACCTGCAGAGTTATAAATGACAGCTATTGTCCAAAAATTTATTGAAGTAAGGCTGCCAAGAGGACTTGAAAGCGGGGCAGAATTGCAGGAAACCGATTTCAGGAGGTAGACTGGAATTGCATGTAAAGCATAGGAAAAGAGGCAGAACGTCCACAATGATGCACTTGGCCAAAAAGGGCGTATGCGTTTTTTCCTGAATATATTCAGGAAAAAACGCATACGCACTTTTTGGCCAACCAAGCAAGCTTGCAAAGGAAATCTGCACTACAATGAAGTCTCAATGGCCCGTGGTCAAAAGGGCCATATGAAAAAAGTGTAAACTGCAGAAAGACAGGACAGGCCATGGAGAACTGGGAGCCTTGTTATGCTGACGGGCGGCATGAAAATTGCCAACAGCCACTTTGGAGAAGTGTATGGTGTTTCCTGAAACATCTACAAAACAAAGCAACAGAGCCTAGGGCACTTCCACTTATGGTCCTATAGCTTAGGGAAATTAAAATCAAAAAGACACAGCCACTCCAGAGTTTGGGACGGCTCTGTTTACAAGAACCTCGTTTACGGTACAAGTTCAATATCACAGAAAGCGAAAAATGGATAAAGAAGTTGTGGTACTTACGTACAATGCAATATCACTCAGCAATGAAATCTATGTCATCAGGCCCGTAGCAGCATAATGAGTGGATTCAGGTACGATGATTCTAAGTGAAATAAGTCACACAGAAAAAGAAACATCATAAGATATCACTACTACACGGAATGTAAACTTGGCTACACAGGAACTGAATTACAAAACAGAAAAGGGTCTCAAATGTAGAAAACAAACTTATGCTTGCTTAAGCGGAAAGGGGAGTTGGGGTGCTGCATAAAACCAGAGATTGAAATTAGCACAGATACCGTTCCATAAGCCATATATGTAATAGACAAGAGCTACTCCTTGCTCAGCGAAGTGGACTCAACACCCCATATTAAAAGCCTAAGAATATACCTGACTAGTAAGAATCTTAAAACCTATGGATTTATATGTCTCCGAAAGAGAATCATGCGTGTGTACAGCGGCATAAATGCAGCAGTGATAGGATTGGTGAGGTTCGGTGAGAAAATGCAGACCCTTTGAAGTCATATTGCATGGTACCCATACCATGGGTCTCAACTCTCCAGGTTTAAGGGATTCTTCCTTCAGCTAAAATATGCATGTGGAACCCAGAGTATGATCCACCGTGTGATCGGGAAACGTGTTCAAATGTGTCTCAGTTTTCGTCCCCTGGTACTCGGGTGCAACATTCCAGACGCTTTACTAACACTCTCCCCCTTGGAGAGTCAGTGCCTTTAACCTCCTGTTTGGCCCAGTTTGCAATATCTGCGGAAGATGAACAGGAATAGGGAGAACCAATGAGAGACTAGCTGGAGGTGTTTGGACGGGCAAATTTAACTCTCATTTCCCACAGGAAGAGGAATTAACCAAATGCTCAGCGTGCCATGCCGGAACCACACTAGGGCCTGAAGCAATCCTGCGGTGTTGCGGCAAGCTCACAAGAAAGCGATTTGAAGAAAGGAGCTCAGGGGCACTGTAATTCACAAACCTGCAGAGTTATAAATGACAGCTATCGTCCAAAAATATATTGAAGTAAGGCTGCCAAGAGGACTTGAAAGCGGGGCAGAATTGCAGTAAACCGATTTCAGGAGGTAGACTGAAATTTCATGAAAAGCATAGAAAAAGAGGCAGAACGTCCACAATGATGCACTTGGCCAAAAAGGGCGTATGCGTTTTCTCCTGAATATATTCAGGAAACAACGCATACGCCCTTTTTGGCCATCGAAGAAAGCTTGCAAAGGAAATCTGCACTACAATGAAGTCTCACTTCCCCCCGGTCAAAAGGGCCATCTGAGAAAAGTGTAAAATCCAGAAAGGCAGGACAGGCCATGGAGAACTGGGATCCTTGTTATGCTGATGGGCGGGATGTAAATTGCCAACAGCCACTCTGGAGAAGTGTATGGTGTTTCCTGAAACATCTAGAAAACAAAGCAACAGAGCCTAGGGCACTTCAACTTATGGTCCTATAGCTTAGTGAAATTAAACTCAAAAAGACACAGCCACCCCAAAGTTTGGGACGGCTCTGTTTACAAGAACCTCATTTACGGTACAAGTTCAATATCACACAAAGCGAAAAATGGATAAAGAAGTTGTGGTACTTACGTACAATGCAATATCACTCAGCAATGAAATCTATGTCATCAGGCCCGTAGCAGCATAATGAGTGGATTCAGGTACGATGATTCTAAGTGAAATAAGTCAGACAGAAAAAGAAACATCATAAGATATCACTAATAAACGGAATGTAAACTTGGCAACACAGGAACTGAATTACAAAACAGAACAGGGTCTCAAATGTAGAAAACCAACTTATGCTTGCTTAAGGGGAAAGGTGAGTTGGGGTGCTGCATAAAACCAGAGATTGAAATTAGCACAGATACCTTTCCATAAGCCAAATATGTAACAGACAAGAGCTACTCCTTGCTCAACGAAGTGGACTCAACACCCCATATTAAACGCCTAAGAATATACCTGACTAGTAAGAATCTTAAAACCTATGGATTTATATGTCTCCGAAAGAGAATCAAGCGTGTGTACAGTGACACATACGCAACAGTGATAGGATTGGTGAGGCTCTTTGAGCCAATGCAGACCCTTTGAAGTCATATTGCATGGTACCCATTCCATGGGTCTCAACTCTCCAGGTTTAAGGGATTCTTCCTTCAGCTAAAACATGCATGTGGAACCCAGAGTATGATCCACCGTGTGATCGGGAAACGTGTTCAAATGTGTCTCAGTTTTCGTCCCCTGGTACTCGGGTGCAACATTCCAGACGCTTTACTAACACTCTCCCTAGTTGGAGTGTCATTGTCTTTAACCTCCTGTTTGGCCCAGTTTGCAATTTCTGCGGAAGATGAACAGGAATAGGGAGAACCAATGAGAGACTAGCTGGAGGTGTCTGGACGGGCAAATTTAACTCTCATTTCCCACCAGGAAGAAGAATTAACCAAGGCTCAGCATGCCGTGCTGGAACCACACTAGGGCCTGAAGCAATCCTGCGGTGTTGCGGCCAGCTCGCAAGAAAGCGAGCTGAAGAAAGGAGCTCAGGGACACTGTCATTCACAAACCTGCAGAGTTATAAATGACAGCTATCGTCCAAAAATATATTGAAGTAAGACTGCCAAGAGGACTTGAGAGCGGGGCAGAATTGCAGGTAACCGATTTCAGGAGGTAGACTGGAATTGCATTTAAAGCATAGGAAAAGAGGCAGAACATCCACAATGATGCACTTGGCCAAAAAGTGCGTATGCCTTTTTTCCTGAATATATTCATCAAAAAACGCATATGCCCTTTTTGGCCAACCAAGGAAGCTTGCAAAGTAAATCTGCACTACAATGAGTCTCACTTCACCCCTGGTCAAAAGGGCCATCTAAAAAAAAGTGTAAAATCCAGAAAGGCAGGGCAGGCCATGGAGAACTGGGAGCCTTGTTATGCTGATGGGCGGGATGTAAATTGCCAACAGCCACTCTGGAGAAGTGTATGGTGTTTCCTGAAACATCTAAAAAACAAAGCAACGGAGCCTAGGGCACTTCCACTTATGGTCCTATAGCTTAGGGAAATTAAAATCAAAAAGACACAGCCACCCGAAAGTTTGGGACGGCTCTGTTTACAAGAACCTCGTTTACGGTACAAGTTCAATATCAAAGAAAGCGAAAAATGGATAAAGAAGTTGTGGTACTTACGTACAATGCAATATCACTCAGCAATGAAATCTATGTCATCAGGCCCGTAGCAGCATAATGAGTGGATTCAGGTACGATGCTTCTAAGTGAAATAAGTCAGACAGAAAAAGAAACATCATAAGATATCACTAATACACGGAATGTAAACTTGGCAACACAGGAACTGAATTACAAAACAGAACAGGGTCTCAAATGTAGAAAACCAACTTATGCTTGCTTAAGGTGAAAGGTGAGTTGGGGTGCTGCATAAAACCAGAGATTGAAATTAGCACAGATACCGTTCCATAAGCCAAATATGTAATAGACAAGAGCTACTCCTTGCTCAACGAAGTGGACTCAACACCCCATATTAAACGCATAAGAATATACCTGACTAGTAAGAATCTTAAAACCTATGGATTTATATGTCTCCAAAAGAGAATCAAGCGTGTGTACAGTGACATATACGCAACAGTGATAGGATTGGTGAGGTTCGGTGAGCAAATGCAGACCCTTTGAAGTCATATTGCATGGTACCCATTCCATGGGTCTCAACTCTCCAGGTTTAAGGGATTCTTCCTTCAGCTAAAACATGCATGTGGAACCCAGAGTATGATCCACCGTGTGATCCGGAAACGTGTTCAAATGTGTCTCAGTTTTCGTCCCCTGGTACTCGGGTGCAACATTCCAGACGCTTTACTAACACTCTCCCTAGTTGGAGTGTCATTGTCTTTAACCTCCTGTTTGGCCCAGTTTGCAATTTCTGCGGAAGATGAACAGGAATAGGGAGAACCAATGAGAGACTAGCTGGAGGTTTCTGGACGGGCAAATTTAACTCTCATTTCCCACCAGGAAGAAGAATTAACCAAAGGCTCAGCGTGTCATTCCGGAACCACACTAGGGCCTGAAGCAATCCTGCGGTGTTGCGGCCAGCTCACAAGAATTAGAGTTGAAGAAAGTAGCTCAGGGGCACTGTCATTCACAAACCTGCAGAGTTATAAATGACAGCTATCGTCCAAAAATATATTGAAGTAAGGCTGCCAAGAGGACTTGAAAGCGGGGCAGAATTGCAGGAAACCGATTTCAGGAGGTAGACTGGAATTGCATGTAAAGCATAGGAAAAGAGGCAGAAAGTCCACAATGATGTACTTGGCCAAAAAGGGCGTATGGGATTTTTCCTGAATATATTCAGGAATAAACGCATACGCCCTTTTTGGCCAACCAAGCAAGCTTGCAAAGGAAATCTGCACTACAATGAAGTCTCACTGCCCCCCCGGTCAAAAGGGCCATCTGAAAAAAGTGTAAAATCCAGAAAGGCAGGACAGGCCATGGAGAACTGGTAGCCTTGTTATGCTGATGGGTGGGATGTAAATTGCCAACAGCCACTCTGGAGAAGTGTATGGTGTTTCCTGAAACATCTAAAAAACAAAGCAACAGAGCCTAGGGCACTTCCACTTATGGTCCTATAGCTTAGGGAAATTAAAATCAAAAAGACACAGCCACCCCAAAGTTTGGGATGGCTCCGTTTACAAGAACCTCGTTTACGGTACAAGTTCAATATCACAGAAAGCGAAAAATGGATAAAGTAGTTGTGGTACTTACGTACAATGCAATATCACTCAGCAATGAAATCTATGTCATCAGGCCCGTAGCAGCATAATGAGTGGATTCAGTTACGATGATTCTAAGTGAAATAAGTCACACAGAAAATGAAACATCATAAGATACCACTAATACACGGAATGTAAACTTGGCTACACAGGACCTGAATTACAAAACAGAACAGGGTCTCAAATGAAGAATATCAACTTATGCTTGCGTAAGGGGAAAGGTGAGTTGGGGGGCTGCATAAAACCAGAGATTGAAATTAGCACAGATACCGTTCCATAAGCCAAATATGTAATAGACGAGAGCTACTCCATGCTCAGCGAAGTGGACTCAACACCCCATATTAAATGCCTAAGAATATACCTGTCTAGTAAGAATCTTAAAACCTATGGATTCATATGTCTCTGAAAGAGAATCAAGCATGTGTACAGCAGCATAAACGCAGCAGTGATAGGCTTGTTGAGGTTCGGTGAGCAAATGCAGACCCTTTGAAGTCATATTGCATGGTACCCATTCCATGGGTCTTAACTCTCCAGGTTTAAGGGATTCTTCTTTCAGCTAAAACATGCATGAGGCACCCAGAGTATGATCCACCGTGTGATCGGGAAACGTGTTCAAATGTGTCTCAGTTTTCGTCCCCTGGTACTCGGGTGCAACATTCCAGACGCTTTACTAACACTCTCCCCACTTGGATAGTCAGTGCTTTTAAACTCCTGTTTGGCCCAGTTTGCAATTTCTGCGGAAAATGAACAGGAATAGGGAGAACCAATGAGAGACTAGCTGGAGGTGTCTGGACGGGCAAATTTAACTCTCATTTCCCACCAGGAAGTGGAATTAACCAAAGGCTCAACGTGCCGTGCCGGAACCACCCTAGGGCCTGAAGCAATCATGCGGTGTTGCGGCCAGCCCACAAGAAAGCGAGTTGAAGAAAGGAGCTCAGTGGCACTGTAATTCACAAACCTGCAGAGTTATAAATGACAGCTATCGTCCAAAAATATATTGAAGTAAGGCTGCCAAGAGGACTTGAATGTGGGGCAGAATTGCAGGAAACCGATTTCAGGAGGTAGACTGGAATTGCATATAAAGCATAGGAAAAGAGGCAGAACGTCCACAATGATGCACTTGGCCAAAAAGGGCGTATGCGTTTTTTCCTGAATATATTCAGGAAAAAACGCATATGCCATTTTTGGCCAACCAAGCAAGCTTCCAAAGGAAATCTGCACTGAAATGAAGTCTCACTGCCCCCCGGTAAAAAGGGCCATCTGAAAAAAGTGTAAAATCCAGAAAGGCGGGACAGGCCATGGAGAACAGGGAGCCTTGTTATGCTGATGGGCGGGATGTAAATTGCCAACAGCCACTCTGGAGAAGTGTATGGTGTTTCCTGAAACATCTAAAAAACAAAGCAACGGAGCCTAGGGCACTTCCACTTATGGTCCTATAGCTTAGGGAAATTAAAATCAAAAAGACACAGCCACCCGAAAGTTTGGGACGGCTCTGTTTACAACAACCTCGTTTACGGTACAGGTTCAATATCAAAGAAAGCGAAAAATGGATAAAGAAGTTGTGGTACTTACGTACAATGCAATATCACTCAACAATGAAATCTATGTCATCAGGCCCGTAGCAGCATAATGAGTGGATTCAGGTACGATGCTTCTAAGTGAAATAAGTCAGACAGAAAAAGAAACATCATAAGATATCACTAATACACGGAATGTAAACTTGGCAACACAGGAACTGAATTACAAAACAGAACAGGGTCTCAAATGTAGAAAACCAACTTATGCTTGCTTAAGGGGAAAGGTGAGTTGGGGTGCTGCATAAAACCAGAGATTGAAATTAGCACAGATACCGTTCCATAAGCCAAATATGTAATAGACAAGAGCTACTCCTTGCTCAACGAAGTGGACTCAACACCCCATATTAAACGCCTAAGAATATACCTGACTAGAAAGAATCTGAAAATCTATGGATTTATATGTCTCCAAAAGATAATCAAGCGTGTGTACAGTGACATATACGCAACAGTGATAGGATGGGTGAGGTTCTGTGAGCAAATGCAGACCCTTTGAAGTCATATTGCATGGTACCCATTCCATGGGTCTCAACTCTCCAGGTTTAAGGGATTGTTCCTTCAGCTAAAACATGCATGTGGAACCCAGAGTATGATCCACCGTGTGATCGGGAAACGTGTTCAAATGTGTCTCAGTTTTCGTCCCCTGGTACTCGGGTGCAACATTCCAGACGCTTTACTAACACTCTCCCCACTTGGAGAGTCAGTGCCTTTAACCTCCTGTTTGGCCCAGTTTGCAATTTCTGCGTAAGATGGACAGGAATAGGGAGAACCAATGAGAGACTAGCCGGAGGTGTCTGGACGGGCAAATTTAACTCTCATTTCCCACCAGGAAGAGGAATTAACCAAAGGCTCAATGTGCCATTCCGGAACCACACTAGGGCCTGTAGCAATCCTGTAGTGTTGCGGCAAGCTCACAAGAAAGCGAGTTGAAGAAAGGAGCTCAGGGGCACTGTAATTCACAAAACTTCAGAGTTATAAATGACAGCTATCGTCCAAAAATATATTGAAGTAAGGCTGCCAAGAGGACTTGAAAGCGGGGCAGAATTGCAGGAAACCAATTTCAGGAGGTAGACTGGAATTGCATGTAAAGCATAGGAAAAGAAGCAGAACGCCCACAATGATGCACTTGGCCAAAGGGGCGTATGCGTTTTTTCCTGAATATATTCAGGAAAACATGCATACGCCCTTTTTGGCCAACCAAGCAAGCTTGCAAAGGAAATCTGCACTACAATGAAGTCTCACTGGCCCCTGGTCAAAAGGGCCATATGAAAAAAGTGTAAAATCCAGAAAGGCAGGACAGGCCATGGAGAACTGGGAGCCTTGTTATGCTGATGGGCGGGATGTAAATTGCCAACAGCCACTCTGGAGAAGTGTATGGTGTTTCCTGAAACATCTAAAAAACAAAGCAACAGAGCCTAGGGCACTTCCACTTATGGTACTATAGGTAGGGAAATTAAAATCAAAAAGACACAGCCACCGCAAAATTTGGGACGGCTCTGTTTACAAGAACCTTGTTTACGGTACAAGTTCATTATCACAGAAAGCGAAAAATGGATAAAGATGATGTGGTACTTACGTACAATGCAATATCAGTCAGCAATGAAATCTATGTCATCAGGCCTGTAGCAGCATAACGAGTGGATTCAGGTACGATGATTCTAAGTGAAATAAGTCACAGAGAAAAAGAAACATCAGAAGGTATCACTACTAAACGGAATGTAAACGTGGCTACACAGGAACTGAATTACAAAACAGAACAGGGTCTCAAATGTAGAAAACCAACTTATGCTTGCTTAATGGGAAAGGTGAGTTGGGGAGCTGCATAAAACCAGAGATTGAAATTAGCACAGATACCGTTCCATAAGCCTAATATGTAATAGACAAGAGCTACTGCTTGCTCAACAAAGTGGACTCAACACCCCATATTAAATGCCTAAGAATATACCTGACAAGTAAGAATCTTAAAACTTATGGATTGATATGTCTCCGAAAGAGAATCAAGCATGTGTACAGCGGCATAAATGCAGCAGTGATAGGATTGGTGAGGTTCGGTGAGCAAATGTAGACCCTTTGAAGTCAGATTGCATGGTACCCATGCCATGGGTCTCAACTCTCCAGGTTTAAGGGATTCTTCCTTTGGCTAAAACATGCATGTGGAACCCAGAGTATGAACCACAGTATGTTCGGGAAACGTGTTCAAATGTGTCTCAGTTTACGTTCCATGGTTCACGGGCGCAACATTCCAGATGCTTTACTAACACTCTCCCCACTTGGAGAGTCAGTGCCTTTAACCTCCTGTTTGGCCCAGTTTGCAATTTCTGCGGAAAATGAACAGGAATAGGGAGAACCAATGAGAGACTAGCTGGAGGTGTCTGGACGGGCAAATTTAACTCTCATTTCCCACCAGGAAGAGGAATTAACCAAAGGCTCAGCGTGCCATGCCAGAACCACACTAGGGACTGAAGCAATCCTGTGGTGTTGGGGCCAGCTCACAAGAAAGCGAGTTGAAGGAAGGAGCTCAGTGGCACTGTAATTCAGAAACCTGCAGAGTTATAAATGACAGCTATCGTCCAAAAATATATTGAAGTAAGGCTGCCAAGAGGACTTGAAAGTGGGGCAGAATTGCAGGAAACCGATTTCAGGAGGTAGACTGGAATTGCATATAAAGCATAGGAAAAGAGGCAGAACGTCCACAATGATGCACTTGGCCAAAAAGGGCGTATGCGTTTCTTCCTGAATATATTCAGGAAAAAACGCATACGCAATTTTTGGCCAACCAAGCAAGCTTCCAAAGGAAATCTGCACTGAAATGAAGTCTCACTGCCCCCCGGTAAAAAGGGCCATCTGAAAAAAGTGTAAAATCCAGAAAGGCGGGACAGGACATGGAGAACAGGGAGACTTGTTATGCTGATTGGCGGGATGTTAATTGCCAACAGCCACTCTGGAGAAGTGTATGGTGTTTCCTGAAACATCCAAAAAACAAAGCAACAGAGCCTAGGGCACTTCCACTTATGGTCCTATAGCTTAGGGAAATTAAAATCAACAAGACACAGCCACCCAAAAGTTTGGGACGGCTCTGTTTACAAGAACCTCGTTTACAGTACAAGTTCAATATCGCAGAAAGCGAAAAATGGATAAAGAAGTTGTGGTACTTACGAACAATGCTATATCACTCAGCAATGAAATCTATATCATCAGGCCCGTAGCAGCATAATGAGTAGATTCAGGTACGATGATTCTAAGTGAAATAAGTCACACAGAAAAAGAAACATCATAAGGTATCCCTACTACACGGAATGTAACTTGGCTACACAGGAACTGAATTACAAAACAGAATAGGGTCTCAAATGTAGAAAACCAACTTATGCTTGCTTAAGGGGAAAGGTGAGTTGGGGTGCTGCATAAAACCAGAGATTGAAATTAGCACAGATACCGTTCCATAAGCCAAATATGTAATAGACAAGAGCTACTCCTTGCTCAACAAAGTGCACTGAACACCCCATATTAAACGCCTAAGAATATACCAGACTAGTAAGAATCTTAAAACCTATGGATTTATATGTCTCTGAAAGAGAATCAAGCATGTGTACAGCGGCATAAACGCAGCAGTGATAGGATTGGTGAGGTTCGGTGAGCAAATGCAGACCCTTTGAAGTCATATTGCATGGTACCCATTCCATGGGTCTCAACTCTCCAGGTTTAAGGGATTCTTCCTTCAGCTAAAACATGCATGTGGACCCCAGAGTATGATCCACCGTGTGACCGGGAACCGTGTTCAAATGTGTCTCAGTTTTCGTCCCCTGGTACTCGGGTGCAACATTCCAGATGCTTTACTAACACTCGCCCCACTTGGAGAGTCAGTGCCTTTAACCTCCTGTTTGCCCCAGTTTGCAATTTCTGCGGAAAATGAACACGAATAGGGGAACCAATGAGAGACTAGCTGGAGGTATCTGGACGGGCAAATTTAACTCTCATTTCCCACCAGGAAGTGGAATTAACCAAAGGCTCTGCATGCCATGCCGGAACCACACTAGGGCCTGAACCAATCCTGCGGTGTTGCGGCCAGCTCACAAGAAAGCGAGTTGAAGAAAGGAGCTCAGGGACACTGTAGTTCACAAACCTGCAGAGTTATAAATGACAGCTATCGTCCAAAAATATATTGAAGTAAGGCTGCCAAGAGGACTTGAAAGCGGGGCAGAATTGCAGGAAACCGATTTCAGGAGGTAGACTGGAATTGCATGTAAAGCATAGGAAAAGAGGCAGAACGTCCACAATGATGCACTTGGCAAAAAAGGACATATGCGTTTAATCCTGAATATATTCAGGAAAAAACGCATACGCCCTTTTTGGCCAACCAAGCAAGCTTGCAAAGGAAATCTGCACTAAAATGAAGTCTCCCTGCCCCCCGGTTAAAAGGGCCATCTGAAAAAAGTGTAAAATCCAGAAAGGAAGGACAGGCCATGGAGACCTGGGAGCCTCGTTATGCTGATGGGCGGGATGTAAATTGCCAACAGCCACTGTGGAGAAGTGTATGGTGTTTCCTGAAACATCTAGAAAACAAAGCAACAGAGCCTAGGTCACTTCCACTTATGGTCCTATAGCTTAGGGAAATTAAAATCAAAAAGACACAGCCACCCCAAAGTTTGGGACGGCTCTGTTTACAAGAACCTCGTTTACGGTACAAGTTCAATATCACAGAAAGCGAAAAATGGATAAAGAAGTTGTGGTACTTACGTACAATGCAATATCACTCAGCAATGAAATCTATGTCATCAGGCACGTAGCAGCATAATGAGTGGACTCAGGTACGATGATTGTAAGTGAAATAAGTCACACAGAAAAAGAAACATCATAAGATATCACTACTACACGGAATGTAAAGTTGGCTACACAGGAACTGAATTACAAAACAGAACAGGGTCTCAAATGTAGAAAACCAACTTATGCTTGCTTAAGGGGAAAGGTGAGTTGGGGTGCTGCATAAAACCAGAGATTGAAATTAGCACAGATACCGTTCCATAAGCCAAATATGTAATAGACAAGAGCTACTCCTTGCTCAAAGAAGTGGACTCAACACCCCATATTAAACGCCTAAGAATATACCTGACTAGAAAGAATCTGAAAACCTATGGATTTATATGTCTCCGAAAGAGAATCAAGCGTGTGTACAGCGGCCTAAACGCAGCAGTGATAGGATTGGTGAGGTTCTGTGAGCAAATGCAGACCCTTTGAAGTCATATTGCATGGTACCCATTCCATGGGTCTCAACTCTCCAGGTTTAAGGGATTCTTCCTTCAGCTAAAACATGCATGTGGAACCCAGAGTATGATCCACCGTGTGATCGGGAAACGTGTTCAAATGTGTCTCAGGTTTCGTCCCCTGGTACTCGGGTGCAACATTCCAGATGCGTTACTAACACTCTCCCCACTTGGAGAGCCAGTGCCTTTAACCTCCTGTTTGGCCAAGTTTGCAATTTCTGCGGAAGATGAACAGGAATAGGGAGAACCAATGTGAGACTAGCTGGAGGTTTCTGGACGGGCAAATTTAACTCTCATTTCCCACCAGGAAGAGGAATTAACCAAAGGCTCAGGGTGCCGTGGCGGAACCACACTAGGGCCTGAAGCAATCCTGCGGTGTTGCGGACTGCTCACAAGAAAGCGAGTTGAAGAAAGGAGCTCAGGGGCACTGTAATTCACAAACCTGCCGAGTTATAAATGACAGCTATCGTCCAAAAATATATTGAAGTAAGGCTGCCAAGAGGACTTGAAAGTGGGGCAGAATTGCAGGAAACGGATTTCAGGAGGTAGACTGGAATTGCATTTAAAGCATAGGAAAAGAGGCAGAACGTCCACAATGATGCACTAGGCCAAAAAGGGCATATGCGTTTTTTTCTGAATATATTCAGGAAAAAACTCATACGCACATTTTGGCCAACCAAGCAAGCTTGCAAAGGAGACTGCACTACAATGAAGTCTCACTGCCCCCCGGTCAACAGGGCCATCTGAAAAAAGTGTAAAATCCAGAAAGGCAGGACAGGCCATGCAGAAATGGCAGCCTTGTTATGCTGATGGGCGGGATGTAAGTTGCCAACACCCACTCTGGAGAAGTGTATGGTGTTTCCTGAAACATCTAAAAAACAAAGCAACAGAGCCTAGGGCACTTTCACTTATGGTCCTATAACTTAGGGAAATTAAAATAAAAAAGACACAGCCACCCCAAAGTTTGGAACGGCTCTGTTTACAAGAACCTCGTTTTCGGTACAAGTTCAATATCGCAGAAAGCGATAAATGGATAAAGAAGTTGAGGTACTTACGTCCAATGCAATATCACTCAGCAATGAAATCTATGACATCAGGCCCGTAACAGCATAATGAGTGGATTCAGGTCCGATGATTCTAAGCGAAATAAGTCACACTAGAAAAGAAATATCATAAGATATCACTACTACACGGAATGTAAACTTGGCTACACAGGAACTGCATTACAAAACAGAACAGGGTCTCAAATGTAGAAAACCAACTTATGCTTGCTTAAGGGGAATGGTGAGTTGGGGTGCTGTATGAAACCAGAGATTGAAATTGGCACAGATACCGTTCCATAAGCCAAATATGTAATAGACAAGAGCTACTCCTTGTTCAACGAAGTGGACTCAAGACGCCATATTAAACGCCTAAAAATATACCTGACTAGTAAGAATCTTAAAACCTATGGATTTATATGTCTCCGAAAGAGAATCAAGCATGTGTACAGCGACATAAACACAGCAGTGATAGGATTGGTGAGGTTCGGTGAGCAAATGCAGACCCTTTGAAGTCATATTGCATGGTACCCATTCCATGGGTCTCAACTCTCCTGGTTTAAGGGATTCTTCCTTCAGCTAAAACATGCATTTGGAACCCAGAGTATGATCCACCGTGTGATCGGGAAACGTGTTCAAATGTGTCTCAGTTTTCGTCCCCTGGTACTCGGGTGCAACATTCCAGACGCTTTACTAACACTCTCCCCACTTGGAGAGTCAGTGCCTTTAACCTCCTGTTTGGCCCAGTTTGCAATTTCTGCGGAAGATGAACAGCAATAGGGAGAACCAATGAGAGACTAGCTGGAGGTGTCTGGACGGGCAAATTTAACTCTCATTTCCCACCAGGAAGAGGAATTAACCAAAGGCTCAGCGTGCCATGCCGGAACCACACTAGGGCCTGAAGCAATCCTGCAGTGTTGCTGTCCGCTCAAAAGAAAGCGAGTTGAAGAAAGGAGCTCAGGGGCACTGTCATTCACAAACCTGCAGAGTTATAAATGACAGGTATTGTCCAAAAATATATTGAAGTAAGGCTGCCAGGAGGACTTGAAAGCGGGGCAGAATTGCAGGAAACCGATTTCAGGAGGTAGACTGGAATTGCATGTAAAGCATAGGAAAAGAGGCAGAACGTCCACAATGATGCACTTGGCCAAAGGGGCGTATGCGTTTTTTCCTGAATATATTCAGAAAAAAACGCATACGCCCTTTTTGGCCAACCAAGCAAGTTTGCGAAGGAAATCTGCACTACAATGAAGTCTCACTGCCCCCCGGTCAAAAGGGCCATCTGAAAAAAGTGTAAAATCCAGAGAGGCAGGACAGACCATGGAGAACTGGGAGCCTTGTTATGCTGATGGGCGGGATGTAAATTGCCAACAGCCACTCTGGAGAAGTGTATGGTGTTTCCTGAAACATCTAGAAAACAAAGCAACAGAGCCTAGGTCACTTCCACTTATGGTCCTATAGCTTAGGGAAATTAAAATCAAAAAGACACAGCCACCCCAAAGTTTGGGACGGCTCTGTTTACAAGAACCTCGTTTACAGTACAAGTTCAATATCACAGAAAGCGAAAAATGGATAAGAAGTTGTGGTACTTACGTACAATGCAATATCACTCAGCAATGAAATCTATGTCATCAGGCACGTAGCAGCATAATGAGTGGACTCAGGTACAATGATTGTAAGTGAAATAAGTCACACAGAAAAAGAAACATCATAAGATATCACTAATGCACGGAATGTAAAGTTGGCTACACAGGACCTGAATTACAAAACAGAACAGGGTCTCAAATGTAGAAAACCAACTTATGCTTCCTTAAGGGGAAAGGTGAGTTGGGGTGCTGCATAAAACCAGAGATTGAAATGAGCACAGATACCGTTCCATAAGCCAAATATGTAATAGACAAGAGCTACTCCTTGCTCAACGAAGTGGACTCAACACCCCATATTAAACGCTAAGAATATACCTGACTAGAAAGAATCAGAAAACCTATGGATTTATATGTCTCCGAAAGAGAATCAAGCGTGTGTACAGCGGCCTAAACACAGCAGTGATAGGATTGGTGAGGTTCTGTGAACAAATGCAGACCCTTTGAAGTCATATTGCATGGTACCCATTCCATGGGTCTCAACTCTCCAGGTTTAAGGGATTCTTCCTTCAGCTAAAACATGCATGTGGAACCCAGAGTATGATCCACCGTGTGATCGGAATACGTGTTTAATGTGTCTCAGTTTTTGTCCCCTGGTACTCGGGTACAACATTCCAGACGCGTTACTAACACTCTCCCCACTTGGAGAGTCAGTGCCTTTAACCTCCTGTTTGGCCAAGTTTGCAATTTCTGCGTAAGATGAACAGGAATAGGGAGAACCAATGAGAGACTAGCTGGAGGTGTCTGGACGGGCAAATTTAAGTCTCATTTCCGACAAGGAAGAGGAATTAACCAAAGGCTCAGTGTGCCGTGCTGGAACCACACTAGGGCCTGTAGCAATCCTGCAGTGTTGCGGCCAGCTCACAAGAAAGCGAGTTGAAGAAAGGAGCTCAGGGGCACTGTAATTCACAAACCTGCAGAGTTATAAATGACAGCTATCGTCCAAAAATATATTGAAGTAAGGCTGCCAAGAGGACTTGAAAGCGGGGCAGAATTGCAGGAAACCGATTTCAGGAGGTAGACAGGAATTGCAATGAAAACATATGAAAAGAGGCAGAACGTCGACAATGATGCACTTGGCCAAAAAGTGCGTATGCGTTTTTTCCTGAATATATTCAGGAAGAAACGCATACGCCCTTTCTGGCCAACCAAGCAAGCTTGCAAAGGAAATCTGCACTACAACAAAGTCTCACTTCCCCCCGGTCAAAAGGGCCATCTGAAAAAAGTGTAAAATCCAGAAAGGCAGGACAGGCCATGGAGAACTGGGAGCCTTGTTATGCTGATGGGCGGGATGTAAATTGCCAACAGCCACTCTGGAGAAGTGTATGGTGTTTCCTGAAACATCCAAAGAACAAAGCAACAGAGCCTAGGGCACTTCCACTTATGGTCCTATAGCTTAGGGAAATTAAAATCAATAAGACACAGCCACCCCAAAGTTTCGGACAGCTCTGTTTACAAGAACCTCATTTACGGTACAAGTTCAATATCGCAGAAAGCGAAATATGGATAAAGAAGTTGTGGTCCTTACGTACAATGCAATATCACTCAGCAATGAAATCTATGTCATCAGGCCAGTAGGAGCATAATGAGTGGATTCAGGTACAATGATTCTAAGTGAAATAAGTCACACAGAAAAAGAAACATCATAAGATATCACTAATACACGGAATGTAAACTTGGCTACACAGGAACTGAATTACAAAACAGAACAGGGGCTCAAATGTAGAAAAGCAACTTATGCTTGCTTAAGGGGAAAGGTGAGTTGGGGTGCTGCATAAAACCAGAGATTGAAATTAGCACAGATACCGTTCCATAAGCCAAATATGTAATAAACAAGAGCTACTCCTTGCTCAACGAAGTAGACTCAACACCCCATATTAAACGCCTAAGAATATACCTGACTAGTAAGAATCTGAAAACCTATGGATTTATATGTCTCTGAAAGAGAATCAAGCGTGTGTACAGCGGCATAAACGCAGCAGTTATAGGAATGGTGAGGTTCGGTGAGCAAATGCAGACCCTTTGAAGTCATATTGCATGGTACCCATTCCATGTGTCTCACCTCCCAGGTTTAAGGGATTCTTCCCTCAGCTAAAACATGTATGTGGGACCCAGAGTATGATCCATCATGTGACAGGGAAATGTGTTCAAATATGTCTCAGTTTTCGTCCCCTGGTTCTTGGGTGCAACATTCCAGACTGTTTACTAAAACTCTCCCCAGTTGGAGAGTCAGTGCCTTTAACCTCCTGTTTGGACCAGTTTGAAATTTCTGTGAAAGATGAACAGGAATAGGGAGAACCAATGAGAGACTAGCTGCAGGTGTCAGGACAGGCAAATGTAACTCTCATTTCCGACGAGGAAAAGGAAATAACCAAAGGCGCAGCGTGCCATGCCGGAACCACACTAGGGCCTGTAGCAATCCTGCGGTGTTGCGGCAAGCTTACAAGAAAGCGAATTGAAGAAAGGAGCTCAGGGGCACTGTCATTCACAGAACTGCAGAGTTATAAATGACAGCTATCGTCCAAAAATATATTGAAGTAAGGCTGCCAAGAGGACTTGAAAGCGGGGCAGAATTGCAGGAAACCGATTTCAGGAGGTAGACTGGAATTGCATGTAAAGCATAGGAAAAGAGGCAGAATGCCCACAAAGATGCACTTGGCCAAAGGGGCGTATGCGTTTTTTCCTGAATATATTCAGGAAAAAACGCATACGCCCTTTTTGGCCAACCAAGCAAGCTTGCGAAGGAAATCTGCACTACAATGAAGTCTCACTGACCCACGGTCAAAAGGGCCATCTGAAAAAAGTGTAAAATCCAGAGGGGCAGGACAGGCCATGGAGAACTGGGAGCCTTTTGATGCTGATGGGTGGGATGTAAACTGCCAACAGCCACTCTGGGGAAGTGTATGGTGTTTCCTGAAACATCTAAAAAACAAACCAACAGAGCCTAGGCCACTTCCACTTATCGTCCTATAGCTTAGGGAAATTAAAATAAAAAAGACACAGCCACCCCAATGTTTGGGACGGCTCTGTTTACAAGAACCTCGTTTACAGTACAAGTTCAATATCACAGAAAGCGAAAAATGGATGAAGAGTTTGTGGTACTTACGTACAATGCAATATCACTCAGCAATGACATCTATGTCATCAGGCCCGTAGCAGCATAATGACTGGATTCAGGTACGATGATTCTAAGTGAAATAAGTCACACAGAAAAAGAAACATCATAAGATATCTCTAGTACACGGAATGAAAACTTGGCTACACAGGAACTGAATTACAAAACAGAACAGGGTCTCAAATATAGAAAAGCAACTTATGCTTGCTTAAGGGGAAAGGTGACTTGGGGTGCTGCATAAAACCAGAGATTCAAATGAGCACAGATACCGTTCCATAAGCCAAATATGTAATAGACAAGAGCTACTCCTTGCTCAACGAAGTGGACACAACACCCCATATTAAACGCCTAAGAATATACCTGACTAGTAAGAATCTTAAAACCTATGGATTTATATGTCTCCGAAAGAGAATCAAGCGTGTTTACAGCGGCCTAAACGCAGCAGTGATAGGATTGGTGAGGTTCGGTGAGCAAATGCAGACCCTTTGAAGTCATATTGCATGGTACCCATTCCATGGGTCTCAACTCTCCAGGTTTAAGGGATTCTTCCTTCAGCAAAAACATGCATGTGGAACCCAGAGTATGATCCACCGTGTGATCGGGAAACGTGTTCAAATGTGTCTCAGTTTTCGTCCCCTGGTACTCGGGTGCAACATTCCAGACGCTTTACTAACACTCTCCCCACTTGGAGAGTCAGTGCCTTTAACCTCCTGTTTGGCCCAGTTTGCAATTTCTGCGTAAGATGGACAGGAATAGGGAGAAGCAATGAGAGACTAGCCGGAGGTGTCTGGACGGGCAAATTTAACTCTCATTTCCCACCAGGAAGAGGAATTAACCAAAGGCTCAATGTGCCATTCCGGAACCACACTAGAGCCTGTAGCAATCCTGCAGTGTTGCGGCAAGGTTACAAGAAAGCGAGTTGAAGAAAGGAGCTCAGGGGCACTGTAATTCACAAACCTGCAGAGTTATAAATGACAGCTATCGTCCAAAAATATATTGAAGTAAGGCTGCCAAGAGGACTTGAAAGCGGGGCAGAATTGCAGGAAACCAATTTCAGGAGGTAGACTGGAATTGCATGTAAAGCATAGGAAAAGAGGCAGAATGCCCACAATGATGCACTTGGCCAAAGGGGCGTATGCGTTTAATCCTGAATATATTCAGGAAAACACGCATACGCCCTTTTTGGCCAACCAAGCAAGCTTGCAAAGGAAATCTGCACTACAATGAAGTCTCACTTCCCCCCGTTCAAAAGGGCCATCTGAACAAAGTGTAAAATCCAGAAAGGCAGGACAGGCCATGGAGAACTGGGAGCCTTTTGATGCTGATGGGTGGGATGTAAACTGCCAACAGCCACTCTGGGGAAGTGTATGGTGTTTCCTGAAACATCTAAAAAACAAAGCAACAGAGCCTAGGCCACTTCCACTTATGGTCCTATAGCTTAGGGAAATTAAAATCAAAAAGACACAGCCACCCCAATGTTTGGGACGGCTCTGTTTACAAGAACCTCGTTTAAGGTACAAGTTCAATATCACAGAAAGCGAAAAATGGATAAAGAAGTTGTGGTACTTACGTACAATGCAATATCACTCAGCAATGAAATCTATGTCATCAGGCACGTAGCAGCATAATGAGTGGACTCAGGTACGATGATTGTAAGTGAAATAAGTCACACAGAAAAAGAAACATCATAAGATATCACTACTACACGGAATGTAAAGTTGGCTACACAGGAACTGAATTACAAAACAGAACAGGGTCTCAAATGTAGAAAACCAACTTATGCTTGCTTAAGGGGAAAGGTGAGTTGGGGTGCTGCATAAAACCAGAGATTGAAATTAGCACAGATACCGTTCCATAAGCCAAATATGTAATAGACAAGAGCTACTCCTTGCTCAAAGAAGTGGACTCAACACCCCATATTAAACGCCTAAGAATATACCTGACTAGAAAGAATCTGAAAACCTATGGATTTATATGTCTCCGAAAGAGAATCAAGCGTGTGTACAGCGGCCTAAACGCAGCAGTGATAGGATTGGTGAGGTTCTGTGAGCAAATGCAGACCCTTTGAAGTCATATTGCATGGTACCCATTCCATGGGTCTCAACTCTCCAGGTTTAAGGGATTCTTCCTTCAGCTAAAACATGCATGTGGAACCCAGAGTATGATCCACCGTGTGATCGGGAAACGTGTTCAAATGTGTCTCAGTTTTCGTCCCCTGGTACTCGGGTGCAACATTCCAGACGCTTTACTAACACTCTCCCCACTTGGAGAGTCAGTGCCTTTAACCTCCTGTTTGGCCCAGTTTGCAATTTCTGCGGAAGATGAACAGGAATAGGGAGAACCAATGAGAGACTAGCTGGAGGTGTCTGGACGGGCAAATTTAACTCTCATTTCCCACCATGAAGTGGAATTAACCAAAGGCTCAATGTGCCGTGCTGGAGCCACACTAGGGCCTGTAGCAATCCTGCAGTGTTGCTGCCCGCTCAAAAGAAAGCGAGTTAAAAAAAGGAGCTGAGGGGCACTGTAATTCACAAACCTGCAGAGTTATAAATGACAGGTATTGTCCAAAAATATATTGAAGTAAGGCTGCCAAGAGGACTTGAAAGCGGGGCAGAATTGCAGGAAACCGATTTCAGGAGGTAGACTGGAATTGCATGTAAAGCATAGGAAAAGAGGCAGAACGTCCACAATGATGCACTTGGCCAAAGGGGCGTATGCGTTTTTTCCTGAATATATTCAGAAAAAAACGCATACGCCCTTTTTGGCCAACCAAGCAAGTTTGCGAAGGAAATCTGCACTACAATGAAGTCTCACTGCCCCCCGGTCAAAAGGGCCATCTGAAAAAAGTGTAAAATCCAGAGAGGCAGGACAGACCATGGAGAACTGGGAGCCTTGTTATGCTGATGGGCGGGATGTAAATTGCCAACAGCCACTCTGGAGAAGTGTATGGTGTTTCCTGAAACATCTAGAAAACAAAGCAACAGAGCCTAGGTCACTTCCACTTATGGTCCTATAGCTTAGGGAAATTAAAATCAAAAAGACACAGCCACCCCAAAGTTTGGGACGGCTCTGTTTACAAGAACCTCGTTTACAGTACAAGTTCAATATCACAGAAAGCGAAAAATGGATAAAGAAGTTGTGGTACTTACGTACAATGCAATATCACTCAGCAATGAAATCTATGTCATCAGGCACGTAGCAGCATAATGAGTGGACTCAGGTACAATGATTGTAAGTGAAATAAGTCACACAGAAAAAGAAACATCATAAGATATCACTAATACACGGAATGTAAAGTTGGCTACACAGGAACTGAATTACAAAACAGAACAGGGTCTCAAATGTAGAAAACCAACTTATGCTTCCTTAAGGGGAATGGTGAGTTGGGGTGCTGCATAAAACCAGAGATTGAAATGAGCACAGATACCGTTCCATAAGCCAAATATGTAATAGACAAGAGCTACTCCTTGCTCAACGAAGTGGACTCAACACCCCATATTAAACGCCTAAGAATATACCTGACTAGAAAGAATCAGAAAACCTATGGATTTATATGTCTCCGAAAGAGAATCAAGCGTGTGTACAGCGGCCTAAACGCAGCAGTGATAGGATTGGTGAGGTTCTGTGAGCAAATGCAGACCCTTTGAAGTCATATTGCATGGTACCCATTCCATGGGTCTCAACTCTCCAGGTTTAAGGGATTCTTCCTTCAGCTAAAACATGCATGTGGAACCCAGAGTATGATCCACCGTGTGATCGGAATACGTGTTTAATGTGTCTCAGTTTTTGTCCCCTGGTACTCGGGTACAACATTCCAGACGCGTTACTAACACTCTCCCCACTTGGAGAGTCAGTGCCTTTAAACTCCTGTTTGGCCAAGTTTGCAATTTCTGCGTAAGATGAACAGGAATAGGGAGAACCAATGAGAGACTAGCTGGAGGTGTCTGGACGGGCAAATTTAAGTCTCATTTCCGACAAGGAAGAGGAATTAACCAAAGGCTCAGTGTGCCGTGCTGGAACCACACTAGGGCCTGTAGCAATCCTGCAGTGTTGCGGCCAGCTCACAAGAAAGCGAGTTGAAGAAAGGAGCTCAGGGGCACTGTAATTCACAAACCTGCAGAGTTATAAATGACAGCTATCGTCCAAAAATATATTGAAGTAAGGCTGCCAAGAGGACTTGAAAGCGGGGCAGAATTGCAGGAAACCGATTTCAGGAGGTAGACAGGAATTGCAATGAAAACATATGAAAAGAGGCAGAACGTCGACAATGATGCACTTGGCCAAAAAGTGCGTATGCGTTTTTTCCTGAATATATTCAGGAAGAAACGCATACGCCCTTTCTGGCCAACCAAGCAAGCTTGCAAAGGAAATCTGCACTACAACAAAGTCTCACTTCCCCCCGGTCAAAAGGGCCATCTGAAAAAAGTGTAAAATCCAGAAAGGCAGGACAGGCCATGGAGAACTGGGAGCCTTGTTATGCTGATGGGCGGGATGTAAATTGCCAACAGCCACTCTGGAGAAGTGTATGGTGTTTCCTGAAACATCCAAAGAACAAAGCAACAGAGCCTAGGGCACTTCCACTTATGGTCCTATAGCTTAGGGAAATTAAAATCAATAAGACACAGCCACCCCAAAGTTTCGGACAGCTCTGTTTACAAGAACCTCATTTACGGTACAAGTTCAATATCGCAGAAAGCGAAATATGGATAAAGAAGTTGTGGTCCTTACGTACAATGCAATATCACTCAGCAATGAAATCTATGTCATCAGGCCAGTAGGAGCATAATGAGTGGATTCAGGTACAATGATTCTAAGTGAAATAAGTCACACAGAAAAAGAAACATCATAAGATATCACTAATACACGGAATGTAAACTTGGCTACACAGGAACTGAATTACAAAACAGAACAGGGGCTCAAATGTAGAAAAGCAACTTATGCTTGCTTAAGGGGAAAGGTGAGTTGGGGTGCTGCATAAAACCAGAGATTGAAATGAGCACAGATACCGTTCCATAAGCCAAATATGTAATAAACAAGAGCTACTCCTTGCTCAACGAAGTAGACTCAACACCCCATATTAAACGCCTAAGAATATACCTGACTAGTAAGAATCTGAAAACCTATGGATTTATATGTCTCTGAAAGAGAATCAAGCGTGTGTACAGCGGCATAAACGCAGCAGTTATAGGAATGGTGAGGTTCGGTGAGCAAATGCAGACCCTTTGAAGTCATATTGCATGGTACCCATTCCATGTGTCTCACCTCCCAGGTTTAAGGGATTCTTCCCTCAGCTAAAACATGTATGTGGGACCCAGAGTATGATCCATCATGTGACAGGGAAATGTGTTCAAATATGTCTCAGTTTTCGTCCCCTGGTTCTTGGGTGCAACATTCCAGACTGTTTACTAAAACTCACCCCAGTTGGAGAGTCAGTGCCTTTAACCTCCTGTTTGGACCAGTTTGAAATTTCTGTGAAAGATGAACAGGAATAGGGAGAACCAATGAGAGACTAGCTGCAGGTGTCAGGACAGGCAAATGTAACTCTCATTTCCGACGAGTAAAAGGAAATAACCAAAGGCGCAGCGTGCCATGCCGGAACCACACTAGGGCCTGTAGCAATCCTGCGGTGTTGCGGCAAGCTTACAAGAAAGCGAATTGAAGAAAGGAGCTCAGGGGCACTGTCATTCACAGAACTGCAGAGTTATAAATGACAGCTATCGTCCAAAAATATATTGAAGTAAGGCTGCCAAGAGGACTTGAAAGCGGGGCAGAATTGCAGGAAACCGATTTCAGGAGGTAGACTGGAATTGCATGTAAAGCATCGGAAAAGAGGCAGAATGCCCACAATGATGCACTTGGCCAAAGGGGCGTATGCGTTTTTTCCTGAATATATTCAGGAAAAAACGCATACGCCCTTTTTGGCCAACCAAGCAAGCTTGCGAAGGAAATCTACACTACAATGAAGTCTCACTTCCCCCCGTTCAAAAGGGCCATCTGAACAAAGTGTAAAATCCAGAAAGGCAGGACAGGCCATGGAGAACTGGGAGCCTTTTGATGCTGATGGGTGGGATGTAAACTGCCAACAGCCACTCTGGGGAAGTGTATGGTGTTTCCTGAAACATCTAAAAAACAAACCAACAGAGCCTAGGCCACTTCCACTTATCATCCTATAACTTAGGGAAATTAAAATAAAAAAGACACAGCCACCCCAATGTTTGGGACGGCTCTGTTTACAAGAACCTCGTTTACGGTACAAGTTCAATATCACAGAAAGCGAAAAATGGATGAAGAGTTTGTGGTACTTACGTACAATGCAATATCACTCAGCAATGACATCTATGTCATCAGGCCCGTAGCAGCATAATGAGTGGATTCAGGTACGATGATTCTAAGTGAAATAAGTCACACAGAAAAAGAAACATCATAAGATATCTCTAGTACACGGAATGAAAACTTGGCTACACAGGAACTGAATGACAAAACAGAACAGGGTCTCAAATATAGAAAAGCAACTTATGCTTGCTTAAGGGGAAAGGTGACTTGGGTGCTGCATAAAACCAGAGATTCAAATGAGCACAGATACCGTTCCATAAGCCAAATATGTAATAGACAAGAGCTACTCCTTGCTCAACGAAGTGGACACAACACCCCATATTAAACGCCTAAGAATATACCTGACTAGTAAGAATCTTAAAACCTATGGATTTATATGTCTCCGAAAGAGAATCAAGCGTGTGTACAGCGGCCTAAACGCAGCAGTGATAGGATTGGTGAGGTTCGGTGAGCAAATGCAGACCCTTTGAAGTCATATTGCATGGTACCCATTCCATGGGTCTCAACTCTCCAGGTTTAAGGGATTCTTCCTTCAGCAAAAACATGCATGTGGAACCCAGAGTATGATCCACCGTGTGATCGGGAAACGTGTTCAAATGTGTCTCAGTTTTCGTCCCCTGGTACTCGGGTGCAACATTCCAGACGCTTTACTAACACTCTCCCCACTTGGAGAGTCAGTGCCTTTAACCTCCTGTTTGGCCCAGTTTGCAATTTCTGCGTAAGATGGACAGGAATAGGGAGAAGCAATGAGAGACTAGCCGGAGGTGTCTGGACGGGCAAATTTAACTCTCATTTCCCACCAGGAAGAGGAATTAACCAAAGGCTCAATGTGCCATTCCGGAACCACACTAGAGCCTGTAGCAATCCTGCAGTGTTGCGGCAAGGTTACAAGAAAGCGAGTTGAAGAAAGGAGCTCAGGGGCACTGTAATTCACAAACCTGCAGAGTTATAAATGACAGCTATCGTCCAAAAATATATTGAAGTAAGGCTGCCAAGAGGACTTGAAAGCGGGGCAGAATTGCAGGAAACCAATTTCAGGAGGTAGACTGGAATTGCATGTAAAGCATAGGAAAAGAGGCAGAATGCCCACAATGATGCACTTGGCCAAAGGGGCGTATGCGTTTTTTCCTGAATATATTCAGGAAAACACGCATACGCCCTTTTTGGCCAAACAAGCAAGCTTGCAAAGGAAATCTGCACTACAATGAAGTCTCACTTCCCCCCCGTTCAAAAGGGCCATCTGAACAAAGTGTAAAATCCAGAAAGGCAGGACAGGCCATGGAGAACTGGGAGCCTTTTGATGCTGATGGGTGGGATGTAAACTGCCAACAGCCACTCAGGGGAAGTGTATGGTGTTTCCTGAAACATCTAAAAAACAAAGCAACAGAGCCTAGGCCACTTCCACTTATCGTCCTATAGCTTAGGGAAATTAAAATCAAAAAGACACAGCCACCCCAATGTTTGGGACGGCTCTGTTTACAAGAACCTCGTTTACGGTACAAGTTCAATATCACAGAAAGCGAAAAATGGATAAAGAAGTTGTGGTACTTACGTACAATGCAATATCACTCAGCAATGAAATCTATGTCATCAGGCCCGTAGCAGCATAATGACTGGATTCAGGTACGATGATTCTAAGTGAAATAAGTCACACAGAAAAAGAAACATCATAAGATATCACTAATACACGGAATGTAAACTTGGCTACACAGGAACTGAATTACAAAACAGAACAGGGGCTCAAATGTAGAAAAGCAACTTATGCTTGCTTAAGGGGAAAGGTGAGTTGGGGTGCTGCATAAAACCAGAGATTGAAATGAGCACAGATACCGTTCCATAAGCCAAATATGTAATAAACAAGAGCTACTCCTTGCTCAACGAAGTAGACTCAACACCCCATATTAAACGCCTAAGAATATACCTGACTAGTAAGAATCTGAAAACCTATGGATTTATATGTCTCTGAAAGAGAATCAAGCGTGTGTACAGCGGCATAAACGCAGCAGTTATAGGAATGGTGAGGTTCGGTGAGCAAATGCAGACCCTTTGAAGTCATATTGCATGGTACCCATTCCATGTGTCTCACCTCCCAGGTTTAAGGGATTCTTCCCTCAGCTAAAACATGTATGTGGGACCCAGAGTATGATCCATCATGTGACAGGGAAATGTGTTCAAATATGTCTCAGTTTTCGTCCCCTGGTTCTTGGGTGCAACATTCCAGACTGTTTACTAAAACTCACCCCAGTTGGAGAGTCAGTGCCTTTAACCTCCTGTTTGGACCAGTTTGAAATTTCTGTGAAAGATGAACAGGAATAGGGAGAACCAATGAGAGACTAGCTGCAGGTGTCAGGACAGGCAAATGTAACTCTCATTTCCGACGAGTAAAAGGAAATAACCAAAGGCGCAGCGTGCCATGCCGGAACCACACTAGGGCCTGTAGCAATCCTGCGGTGTTGCGGCAAGCTTACAAGAAAGCGAATTGAAGAAAGGAGCTCAGGGGCACTGTCATTCACAGAACTGCAGAGTTATAAATGACAGCTATCGTCCAAAAATATATTGAAGTAAGGCTGCCAAGAGGACTTGAAAGCGGGGCAGAATTGCAGGAAACCGATTTCAGGAGGTAGACTGGAATTGCATGTAAAGCATCGGAAAAGAGGCAGAATGCCCACAATGATGCACTTGGCCAAAGGGGCGTATGCGTTTTTTCCTGAATATATTCAGGAAAAAACGCATACGCCCTTTTTGGCCAACCAAGCAAGCTTGCGAAGGAAATCTACACTACAATGAAGTCTCACTTCCCCCCGTTCAAAAGGGCCATCTGAACAAAGTGTAAAATCCAGAAAGGCAGGACAGGCCATGGAGAACTGGGAGCCTTTTGATGCTGATGGGTGGGATGTAAACTGCCAACAGCCACTCTGGGGAAGTGTATGGTGTTTCCTGAAACATCTAAAAAACAAACCAACAGAGCCTAGGCCACTTCCACTTATCATCCTATAACTTAGGGAAATTAAAATAAAAAAGACACAGCCACCCCAATGTTTGGGACGGCTCTGTTTACAAGAACCTCGTTTACGGTACAAGTTCAATATCACAGAAAGCGAAAAATGGATGAAGAGTTTGTGGTACTTACGTACAATGCAATATCACTCAGCAATGACATCTATGTCATCAGGCCCGTAGCAGCATAATGAGTGGATTCAGGTACGATGATTCTAAGTGAAATAAGTCACACAGAAAAAGAAACATCATAAGATATCTCTAGTACACGGAATGAAAACTTGGCTACACAGGAACTGAATGACAAAACAGAACAGGGTCTCAAATATAGAAAAGCAACTTATGCTTGCTTAAGGGGAAAGGTGACTTGGGTGCTGCATAAAACCAGAGATTCAAATGAGCACAGATACCGTTCCATAAGCCAAATATGTAATAGACAAGAGCTACTCCTTGCTCAACGAAGTGGACACAACACCCCATATTAAACGCCTAAGAATATACCTGACTAGTAAGAATCTTAAAACCTATGGATTTATATGTCTCCGAAAGAGAATCAAGCGTGTGTACAGCGGCCTAAACGCAGCAGTGATAGGATTGGTGAGGTTCGGTGAGCAAATGCAGACCCTTTGAAGTCATATTGCATGGTACCCATTCCATGGGTCTCAACTCTCCAGGTTTAAGGGATTCTTCCTTCAGCAAAAACATGCATGTGGAACCCAGAGTATGATCCACAGTGTGATCGGGAAACGTGTTCAAATGTGTCTCAGTTTTCGTCCCCTGGTACTCGGGTGCAACATTCCAGACGCTTTACTAACACTCTCCCCACTTGGAGAGTCAGTGCCTTTAACCTCCTGTTTGGCCCAGTTTGCAATTTCTGCGTAAGATGGACAGGAATAGGGAGAAGCAATGAGAGACTAGCCGGAGGTGTCTGGACGGGCAAATTTAACTCTCATTTCCCACCAGGAAGAGGAATTAACCAAAGGCTCAATGTGCCATTCCGGAACCACACTAGAGCCTGTAGCAATCCTGCAGTGTTGCGGCAAGGTTACAAGAAAGCGAGTTGAAGAAAGGAGCTCAGGGGCACTGTAATTCACAAACCTGCAGAGTTATAAATGACAGCTATCGTCCAAAAATATATTGAAGTAAGGCTGCCAAGAGGACTTGAAAGCGGGGCAGAATTGCAGGAAACCAATTTCAGGAGGTAGACTGGAATTGCATGTAAAGCATAGGAAAAGAGGCAGAATGCCCACAATGATGCACTTGGCCAAAGGGGCGTATGCGTTTTTTCCTGAATATATTCAGGAAAACACGCATACGCCCTTTTTGGCCAAACAAGCAAGCTTGCAAAGGAAATCTGCACTACAATGAAGTCTCACTTCCCCCCCGTTCAAAAGGGCCATCTGAACAAAGTGTAAAATCCAGAAAGGCAGGACAGGCCATGGAGAACTGGGAGCCTTTTGATGCTGATGGGTGGGATGTAAACTGCCAACAGCCACTCAGGGGAAGTGTATGGTGTTTCCTGAAACATCTAAAAAACAAAGCAACAGAGCCTAGGCCACTTCCACTTATCGTCCTATAGCTTAGGGAAATTAAAATCAAAAAGACACAGCCACCCCAATGTTTGGGACGGCTCTGTTTACAAGAACCTCGTTTACGGTACAAGTTCAATATCACAGAAAGCGAAAAATGGATAAAGAAGTTGTGGTACTTACGTACAATGCAATATCACTCAGCAATGAAATCTATGTCATCAGGCCCGTAGCAGCATAATGACTGGATTCAGGTACGATGATTCTAAGTGAAATAAGTCACACAGAAAAAGAAACATCATAAGATATCACAAATACACGGAATGTAAACTTGGCTACACAGGAACTGAATTACAAAACAGAACAGGGTCTCAAATGTAGAAAAGAAACTTATGCTTGCTTAAGGGGAAAGGTGAGTTGGGGTGCTGCATAAAACCAGAGATTGAAATGAGCACAGATACCGTTCCATAAGCCAAATATGTAATAGACAAGAGCTACTCCTTGCTCAACGAAGTGGACTCAACACCCCATATTAAACGCCTAAGAATATACCTGACTAGAAAGAATCTGAAAACCTATGGATTTATATGTCTCCGAAAGAGAATCAAGCGTGTGTACAGCGGCCTAAACGCAGCAGTGATAGGATTGGTGAGGTTCGGTGAGCAAATGCAGACCCTTTGAAGTCATATTGCATGGTACCCATTCCATGGGTCTCAACTCTCCAGGTTTAAGGGATTCTTCCTTCAGCTAAAACATGCATGTGGAACCCAGAGTATGATCCACCGTGTGATCGGGAAACGTGTTCAAGTGTGTCTCAGTTTTTGTCCCCTGGTACTCAGGTGCAACATTCCAGACGCTTTACTAACACTCTCCCCACTTGGAGAGTCAATGCCTTTAACCTCCTGTTTGGCCCAGTTTGCAATTTCTGCGGAAGATGAACAGGAATAGGGAGAACCAATGAGAGACTAGCTGGAGGTGTCTGGACGGGCAAATTTAACTCTCATTTCCCACCAGGAAGTGGAATTAACCAAAGGCTCAATGTGCCGTGCTGGAGCCACACTAGGGCCTGTAGCAATCCTGCAGTGTTGCTGCCAGCTCACAAAAAAGCGAGTTAAAAAACGGAGCTCAGGGGCACTGTAATTCACAAACCTGCAGAGTTATAAATGACAGCTATCGTCCAAAAATATATTGAAGTAAGGCTGCCAAGAGGACTTGAAAGCGGGGCAGAATTGCAGGAAACCAATTTCAGGAGGTAGACTGGAATTGCATGTAAAGCATAGGAAAAGAGGCAGAATGTCCACAATGATGCACTTGGCCAAATGGGCGTATACGTTTTTTCCTGAATATATTCAGAAAAAAACGCATACGCTCTTTTTGGTCAACCAAGCAAGCTTGCGAAGGAAATCTGCACTACAATGAAGTCTCACTGACCCACGGTCAAAAGGGCCATCTGAAAAAAGTGTAAAATCCCGAAAGGCAGGACAGGCCATGGAGAACTGGGAGCCTTTTGATGCTGATGGGTGGGATGTAAACTGCCAACAGCCACTCTGGGGAAGTGTATGGTGTTTCCTGAAACATCTAAAAAACAAACCAACAGAGCCTAGGCCACTTCCACTTATCGTCCTATAGCTTAGGGAAATTAAAATAAAAAAGACACAGCCACCCCAATGTTTGGGACGGCTCTGTTTACAAGAACCTCGTTTACGGTACAAGTTCAATATCACAGAAAGCGAAAAATGGATAAAGAAGTTGTGGTACTTACGTACAATGCAATATCACTCAGCAATGAAATCTATGTCATCAGGCCCGTAGCAGCATAATGAGTGGATTCAGGTACGATGATTCTAAGTGAAATAAGTCACACAGAAAAAGAAACATCATAAGATATCACTAGTACACGGAATGAAAACTTGGCTACACAGGAACTGAATTACAAAACAGAACAGGGTCTCAAATGTAGAAAACCAACTTATGCTTGCTTAAGGGGAAAGGTGAGTTGGGGTGCTGCATAAAACCAGAGATTCAAATGAGCACAGATACCGTTCCATAAGCCAAATATGTAATAGACAAGAGCTACTCCTTGCTCAACGAAGTGGACTCAACACCCCATATTAAACGCCTAAGAATATACCTGACTAGTAAGAATCTTAAAACCTATGGATTTATATGTCTCCGAAAGAGAATCAAGCGTGTGTACAGCGGCATAAACGCAGCAGTGATGGGATTGGTGAGGTTCGGTGAGCAAATGCAGACCCTTTGAAGTCATATTGCATGGTACCCATTCCATGGGTCTCAACTCTCCTGGTTTAAGGGATTCTTCCTTCAGCTAAAACATGCATTTGGAACCCAGAGTATGATCCACCGTGTGATCGGGAAACGTGTTCAAATGTGTCTCAGTTTTCGTCCCCTGGTACTCGGGTGCAACATTCCAGACGCTTTAGTAACACTCTCCCCACTTGGAGAGTCAGTGCCTTTAACCTCCTGTTTGGCCCAGTTTGCAATTTCTGCGGAAGATGAACAGCAATAGGGAGAACCAATGAGAGACTAGCTGGAGGTGTCTGGACGGGCAAATTTAACTCTCATTTCCCACCAGGAAGAGGAATTAACCAAAGGCTCAGCGTGCCATGCCGGAACCACACTAGGGCCTGAAGCAATCCTGCGGTGTTGCGGCCAGCACACAAGAAAGCGAGTTGAAGAAAGGAGCTCAGGGGCACTGTCATTCACAAACCTGCAGAGTTATAAATGACAGCTAACATCCAAAAATCTATTGAAGTAAGGCTGCCAAGAGGACTTGAAAGCGGGGCAGAATTGCAGGAAACCGATTTCAGGAGGTAGACTGGAATTGCATTTGAAAACTAGGAAAAGAGGCAGAACGTCCACAATGATGCACTTGGCCAAAAAGGGCGTATGCGTTTTTTCCTGAATATATTCAGGAAAAAACGCATACGCCCTTTTTGGCCAACCAAGCAAGCTTGCAAAGGAAATCTGCACTACAATGAAGTCTCACTGCCCCCCGGTCAACAGGGCCATCTGAAAAAAGTGTAAAATCCAGAAAGGCAGGACAGGCCATGCAGAAATGGGAGCCTTGTTATGCTGATGGGCGGGATGTAAGTTGCCAACACCCACTCTGGAGAAGTGTATGGTGTTTCCTGAAACATCTAAAAAACAAAGCAACAGAGCCTAGGGCACTTTCACTTATGGTCCTATAACTTAGGGAAATTAAAATAAAAAAGACACAGCCACCCCAAAGTTTGGAACGGCTCTGTTTACAAGAACCTCGTTTTCGGTACAAGTTCAATATCGCAGAAAGCGATAAATGGATAAAGAAGTTGAGGTACTTACGTCCAATGCAATATCACTCAGCAATGAAATCTATGACATCAGGCCCGTAACAGCATAATGAGTGGATTCAGGTCCGATGATTCTAAGCGAAATAAGTCACACTAGAAAAGAAATATCATAAGATATCACTACTACACGGAATGTAAACTTGGCTACACAGGAACTGCATTACAAAACAGAACAGGGTCTCAAATGTAGAAAACCAACTTATGCTTGCTTAAGGGGAATGGTGAGTTGGGGTGCTGTATGAAACCAGAGATTGAAATTGGCACAGATACCGTTCCATAAGCCAAATATGTAATAGACAAGAGCTACTCCTTGTTCAACGAAGTGGACTCAAGACGCCATATTAAACGCCTAAAAATATACCTGACTAGTAAGAATCTTAAAACCTATGGATTTATATGTCTCCGAAAGAGAATCAAGCATGTGTACAGCGACATAAACACAGCAGTGATAGGATTGGTGAGGTTCGGTGAGCAAATGCAGACCCTTTGAAGTCATATTGCATGGTACCCATTCCATGGGTCTCAACTCTCCTGGTTTAAGGGATTCTTCCTTCAGCTAAAACATGCATTTGGAACCCAGAGTATGATCCACCGTGTGATCGGGAAACGTGTTCAAATGTGTCTCAGTTTTCGTCCCCTGGTACTCGGGTGCAACATTCCAGACGCTTTACTAACACTCTCCCCACTTGGAGAGTCAGTGCCTTTAACCTCCTGTTTGGCCCAGTTTGCAATTTCTGCGGAAAATGAACAGCAATAGGGAGAACCAATGAGAGACTAGCTGGAGGTGTCTGGACGGGCAAATTTAACTCTCATTTCCCACCAGGAAGAGGAATTAACCAAAGGCTCAGCGTGCCATGCCGGAACCACACTAGGGCCTGAAGCAATCCTGCAGTGTTGCTGTCCGCTCAAAAGAAAGCGAGTTGAAGAAAGGAGCTCAGGGGCACTGTCATTCACAAACCTGCAGAGTTATAAATGACAGGTATTGTCCAAAAATATATTGAAGTAAGGCTGCCAAGAGGACTTGAAAGCGGGGCAGAATTGCAGGAAACCGATTTCAGGAGGTAGACTGGAATTGCATGTAAAGCATAGGAAAAGAGGCAGAACGTCCACAATGATGCACTTGGCCAAAGGGGCGTATGCGTTTTTTCCTGAATATATTCAGAAAAAAACGCATACGCCCTTTTTGGCCAACCAAGCAAGTTTGCGAAGGAAATCTGCACTACAATGAAGTCTCACTGCCCCCCGGTCAAAAGGGCCATCTGAAAAAAGTGTAAAATCCAGAGAGGCAGGACAGACCATGGAGAACTGGGAGCCTTGTTATGCTGATGGGCGGGATGTAAATTGCCAACAGCCACTCTGGAGAAGTGTATGGTGTTTCCTGAAACATCTAGAAAACAAAGCAACAGAGCCTAGGTCACTTCCACTTATGGTCCTATAGCTTAGGGAAATTAAAATCAAAAAGACACAGCCACCCCAAAGTTTGGGACGGCTCTGTTTACAAGAACCTCGTTTACAGTACAAGTTCAATATCACAGAAAGCGAAAAATGGATAAAGAAGTTGTGGTACTTACGTACAATGCAATATCACTCAGCAATGAAATCTATGTCATCAGGCACGTAGCAGCATAATGAGTGGACTCAGGTACAATGATTGTAAGTGAAATAAGTCACACAGAAAAAGAAACATCATAAGATATCACTAATACACGGAATGTAAAGTTGGCTACACAGGAACTGAATTACAAAACAGAACAGGGTCTCAAATGTAGAAAACCAACTTATGCTTCCTTAAGGGGAAAGGTGAGTTGGGGTGCTGCATAAAACCAGAGATTGAAATGAGCACAGATACCGTTCCATAAGCCAAATATGTAATAGACAAGAGCTACTCCTTGCTCAACGAAGTGGACTCAACACCCCATATTAAACGCCTAAGAATATACCTGACTAGAAAGAATCAGAAAACCTATGGATTTATATGTCTCCGAAAGAGAATCAAGCGTGTGTACAGCGGCCTAAACGCAGCAGTGATAGGATTGGTGAGGTTCTGTGAACAAATGCAGACCCTTTGAAGTCATATTGCATGGTACCCATTCCATGGGTCTCAACTCTCCAGGTTTAAGGGATTCTTCCTTCAGCTAAAACATGCATGTGGAACCCAGAGTATGATCCACCGTGTGATCGGAATACGTGTTTAATGTGTCTCAGTTTTTGTCCCCTGGTACTCGGGTACAACATTCCAGACGCGTTACTAACACTCTCCCCACTTGGAGAGTCAGTGCCTTTAACCTCCTGTTTGGCCAAGTTTGCAATTTCTGCGTAAGATGAACAGGAATAGGGAGAACCAATGAGAGACTAGCTGGAGGTGTCTGGACGGGCAAATTTAAGTCTCATTTCCGACAAGGAAGAGGAATTAACCAAAGGCTCAGTGTGCCGTGCTGGAACCACACTAGGGCCTGTAGCAATCCTGCAGTGTTGCGGCCAGCTCACAAGAAAGCGAGTTGAAGAAAGGAGCTCAGGGGCACTGTAATTCACAAACCTGCAGAGTTATAAATGACAGCTATCGTCCAAAAATATATTGAAGTAAGGCTGCCAAGAGGACTTGAAAGCGGGGCAGAATTGCAGGAAACCGATTTCAGGAGGTAGACAGGAATTGCAATGAAAACATATGAAAAGAGGCAGAACGTCGACAATGATGCACTTGGCCAAAAAGTGCGTATGCGTTTTTTCCTGAATATATTCAGGAAGAAACGCATACGCCCTTTCTGGCCAACCAAGCAAGCTTGCAAAGGAAATCTGCACTACAACAAAGTCTCACTTCCCCCCGGTCAAAAGGGCCATCTGAAAAAAGTGTAAAATCCAGAAAGGCAGGACAGGCCATGGAGAACTGGGAGCCTTGTTATGCTGATGGGCGGGATGTAAATTGCCAACAGCCACTCTGGAGAAGTGTATGGTGTTTCCTGAAACATCCAAAGAACAAAGCAACAGAGCCTAGGGCACTTCCACTTATGGTCCTATAGCTTAGGGAAATTAAAATCAATAAGACACAGCCACCCCAAAGTTTCGGACAGCTCTGTTTACAAGAACCTCATTTACGGTACAAGTTCAATATCGCAGAAAGCGAAATATGGATAAAGAAGTTGTGGTCCTTACGTACAATGCAATATCACTCAGCAATGAAATCTATGTCATCAGGCCAGTAGGAGCATAATGAGTGGATTCAGGTACAATGATTCTAAGTGAAATAAGTCACACAGAAAAAGAAACATCATAAGATATCACTAATACACGGAATGTAAACTTGGCTACACAGGAACTGAATTACAAAACAGAACAGGGGCTCAAATGTAGAAAAGCAACTTATGCTTGCTTAAGGGGAAAGGTGAGTTGGGGTGCTGCATAAAACCAGAGATTGAAATGAGCACAGATACCGTTCCATAAGCCAAATATGTAATAAACAAGAGCTACTCCTTGCTCAACGAAGTAGACTCAACACCCCATATTAAACGCCTAAGAATATACCTGACTAGTAAGAATCTGAAAACCTATGGATTTATATGTCTCTGAAAGAGAATCAAGCGTGTGTACAGCGGCATAAACGCAGCAGTTATAGGAATGGTGAGGTTCGGTGAGCAAATGCAGACCCTTTGAAGTCATATTGCATGGTACCCATTCAATGTGTCTCACCTCCCAGGTTTAAGGGATTCTTCCCTCAGCTAAAACATGTATGTGGGACCCAGAGTATGATCCATCATGTGACAGGGAAATGTGTTCAAATATGTCTCAGTTTTCGTCCCCTGGTTCTTGGGTGCAACATTCCAGACTGTTTACTAAAACTCTCCCCAGTTGGAGAGTCAGTGCCTTTAACCTCCTGTTTGGACCAGTTTGAAATTTCTGTGAAAGATGAACAGGAATAGGGAGAACCAATGAGAGACTAGCTGCAGGTGTCAGGACAGGCAAATGTAACTCTCATTTCTGACGAGGAAAAGGAAATAACCAAAGGCGCAGCGTGCCATGCCGGAACCACACTAGGGCCTGTAGCAATCCTGCGGTGTTGCGGCAAGCTTACAAGAAAGCGAATTGAAGAAAGGAGCTCAGGGGCACTGTCATTCACAGAACTGCAGAGTTATAAATGACAGCTATCGTCCAAAAATATATTGAAGTAAGGCTGCCAAGAGGACTTGAAAGCGGGGCAGAATTGCAGGAAACCGATTTCAGGAGGTAGACTGGAATTGCATGTAAAGCATAGGAAAAGAGGCAGAATGCCCACAAAGATGCACTTGGCCAAAGGGGCGTATGCGTTTTTTCCTGAATATATTCAGGAAAAAACGCATACGCCCTTTTTGGCCAACCAAGCAAGCTTGCGAAGGAAATCTGCACTACAATGAAGTCTCACTGACCCACGGTCAAAAGGGCCATCTGAAAAAAGTGTAAAATCCAGAGGGGCAGGACAGGCCATGGAGAACTGGGAGCCTTTTGATGCTGATGGGTGGGATGTAAACTGCCAACAGCCACTCTGGGGAAGTGTATGGTGTTTCCTGAAACATCTAAAAAACAAACCAACAGAGCCTAGGCCACTTCCACTTATCGTCCTATAGCTTAGGGAAATTAAAATAAAAAAGACACAGCCACCCCAATGTTTGGGACGGCTCTGTTTACAAGAACCTCGTTTACAGTACAAGTTCAATATCACAGAAAGCGAAAAATGGATGAAGAGTTTGTGGTACTTACGTACAATGCAATATCACTCAGCAATGACATCTATGTCATCAGGCCCGTAGCAGCATAATGAGTGGATTCAGGTACGATGATTCTAAGTGAAATAAGTCACACAGAAAAAGAAACATCATAAGATATCTCTAGTACACGGAATGAAAACTTGGCTACACAGGAACTGAATTACAAAACAGAACAGGGTCTCAAATATAGAAAAGCAACTTATGCTTGCTTAAGGGGAAAGGTGACTTGGGGTGCTGCATAAAACCAGAGATTCAAATGAGCACAGATACCGTTCCATAAGCCAAATATGTAATAGACAAGAGCTACTCCTTGCTCAACGAAGTGGACACAACACCCCATATTAAACGCCTAAGAATATACCTGACTAGTAAGAATCTTAAAACCTATGGATTTATATGTCTCCAAAAGAGAATCAAGCGTGTGTACAGCGGCCTAAACACAGCAGTGATAGGATTGGTGAGGTTCGGTGAGCAAATGCAGACCCTTTGAAGTCATATTGCATGGTACCCATTCCATGGGTCTCAACTCTCCAGGTTTAAGGGATTCTTCCTTCAGCAAAAACATGCATGTGGAACCCAGAGTATGATCCACCGTGTGATCGGGAAACGTGTTCAAATGTGTCTCAGTTTTCGTCCCCTGGTACTCGGGTGCAACATTCCAGACGCTTTACTAACACTCTCCCCACTTGGAGAGTCAGTGCCTTTAACCTCCTGTTTGGCCCAGTTTGCAATTTCTGCGTAAGATGGACAGGAATAGGGAGAAGCAATGAGAGACTAGCCGGAGGTGTCTGGACGGGCAAATTTAACTCTCATTTCCCACCAGGAAGAGGAATTAACCAAAGGCTCAATGTGCCATTCCGGAACCACACTAGAGCCTGTAGCAATCCTGCAGTGTTGCGGCAAGGTTACAAGAAAGCGAGTTGAAGAAAGGAGCTCAGGGGCACTGTAATTCACAAACCTGCAGAGTTATAAATGACAGCTATCGTCCAAAAATATATTGAAGTAAGGCTGCCAAGAGGGCTTGAAAGCGGGGCAGAATTGCAGGAAACCAATTTCAGGAGGTAGACTGGAATTGCATGTAAAGCATAGGAAAAGAGGCAGAATGCCCACAATGATGCACTTGGCCAAAGGGGCGTATGCGTTTTTTCCTGAATATATTCAGGAAAACACGCATACGCCCTTTTTGGCCAACCAAGCAAGCTTGCAAAGGAAATCTGCACTACAATGAAGTCTCACTTCCCCCCGTTCAAAAGGGCCATCTGAACAAAGTGTAAAATCCAGAAAGGCAGGACAGGCCATGGAGAACTGGGAGCCTTTTGATGCTGATGGGTGGGATGTAAACTGCCAACAGCCACTCTGGGGAAGTGTATGGTGTTTCCTGAAACATCTAAAAAACAAAGCAACAGAGCCTAGGCCACTTCCACTTATGGTCCTATAGCTTAGGGAAATTAAAATCAAAAAGACACAGCCACCCCAATGTTTGGGACGGCTCTGTTTACAAGAACCTCGTTTACGGTACAAGTTCAATATCGCAGAAAGCGAAAAATGGATAAAGAAGTTGTGGTACTTACGTACAATGCAATATCACTCAGCAATGAAATCTATGTCATCAGGCACGTAGCAGCATAATGAGTGGACTCAGGTACGATGATTGTAAGTGAAATAAGTCACACAGAAAAAGAAACATCATAAGATATCACTACTACACGGAATGTAAAGTTGGCTACACAGGAACTGAATTACAAAACAGAACAGGGTCTCAAATGTAGAAAACCAACTTATGCTTGCTTAAGGGGAAAGGTGAGTTGGGGTGCTGCATAAAACCAGAGATTGAAATTAGCACAGATACCGTTCCATAAGCCAAATATGTAATAGACAAGAGCTACTCCTTGCTCAAAGAAGTGGACTCAACACCCCATATTAAACGCCTAAGAATTCACCTGACTAGAAAGAATCTGAAAACCTATGGATTTATATGTCTCCGAAAGAGAATCAAGCGTGTGTACAGCGGCCTAAACGCAGCAGTGATAGGATTGGTGAGGTTCTGTGAGCAAATGCAGACCCTTTGAAGTCATATTGCATGGTACCCATTCCATGGGTCTCAACTCTCCAGGTTTAAGGGATTCTTCCTTCAGCTAAAACATGCATGTGGAACCCAGAGTATGATCCACCGTGTGATAGGGAAACGTGTTCAAATGTGTCTCAGTTTTCGTCCCCTGGTACTCGGGTGCAACATTCCAGACGCTTTACTAACACTCTCCCCACTTGGAGAGTCAGTGCCTTTAACCTCCTGTTTGGCCCAGTTTGCAATTTCTGCGGAAGATGAACAGGAATAGGGAGAACCAATGAGAGACTAGCTGGAGGTGTCTGGACGGGCAAATTTAACTCTCATTTCCCACCATGAAGTGGAATTAACCAAAGGCTCAATGTGCCGTGCTGGAGCCACACTAGGGCCTGTAGCAATCCTGCAGTGTTGCTGCCCGCTCAAAAGAAAGCGAGTTAAAAAAAGGAGCTGAGGGGCACTGTAATTCACAAACCTGCAGAGTTATAAATGACAGGTATTGTCCAAAAATATATTGAAGTAAGGCTGCCAAGAGGACTTGAAAGCGGGGCAGAATTGCAGGAAACCGATTTCAGGAGGTAGACTGGAATTGCATGTAAAGCATAGGAAAAGAGGCAGAACGTCCACAATGATGCACTTGGCCAAAGGGGCGTATGCGTTTTTTCCTGAATATATTCAGAAAAAAACGCATACGCCCTTTTTGGCCAACCAAGCAAGTTTGCGAAGGAAATCTGCACTACAATGAAGTCTCACTGCCCCCCGGTCAAAAGGGCCATCTGAAAAAAGTGTAAAATCCAGAGAGGCAGGACAGACCATGGAGAACTGGGAGCCTTGTTATGCTGATGGGCGGGATGTAAATTGCCAACAGCCACTCTGGAGAAGTGTATGGTGTTTCCTGAAACATCTAGAAAACAAAGCAACAGAGCCTAGGTCACTTCCACTTATGGTCCTATAGCTTAGGGAAATTAAAATCAAAAAGACACAGCCACCCCAAAGTTTGGGACGGCTCTGTTTACAAGAACCTCGTTTACAGTACAAGTTCAATATCACAGAAAGCGAAAAATGGATAAAGAAGTTGTGGTACTTACGTACAATGCAATATCACTCAGCAATGAAATCTATGTCATCAGGCACGTAGCAGCATAATGAGTGGACTCAGGTACAATGATTGTAAGTGAAATAAGTCACACAGAAAAAGAAACATCATAAGATATCACTAATACACGGAATGTAAAGTTGGCTACACAGGAACTGAATTACAAAACAGAACAGGGTCTCAAATGTAGAAAACCAACTTATGCTTCCTTAAGGGGAAAGGTGAGTTGGGGTGCTGCATAAAACCAGAGATTGAAATGAGCACAGATACCGTTCCATAAGCCAAATATGTAATAGACAAGAGCTACTCCTTGCTCAACGAAGTGGACTCAACACCCCATATTAAACGCCTAAGAATATACCTGACTAGAAAGAATCAGAAAACCTATGGATTTATATGTCTCCGAAAGAGAATCAAGCGTGTGTACAGCGGCCTAAACGCAGCAGTGATAGGATTGGTGAGGTTCTGTGAGCAAATGCAGACCCTTTGAAGTCATATTGCATGGTACCCATTCCATGGGTCTCAACTCTCCAGGTTTAAGGGATTCTTCCTTCAGCTAAAACATGCATGTGGAACCCAGAGTATGATCCACCGTGTGATCGGAATACGTGTTTAATGTGTCTCAGTTTTTGTCCCCTGGTACTCGGGTACAACATTCCAGACGCGTTACTAACACTCTCCCCACTTGGAGAGTCAGTGCCTTTAACCTCCTGTTTGGCCAAGTTTGCAATTTCTGCGTAAGATGAACAGGAATAGGGAGAACCAATGAGAGACTAGCTGGAGGTGTCTGGACGGGCAAATTTAAGTCTCATTTCCGACAAGGAAGAGGAATTAACCAAAGGCTCAGTGTGCCGTGCTGGAACCACACTAGGGCCTGTAGCAATCCTGCAGTGTTGCGGCCAGCTCACAAGAAAGCGAGTTGAAGAAAGGAGCTCAGGGGCACTGTAATTCACAAACCTGCAGAGTTATAAATGACAGCTATCGTCCAAAAATATATTGAAGTAAGGCTGCCAAGAGGACTTGAAAGCGGGGCAGAATTGCAGGAAACCGATTTCAGGAGGTAGACAGGAATTGCAATGAAAACATATGAAAAGAGGCAGAACGTCGACAATGATGCACTTGGCCAAAAAGTGCGTATGCGTTTTTTCCTGAATATATTCAGGAAGAAACGCATACGCCCTTTCTGGCCAACCAAGCAAGCTTGCAAAGGAAATCTGCACTACAACAAAGTCTCACTTCCCCCCGGTCAAAAGGGCCATCTGAAAAAAGTGTAAAATCCAGAAAGGCAGGACAGGCCATGGAGAACTGGGAGCCTTGTTATGCTGATGGGCGGGATGTAAATTGCCAACAGCCACTCTGGAGAAGTGTATGGTGTTTCCTGAAACATCCAAAGAACAAAGCAACAGAGCCTAGGGCACTTCCACTTATGGTCCTATAGCTTAGGGAAATTAAAATCAATAAGACACAGCCACCCCAAAGTTTCGGACAGCTCTGTTTACAAGAACCTCATTTACGGTACAAGTTCAATATGGCAGAAAGCAAAAAATGGATAAAGAAGTTGTGGTACTTAGGTACAATGCAATATCACTCAGCAATGAAATCTATGTCTTCAGGCCCGTAGCAGCATAATGAGTGGATTCAGGTACGATGATTCTAAGTGAAATAAGTCACAGAGAAAAAGAAACATCATAAGATATCACTACTACACGGAATGTAAACTTGGCTACACAGGAACTGAATTACAAAACAGAACAGGGTCTCAAATGTAGAAAACCAACTTATGCTTGATTAAGGGGAAAGGGGAGTTGTGTTGCTGCATAAAACCAGAGATTGAAATGAGCACAGATACCATTCCATAAGCCAAATATGTAATAGACAAGAGCTACTCCTTCCTCAACGAAGTGGACTCAACACCCCATATTAAACACATAACAATATACCTGACTAGTAAGAATCTTAAAACCTATGGATTTATATGTCTCCGAAAGAGAATCAAGCGTGTGTACAGCGGCATAAATGCAGCAGTGATAGGATTGGTGAGGTTGAGTGAGCAAATGCAGACCCTTTGAAGTCATAATGCATGGTACCCATTCCATGGGTCTCAACTCTCCAGGTTTAAGGGATTCTTCCTTCAGCTAAAACATGCATGTGGAACCCAGAGTATGATCCACCATGTGATCGGGAAACGTGTTCAAATGTGTCTCAGTTTCCGTCCCCTGGTACTCGGGTGCAACATTCCAGACGCTTTACTAACACATTCCCCACTTGGAGAGTCAATTCTTTTAAACTCCTGTTTGGCCCAGTTTGCAATTTCTGTGGAAAATGAACAGAAATAGGGAGAACCAATGAGAGACTAGCTGGAGGTGTCTGGACGGGCAAATTTAACTCTCATTTCCCAGCAGGAAGAGGAATTAACCAAAGGCTCAACGTGCCATGCCGGAAACACACTAGGGCCTGAAGCAATCCTGCGGTGTTGCGGGCAGCTCACAAGAAAGCGAGTTGAAGAAAGGAGCTAAGGGGCACTGTCATTCACAAACCTGCAGAGTTATAAATGACAGCTATTGTCCAAAAATATATTCAAGTAAGGCTGCCAAGAGGACTTGAAATTGGGGCAGAATTGCAGGAAACCGATTTCAGGAGGTAGACTGGAATTGCATGTAAAGCATAGGAAAAGAGGAAGAATGTCCACAATGATGCACTTGGCCAAAAAGGGCGTATGCGTTTTTTCCTGAATATATTCAGGAAGAAACGCATACGCCCTTTCTGGCCAACCAAGCAAGCTTGCAAAGGAAATCTGCACTACAACAAAGTCTCACTTCCCCCCGGTCAAAAGGGCCATCTGAAAAAAGTGTAAAATCCAGAAAGGCAGGACAGGCCATGGAGACCTGGGAGCCTTGTCATGCTGATGAGCGGGATGTAAATTGCCAACAGCCACTCTGGAGAAGTGTATGGTGTTTCCTGAAACATCTAAAAACAAAGCAACAGAGCCTAGCGCACTTCCACTTATGGTCCTATAGCTTAGGGAAATTAAAATCAAAAAGACACAGCCACCCCAAAGTTTGGGACGGCTCTGTTTACAAGAACCTCGTTTATGGTACACGTTCAATATCACAGAAAGCGAGAAATGGATAAAGAAGTTGTGGTACTTACGTACAATTCAATATCACTCAGCAATGAAATCTATGTCATCAGGCCCATAGCAGCATAATGAGTGGATTCAGGTACGATGATTCTAAGTGAAATAAGTCACACAGAAAAAGAAACATCATAAGATATCACTACTACACGGAATGTAAACTTGGCTACACAGGAACTGAATTACAAAACAGAACAGGGTCTCAAATGTAGAAAACCAACTTATGCTTGCTTAAGGGGAAAGGTGAGTTGGGGTGCTGCATAAAACCAGAGATTGAAATTAGCACAGATACCTTTCCAAAAGCCAAATATGTAATAGACAAGAGCTACTCCTTGCTCAACGAAGTGGACACAACACCCCATGTTAAACGCCTAAGAATATACCTGACTAGGAAGAATCTTAAAACCTATGGATTTATATGTCTCCGAAAGAGAATCAAGCGTGTGTACAGTGGCATAAACGCAGCAGTGATAGGATTGGTGAGGTTCGGTGAGAAAACGCAGACCCTTTGAAGTCATAATGCATCATACCCATTCCATGGGTCTCAACCCTCCAGGTTTAAGGGATTCTTCCTTCAGCTAAAACATGCATGTGGAACCCAGAGTATGATCCACCGTGTGATCGGGAAATGTGTTCAAATGTGTCTCAGTTTTCATCACCTGGTACTCGGGTGCAACATTCCAGACGCTTTACTAAGACTCTCCCCACTTGGAGAGTCAGTGCCTTTAATCTCCTGTTTGACCCAGTTTGCAAATTCTGTGGAAGATGAACAGGAATAGGGAGAACCCATGAGAGACTAGCTGGAGGTGTCTGGACGGGCAAATTTAACTCTCATTTCCCACCAGGAAGAGGAATTAACCAAAGGCTCAGCGTGTTATGCCAGAACCACACTAGGGCCTGAAGCAATCCTGCGGTGTTTTGGCCAGCTCACAAGAAAGCGAGTTGAAGGAAGGAGCTCAGGGGCACTGTAATTCACAAACCTGCAGAGTTATAAATGACAGCTATCGTCCAAAAATATATTGAAGTAAGGCTGCCAAGCGGACTTGAAAGCGGGGCAGAACTGCAGGAAACTGATTTCAGGAGGTAGACTGGAATTGCATGTAAAGCATAGGAAAAGAGGCAGAATTTCCAAAATGATGCACTTGGCCAAAAAGGGCATATGCGTTTTTTCCACAATATATTCAGTAAGAAACGCATACACACTTTTTGGCCAACCAAGCAAGCTTGCAAAGGAAATCTACACTACAATGAAGTCGCACTGCCCCCCAGTCTAAGGGGCTATCTGAAAAAAGTGTAAAATCCAGAAAGGCAGTACAGGCCATGGAGAACTGGGAGCCTTGTTATGCTGATGGGCGGGATGTAAATTGCCAACAGCCACTGTGGAGAAGTGTATGGTGTTTCCTGAAACATCTAAAAAACACAGCAACAGAGCCTAGGGCACTTCCGCTTATGGTCCTATAGCTTAGGGAAATTAAAATCAAAAAGACACAGCCACCCCAAAGTTTGGGATGGCTCTGTTTACAAGAACCTCGTTTACGGTACAAGTTCAGTATCAGAGAAAGGGAAAAATGGATAAAGAAGTTGTGGTACTTACGTACAATGCAATATCACTCAGCAATGAAATCTATGTCATCAGGCCCGTACCAGCATAATGAGTGGACTCAGGTACGATGATTCTAAGTGAAATAAGTCACACAGAAAATGAAACATCATAAGATATCACTAATACACGGAATGTAAACTAGGCTACACAGGAACTGAATTACAAAACAGAACAGGGACTCAAATGTAGAAAACCAACTTATGCTTGCTTAAGGGGAAAGGTGAGTTGGGGTGCTGCATAAAACCAGAGATTGAAATGAGCACAGATACCGTTCCATAAGCCAAATATGTAATAGACAAGAGCTACTCCTTGCTCAAAGAAGTGGACTCAACACCCCATATTAAACGCCTAAGAATATACCTGACTAGGAAGAATCTTAAAACCTATGGATTTATATGTCTCTGAAAGAGAATCAAGCGTGTGTACAGTGGCATAAACGCAGCAGTGATAGGATTGGTGAGGTTCGGTGAGCAAATGCAGACCCTTTGAATTCATAATGCATGGTACCCATTCCTTGGGTCTCAACCCTCCAGGTTTAAGGGATTCTTCCTTCAGCTAAAACATGCATGTGGAACCCAGAGCATGATCCACTGTGTGATCGGGAAACGTGTTCAAATGTGTCTCGGTTTTCGTCCCCTGGTACTCGGGTGCAACATTCCAGACGCTTTACTAACACATTCCCCATTTGGAGAGTCAGTTCCTTTAAACTCCTGTTTGGCCCAGTTTGCAATTTCTGCGGAAAATGAACAGGAATAGGGAGAACCCATGAGAGACTAGCTGGAGGTGTCTGGACGGGCAAATTTAACTCTCATTTCCCACCAGGAAGAGGAATTAACCAAAGGATCAGCGTGCCATGCCGGAACCACACTAGGTCCTGAAGCAATCCTGCAGTGTTGCGGCCAGCTCACAAGAAAGTGAGTTGAAGAAAGGAGCTCAGGGGCACTGTAATTCACAAACCTGCAGAGTTATAAATGACAGCTATCCTCCAAAAATATATTCAATTAAGGCTGCCAAGAGGACTGGAAAGCGGGGCAGAATTGCAGGAAACCGATTTCAGGAGGTAGACTGGAATTGCATGTAAAGCATAGGAAAAGAGGCAGAACGTCCACAATGATGCACTTGGCCAAAAAGGGCGTTTGCGTTTTTTCCTGAATATATTCAGGAAAAAACACATACGTATTTTTGGCCAACCAAGCAACCTTGCAAAGGAAATCTGCACTACAATGAAGTCTCACTAACCCCGGGTCAAAAGGGCCATCTGAGAAAAGTGTAAAATCCAGAAAGGCAGGACAGGCCATGGAGAACTGGGAGCCTTGTTATGGTGATGGGCGGGATGTAATTTGCCAACAGCCACTCTGCAGAAGTGTATGGTGTTTCCTGAAACATCTAAAAAACAAAGCAACACAGCCTAGGGCACTTCCACTTATGGTCCTATAGCTTAGGGAAATTAAAATCAAAAAGACACAGCCACCCCAAAGTTTGGGACGGCTCTGTTTACAAGAACCTCGTTTACGGTACAAGTTCAATATCGCAGAAAGCGAAAAATGGATAAAGAAGTTGTGGTACTTACGTACAATGCAATATCACTCAGCAATGAAATCTATGTCATCAGGCCCGTAGCAGCATAATGAGTGGATTCAGGTACGATAATTCTAAGTGAAATAAGTCACACAGAAAAAGAAACATCATAAGATATCACTACTACACAGAATGTAAACTTGGCTACACAGGAACTGAATTACAAAACAGAACAGGGTCTCAAATGTAGAAAAGCAACTTATGCTTGCTTAAGGGGAAAGGTGAGTTGGGGTGCTGCATAAAACCAGAGATTGAAATGAGCACAGATACCGTTCCATAAGCCAAATATGTAATAGACAAGAGCTACTCCTTGCTCAACGAAGTGGACTCAACACCCCATATTAAACGCCTAAGAATATACCTGACTAGTAAGAATCTTAAAACCTATGGATTTCTATGTCTCCGAAAGAGAATCAAGCGTGTGTACAGCGGCATAAACGCAGCAGTGTTAGGATTGGTGAGGATCGCTGACCAAATGCAGACCCTTTGAAGTCATATTGCATGGTACCCATTCCATGGGTCTCAACTCTCCAGGTTTAAGGGATTCTTCCTTCAGCTAAAACATGCATGTGGAACCCAGAGTATGATCCACCGTGTGATCGGGAAAAGTGTTCAAATATGTCTCAGTTTTCATCACCTGGTACTCGGGTGTAACATTCCAGACGCTTTACTAACACTCTCCCCACTTGGAGAGTCAGTGCCTTTAATCTCCTGTTTGGCCCAGTTTGCAAATTCTGTGGAAGATGAACAGGAATAGGGAGAACCCATGAGAGACTAGCTGGAGGTGTCTGGACGGGCAAATTTAACTCTCATTTCCCACCAGGAAGAGGAATTAACCAAAGGCTCAGCGTGTTATGCCAGCACCACACTAGGGCCTGAAGCAATCCTGTGGTGTTGCGGCCAGCTCACAAGAAAACGAGTTGAAGGAAGGAGCTCAGGGGCGCTGTAATTCACAAACCTGCAGAGTTATAAATGACAGCTATCGTCCAAAAATATATTGAAGTAAGGCTGCCAAGCGGACTTGAAAGCAGCACAGAATTGCAGGAAACCGATTTCAGGAGGTAGACTGGAATTGCATGTAAAGCATAGGAAAAGAGGCAGAACTTCCACAATGATGCACTTGGCCAAAAAGGGCGTATGCATTTTTTCCTCAATATATTCAGGGAGAAACGCATACACACTTCTTGGACAACCAAGCAAGCTTGCAAAGGAAATCTGCACTACAATGAATTCTCACTGCCCCCCGGTCTAAGGGGCCATCTGAAAAAAGTGTAAAATCCAGAAAGGCAGGACAGGCCATGGAGAACTGGTAGCCTTGTTATGCTGATGGGTGGGATGTAAATTGCCAACAGCCACTCTGGAGAAGTGTATGGTGTTTCCTGAAACATCTAAAAAACAAAGCAACAGAGCCTAGGGCACTTCCACTTATGGTCCTATAGCTTAGGGAAATTAAAATCAAAAAGACACAGCCACCCCAAAGTTTGGGACGGCTGTGTTTACAAGAAACTCGTTTACGGTACAAGTTCAATATCGCAGAAAGCGAAAAATGGATAAAGAAGTTGTGGTACTTACGTACAATGCAATATCACTCAGCAATGAAATCTATGTCATCAGACCCGTAACAGCATAATGAGTGGATTCAGGTACGATGATTCTAAGTGAAATAAGTCACACAGGAACAGAAACATAATAAGATAACACCACTACACGGAATGTAAACTTGGCTACACAGGAACTGAATTACAAAACAGAACAGGGTCTCAAAAGTAGAAAACCAACTTATGCTTGCTTAAGGGGAAAGGTGAGTTGGGGTTCTGCATAAAACCAGAGATTGAAATTAGCAAACATACCGTTCCATAAGCCAAATATGTAATGAACAAGAGCTACTCCTTGCTCAACGAAGTGGACTCAACACCCCATATTAAACGCCTAAGAATATACCTGACTAGTAAGAATCTTAAAACCTATGGATTTATATGTCTCTGAAAGAGAATAAAGCGTGTGTACAGCGGCATAAACGCAGCAGTGATAGGATTGGTGAGGTTCGGTGAGCAAATGCAGACCCTTTGAAGTCATATTCCATGGTACCCATTCCATGGGTCTCAAATCTCCAGGTTTAAGGGATTCTTCCTTCAGCTAAAACATGCATGTGGAACCCAGAGTATGATCCACCGTGTGATCGGAAACGTGTTCAAATGTGTCTCAGTTTTCGTCCCCTGGTACTCGGGTGCAACATTCCAGACGCTTTACTAACACTCTCCCCACTTGGAGAGTCAGTGCCTTTAACCTCCTGTTTGGCCCAGTTTGCAATTTCTGCGGAAAATGAACAGGAATAGGGAGAACCAATGAGAGACTAGCTGGAGGTGTCTGGACGGGCAAATTTAACTCTCATTTCCCACCAGGAAGAGGAATTAAACAAAGGCTCAGCATGCCAGAGCGGAAGCACACTAGGGCATGAAGCAATCCTGCGGTGTTGCGGCCAGCTCACAAGAAAGCGAGTTGAAGAAAGGAGCTCAGGGGCACTGTAATTCACAAACCTGCAGAGTTATAAATGACAGCTATCGTCCAAAAGTATATTGAAGTAAGGCTGCCAAGAGGACTTGAAAGCGGGGCAGAATTACAGGAAACCGATTTCAGGAGGTAGACTGGAATTGCATGTAAAGCATAGGAAAAGAGGCAGAACGTCCACAATGATGCACTTGGCCAAAAAGTGCGTATGCGTTTTTTCCTGAATATATTCAGGAAAAAACGCATACGACCTTTTTGGCCAACCAAGCAAGCTTGCAAAGGAAATCTGCACTACAATGAAGTCTCACTGCCCCCCTGTCAAAAGGGCCATCTGAAAAAAGTGTAAAATCCAGAAAGGCAGGACAGGCCATGGAGAACTGGGAGCCTTGTCATGCTGATGGGCGGGATGTAAATTGCCAACAGCCACTCTGGAGAAATGTATGGTGTTTCCTGAAACATCTAAAAAACAAAGCAACAGAACCTAGGGCACTTCCACTTATGGTCCTATAGCTTAGGGAAATTAAAATCAAAAAGACACAGCCACCCCAAAGTTTGGGATGGCTCTGTTTACAAGAACATCATTTACGGTACAAGTTCAATATCACAGAAAGTGAAAAATGGATAAAGAAGTTGTGGTACTTACGTACAATGCAATATCACTCAGCAATGAAATCTATGTCATCAGGCCCGTAGCAGCATAATGAGTGGATTCAGGTACGATGATTCTAAGTGAAATAAGTCACACAGAAAAAGAAACATCATAAGATATCCCTAATACACGAAATGTAAACTTGGCTACACAGGAACTGAATTACAAAACAGAACAGGGTCTTAAATGTAGAAAACCAACTTATGCTTGCTTAAGGGGAAAGGTGAGTTGGGGTGCTGCATAAAACCAGAGATTGAAATTAGCACAGATACCGTTCCATAAGCCAAATATGTAATAGACAAGAGCTACTCCTTGCTCAACGAAGTGGACTCAACACCCCATATTAAACGGCAAAGAATATAACTGACTAGTAAGAATCTTTAAACTTATGGATTTATATGTCTCCCAAAGAGAATCAAGAGTGTGTACAGTGCCATAAACGCAGCAGTGATAGGATTGGTGAGGTTCGGTGAGCAAATGCAAACCCTTTGAAGTCATATTCCATGGTACCCATTCCATGGGTCTCAACTCTCCAGGTTTATGGGATTCTTCCTTCAGCTAAAACATGCATGTGGATCCCAGAGTATGATCCACCGTGTGATCGGAAACGTGTTCAAATGTGTCTCAGTTTTCGCCCCCTGGTACTCGGGTGCAACATTCCACACGCTTTACTAACACTCTCCCCACTTGGAGAGTCAGTTCCTTTAACCTCCTGTTTGGCCCAGTTTGCAATTTCTGCGGGAAATGAACAGGAATAGGGAGAACCAATGAGAGACTAGCTGGAGGTGTCTGGACGGGCAAATTTAACTCTCATTTCCCACCAGGAAGAGGAATTAACCAAAGGCTCAGCGTGCCATGCGGGAACCACACTATGGCCTGAAGCAATCCTGCAGTGTTGCGGCCAGCTCACAAGAAAGCGAGTTGAAGAAAGGAGCTCAGGGGCACTGTAATTCACAAACCTGCAGAGTTATAAATGACAGCTATCGTCCAAAAGTATATTGAAGTAAGGCTGCCAAGAGGACTTGAAAGCGGGGCAGAATTACAGGAAACCGATTTCAGGAGGTAGACTGGAATTGCATGTAAAGCATAGGAAAAGAGGCAGAACGTCCACAATGATGCACTTGGCCAAAAAGTGCGTATGCGTTTTTTCCTGAATATATTCAGGAAAAAACGCATACGCACTTTTTGGCCAACCAAGCAAGCTTGCAAAGGAAATCTGCACTACAATGAAATCTCACTGCCCCCCTGTCAAAAGGGCCATCTGAAAAAAGTGTAAAATCCAGAAAGGCAGGACAGGCCATGGAGAACTGGGAGCCTTGTCATGCTGATGGGCGGGATGTAAATTGCCAACAGCCACTCTGGAGAAGTGTATGGTGTTTCCTGAAACATCTAAAAAACAAAGCAACAGAACCTAGGGCACTTCCACTTATGGTCCTATAGCTTAGGGAAATTAAAATCAAAAAGACACAGCCACCCCAAAGTTTGGGATGGCTCTGTTTACAAGAACATCATTTACAGTACAAGTTCAATATCACAGAAAGCGAAAAATGGATAAAGAAGTTGTGGTACTTACGTACAATGCAATATCACTCAGCAATGAAATCTATGTCATCAGGCCCGTAGCAGCATAATGAGTGGATTCAGGTACGATGATTCTAAGTGAAATAAATCACAGAGAAAAAGAAACATCATAAGATATCACTACTACACGGAATGTAAACTTGGCTACACAGGAACTGAATTACAAAACAGAACAGAGTCTCAAATGTAGAAAACCAACTTATGCTTGCTTAAGGGGAAAGGTTGGGGTGCTGCATAAAGCCAGAGATTGAAATGATCACTGATACCGTTCCATAAGCCAAATATGTAACAGACAAGAGCTACTCCTTGCTCAACGAAGTGGACTCAACACTCCATGTTAAACGCCTAAGAATATACCTGACTAGTAAGAATCTTAAAACCTATGGATTTATATGTCTCCGAAAGAGAATCAAGCGTGTGTACAGCGGCATAAACGCAGCAGTGATAGGATTGGTGAGGTTCGGTGAGCAAATGCAGACCCTTTGAAGGCATATTGCATGGTACCCATTCCATGGGTCTCAACTCTCCAGGTTTAAGGGATTCTTCCTTCAGCTAAAACATGCATGTGGAACCCAGAGTATGATCCATCGTGTGATCGGGAAACGTATTCAAATGTGTCTCAGTTTTCGTCCCCTGTACTCGGGTGCAACATTCCAGACGCCTTTACTAACACTATGCCCATTTGGAGAGTCAGTGCCTTTAACCTCCTGTTTGGCCCAGTTTGCAATTTCTGCGGAAGATGAACAGAAATAGGGAGAACTAATGAGAGACTAGCTGGAGGTGTCTGGACGGGCAAATTTAACTCTCATTTCCCACCAGGAAGAGGAATTAACCAAAGGCTCAGCGTGCCGTGCCGGAACCACACTAGGGCTGAAACAATCCTGCGGTGTTGCGGCCAGGTCACAAGAAAGCGAGTTGAAGAAAGGAGTTCAGGGACACTGTAATTCACAAACCTGCAAAGTTACAAATGACAGCTATCGTCCAAAAATATATTGAGGTAAGGCTGCCAAGAGGACTTGAAAGTGGGTCAGAATTGCAGGGAACTGATTTCAGGAGGTAGACTGGATTTGCATTTAAAGCATAGAAAAAGAGGCAGAACGTCCACAATGATGCACGTGGCCAAAAAGTGTGTATGCTTTTTTTCCTGAATATATTCAGGAAAAAACGCATATGCCCTTTTTGGCCAATCAAGCAAACTTGCAAAGGAAATCTGCACTACAATAAAGTCTCACTTCCCCCTGGTCAAAAGGGCGATCTGAAAAATGTGTAAAATCCACAAAGGCAGGACAGGCCATGGAGAACTGGGAGCCTTGTTATGCTGATGGGCGGGATGTAAATTGCCAACAGCCACTCAGGAGAAGTGTATGGTGTTTCCAGAAACATCTAAAAAACAAAGCAACAGAGCCTTGGGCACTTCCACTTATAGTCCTATAGCTTAGGGAAATTAAAATCAAAAAGACACAGCTACCCCAAAGTTTGGGACGGCTCTGTTTACAAGAACCCTGTTTACGGTACAAGTTCAATATCGCAGAAAGCGAAAAATGGATAAAGAGTTTGTGGTACTTACGTACAATGCAATATCACTCAGCAATGAAATCTATGTCATCAGGCCCGTAGCAGCATAATGAGTAGATTCAGGTACGATGATTCTAAGTGAAATAAGTCACACAGAGAAAGAACATCATAAGATATCACTAATACAAGGAATGTAAACTTGGCTACACAGGAACTGAATTACAAAACAGAACAGGGTCTCAAATGTAGAAAACCAACTTATGCTTGCTTAAGGGGAAAGGTGAGTTGGGGTGCTGCATAAAACCAGAGATTGAAATTAGCACAGATACCGTTCAATAAGCCAAATATGTAATAGACAAGAGCTACTCCTTGCTCAACGAAGTGGACTCAACACCCCATATTAAATGCCTAAGAATATACCTGACTAGTAAGAATCTTAAAACCTATGGATTTATATGTCTCCAAAAGAGAATCAAGCATGTGTACAGTGGTATAACCGCAGCAGTGATAGGATTGGTGAGGTTCGGTGAGCAAATGCAGACCCTTAGAAGTCATATTGCATGGTACCGATTCCATGGGTCTCAACTCTTCAGGTTTAAGGGATTCTTCCTTCAGCTAAAACATGCATGTGGAACCCAAAGTATGATCCACTGTGTGATCGGGAAACATGTTCATATGTGTCTCAGATTTTGTCCTCTGGTACTTGGGTGCAACATTCCAGATGCTTTACTAACACTCTGCCCACTTGGAGAGTCAGTGCCTTTAACCTCCTGTTTGGCCCAGTTTGCAATTTCTGCGGAAGATGAACAGGAATAGGGAGAACCAATGAGAGACTAGCTGGAGGTGTCTGGACAGGCAAATTTAACTCTCATTTCCCACCAGGAAGAGGAGTTAACCAAAGGCAGAGACTGCCGTGTCAGAACCACACTAGGGCCTGAAGCAATCCTGATGTGTTGTGGCCAGCTCACAAGAAAGCGAGTTAAAGAAAGGAGCTCAGGGGCACTGTAATTCACAAACCTGCAGAGTTATAAATGACAGCTATCGTCCAAAAATATATTGAAGTGAGGCTGCCAAGAGGACTTGAAAGCGGGGCAGAATTACAGGAAACCGATTTCAGGAGGTAGACTGGAATTGCATGTAAAGCATAGGAAAAGAGGCAGAACGTCCACAATGATGCACTTGGCCAAAAAGGGCGTATGCATTTTTTCCTGAATATATTCAGGAAAAAAGGCATACGCCCTTTTTGGCAAACCAAGCAAGCTTGCAAAGGAAATCTGCACTACAATGAAATCTCACTGCCCCTCATAGTCAAAAGGGCCATCTGAAAAAAGTGTAAAATCCATAAAGGCAGGCCAGGCCATGGAGAACTGGGAGCCTTGTTATGCTGATGGGCGGGATGTAAATTGCCAACAGCCACTCTGGAGAAGTGTATGGTGTTTCCTGAAACATCTAAAAAACAAAGCAACAGAGCCTAGGGCACTTCCACTTATGGTCTTATAGCTTAGGGAAATTAAAATCAAAAAGACACAGCCACCCCAAAGTTTGGGACGGCTCTGTTTACAAGCACCTCGTTTATGGTACAAGTTCAATATCACAGAAAGTGAAAAATGGATAAAGAAGTTGTGGTACTTACGTACCATGCAATATCACTCAGCAATGAAATCTATGTCATCAGGCCCGTAGCAGCATAATGAGTGGATTCAGGTACGATGATTCTAAGTGAAATAAGTCACACAGAAAAAGAAACATCATAAGATATCACTACTACACGGAATGTAACCTTGGCTAGACAGGAACTGAATTACAAAACAGAACAGGGTCTCAAATGTAGAAAACCAACTTATGTTTGCTTAAGGGGAAAGGTGGGTTGGGGTGCTGCATAAAACCAGAGACTGAAATTAACACATATACCGTTCCATAAGCCAAATATGTAATAGACAAGAGCTACTCCTTGCTCAACGAAGTGGAATCAACACCCCATATTAGACGCCTAAGAATATACCTGACTAGTAAGAATCTTAAAACCTATGGATTTATATGTCTTTGAAAGAGAATCAAGCGTGTGTACAGCGGCCTAAACGCAGCAGTGATAGGATTGGTGAGGTTCGGTGAGCAAATGCACACCCTTTGAAGTCATACTGCATGGCACCCATTCCATGGCTCTCAACTCTCCATGTTAGAGGGATTCTTCCTTCAGCTAAAACATGCATGTGGAACCCAGAGTATGATCCACCGTGTGATCGGGAAACGTGTTCAAATGTGTCTCAGTTTTCGTCCCCTGTTACTCGGGTGCAACATTCCAGATGCTTTACTAACACTCTCCCCACTTGGAGAGTCAGTGCCTTTAACCTCCTGTTTGGCCCAGTTTGCAATTTCTGCGGAAAATGAACAGGAATAGGGAGAACCAATGAGAGACTAGCTGGAGGTGTCTGGACGGGCAAATTTAACTCTCATTTCCCACCAGGAAGAGGAATTAACCAAAGGCTCAGCGTGCCATGCCAGCACCACACTAGGGCCTGAAGCAATCCTGCAGTGTTGCGGCCAGCTCACAAGAAAGCGAGTTGAAGAAAGGAGCTCAGGGGCACTGTAATTCACAAACCTGCAGAGTTATATATGACAGCTATCGTCCAAAGATATATTGAAGTAAGGCTGCCAAGAGGACTTGAAAGCGGGGCAGAATTGCAGGAAACCGATTTCAGGAGGTAGACTGGAATTGCATGTAAAGCATAGGAAAAGAGGCAGAACATCCACAATGATGCACTTGGCCAAAAAGGGCGTATGCGTTTTTTCCTGAATATATTCAGGAAGAAACACATACGCCCTTTTTGGCCAACCAAGCAAGCTTGCAAAGGAAATCTGCACTACAATGAAGTCTCACTGCCCCCCGGTCAAAAGGGCCATCTGAAAAAAGTGTAAAATCCAGAAAGGCAGGACAGGCCATGGAGAACTGGGAGCCTTGTTATGCTGATGGGCGGGATGTAAATTGCCAACAGCCACTCTGGAGAAGTGTATGGTGTTTCCTGAAACATCTAAAACACAAAACAACAGAGCCTAGGGCACTTCCACTTATGGTCTTATAGCTTAGGGAAATTAAAATCAAAAAGACACAGCCACCGCAAAGTTTGGGATGGCTCTGTTTACAAGAACCTCGTTTACGGTACAAGTTCAATATCGCAGAAAGCGAAAAATGGATAAAGACATTGTGGTACTTACGTACAATGCAATATCACTCAGCAATGAAATCTATGTCATCAGGCCCCTCACAGCATAATGAGTGGATTCAGTACGATGATTCTAAGTGAAATAAGTCACACAGAAATAGAAACATCATAAGATATCACTACTACACGGAATGTAAACTTGGCTACACCGGAACTGAATTACAAATGAGAACAGGGTCTCAAATGTAGAAAACCAACTTATGCTTGCTTAAGGGGAAAGGTGAGTTGGGGTGCTGCATAAAACCAGAGATTGAAATTAGCACTGATACCGTTCCATAAGCCAAATATGTAACAGACAAGAGCTACTCCTTGCTCAACGAAGTGGACACAACACCCCATATTAAACGCCTAAGAATATACCTGACTAGTAAGACTCTTAATACCTATGGATTTATATGTCTCCGAAAGAGAATCAAGCGTCTGTACAGCGGCATAAACACAGCAGTGATAGGATTGTTGAGGTTCGGTGACCAAATGCAGACCCTTTGAAGTCATATTGCATGGTACCCATTCCATGGGTCTCAACTCTCCAGGTTTAAGGGATTCTTCCTTCAGCTGAAACATGCATGTGGAATCCAGAGTATGATCCACCGTGTGATCGGGAAACGTGTTCAAATGTGTCTCACTTTTCGTCCCCTGGTACTCGGGTGCAACATTCCAGACCGTTTACTAACACTCTCCCCACTTGGAGAGTCAGTGCCTTTAACCTCCTGTTTGGCCCAGTTTGCAATTTCTGTTGAAGATGAACAGGAATAGGGAGAACCCATGAGAGACTAGCGGGAGGTGTGTGGACGGGCAAATTTAACTCTCATTTCCCACCAGGAAGAGGAATTTACCAAAGGCTCAGCATGCCATGCCAGAACCACACTAGGGCCTGAAGCAATCCTGTGGTGTTGCGGCCAGCTCACAAGAAAGTGAGTTGAAGGAAGGAGCTCAGGGAAACTGTAATTCACAAACCTGCAGAGTTATAAATGACAGTTATCGTCTAAAAATATATTGAAGTAAGGCTGCCAAGAGGACTTGAAAGCGGGGCAGAATGGCAGAAAACCGATTTCAGGAGGTAGACTGGAATTGCATGTAAAGCATAGGAAAAGAGGCAGAACGTCCACAATGATGCACTTGGACAAAAAGGGCGTATGCGTTTTTTCCTGAATATATTCAGGAAGAAACACATACGCCCTTTTTGGCCAACCAAGCAAGCTTGCAAAGGAAATCTGCACTACAATGAAGTCTCACTGTCCCCCGGTCAAAAGGGCCATCTGAAAAAAGTGTAAAATCCAGAAAGGCAGGACAGGCCTGGAGAACTGGGAGCCTAGTTATGCTGATGGGCGGGATGCAAATTGCCAACAGCCACTCTGGAGAAGTGTATGGTGTTTCCTGAAACATCTAAAACACAAAACAACAGAGCCTAGGGCACTTCCACTTATGGTCTTATAGCTTACGGAAATTAAAATCAAAAAGACACAGCCACCCCAAAGTTTGGGCCGGCTCTGTTTACAAGAACCTCGTTTATGGTACAAGTTCAATATCGCAGAAAGCGAAAAATGGATAAAGACTTTGTGGTACTTACGTACAATGCAATATCACTCAGCAATGAAATCTATGTCATCAGGCCCATAGCAGCATAATGAGTGGATTCAGTACGATGATTCTAAGTGAAATAAGTCACACAAAAATAGAAACATCATAAGATATCACTAATACACGGAATGTAAACTTGGCTACACAGGAAATGAATTACAAAACAGAACAGGGTCTCAAATGTAGAAAACCAACTTATGATTGCTTAAGGGGAAAGGTGAGTTGGGGTGCTACATAAAACCAGAGATTGAAATTAGCACAGATACCGTTCCATAAGCCAAATATGTAACAGACAAGAGCTACTCCTTGCTCAATGAAGTGGACACAACACCCCATATTAAACGCCTAAGAATATACCTGACTAGTAACACTCTTAAAACCTATGGATTTCTATGTCTCCGAAAGAGAATCAAGTGTGTGTACAGCGGCATAAACGCAGCAGTGATAGGATTGGTGAGGTTCGGTGAGCAAATGCAGACCCTTTGAAGTCATATTGCATGGTACCCATTCCATGGGTCTCCACTCTCCAGGTTTAAGGGATTCTTCCTTCCGCTGAAACATGCATGTGGAATCCAGAGAATGATCCACCGTGTGATCGGGAAACTGTTCAAATGTGTCTCAGTTTTCGTCCCCTGGTACTCGGGTGCAACATTCCAGACGCTTTACTAACACTCTCCCCACTTGGAGAGTCAGTGCCTTTAACCTCCTGTTTGGCCCAGTTTGCAATTTCTGTTGAAGATGAACAGGAATAGGGAGAACCCATGAGAGACTAGCTGGAGCTGTCTGGACGGGCAAATTTAACTCTCATTTCCCACCAGGAAGAGGAATTAACCAAAGGCTCAGCGTGTCATGCCGGAACCACCCTAGGCCCTGAAGCAATGCTGCGGTGTTGCGGCCAGCTCACAAGAAAGCGAGGTGAAGGAAGGAGCTCAGGGGCACTGTAATTCACAAACCTGCAGAGTTATAAATGACAGCTATCGTCCAAAAATATATTGAAGTAAGGCTGCCAAGAGGACTTGAATGCGGGGCAGAATTACAGGAAACCGATTTCAGGAGGTAGACTGGAATTGCATGTAAAGCATAGGAAAAGAGGCAGAACGTCCACAATGATGCACTTGGCCAAAAAGGGCGTATGCATTTTTTCCTGAATATATTCAGGAAAAAAGGCATACGCTCTTTTTGGCCAACCAAGCAAGCTTGCAAAGGAAATCTGCACTACAATGAAGTCTCACTGCCCCCCGGTCAAAAGGGCCATCTGAAAAAAGTGTAAAATCCAGAAAGGCAGGACAGGCCATGGAGAACTGGGAGCCTTGTTATGCTGATGGGCGGGATGTAAATTGCCAACAGCCACTCTGGAGAAGTGTATGGTGTTTCCTGAAACATCTAAAACACAAAACAACAGAGCTTGGGCACTTCCACTTATGGTCTTATAGCTTAGGGAAATTAAAATCAAAAAGACACAGCCACCCCAAAGTTTGGGCCGGCTCTGTTTACAAGAATCTCGTTTATGGTACAAGTTCAATATCGCAGAAAGCGAAAAATGGATAAAGACGTTGTGGTACTTACGTACAATGCAATATCACTCAGCAATGAAATCTATGTCATCAGGCCCGTAGCAGCATAATGAGTGGATTCAGTACAATGATTCTAAGTGAAATAAGTCACACAGAAAAAGAAACATCATAAGATATCACTACTACACGGAATGTAAACATGGCTACACAGGAACTGAATTACAAAACAGAACAGGGTCTCAAATGTAGAAAACCAACTTATGCTTGCTTAAGGGGAAAGGTGAGTTGGGGTGCTGCATAAAACCACAGATTGAAATTAGCACATATACCGTTCCATAAGCCAAATATGTAATAGACAAGAGCTACTCCTTGCTCAACGAAGTGGACTCAACACCCCATATTAAACGCCTAAGAATATACCTGACTAGTAAGAATCTTAAAACCTATGGATATATATGTCTCCGAAAGAGAATCAAGCGTGTGTACAGCGGCATAAACGTAGCAGTGATAGGATTGGTGAGGTTCGGTGAGCAAATGCAGACCCTTTGAAGTCATATTGCATGGTACCTATTCCATGGGTCTCAACTCTCCAGGTTTAAGGGATTCTTCCTTCAGCTAAAACATGCATGTGGAACCCAGAGTATGATCCACCGTGTGATCGAGAAACGTGTTCAAATGTGTCTCAGTTTTCGTCCCCTGGTACTCGGGTGCAACATTCCAGACGCTTTACTAACACTCTCCCCACTTGGAGAGTCAGTGCCTTTAACCTCCTGTTTGGCCCAGTTTGCAATTTCTGCGGAAAATGAACAGGAATAGGGAGAACCAATGAGAGACTAGCTGGAGGTGTCTGGACGGGCAAATTTAACTCTCATTTCCCACCAGGAAGAGGAATTAACCAAAGGCTCAGCGTGCCATGCCGGAACACAGTACGGCCTGAAGCAATCCTGCAGTGTTGCGGCCAGCTCACAAGAAAGCGAGTTGAAGAAAGGAGCTCAGGGGCACTGTCATTCACAAACCTGCAGAGTTATAAATGACAGCTATCGTCTAAAAATATATTGAAGTAAGGCTGCCAAGAGGACTTGAAATGGGGCCGAATTGCAGGAAACCGATTTCAGGAGGTAGACAGGAATTGCAGTTAAACCATAGGAAAAGAGGCAGAACGTCCACAATGATGCAGTTGGCGAAAAAAGGGCGTATGCGATTTTTCTTGAATATATTCAGGAAAAAACGCATACGCACTTTTTGGCCAACCAAGCAAGCTTGCAAAGGAAATCTGCACTAAAATGAAATCTCAATGCCCCCCAGTCAAAAGGGCCATCTGAAAAAAGTGAACAATCCAGAAACGCAGGACAGGCCATGGAGAACTGGGAGCCTTCTTATGCTGATGGGTGGGATGTAAATTGCCAACAGCCACTCTGGAGAAGTGTATGGTGTTTCCTGAAACATCTAAAAAACAAAGCAACAGAGCCTAGGGCACTTCCACTTATGGTCCTATAGCTTAGGGAAATTAAAATCAAAAAGACACAGCCACCCCTAAAGTTTGGGATGGCTCTGTTTACAAGAACCTCGTTTACGGTACAAGTTCAATATCACAGAAAGCGAAAAATGGATAAAGAAGTTGTGGTCCTTACGTACAATGCAATATCACTCAGCAATGAAATCTATGTCATCAGGCCCGTAGCAGCATAATGAGTGGATTCAGGTATGATGATTCTAAGTGAAATAAGTCACAGAGAAAAAGAAACATCAGAAGATATCACTAATACACGGAATGTAAACTTGGCAACACAGGAACTGAATTACAAAACAGAACAGGGTCTCAAATGTAGAAAACCAACTTATGCTTGCTTAAGGGGAAAGGTGAGTTGGGGTGCTGCATAAAACCAGAGATTGAAATTAGCACAGATACCGTTCCATAAGCCAAATATGTAACAGACAAGAGCTACTCCTTGCTCAACGAAGTGGACTCAACACCCCATATTAAACGCCTAAGAATATACCTGACTAGTAAGAATCTTAAAACCTATGGATTTATATGTCTCCGAAAGAGAACCAAGCGTGTGTACAGTGACATATACGCAACAGTGATAGGATTGGTGGGGTTCGGTGAGCAAATGCAGACCCTTTGAAGTCATATTGCATGGTACCCATTCCATGGGTCTCAACTCTCCAGGTTTAAAGGATTCTTCCTTCAGCTAAAACATGCATGTGGAACCCAGAGTATGATCCACCGTGTGATCGGGAAACATGTTCAAATATGTCTCAGTTTTCGTCCCCTGGTACTCGGGTGCAACATTCCAGACGCTTTACTAACACTCTCCCTAGTTGGAGTGTCATTGTCTCTAACCTCCTGTTTGGCCCAGTTTGCAATTTCTGCGGAAGATGTACAGGAATAGGGAGAACCAATGAGAGACTAGCTGGAGGATTCTGGACGGGCAAATTTAACTCTCATTTCCCACCAGGAAGAAGAATTAAACAAGGCTCAGCGTGCTGTGCTGGAACCACACTATGGCCTGAAGCAATCCTGCGGTGTTGCGGCCAGCTCGCAAGAAAGCGAGCTGAAGAAAGGAGCTCAGGGACACTGTCATTCACAAACCTGCAGAGTTATAAATGACAGCTATCGTCCAAACATATATTGAAGTAAGACTGCCAAGAGGACTTGAAAGCGGGGCAGAATTGCAGGTAACCGATTTCAGGAGGTAGACTTGAATTGCATTTAAAGCATAGGAAAAGAGGCAGAACATCCACAATGATGCACTTGGCCAAAAAGTGCGTATGCCTTTTTTCCTGAATATATTCATCAAAAAACGCATATGCCTTTTTGGCCAACCAAGCAAGCTTGCAATGTAAATCTGCACTACAATGAGTCTCACTTCACCCCTGGTCAAAAGGGCCATGTAAAAAAAAGTGTAAAATCCAGAAAGGCAGGACAGGCCATGGAGAACTGGGAGCCTTGTTATGCTGATGTGCGGGATGTAAATTGCCAACAGCCACTCTGGAGAAGTGTATGGTGTTTCATGAAACATCTAAAAAACAAAGCAACAGAGCCTAGGGCACTTCCAGTTATGGTCCTATAGCTTAGGGAAATTAAAATCAAAAAGACACAGCGACCCCAAAGTTTGGGACAGCTCTCTTTACAAGAACCTCGTTTACGGTACAAGTTCAATATTGCAGAAAGCGAAAAATGGATAAGGATGTTGTGGTACTTACGTACAATGCAATATCACTCAGCAATGAAATCTATGTCATCAGGCCCATAGCAGCAGAATGAGTAGATTCAGGTATGATGATTCTAAGTGAAATAAGTCACACAGAAAAAGAAATATCATAAGATATCACTAATACACGGAATGTAAACTTGGCTACACAGGAACTGAATTACAAAACAGAACAGGGTCTCAAATGTAGAAAACCAACTTATGCTTGCTTAAGGGGAAAGGTGAGTTGGGGTGCTGCATAAAACCAGAGATTGAAATTAACACAGATACCATTCCATAAGCCAAATATGTAATAGACAAGAGCTACTCCTTGCTCAACGAAGTGGACTCAACACCCCATATTAAACGCCTAAGAATATACCTGACTAGTAAGAATCTTAAAACCTATGGATTTATATGTCTCTGAAAGAGAATCAATCATGTGTACAGCGGCATAAACGCCGCAGTGATAGGATTGTTGAGGTTCAGTAAGCAAATGCAGACCCTTTGAAGTCATACTGCATGGTACCCATTCCATGGGTCTCAACTCTCCAGGTTTAAGGGATTCTTCCTTCAGCTAAAACATGCATGTGGAACCCAGAGTATGATCCACCGTGTGATCGGGAAACGTGTTCAAATGTGTCTCAGTTTTCGTCCCCTGGTACTCGGGTGCAACATTCCAGATGCTTTACTAACACTCTCCCCACTTGGAGAGTCAGTGCCTTTAACCTCCTATTGGCCCAGTTTGCAATTTCTGCGGAAAATGAACAGGAATAGGGAGAACCAATGAGAGACTAGCTGGAGGTGTCTGGACGGGCAAATTTAACTCTCATTTCCCACCAGGAAGAAGAATTAACCAAAGGCTCAGCGTGCCATGCCGGAACCACACTAGGGACTGAAGCAATCCTGCGGTGTTGCGGCCAGCTCACAAGAAAGCGAGTTGAAGAAAGGAGCTCAGGGGCACTGTCATTCACAAACCTGCAGAGTTATAAATGACAGCTATCGTCCAAAAAAATATTGAAGTAAGGGTGCCAAGAGGACTTGAAAGCGGGGCAGAATGGCAGGAAACCGATTTCAGGAGGTAGACTGGAATTGCATGTAAAGCATAGGTAAAGAGGCAGAACGTCCACAATGATGCACTTGGCCAAAAAGGGCGTATGCGTTTTTTCCTGAATATATTCAGGAAAAAACGCATACGTCCTTTTTGGCCAACCAAGCAAGCTTGCAAAGGAAATCTGCAATACAATGAAGTCTCACTGCCCCCCGGTCAAAAGGGCCATCTGAAAAATGTGTAAAATCCAAAAAGGCAGGACAGGCCATGGAGAACTGGGAGCCTTGTTATGCTGATGGGCGGGATGTAAATTACCAACAGCCACTCTGGAGAAATGTATGGTGTTTCCTGAAACATCTAAAAAACAAAGCAACAGAGCCTAGGGCACTTCCACTTATGGTCCTATAGCTTAGGGAAATTAAAATCAAAAAGACACAGCCACCCCAAAGTTTGGGACGACTCTGTTTACAAGAACCTCATTTATGGTACAAGTTCAATATCACAGAAAGCAAAAAATGGATAAAGAAGTTGTGGTACTTACGTACAATGCAATATCACTCAGCAATGAAATCTATGTCATCAGGCCCGTAGCAGCAGAATGAGTGGATTCAGGTACGATGATTCTAAGTGAAATAAGTCACACAGAAAAAGAAACATCATAAGATATCACTAATACATGGAATGTAAACTTGGCTACACAGGAACTGAATTACAAAACAGAACAGGGTCTCAAATGTAGAAAACGAATTTACGCTTGCTTAAGGGGAAAGGGGAGTTGGGGTGCTGCTTAAAACCAGAGATTGAAATTAGCACAGATACAGTTCGATAAGCCAAATATGTGATAGACAAGAGCTTCTCCTTGCACAACGAAGTGGACTCAACACCCCATATTAAATGCCTAAGAATATACCTGTCTAGTAAGAATCTTAAAACCTATGGATTTATATGTCTCCGGAGGAGAATCATGCATGTGTACAGCGGCATAAACACAGTAGTGATAGGATTGGTGAGGTTCGGTGAGCCAATGCAGACCCTTTGAAGTCATATTGCAGGGTACCCATTCCATGGGTCTCCACTCTCCAGGTTTAAGGGATTCTTCCTTCAGCTGAAACTTGCATGTGGAACCCAGAGGATGATCCACCGTGTGATCGGGAAACGTGTTCAAATGTGTCTCAGTTTTCGTCCCCTGGTACTCGGGTGCAACATTCCAGACGCTTTACTAACACTCTCCCCACTTGGAGAGTCAGTGCCTTTAACCTCCTGTTTGGCCCTGTTTGCAATATCTGCGGAAGATGAACAGGAATAGGGAGAACCAATGAGAGACTAGCTGGAGGTGTCTGGATGGGCAAATTTAACTCTCATTTCCCACCAGGAAGAGGAATTAACCAAAGGATCCGCGTGCCGTGCTGGAACTAGATTAGGTCCTGAAGAGATCCTGTGGTGTTGTGGTCAGCTCACAAGAAAGCGAGTTGAAGAAAGGAGCTCAGGGGCACTGTAATTCACAAACCTGCCGAGTTATAAATGACAGCTATCATCCAAAATTATACTGAAGTAAGGCTGCAAAGAGGACTTGAATGCGGGGCAGAATTGCTGGGACCGGTTTCAGAAGGTACACGGGAGTCGCTCTTAAAGCATAGGAAAATAGACAGAACTTGGAAAATAATGCACTTGGCAAAAAAGGGCATATGTGTTTTATCCAGAGTTCTCATAACTGAGGGGTGGAGATTCCCAGCAGGCTCCAACTGCCACCTGAGGGCTCACGTTGCCAAGGCAACGTGAGCAAGCCAGGCAGGAGTTACCTCACAGCAGATGTCCCACCTCACAGAAGGGTGAAAAACCCAGCCAACATCAGACTCTCACCAGAGGGCCCACATCACCAAGGGGATGGGCACCAGGCAGGTGTGTCTTCACACCAGTGGTGCCACATCATCGAAAGGTGAGGTACTCAGCACATGTGTCCTCAAACCAGAGGACCCACATCACCAAGGGCCTCGGAGTGAGGCAGGCAGGAGTAGCCTCACAACAGAGGGCCCAAACAATTTAAAAAGTGAGGAATCCAGCAGTTGGAACCTCCCAGCAGGCGGCCCAGAGCACTGAGGCTATGGGATCCAGGCCACAGTGAACTTACACCAGAGAGCCCACATCATGAAAATGTGAACAAACCAGCCGTTGGGACCTCAGAGCAGAAGGCCCACATCCCCATGGAGATGGGATCCTAAGAGGAGTGCCAAAGCATCACTGGGATCACTAAGAAAAGTTGGTGAGCCCAGCAGTTAGGGCCTGACGCAAGAGGGCCGTCATCACCGGGGGGAGGTCATTTCCAGCACACTCCAACTGCCACCACACGGTTGACTTCACCAAGGCAATGTGTGCCAGCCATGCAAGAGTGAACTATCAGCAGAGGTTCTCCCTCACAGGTGGGTGAGGAACACAGCCAGGAACAGACTCTCACCAGGGGGTCCACATAACCACGTGGATGAGAACCAGGGAGGAGTGTCCTCACATTAGTAGGGCCACATCATCGAAAGGTGAGGAACCCAGCAAACGTGGCCACAAACCAGAGGACCCACATCACCAAGGGGTTGAGAGTGAGGTAGGTGTCTGGACGGGCATATTTAACACTCATTTCCCACCAGGAAGAGGAATTAACCAAAGGCTCAGGGTGCCGTGCCGAAACCACACTAGGGCCTGAAGCAATCCTGCAGTGTTGCGGCCAGCTCACAAGAAAGCGAGTTGAAGAAAGGAGCTCAGGGGCACTGTAATTCTCAAATCTGCAGAGTTATAAATGACAGCTATCGTCCAAAAATATGTTGAAGTAAGGCTGCCAAGAGGACTTGAAAGCGGGGCAGAATTGCAGGAAACCGATTTCAGGAGGTAGACTGGAATTGCATGTAAAGCATAGGAAAAGAGGCAGAACGTCCACAATCATGCACTTGGCCAAAAAGGGCGTATGCGTTTTTTCCTGAATATATTCAGGAAAAAACGCATACGCCCTTTTTGGCCAACCAAGCAAGCTTGCAAAGGAAATCTGCACTACAATGACATCTCACTGCCCCCCGGTCAAAAGGGCCATCTGAAAAAAGTGTAAAATCCAGAAAGGCAGGACAGGCCATGGAGAACTGGGAGCCTTGTTATGCTGATGGGCGGGACGTAAATTGCCAACAGCCACTCTGGAGAAGTATATGGTGTTTCCTGAAACATCTAATAAACAAAGCAACAGAGCCCAGGGCACTTCCACTTATGGTCCTATAGCTTAGGGAAATGAAAATCAAAAACACACAGCCACCCCAAAGTTTGGACGGCTCTGTTTACAAGAACCTCATCTATGGTACAAGTTCAATATCGCAGAAAGCGAAAAATGGATGAAGAAGTTGTGTTACTTACGTACAATGCAATATCACTCAGCCATGAAATCTATGTCATCAGGCCCGTAGCAGCATAATGAGTGGATTCAGGTACGATGATTCTAAGTGAAATAAGTCACACAGAAAAAGAAACATCATAAGATAATACTAATACACGGAATGTAAACTTGGCTACACAGGAACTGAATTACAAAACAGAACAGGGTCTCAAATGTAGAAAACCAACTTATGCTTGCTTAAGGGGAAAGGTGAGTTCGGGTGCTGCATAAAACCAGAGATTGATATTAGCACAGATACTGTTCCATAAGCCAAATATGTAACAGACTAGAGTTACTGCTTGCTCAACGAAGTGGACTCAACACCCCATATTAAACGCCTAACAATATACCTGGCTAGTAAGTACCTTAAAACCTATGGATTTATATGTCTCCAAAAGAGAATCAAGCGTGTGTACAGTAGCATAAACGCAGCAGTGATAGGATTGGTGAGGTTCGGTGAGCAAATGCAGACCCTTTGAAATCATATTGCATGGTACCCATTCCATGGGTCTCAACTCTCCAGGTTTAAGGGATTCTTCCTTCAGCTAAAACATGCATGTGGAACCCAGAGTATGATCCACCGTGTGATCGGGAAACGTGTTCAAATGTGTCTCAGTTTTCGTCCCCTGGTACTCGGGTGCAACATTCCAGACGCTTTACTAACACTCTCCCCACTTGGAGAGTCAGTGCCTTTAACCTCCTGTTTGGCCCAGTTTGCAATATCTGCATAAGATGTACAGGAATAGGGAGAACCAATGAGAGACTAGATAGAGGTGTCTGGACGGGCAAATTTAACTCTCATTTCCCACCAGGAAGACGAATGAACCAAAGGCTCCGCGTGCCGTGCCGGAACCACACTAGGGCCTGAAGCAATCCTGCGGTGTTCGGAGAGCTCACAAGAAAGCGAGTTGAAGAAAGGAGCTCAGGGGCACTGTCATTCACAAACCTGCAGAGTTATAAATGACAGCTTTGGTCCAAAAATATATTGAAGTAAGGCTGCCAAGAGGACTTGAAAGCGGGGCAGAATTGCAGGAAACCGATTTCAGAAGGTACACGGGAGTCGCTCTTAAAGCATAGGAAAAGAGACAGAACTTGGAAAATAATGCACTTGGCAAAAAAGTGCATATGTGTTTTATCCAGAGGTCTCATAGCTGAGGGGAGGAGATTCCCAGCAGGCTCCAACTGCCACCTGAGGGCTCACATTGCCAAGGCAACGTGAGCAAGCCAGGCAGGAGTTACCTCACAGCAGAGGTCCCACCTCACAGAAGGGTGAGAAACCCAGCCAACATCAGACTCTCACCAGAGGGCCCACATCACCAAGGGGATGGGAACCAGGCAGGAGTGTCTTCACACCAGTGGGGCCACATCATCGAAAGGTGAGGGACTCAGCACATGTGCCCTCAAACCAGAGGACCCACATCACCATGGGCCTCGGAGTGAGTCAGGCAGGACTAGCCTCACAACACAGGGCCCATAGAATAAAAAAGTGAGGAATCCATCAGTTGGAACCTCCCAGCAGGCGGCCCAGAGCACCAAGGGTATGGGATCCAGGCCACAGTGAACTCACAGAAGAGGGCCCATGTCATGAAACTGAGCAACTCAGCCACTGGGACCTCAGAGCAGGAGGCCCACATCCCCATCAGGATGGAAATCTTGTAGGAGTGTCCTCACACCACTGAGAACGTACCAGAAAATTTTGGGAGACCAGCAGTTAGGGCCTGACGCCAGAGGACCCTCATCACCAAGGGAAGGAGGCTCCCAGCAGGCTCCAACTGCCACCAGAGGGCTGACGTCGCCAAGGCGATGTGTGCCAACCAGGCACGAATGACCTCACAGCAGAGGGCCCACCTCAGAGAAGTGTGACGAACCCAGTCAGGATCAGACTCGCACCAGAGGGCCCACATCACCAAGGGGATGGGAACCAGGCAGGAGTGTCCCCACACCAGTGGGACAACATCATCGAAAGGTGAGGATCCCAGCACATGTAGCCTCAAACCAGAGGAAGCACATCACCAAGGGGTTCAGAATTAGGCTGGCAGGACCGGCCTCACAACACAGGGTCCATAGAATATAAAAGTTGAGGAATCCAGCAGTTGGAACCTCCCAGCAAGTGACCCAGAGCACCGAGGCTATGGGTTCCAGGCCGCAGTGAACTCACAGCAGAGGGCCCACATCATGAACCTGTGAGCAGCCCAGCCATTGGGACCTCAGAACAGAAGGCCCACATCCCCATTGGGATGGGAACCTGGCAGGAGTGGCCTCGCACCACTTAGCACATATCAGAAAATGTTAGGAGCCCAGCAGTTAGGGCCTGACGCCAGGGGGCCCTCATAACTGAGGGGAGGAGACTCCCAGCAGGTTCCAACTGCCAACAGAAGGCCCACGTCTACAAGGTGACATGCGCCAGCCAGGCAGTAGTGACCTCACAGCAGAGGGCCTATCTCACAGAAGGGTGAGGAACCGAGGCAGGATGAGACTCTCGCCAGAGGGCTCACAACACCAAGGGGATGGGAACCAGTCAGGACTGTCCTCCCACCAGTGGGGCCACATCATCGAAAGGTGAGGAACCCAGCACATGTGGCATCATATCAGAGGACATACATCACGAAGGGGATGGGAGTGAGGCAGGTAGGAGTAGCCTAAAAACAGAGGGCCCAAAGAATAAAAAAGGTTAGGAATCCAGCATTTGGAACCTCCCAGCAGGCGACCGAGAGCACAAAAGCTATGGGATGCAGGCAGGATTGAACTAACACCAGAGAGCCCACATCATGAAACTGTGAGCAACCCAGGCATTGGGACCTCAGAGCAGAAAGCCCACATCCCCATGGGGATGGGAACCTGACAGGAGTGTCCTGGCATCACTGGGTTCACATCAGAAAACGTGGGGAGCCCAGCAGTTAGGGCCTGATGCTAGAGGGCCGTCATCACCGAGGGCAGGAGGCTCCCAGCGGGTTCCATTGTGCCACCAGAGGGCCCACGTCGCCAAGGTGATGTGTGCAAGTCAGGCAGGATTGACCTCGCAGCAGAGGGCCTACCTCACAGAAGAGTGAGGAACCCAGCCAGGATAAGACTGTCACCAGAAGGCCCATATCACCAAGGGGATGGGAACCAGGCAGGAGTGTCCTCACACCAGTGGGGCCACATCATTGAAAGTTGCGGAACCCAGCACATGTGGCCTCAAACCAGAGGACCCACATCACGAAGGAGTTGCGAGTGAGGCAGGCAGGAGGAGCATCACAGCACAGGACCCATAGAATACAAAAGTTGAGGAATCGAGCAGTTGGAACCTCTCAGCAGGTGGCCAAGAGCACAGAGGCTATGGGATCCAGGCCACAGTGAACTAACACCAGAGAGCCCAGATCATGAAATTGTGATCAACCCAGCTGTTGGAACCTCAGAGCAGAAGGCCCACATCCCCATGGAGATGGGAACCTAAGAGGAGTGCCCGAGCATCACTGGGCTCACTAAGAAAAGTTGGGGAGCCCAGCAGTTAGGGCCTGACGTCAGAGGGCCCTCATCACCGAGGGGAGGAGGCTCCCAGCAGGGTCCAAGTGCCACCAGAAGGCTCATGTCGACAAGGCGAGGTGAGCAAGCCAGGCAAGAGTTACCTGATAGTAGAGGGCCCACCTCACAGATGGGTGAGGAACCCAGCCAGGATCAGACTCTCACCAGAGGGCCCACATCACAAAGGGGATGGGAACCAGTCAGGATTATCCTCACACCAGTGGGGCCTCATCATCTTAAGGTGAGGAACCCAGCACATGTGTCCTCAAACCAGAGGACCCACATCACCAAGGGCCTTGGAGTGAGGAAGGCAGGAGTAGCCTCACAACACTGGGCACATAATATAAAAAACGTGAGGATTCCAGCATTTAGACCTTCCAGCAGGCGGCCCAGAATACCGAGGCTATGGGATCCAGGCCGCAGTGAACTCACAGCAGAGGGCCCACATCATAAAACTGTGAGCAACCCAGGCGTTGGGACCTCAGCGCAGAAGGCCCACATCCCCATGGGAATGGGAACCTGGCTGGAGTGTCCTCGCACCACTGGGCGCACATCAGAAAATGTGGGGAGCCCCCCATTTCGGGCCTGACGCCAGAGGGCCATCATCACCGAGAGGAGGAGGCACCCTGCACGCTCCAACTGCCACCAGAGGGCCTACGTCTCCAAGGTGACGTGTGCCAGCCAGGCAGGAGTGACCTCACAGTGAGGGCCTACCTCACAGAACGTTGAGGAACCCAGCCAGGATTAGACTCTCGCCAGAGGGCCCACCTCACCAAGGGGATGGGAACCAGGCAGGAGCGTCCTCACACGAGTGGGGCCACATCATCGAAAGGTGAGGAACGCAGCACATGTGGCCTCAAGCCATAGGACAGTCATCACCAAGGGGCTGGGAGTGAGGCAGGCAGGAGGAGCCTCACAACAGAGGGCACATAGAATAAAAAAGTTGACGAATCCAGCAGTTGGAACCTCCCAGCAGGCGGCTCAAGGCACCGATGATAAGGGATCCTTGCTGGAGTGAACTCACAGCAGAGGGCCCACATCATGGTACTGTGAGCAAGCCAGCCGTTTTGACCTCAGAGCAGAAGGCCCATATCCCCATGGGGATGGGAACATGGCAAGAGTGTCCTCACTTGGCGCACATCAGAAAATGTGGGGAGCCCAGCAGTTATGGCCTAAGGCAAGAGGGCCCTCATCACCGAGGGGAGGAGGATCCCAGCACACTCCAACTGCCAACAGAGGGCCCATGTCGCCAAGGTGACGTGTGCCAGACAGGCATGATTGACCTCACAGCAGAGGGCCCACCTCACAGAAGGGTGAGGAACCCAGCCAGGATCAGACTCTCACCTGAGGGCCCACATCAGCAAGGGGATGGGAACCAGTCAGGACTGTCTTCCCTCCGGTGAGGCCACATCATCGAAAGGTGCGGAACCCAGCACATGTGGCCTTAAATCAGAAGACACATATCACAAAGGGAATGGGAGTGAGACAGGCAGAAGTAGCCTAAAAACAGAGGGCCCAAAGAATAAGAAAGGTGAGGAATCCAGCAGTTGGAACCTCCCAGCAGGCGGCCGAGACCACAGAAGCTATGGGATGCAGGCAGGAGTGAACTAACAGCAGAGAGCCCACATCATGAAACTGTGAGCAACCCAGGCGTTGGGACCTCAGAGCAGAAGGCCCACATCCCAATGGGGATGTGAACCTGGCTGGAGTGTCCTCGCACCACTGGGCGCACATCACAAAATGTGGGGAGCCCAGCAGTTAGGGCCTGACGCCAGAGGGCCCTCATGACCGAGGGGAGGAGGCTCCCAGCAGGCTCCAAGTGCCACCAGAGGGCTCATGTCCACAAGGTGAGGTGAGCAAGCCAGGCAGGAGTGACCTCACAGCAGCCGGCCCACCTCACAGATGGGTGAGGAACCCAGCCAGGATCAGACTCTCAACAGAGGGCCCACATCACCAAGGGGATGTGAACCAGGCAGGAGTCTCCTAAGACCATTGGTCCCACATCATCGAAAGGTGAGGAACCCAGCACATGTGGCCTCAAACCAGAGGACACACATCACGAAGGGGCTGGGAGTGAGGCAGGCAGGAGGATCCTCACAACAGAGGGCCCAAAAAATTAAAAAAGTGAGGAATCCAGCAGTTGGAACCTCCCAGCAGGCGGCCAAGAGCACAGAGGCTATGGGCTCCAGGCCTCTGTGAACTAACACCAGAGAGCCCACATCATGAAAATGTGAACAACCCAGCCGTTGGGACCTCAGAGCAGAAGGCCCACATCCCCATGGAGATGGGATCCTAAGAGGAGTGCCCAAGCATCATTGGGCTCACTAAGAAAAGTTGGTGAGCCCAGCAGTTAGGGCCTGACGCAAGAGGGCCCTCATCACCGGGGGGAGGAGATTCCCAGCACGTTCCAACTGCCACCACACGGCTGACTTCACCAAGGCAATGTGTGCCAGCCATGCAGGAGTGACCTATCAGCAGAGGGTCTCCCTCACAGAAGGGTGAGGAACACAGCCAGGAACAGACTCTCACCAGGGGGTCCACATAACCACGTGGATGAGAACCAGGCAGGAGTGTCCTCACACTAGTGGGGCCACATCATCGAAAGGTGAGGAACCCAGCAAAGGTGGCCACAAACCAGAGGACCCACATCACCAAGGGGTTGAGAGTGAGGTAGGTGTCTGGACGGGCATATTTAACTCTCTTTTCCAACCAGAAAGAGGAATTAACCAAAGGCTCAGCATGCCCTGCCAGAAGCAGATAAGGGCCTAAAGCAGTCTTGCGGGTTTGCGGCCAGCTCACAAGAAAGCGAGTTGAAGAAAGGAGCACAGGGGCCCTGTAATTCACAATCCTGCAGAGTTATAAATGACAGATAACGTCCAAAAATATTTTGAAGTAAGGCTGCGAAGAGGAGGTGAAAGCGGGGCAGAATTTCAGGAAACGATTTCAGGAGGTAGACTGGATTTGCCTTTAAAGCATAGGAAAAGAGGCAGAACATCGACAATGATGCACTTGGCAAAAAAGGGCGTATGAGTTTGTTCCTGAATATATTCAGGAAAAAACACATACGCCCTTTTTGGCCAACCAAGCAAGCTTGCAATGGAAATCCGAACTACTATGAAGTGTCACTTCCCCCCGGTCTAAAGGGTCATCTGAAAAAAGTGTAAAATCCAGAAAGGCAAGACAGGCCATGGGGAAAAAGGAGCCTTGTTATGCTGATGGGTGGGATGTAAATTGCCAACAGCCACTCTGGAGAAGTGTATGGTGTTTTCTGATACATCTGAAAAACAAAACAACAGAGTCTAGGGCATTCCCACTTATGGTCCTATAGCTTAGGGAAATTAAAATCAAAAAGACACAGCCACCCCAAAATTTGGGACGGCTCTGTTTACAGTAACCTCTTCTACGGTACAAGTTAAATATCCCAGAGAACAAATAATTGATAAAGAAGTTGCGGTACTTACGTACAACAGAATACCACTCAGCAATGAAATCTGTGTCACCAGGCCTGTACCAGCATAATGAGTGGATTGAGGCATGATGATTCTAAGTGAAATAAGTCACACAGAAAAAGAAACGTCATAAGGTATCACTAATACACAGAATGTAAACTTGGCTACACATGAACTGAATTACAAAACAGAACAGGGTCTCAAGTTTAGAAAACCAACTTATGCTTGCTTAGGGGAAAGGTGAGTTGGGGTGCTGCATAAAACCAGAGTTTGAAATTAGCACAGATACCGTTCCATAAGCCAAATATGTAATAGACAAGACCTACCCCTTGCTCAACGAAATGGACTCAACAATGAGGTATCACCTCACACCTGTTAGAATGGGCATCATTTGAAAATCTACAAACAACAAATGCTGGAAAGGGTGTGGAGAAAAGGAACCCTCTTCCACTATTGTTGGGAATATAAATTGATACAGTCACTATGGAGAACAATATGGAGTTTCTTAAGAAACTAATAATAGAATTACCATATGATACAGCAATCCCAGTACTGGACATATACCCAGACAAAACCATAAATCGAAAAGAGACATTCAACGCAATGTTCATTGCATCACTATTTACAATGTCGAGGTAATGGAAGCCACCTAAATGCTCACAGACAGACGAATGCATAAAGATGTGGTACATATATAAAATGGAATATTACTAAGCCATGAAAGGAATGAAATTGGGTCATTTGTAGAGACGTCGATGGATCTAGAGACTGTCATACAGAGTGAAGTAAGTCAGAAAGAGAAAAACAAATCTTGTATATTCATGCATATATGGGGAACCTAGAAAAACTGTACAGATTAACCGTTTTGCAAGGCATAAATAGAGCAACAGATGTAGCCAACAAACGTATGGACAACAAGGGGGGAAAGCTCTTGGGGGGGTGGTGGTGGGAGGAGTTGAGAGATTGGGATTGGCATGTAAACATTTATATGTATAAAATAGATAACCAATAAGAACCTGCTGTATAAAAATATAAAATAAAATTCAAAATTAAAAAGAAATAAAATTTAACAAACAAAACAGAAAAAACAATTATTCCCTTCACATACATGTATTTATATGAATAAATTATTTCCATGCTTATATCTGTAAATACAAAAAAGAGGAATAAAATCTACCTTGAACCAAAAACGAAAAAGAGAAAAAAAGAACAGAACCCACCAGTTACACAGAGGAAAACCGTATCAGGGCACTTGCTCCAGTTGTAAACAATTCTGAAGTTGGTCAGTGGTGGGGAATCGTCTCCCATTCAGCCAGCAGCCCCCACACAACAAGCGTCCTCATTGCAAAGCTGGGGCACCGTGCCGAGGCATCTGTGAGTAAACGTGAGCTGAGCCCCAGGCCAGTTGCTGCTGAACTGTTCCCACCCTTCCCAGGTAAAACACCTGAATATATACAAGGACTTGAAAGCCTAGAGGAAGGGCCATGGAGCCACACGACTGACAGCATGCCAGCTGACTTGGTGCCTGCAGGCCAGCCAGGATGGTCCTGGCCCTGGGTGCTCTTCTGGAAGATTTCCATTTCCCTGCCTGAGATACCCGTCCTGTCCCTGCCCCCACTGCTTTTTTCCTTCCTCACCTCTGCCCAGGGAGAAATTCCAGCAGCAGGTATGGGTGACACATCCTCTTCTTTAGCAGGTGGCAGCCTGGCAACTGCTGCAGAAAGTCCAGCAGAGCCCCACTCACACTGGGCCACCCACAAAGCCGTGGCCTCTCACTCCCTCCCACCAGCCCAGCCCCGAGACTGCTGACAGGGCAGAGAAAATGGCGTCAGGCACAGCTGCAGGGGCTCTTGCTGCCTGGAGTGGTATTTATATTGAGCTCAACCCAGGCACACCTGGGGAGGGCTGGCCGGCACGGTAAGGCTGCCCAGGTCAGCCAATCATCACCCCTCAGGGGCTCACAGTTGCAGAAAATGGAACTTGCTGAACCGGCCAGGTCCAAGGAACAGGTGTGGGCTCCTGAGAGTCAGGATAGACAAGGGGCTGCAGCTTTGGCTTGTTTTCTAATCATTTTATCTGGCCCATGAGTGGGAGACAACTTCAAGAAAACCCTCTCCTAATGAGAGGAACCCAGGAGTCAGGGAGAGGAGGGGTGGGTGGTGGTTGGAGACAGAGGCCTGGTGCCCCGGGTGCAGTGGAAGTCTCTGGAAGACCAGGTGGAGGGAGGCCACACAGAGTGATGCCCAGGGTCACAGACCTGTCAGAGCTGCTGTTTGTTAGTTCAAGTCCTGCTCTGAGGTGCTCTGTGTCAGCTCTGAGCGACAGGTGAGATGGGGGTGCTCTTCAATGAGGGCTATGTGCACGGTTCCTGTGTGCCCAGCCCTGGCACGGTACCTGCAAGGGTAGCTCTGTATCCTGGGAGAGGCCTGACCACGAGAGCCCCGTGGGCTGGGTTGGGGGTGGGGTACCTGCCCAGGAGAGCTCCATATCCTGGGATTGGCCTGACCACGAGAGCCCCATGGGCTGCTGGGGACCTGGTAAAGGATGTCAGGACAGTCAGTGAAGCCACCGAGGATATACCTCCAGTTGCTCCTAATTCCTACACCCTGCTGGTCATTCTACCAACCACCAGGACATGGTATTCTGTATTAGTCTTCAATGATGCCTTCTTTTGTATTCCATTAGTCCCAGAGTCACAAGAAATTTTGGCTTGTGAGTGGCAGGACTCAACATACAACTAAAACAATACTTCCGGGCCGTCTTGCCCCAAGGGTTCAAAAATTCCCACACCATCTTTGGGGAAAGCTTAGCTAAAGACCGAAAAGTTCTACCTCTGGAAAAGGAAACCCTCCTTCAATATGCAGACGACATTCTGATCGCCAGCCCTACTAAGGAGGCCTCTGAACTACCAAGCCAATAAAGGATAGAAGTTTTCCAGAAAAAGCTCAAATATCACAGACTGCGGTGACCTGCCTGGGCTTCATTCTCACAGAAGGTCAGAGAAGCCCATCCCAGGAAAGGGAAGAAACCATTTGCAGCCTTACCCCTTTCTAAAACTAGAAGACAGCTTAGGGGTTCCTGGGGAGGCCAGGGTTTGCTGCTTCTGGATCCCTAACTACAGTCTACTAGCTGGGCCTCTATATGAAACACTGAAAGGAAAAGATGATGATCCTTTTGAACAGAATCCAGAAGTGGCCTTTCAAGAATGGAAAGAGCAGTCAATTCAGACCCTTGCCCTGGAACTCCCTAATTGAGCTAAACCCTTTGACCTTTCCATTCCCGGTGAAAGGTGAATCGCCATTGGAGAATTAGTGCAAAAACTGGGACCACTTGAAATGGAACAACGCAAGAATGCCATCCAGGTAGGATAAACTACAGTCACCAAGGGGCTTGGCCCACTGCCACATCTGGCCAAGGTACTGGCGGTATCTAAAAACCTGGAAATCAGCAGCCCAAAAGGCCACCTCCCTCCTAAGGGAAAAGGACCCCACGTGGTGATCCTAATCACCAACCATGCCCTGAAGTTGCAGGGTTCGCTCCGTGGGCACACCGACCTCGAGTGAGGAGGCCCTCCAACTCCAACATCCAGAGAGATAACCGGGGGCAACAGGGCACCATGACGACTCGTGTGAACATCACTTGACCTGGAGTTTCTCTCATAAAACAACAATAGTGTGTCCCGAAGGAGTAGACTACTGCTTGCAGGACTTACTGCACCCGGAGGGGAGCTAATAATCTTGGCGGGGGAACCGTATATCACACTGTCACCATAGAAAAGCCTACAGACACCGTGATGATGGTGGCCAATAAGACCGGCTGGACTCCTGTTTACTTCAAAAGGCTGTTGACTCAGTGGCCATCATGGTCCTTGATCACCACTGACCCTAGACTGTCTGGGAGTTGAGCGGGCAGGGCTCTGACACCTGGTGCTGTTTTTACGTTAATTCAGGGGCCTAACTGAAGAAAGAGCAGACTACTGGTCAGAGCATCTAGGCTGGCAGAAACGGTCAGCCTAAGGTGGCCGAACAAATGTGGGGCGGGGTGAAACCGGCCCCCACAGCGTCTCTGCACATCTCTTTCCTGGACCCTTAAAGGTCATTAGAATCTATAACACTTCCAATGCTGGTGCTCAGGCGGACGAACAGGGAGGCAGGGGTCCTGGGGCCAATCAACGTCACCTGGAGGCTGCTGGGGAGAAGTTCTGACCCTCGTCCCCTGGTATGAGGGCTCCTAACGCAGCACTCAGCAGTTACAGAAGAAGGGTCTGCACCCTCAGCACTCCAAGAATGAGGAACGGGACAAAAGGCAGAGGAGGGGTTTGTCCCCAGCAAAGCCCATTAAAAATCCCTGGGAGATAAAAATAGAATCTGGGCAATAAAGTCAAGTCTGACCTTTTTTATCCTTTGCGCTTTGTCTAATTTCACGTGCTCCTAGGGTCCCGCATGCAGAGGTTCCACACCCAGTACTTCAGACCAGATTTCCTAGTGCAGAATGGCTGGGTCGACACCTCAGCTCCTGGGGCCCAGTGCAGACTCCGAGATATAGAGCCTGAGCTGCAGCCAACCCGGCCCTCGAGAGCTCCGCCCCCTCCCTCCCACTGACTCTCACAGGATCTCTACACAGCAGCCCAGCCCACAGCCCACGGGGTAGTGCATGCTCTCACCTCTCCATTCTCTGATCAAAATATAAAGTTTCCTTTGCTTGGGAACCAAACTCAGTCTCGATCTGTTGGCCCCAATGACACTGGGCAGGGGGACACTTGTTGGGGTCCACTCTGGAGGATCAGTAACAGAAATTGAGACTATTGTAACTTCAATGAACAGATGTGTGAGCCAAACTGTAGTTAACATAGAACAGTTTATAAGGCTCGGGTAAAATAAGATGTTTCTAACACTTCCATTTGATATTTCCATCACTTTATTATAAGCAAGTTCAGTGAAAAGGTTTGTCTTATTTGTCAGGTCAATATTAGAGAAATGAAGTGATTTCTTTCCAAGGATGTACATCTAATAATCTTGGTTAAAGCTTCAATCTTGTTTTAAATGCTTTTCCATTGAAAATGATACCTCTCTTTCAGCTCCCCCATTTCTGAGAAGTATAAAATCTTATAATTTATTATTACCAAAGGGGAAAGGTGGGAGGAGGGATAAATTAACAGTTTGGAATTAACACATACACACTGCTATGTATAAAATAGATCATCAACAAGGAACTACTGTATAGCACAGGGAACTACACTCAATATTTTGCAATAACCTATAAGGGGAAATAATCGGAAAAAGAATAGATATTTTTATTGACATCATCTATCAATGACAGTTAAAGTGTAACGTAAGGGAAGCCGGTGGTGAGTGCTTCTGACCCTGAAGACTTCAATCATCTAAAGTTTGGACTCTGCCTACTTCCCAAGGCCCTTAATGAACATATGTGTAGCCGTAGCTTAAAAAACTCCCCAGTTTGGGTTTCGGGGAGACACTGATTTTGAAAAAGCCCTGGTGTTCTCCTTACATGAATGGGACTTTTCCTACTGCTAAAACATGTCTGTCACACCCAGAGGATGGTATACCGTCTGATCGGGAAGAGTTTGGAAAAGGCATCTCATCTCCTCATCTCCTGGTGCTCGGGTTCACCCCTCCAGCGTCTTTACTAACAGTCTCCCCACTTGGAGATGTCAGCACTGTCAACATCCTGTTGCGTACAGTTTGGAATTTGTCCAGAGGATGAAGCGGAAGGATGAGGAACAATGAGAGACAAGTCCTAGGTGTTCAGACAGGCACATGTCACTCTAATTTCCAATCAGGAAGACGAATTGACCAAAGGCTAGGGTTGCCCATGGAAACAGTATAGGGCTTGAGGAAATCCCACTGCTTTGTGGCCAGTTCCCATAAACACAAGTTGAACAATGGAACTCAGGGGCAGTAAAATTCACGAAACTGCAGAGTTGAAAATATCTGTCACTGAAAAATGTCTTGAGGAAAGTCAGAGAAAAGGATTGGTAAGCAAGGGAGAATGGCAGGAAAGGGATTTGAGGAGGTAGAAAGGACTCGCCATTAAGCACAAGAAAAGGGGCTGAACATTGCCAACATTGCAGTTGGCCAAAAAGGCTGTATGCGGTTTTTTCTGTATATATTCAAGAAAAGGGCATACACTTTTTTAGCCAACCAAACAGGTGGGCACTGGAAATCAATACTACAAAAGATATCACTTCGCATCAGTCAGAAGAGCCATCCTCATAAAGTATAAACACCAGAAATGCAGGACAGGGCAAGGAGAAGAGGGAGCCCTGTGAGGCTTATAGTGGAAATGTATATTGCCAACGGCCATTCTGGAGAAGTGTATTGTGTTTACTAAAGCATCTAAAAAATGAGCTACAGAGCATAGGGCACTTGCACTCATGGGCGTATATCTTGGGAAAAACAAAAATCGAGAGGACACAGGCACCCCAATGTTTACTGCCTCTCTGTTTAAAAGATCCTCGACTAGGATATAACTTAAATGTCTCTGGAGGGAAAAAATGGATAGAGATGTGGTACTTATATAGAGTGGAATATTACTCAGCCTGGAAATCAATGAAATATGGCCAGTTGTAACAACTCCGGAGGAGTTACGTATGATCATTCTAAGTGACATAATTCAAAAAGAAAAAGACACGTATCATAAGATATCACTTAAAGGTGGAATCCAAAATGGCTACACATGAAATAAATTACAAAACAAAAACATAGTCAAATATGTAGAAAACACGCGTAAGGCTGCTAAACGGGAAAGGTGGGGAGGGGTGAGGCATCATCCAGGAGGTTGAAATTAGCAAAGATACCATTCCAAATACCAAACTGATAATCAACAAGGCCTACACGGTAGCTAAAAGAACTGCACTCAGCACACTCAAGTCACCGGAAAAGAATATCTATGACTGGTAAGAATCTGAAAAAGAATTTATTGATGTCTCTCTGTACGTGAATCAAGTGGATGTACAGCAGCAAGAAACAGAGCTTTGAAAATCAGCTGTAACCAATATAGTAATAAATTGAAAAAAATAAATGACAGAGAGACAGAGAAAACCTCTTACAACTTTTCCTCAGGGACGGTGATGCAACATGGATTGAACACATCTAGACCCACAGCAGGATGAGACATAAGGCTGGAAACTGTTCGTGCTAAGAGAAATGTGAGGTTGGGTGAGGAAATGCACACCCTTTAAAGTAATACTACCTGGTACCCATTCAATGGGTCCCAAATCTGCAGGTTCAAGGAATCTTCCTACAGCTAAAACATGCATGGAAAACCCAGAGGACTGTACACCATGTGATCGGGAGATGTGTCTAAAATGCACCTCATTTATCCTCTCCTGCTGCTCCTGTTCATCATTCCAGCCACGTTACTTAGAATCTCCCCACTTAGAGAATCAGCACATTTAAACTTCTGTTTCACACATTTTGCAAATTGTGAGGAGGATGAACGGGAAGAGGGGGAACCAATGAGAGAATAGTTGTAGGGGTTTGGACGGGCACATGTCACTCTAATTTCCCATTAAGAATAAGAATTAAAAAAAGGCTCAGCCCGCCTCGCCGGAGCCAAAATAGGGCCTGAAGCAATCCTGCGGCTTTGAGGCCAGCTCACAAAAGAGCAACTTAAAAAATGGAGCTCAGGGTCACTGCAATTCACAAACCTGCAGAGTTATAAATGAAAACTAACGTCCAAAAATATGTTGAGGTAAGGCAAAGAAGAGGACCTGAATGAAAGACAGAATTGCAAGAAACAGATTTCAAGAGATAGATTGGACTCGTCTTTAAAGCACATGAAAAGCGGCAGAATTCCGACAATGATGCAGTTGGCCCAAAAGGGAGTATGCGTTTTTTCCTGAATATATCCAGGAAAAAACGCATACGCACTTTATGGGCAACCAAGCAAGCAAGCAATGCAAATGTGCACAACAAAGAAGTCTCATTTCCCACCGGTCAAAAGGGCCATCCGAAAAAATTGTAAAAACCAGAAATGCAGGACAGGCCATGGAGAACAGGGAGCCTTTATACGCTGATGGACAGTGTGTGAACTGCCGAGAGCCACTCTGGAGAAGTGTATGGTGGTTCCTAAATCATCTAAAAAACAGAGCTACAGAGCATAGGGCACTTCCAATCACGGAAGTATATCTAGGGAAGTCTAAAAATCAACAAGACACAAGCACACCACAGTTTAGGGCTACTCTGTTTACAAGAACCTCAACTTCAGTACACCTTAAATATCCCAGGAAAGAGAACAATGGATAAAGAAAATGTGGTACTTATGTACAATGGAATATCTCTTCACCATGAAATCAATGTAATAAGGCTAGTGGAAGGATAAAGAGTGGATTTAGGTCCGATAATACTACTTGAAATAAGTCAAACAGAAAAAGAAACATATCATAAGATATCACTTATAGAGGGAGGATAAATATGGCTGCACAAAAAATGAATTACAAAACAGAACAGTGTCTCACATTTAGAAAACACACTTATGTCAGCTTAAGGGGAAAGGAGAGGTGGGGTGATGCATAAAACCAGAGTTTGAAATTAGCACAGATACCGTTCAATAAACCAAATAGGTATTAGACAAGATCTACACCTTGCTCAATGAACTGGCCTCAACACACCCTATACACCGCAGAGAAATATATCTGAGTAATAAGAATCTTAAAACCCATGTATTGGTATATCTCCATAAGGGAATCAAGTGTGTGCAGAGCGGCACAAACACAGCAGTGAAAATGAGCTAAACCCCATTATAGAAATAAATTTTAAAACCAAAACGCAGAAACAATGAAAGAGAGAAAAATTCTTATAAAATTCGCTCAGGGGCTGTGATGCAACCTGGAATGACCACATATAAACCCACAGCTGGATAAGACATAAGGCTGGACACTTGGGGCTGAGAGGATTGGTGAGCGTTGGTGAGCAACTGCCAAAAGTTTAATGCAATACTTCATGCTACTCATTCCAAGGGTCCCAACACTCCAGGTTGAAGGGAATCTTCCTACAGCTAAACCATGCATGGGAAATCCAGCGGATGGTATACCATATGATCGGGAAAGGTTTCTAAAATGCACTTCATTTTCCTCTCCTGGGGCTCTGGATCAACATTCCAGCCACTTTACTAACAACATCCCCACATGGAGAGCAATGCCTTTAAGTTCCGGTATCACACAGTCTGCAGTTAGTGCGGAGGATGAATGGGAATAGGGGGAACCAGTGAGAAAATAGCTGTAGTGGCTTCAATGGGCACATGTCACTCTAATTTCACATCAGGGAGAAGAATTAACCAAAGGCAGAGCAAGGCGCCACAGAAGAAGAATAGGGCCTGAAGAAATCCTGTGGATAAGAGGCAAGATCACAAAAATAAGAGCTGAAAAATGGAGCTAAGGGCCACTGCAATTCAAAAAACTGCAGAGTTATAAAGGCCAACTACTTTCCAAAAGTATATTGAGGTAAGGCTATGAAGAGGCACTGACAGCAAGGCAGAATTGCAGGAAACCGATTTCAGGAGGTAGACTGGAATTGCATTTAAAGCATAGGAAAAGAGGCAGAATGCCCACAATGATGCACTTGGCCAAAGGGGCGTATGCGTTTTTTCCTGAATATATTCAGGAAACAACGCATACGCCCTTTCTGGCCAACCAAGCAAGCTTGCAAAGGAAATCTGCACTAAAATGAAGTCTCACTGCCGCCCGGTCAAAAGGGCCATCTGAAAAAAGTGTAAAATCCAGAAAGGCAGGACAGGCCATGGAGAACTGGGAGCCTTGTTATGCTGATGGGCGGGATAAAAATTGCCAACAGCCACTCTGGAGAAGTGTACGGTGTTTCCTGAAACATCCAAAAAACAAAGCAACAGAGCCTAGGGCACTTCCACTTATGGTCCTATAGCTTAGGGCAATTAAAATCAAAAAGACACAGCCACCCCAAAGTTTGGGACGGCTCTGTTTACAAGAACTTCGTTTACAGTACAAGTTCAATATCGCAGAAAGCGAAAAATGGATAAAGAAGTTGTGGTACATACGTACAATGCAATATCACTCAGCAATGAAAACTATATCATCAGGCCCGAAGCAGTATAATGAGTGGATTCAGGTACGATGATTCTAAGTGAAATAAGTCACAAAGAAAAGGAAACATCATAAGATATCACTACTACACGGAATGTAAACTTGGCTACACAATAACTGAATTACAAAAAAGAACAGGGTCTCAAATGTAGAAAACCAACTTATGCTTGCTTAAGGGGAAAGGTGAGTTGGGGTGCTGCATAAAACCAGAGATTGAAATGAGAACAGATACTGTTCCATAAGCCAAATATGTAATAGACAAGAGCTACTCCTTGCCAACGAAGTGGACTCAACACCCCATATTAAACGCCTAAGAATATACCTGACTAGTAAGAATCTTAAAACCTATGGATTTATATGTCTCCGAAAGAGAATCAAGCGTGTGTACAGCGGCATGAACGCAGCAGTGATAGGATTGGTGAGGTTCGGTGAGCAAATGCAGACCCTTTGAAGTCATATTGCATGGTACCCATTCCATGGGTCTCAACTCTCCAGGTTTAAGGGATTCTTCCTTCAGCTAAAACATGCATGTGGAACCCAGAGTATGATCCACCGTGTGATAGGGAAACGTGTTCAAATGTGTCTCAGTTTTCGTCCCCTGCTACTCGGGTGCAACATTCCAGATGCTTTACTAACACTCTCCCCACTTGGAGAGTCAGTGCCTTTAACCTCCTGTTTGGCCCAGTGTGCAATTTCTGCGGAAAATGAACAGGAATACGGAGAACCAATGAGAGACTAGCTTGAGGTGTCTGGACGGGCAAATTTAACTCTCATTTCCCACCAGGATGAGGAATTAACCAAAGGCTCAGCGTGCCATGCCGGAACCACACTAGGGCCTTAAGCAATCCTGCGGTGTTGTGGCCAGCTCACAAGAAAGCGAGTTGAAGAAAGGAGCTCAGGGGCACTGTAATTCACAAACCTGCAGAGTTATTAATGACAGCTATCGTCCAAAAATATATTGAAGTAAGGCTGCCAACAGGACTTCAAAGCGGGGCAGAATTGCAGGAAACCGATTTCAGGAGGTAGACTGGAATTGCATGTAAAGCATAGGAAAAGAGGCAGAACGTCCACAATGATGCACTTGGCCAAAAAGGGCGTATGCGTTTTTTCCTGAATATATTCAGGAAAAAACGCATACGTACTTTTTGGCCAACCAAGCAAGCTTGCAAAGGAAATCTGCACTACAATGAAGTCTCACTGCCCCCCGGTCATAAGGGCCATCTGAAAAAACTGTAAAATCCAGAAAGGCAGGACAGGCCATGGAGAACTGGAAGCCTTGTTATGCTGATGGGCGGGATATAAATTGCCAACAGCCACTCTGGAGAAGTGTATGGTGTTTCCTGAAACATCCAAAAAACAAAGCAACAGAGCGTAGGGCACTTCCACTTATGGTCCTATAGCTTAGGGAAATTAAAATCAAAAAGACACAGCCACCCCAAAGTTTGGGACGGCTCTGTTTACAAGAACCTCGTTTACGGTACAAGTTCAATATCGCAGAAAGCGAAAAATGGATAAAGAAGTTGTGGTACTTACGTACAATGCAATATCACTCAGCAATGAAATCTATGTCATCAGGCCTGTAGCAGCATAATGAGTGGATTCAGGTACGATGATTCTAAGTGAAATAAGTCACACAGAAAAAGAAACATCATAAGATATCACTACTACACGGAATGTAAACTTGGCTACACAGGAACTTAATTACAAAACAGAACACGGTATCAAATGTAGAAAACCAACTTATGCTTGCTTAAGAGGAAAGGTGAGTTGGGGTGCTGCATAAAACCAGAGATTGAAATTAGCACAGATACCGTTCCATAAGCCAAATATGTAATAGACAAGAGCTACTCCTTGCTCAACGAAGTGGACTCAACACGCCATATTAAACGCCTAAGAATATACCTGACTAGTAAGAATCTTAAAACCTATGGATGTATATATCTCTGAAAGAGAATCAAGCGTGTGTACAGCGGCATAAACGCAGCAGTGATAGGATCGGTGAGGTTCGGTGAGAAATGCAGAACCTTTGAAGTCATATTGCATGGTACGTATTCCATGGGTCTCAACTCTCCAGGTTTAAGGGATTCTTCCTTCAGCTAAAACATGCATGTGGAACCCAGAGTATGATCCACCATGTGATCGGGAAACGTGTTCAAATGTGTCTCAGTTTTCGTCCCCTGGTACTCGGGTGCAACATTCCAGACGCTTTACTAACACTCTCCCCACTTGGAGAGTCAGTGCCTTTAACCTCCTGTTGGGCCCAGTTTGCAATTTCTGCGGAAGATGAACAGGAATAGGGAGAACCAATGAGAGACTAGCTGGAGGTGTCTGGACGGGCAAATTTAACTCTCATTTCCCACCCGGAAGAGGAATTAACCAAAGGCTCAGCATGCCGTGCCGGAACCACCCTAGGGCCTGAAGCAATCCTGCGGTGTTGCGGCCAGCTCACAAGAAAGCGAGTTGAAGAAAGGAGCTCAGGGGCACTGTAATTCACAAACCTGCAGAGTTATAAATGACAGCTATCGTCCAAAAATATATTGAAGTAAGGTTGCCAAGAGGACTTGAAAGTGGGGCAGAATTGCAGGAAACCGATTTCAGGAGGTAGACTGGAATTGCATGTAAAGCATAGGAAAAGAGGCAGAACGTCCACAATGATGCACTTGGCCAAAAAGGGCGTATGCGTTTTTTCCTGAATATATTCAGAAAAAACGCATACGCCCTTTTTGGCCAACCAAGCAAGCTTGCAAAGGAAATCTGCACTACAATGAAGTCTCACTGCCCCCCGGTCAAAAGGGCCATCTGAAAAAAGTGTAAAATCCATAAAGGCAGGACAGACCATGGAGAACTGGGTGCCTTGTTATGCTGATGGGCGGGATGTAAATTGCCAACAGCCACTCTGGATAAGTGTATGGTGTTTCCTGAAACATCTAAAAAACAAAGCAACAGAGCCTAGGGCACTTCCACTTATGGTACTATAGGTAGGGAAATTAAAATCAAAAAGACACAGCCACCCCAAAATTTGGGACGGCTCTGTTTACAAGAACCTTGTTTACAGTACAAGTTCAATATCACAGAAAGCGAAAAATGGATAAAGATTATGTTGTACTTACGTACAATGCAATATCAGTCAGCAATGAAATCTATGGCATCAGGCCCGTAGCAGCATAATGAGTGGATTCAGGTACGATGATTCTAAGTGAAATAAGTCACAGAGAAAACGAAACATCATAAGGTATCACTACTAAACGGAATGTAAACTTGGCTACACAGGAACTGAATTACAAAACAGAACAGGGTCTCAAATGTAGAAAACCAACTTATGCTTGCTTAAGGGGAAAGGTGAGTTGGGGTGCTGCATAAAACCAGAGATTGAAATTAGCACAGATACCGTTCCATAAGCCAAATATGTAATAGACAAGAGGTACTCCTTGCTCAATGAAGTGGACACAACACCCCATATTAAACGCCAAAGAATATACCTGACTAGTAAGAACCTTAAAACCTATGGATTTATATGTCTCTGAAAGAGAATCAAGCATGTGTACAGCGGCATAAATGCAGCAGTGATAGGATTGGTGAGGTTCGGTGAGCAAATGCAGACCCTTTGAAGTCATATTGCATGGTACCCATTCCATGGGTCTCAACTCTCCAGGTTTAAGGGAATCTTCCTCCAGCTAAAACATGCATGTAGAACCCAGAGTATGATCCACCGTGTGATCGGGAAAGGTGTTCAAATGTGTCTCAGTTTTCGTCCCCTGGTACTCGGGTGCAACATTTCAGACGCTTTACTAACACTCTCCCCACTTGGAGAGTCAGTGCCTTTAACCTCCTGTTTGGCCCAGTTTGCAATTTCTGCGGAAAATGAACAGGAATAGGGAGAACCAATGAGAGACTAGCTGGAGGTGTCTGGACGGGCAAATTTAACTCTCATTTCCCACCAGGAAGAGGAATTAACCAAAGGCTCAGCGTGTCATGCCGGAACCACACTAGGGTCTGAAGCAATCCTGTGGTGTTTCGGCCAGCTCAACAAGAAAGAGAGTTGAAGAAAGTAGCTCAGGGGCACTGTAATTCACAATCCTGCAGAGTTATAAATGACAGCTATCGTCCAAAAATATATTGAAGTAAGGCTGCCAAGAGGACTTGAAAGCGGGGCAGAATTGCAGGAAACCAATTTCAGGAGGTAGACTGGAATTGCATGTAAAGCATAGGAAAAGAGGCAGAACGTCCACAATGATGCACTTGGCCAAAAAGGGCGTATGCATTTTTTCCTGAATATATTCAGTAAAAAACGCATACGCCCTTTTTGGTCAACCAAGCAAGCTTGCAAAGGAAATCTGCACTACAATGAAGTCTCACTGCCCCCCGGTCAAAAGGGCCATATGAAAAAGTGTAAAATCCAGAAAGGCAGGACAGGCCATGGAGAACTGGGAGCCTTGTTATGCTGATGGGCGGGATGTTAATTGCCAACAGCCACTCTGGAGAAGTGTATGGTGTTTCCTGAAACATCTAGAAAACAAAGCAACAGAGCCTAGGGCACTTCCACTTATGGTCCTATAGCTTAGGGAAATTAAAATCAAAAAGACACAGCCACCCCAAAGTTTGGGACGGCTCTGTTTACAAGAACCTCGTTTACTGTACAAGTTCAATATCACAGAAAGCGAAAAATGGATAAAGAAGTTGTGGTACTTACGTACAATGCAATATCACTCAGCAATGAAATCTATGTCATCAGGCCCGTAGCAGCATAATGAGTGGATTCAGGTACGATGATTCTAAGTGAAATAAGTCAGACAGAAAAAGAAACATCATAAGATATCACTAATACACGGAATGTAAACTTGGCAACACAGGAACTGAATTACAAAACAGAACAGGGTCTCAATTGTAGAAAACCAACTTATGCTTGCTTAAGGGGAAAGGTGAGTTGGGGTGCTGCATAAAACCAGAGATTGAAATTAGCACAGATACCGTTCCATAAGCCAAATATGTAACAGACAAGAGGTACTCCTTGCTCAACGAAGTGGACTCAACACCCCATATTAAACGCCTAAGAATATACCTGACTAGTAAGAATCTTAAAACCTATGGATTTATATGTCTCTGAAAGAGAATCAAGCGTGTGTACAGTGACATATACGCAACAGTGATAGGATTGGTGAGGTTCGGTGAGCAAATGCAGACCCTTTGAAGTCATATTGCATGGTACCCATTCCATGGGTCTCAACTCTCCAGGTTTAAGGGATTCTTCCTTCAGCTAAACCATGCATGTGGAACCGAGAGTATGATCCACCGTGTGATCGGAAAACGTGTTCAAATGTGTCTCAGTTTTTGTCACCTGGTACTTGGGTGCAACATTCCAGACGCTTTACTAACACTCTCCCTAGTTGGAGTGTTATTGTCTTTAACCTCCTGTTTGGCCCAGTTTGCAATTTCTGCGGAAGATGAACAGGAATAGGGAGAACCAATGAGAGACTAGCTGGAGGTGTCTGGACGGGCAAATTTAACTCTCATTTCCCACCAGGAAGAAGAATTAAACAAGGCTCAGCATGCCGTGCCGGAACCACACTAGGGCCTGAAGCAATCCTGCGGTGTTGCGGCCAGCTCGTAAGAAAGCGAGCTGAAGAAAGGAGCTCAGGGACACTGTCATTCACAAACCTGCAGAGTTATAAATGACAGCTATCGTCCAAAAATATATTGAAGTAAGGGTGCCAAGAGGACTTGAAAGCGGGGCAGAATTGCAGGTAACCGATTTCAGGAGGTAGACTGGAATTGCATTTAAAGCATAGGAAAAGAGGCAGAACATCCACAATGATGCACTTGGCCAAAAAGTGCGTATGCCTTTTTTCCAGAATATATTCATCAAAAAACGCATATGCCCTTTTTGGCCAACCAAGCAAGCTTGCAAAGTAAATCTGCACTACAATGAGTCTCACTTCACCCCCAGTCAAAAGGGCCATCTAAAAAAAATGTGTAAAATCCAGAAAGGCAGGACAGGCCATGGAGAACTGGGAGCCTTGTTATGCTGATGTGCGGGATGTAAATTGCCAACAGCCACTCTGGAGAAGTGTATGGTGTTTCCTGAAACATCTAAAAAACAAAGCAACAGAGCCTAGGGCACTTCCACTTACGGTCCTATAGCTTAGGGAAATTAAAATCAAAAAGACACAGCCACCCCAAAGTTTGGGACGGCTCTGTTTACAAGAACCTCGTTTACGGTACAAGTTCAATATCGCAGAAAGCGAAAAATGGATAAAGAAGTTGTGGTACTTACGTACAATGCAATATCACTCATCAATGAAATCTATGTCATCAGGCCCGTAGCAGCATAATGAGTGGATTCAGGTACGATGATTCTAAGTGAAATAAGTCAGACAGAAAAAGAAACATCATAAGATATCACTAATACACGGAATGTAAACTTGGCTACACAGGAACTGAATTACAAAACAGAACAGGGGCTCAAATGTAGAAAAGCAACTTATGCTTGCTTAAGGGGAAAGGTGAGTTGGGGTGCTGCATAAAACCAGAGATTGAAATTAGCACAGATACCGTTCCATAAGCCAAATATGTAATAGACAAGAGGTACTCCTTGCTCAATGAAGTGGACACAACACCCCATATTAAACGCCAAAGAATATACCTGACTAGTAAGAACCTTAAAACCTATGGATTTATATGTCTCTGAAAGAGAATCAAGCATGTGTACAGCGGCATAAATGCAGCAGTGATAGGATTGGTGAGGTTCGGTGAGCAAATGCAGACCCTTTGAAGTCATATTGCATGGTACCCATTCCATGGGTCTCAACTCTCCAGGTTTAAGGGAATCTTCCTCCAGCTAAAACATGCATGTAGAACCCAGAGTATGATCCACCGTGTGATCGGGAAAGGTGTTCAAATGTGTCTCAGTTTTCGTCCCCTGGTACTCGGGTGCAACATTTCAGACGCTTTACTAACACTCTCCCCACTTGGAGAGTCAGTGCCTTTAACCTCCTGTTTGGCCCAGTTTGCAATTTCTGCGGAAAATGAACAGGAATAGGGAGAACCAATGAGAGACTAGCTGGAGGTGTCTGGACGGGCAAATTTAACTCTCATTTCCCACCAGGAAGAGGAATTAACCAAAGGCTCAGCGTGTCATGCCGGAACCACACTAGGGTCTGAAGCAATCCTGTGGTGTTTCGGCCAGCTCAACAAGAAAGAGAGTTGAAGAAAGTAGCTCAGGGGCACTGTAATTCACAATCCTGCAGAGTTATAAATGACAGCTATCGTCCAAAAATATATTGAAGTAAGGCTGCCAAGAGGACTTGAAAGCGGGGCAGAATTGCAGGAAACCAATTTCAGGAGGTAGACTGGAATTGCATGTAAAGCATAGGAAAAGAGGCAGAACGTCCACAATGATGCACTTGGCCAAAAAGGGCGTATGCATTTTTTCCTGAATATATTCAGTAAAAAACGCATACGCCCTTTTTGGTCAACCAAGCAAGCTTGCAAAGGAAATCTGCACTACAATGAAGTCTCACTGCCCCCCGGTCAAAAGGGCCATATGAAAAAGTGTAAAATCCAGAAAGGCAGGACAGGCCATGGAGAACTGGGAGCCTTGTTATGCTGATGGGCGGGATGTTAATTGCCAACAGCCACTCTGGAGAAGTGTATGGTGTTTCCTGAAACATCTAGAAAACAAAGCAACAGAGCCTAGGGCACTTCCACTTATGGTCCTATAGCTTAGGGAAATTAAAATCAAAAAGACACAGCCACCCCAAAGTTTGGGACGGCTCTGTTTACAAGAACCTCGTTTACTGTACAAGTTCAATATCACAGAAAGCGAAAAATGGATAAAGAAGTTGTGGTACTTACGTACAATGCAATATCACTCAGCAATGAAATCTATGTCATCAGGCCCGTAGCAGCATAATGAGTGGATTCAGGTACGATGATTCTAAGTGAAATAAGTCAGACAGAAAAAGAAACATCATAAGATATCACTAATACACGGAATGTAAACTTGGCAACACAGGAACTGAATTACAAAACAGAACAGGGTCTCAATTGTAGAAAACCAACTTATGCTTGCTTAAGGGGAAAGGTGAGTTGGGGTGCTGCATAAAACCAGAGATTGAAATTAGCACAGATACCGTTCCATAAGCCAAATATGTAACAGACAAGAGGTACTCCTTGCTCAACGAAGTGGACTCAACACCCCATATTAAACGCCTAAGAATATACCTGACTAGTAAGAATCTTAAAACCTATGGATTTATATGTCTCTGAAAGAGAATCAAGCGTGTGTACAGTGACATATACGCAACAGTGATAGGATTGGTGAGGTTCGGTGAGCAAATGCAGACCCTTTGAAGTCATATTGCATGGTACCCATTCCATGGGTCTCAACTCTCCAGGTTTAAGGGATTCTTCCTTCAGCTAAACCATGCATGTGGAACCGAGAGTATGATCCACCGTGTGATCGGAAAACGTGTTCAAATGTGTCTCAGTTTTTGTCACCTGGTACTTGGGTGCAACATTCCAGACGCTTTACTAACACTCTCCCTAGTTGGAGTGTTATTGTCTTTAACCTCCTGTTTGGCCCAGTTTGCAATTTCTGCGGAAGATGAACAGGAATAGGGAGAACCAATGAGAGACTAGCTGGAGGTGTCTGGACGGGCAAATTTAACTCTCATTTCCCACCAGGAAGAAGAATTAAACAAGGCTCAGCATGCCGTGCCGGAACCACACTAGGGCCTGAAGCAATCCTGCGGTGTTGCGGCCAGCTCGTAAGAAAGCGAGCTGAAGAAAGGAGCTCAGGGACACTGTCATTCACAAACCTGCAGAGTTATAAATGACAGCTATCGTCCAAAAATATATTGAAGTAAGGGTGCCAAGAGGACTTGAAAGCGGGGCAGAATTGCAGGTAACCGATTTCAGGAGGTAGACTGGAATTGCATTTAAAGCATAGGAAAAGAGGCAGAACATCCACAATGATGCACTTGGCCAAAAAGTGCGTATGCCTTTTTTCCAGAATATATTCATCAAAAAACGCATATGCCCTTTTTGGCCAACCAAGCAAGCTTGCAAAGTAAATCTGCACTACAATGAGTCTCACTTCACCCCCAGTCAAAAGGGCCATCTAAAAAAAATGTGTAAAATCCAGAAAGGCAGGACAGGCCATGGAGAACTGGGAGCCTTGTTATGCTGATGTGCGGGATGTAAATTGCCAACAGCCACTCTGGAGAAGTGTATGGTGTTTCCTGAAACATCTAAAAAACAAAGCAACAGAGCCTAGGGCACTTCCACTTACGGTCCTATAGCTTAGGGAAATTAAAATCAAAAAGACACAGCCACCCCAAAGTTTGGGACGGCTCTGTTTACAAGAACCTCGTTTACGGTACAAGTTCAATATCGCAGAAAGCGAAAAATGGATAAAGAAGTTGTGGTACTTACGTACAATGCAATATCACTCATCAATGAAATCTATGTCATCAGGCCCGTAGCAGCATAATGAGTGGATTCAGGTACGATGATTCTAAGTGAAATAAGTCACACAGAAAAAGAAATATCATATCACTAATACACGGAATGTAAACTTGGCTACACAGGAACTGAATTACAAAACAGAACAGGGTCTCAAATGTAGAAAACCAACTTATGCGTGCTTAAGGGGAAAGGTGAGTTGGGGTGCTGCATAAAACCAGAGATTGAAATGAGCACAGATACCGTTCCATAAGCCAAATATGTAATAGACTAGAGCTACTCCTTGCTCAACGAAGTGGACTCAACACCCCATATTAAATGCCTAAGAATATACCTGACTAGTAAGAATCTTAAAACCTATGGATTTATATGTCTCCGAAAGAGAATCAAGCGTGTGTACAGCAGCATAAACGCAGCAGTGATAGGATTGGTGAGGTTCGGTGAGCAAATGCAGACCCTTTGAAGTCATATTGCATGGTACCCATTCCATGGGTCTCAACTCTCCAGGTTTAAGGGATTCTTCCTTCAGCTAAAACATGCATGTGGAACCCAGAGTATGATCCACCGTGTGATCGGGAAACGTGTTCAAATGTGTCTCAGTTTTCGTCCCCTGGTACTCGGGTGCAACATTCCAGACGCTTTACTAACACTCTCCCCACTTGGAGAGTCAGTGCCTTTAACCTCCTGTTGGCCCAGTTTGCAATTTCTGCGGAAAATGAACAGGAATAGGGAGAACCCATGAGAGACTAGCTGGAGGTGTCTGGACGGGCAAATTTAACTCTCATTTCCCACCAGGAAGAAGAATTAACCAAAGGCTTAGCGTGCCATGCCGGAACCACACTAGGGACTGAAGCAATCCTGCGGTGTTGCGGCCAGCTCACAAGAAAGCGAGTTGAAGAAAGGAGCTCAGGGGCACTGTAATTCACAAACCTGCAGAGTTATAAATGACAGCTATCGTCCAAAAATATATTGAAGTAAGGGTGCCAAGAGGACTTGAAAGCGGGGCAGAATTGCAGGAAACCGATTTCAGGAGGTAGACTGGAATTGCATGTAAAGCATAGGAAAAGAGGCAGAACGTCCACAATGATGCACTTGGCCAAAAAGGGCATATGCGTTTTTTCCTGAATATATTCAGGAAAAAACGCATACGTCCTTTTTGGCCAACCAAGCAAGCTTGCAAAGGAAATCTGCACTACAATGAAGTCTCACTGCCCCCCGGTCAAAAGGGCCATCTGAAAAAAGTGTAAAATCCCGAAAGGCAGGACAGGCTATGGAGAACAGGGAGCCTTGTTATGCTGATGGGCGGGATGTAAATTGCCAACAGCCACTCTGGAGAAGTGTATGGTGTTTCCTGAAACATCTAAAAAACAAAGCAACAGAGCCTAGGGCACTTCAACTTATGGTCCTATAGCTTAGGGAAATTAAAATCAAAAAGACACAGCCACCCCAAAGTTTGGGACTGCTCTGTTTACAAGAACCTCGTTTACCGTACAAGTTCAATATCACAGAAAGCAAAAAATGGATAAAGAAGTTGTGGTACTTACGTACAATGCAATATCACTCAGCAATGAAATCTATGTCATCAGGCCCATAGCAGCATAATGAGTGGATTCAGGTACGATGATTCTAAGTGAAATAAGTCAGACAGAAAAAGAAACATCATAAGATATCACTAATATACGGAATGTAAACTTGGCAACACAGGAACTGAATTACAAAACAGAACAGGGTCTCAAATGTAGAAAACCTACTTATGCTTGCTTAAGGGGAAAGGTGAGTTGGGGTGCTGCATAAAACCAGAGATTGAAATTAGCACAGATACCGTTCCATAAGCCAAATATGTAATAGACAAGAGCTACTCCTTGCTCAACGAAGTGGACTCAACACACCATATTAAACGCATAAGAATATACCTGACTAGTAAGAATCTTAAAACCTATGGATTTATATGTCTCCGAAAGAGAATCAAGCGTGTGTACAGTGGCATATACGCAACAGTGATAGGATTGGTGAGGTTCGGTGAGCAGATACAGACACTTTGAAGACATATTGCATGGTACCCATTCCATGGGTCTCAACTCTCCAGGTTTAAGGGATTCTTCCTTCAGCTAAAACATGCATGTGAACCCAGAGTATGATCCACCGTGTGATCGGGAAACGTGTTCAAATGTGTCTCAGTTTTCGTCCCCTGGTACTCGGGTGCAACATTCCAGACGCTTTACTAACACTCTCCCTAGTTGGAGAGTCAGTGCCTTTAACCTCCTGTTTGGCCCAGTTTGCAATTTCTGCAGAAGATGAACAGGAATAGGGAGAACCAATGAGAGACTAGCTGGAGGTGTCTGCACGGGCAAATTTAACTCTCATTTCCCACCAGGAAGAAGAATTAAACAAGGATCAGCGTGCCGTGCTGGAACCACACTAGGGCCTGAAGCAATCCTGCGGTGTTGCGGCCAGCTCGCAAGAAAGCGAGCTGAAGAAAGGAGCTCAGGGGCACTGTCATTCACAAACCTGCAGAGTTATAAATGACAGCTATCGTCCAAAAATATATTGAAGTAAGACTGCCAAGAGGACTTGAAAGCGGGGCAGAATTGCAGGTAACCGATTTCAGGAGGTAGACTGGAATTGCATTTAAAGCATAGGAAAAGAGGCAGAAAGTCCACAATGATGTACTTGGCCAAAAAGGGCGTATGCGATTTTTCCTGAATATATTCAGGAATAAACGCATACGCCCTTTTTGGCCAACCAAGCAAGCTTGCAATGGAAATCTGCACTACAATGAAGTCTCACTGCCCCCCTGGTCAAAAGGGTCATCTGAAAAAAGTGTAAAATCCAGAAAGGCAGGACAGGCCATGGAGAACTGGTAGCCTTGTTATGCTGATGGGTGGGATGTAAATTGCCAACAGCCACTCTGGAGAAGTGTATGGTGTTTCCTGAAACATCTAAAAAACAAAGCAACAGAGCCTAGGGCACTTCCACTTATGGTCCTATAGCTTAGGGAAATTAAAATCAAAAAGACACAGCCACCCCAAAGTTTGGGATGGCTCCGTTTACAACAACCTCGTTTACGGTACAAGTTCAATATCACAGAAAGCGAAAAATGGATAAAGTAGTTGTGATACTTACGTACAATGCAATATCACTCAGCAATGAAATCTATGTCATCAGGCCCGTAGCAGCATAATGAGTGGATTCAGGTACGATGATTCTAAGTGAAATAAGTCACACAGAAAATGAAACATCATAAGATACCACTAATACATGGAATGTAAACTTGGCTACACAGGACCTGAATTACAAAACAGAACAGGGTCTCAAATGAAGAATATCAACTTATGCTTGCTTAAGGGGAAAGGTGAGTTGGGGGGCTGCATAAAACCAGAGATTGAAATGAGCACAGATACCGTTCCATAAGCCAAATATGTAATAGACTAGAGCTACTCCTTGCTCAGCGAAGTGGACTCAACACCCCATATTAAATGCCTAAGAATATACCTGTCTAGTAAGAATCTTAAAACCTATGGATTCATATGTCTCTGAAAGAGAATCAAGCGTGTGTACAGCGGCATAAACGCAGCAGTGATAGGCTTGTTGAGGTTCGGTGAGCAAATGCAGACCCTTTGAAGTCATATTGCATGGTACCCATTCCATGGGTCTCAACTCTCCAGGTTTAAGGGATTCTTCTTTCAGCTAAAACATGCATGTGGCACCCAGAGTATGATCCACCATGTGATCGGGAAACGTGTTCAAATGTGTCTCAGTTTTCGTCCCCTGGTACTCGGGTGCAACATTCCAGACGCTTTACTAACACTCTCCCCACTTGGAGAGTCAGTGCCTTTAACCTCCTGTTTGGCCCAGTTTGCAATTTCTGCGGAAGATGAACAGGAAAATGGAGAACCAATGAGAGACTACCTGGAGGTGTCTGGACGGGCAAATTTAACTCTCATTTCCCACCAGGGAGAGGAATTAACCAAAGGCTCAGCGTGCCGTGCCGGAACCACACTAGGGCCTGAAGCAATCCTGCGGTGTTGCGGCCAGCTCACAAGAAAGCGAGTTGAAGAAAGGAGCTCAGGGGCACTGTCATTCACAAACCTGCAGAGTTATAAATGACAGCTATTGTCCAAAAATATATTGAAGTAAGGCTGCCAAGAGGACTTGAAAGCGGGGCAGAATTGCAGGAAACCGATTTCAGGAGGTAGACTGGAATTGCATGTAAAGCATAGGAAAAGAGGCAGAACGTCCACAATGATGCACTTGGCCAAAAAGGGCGTATGCGTTTTTTCCTGAATATATTCAGGAAAAAACGCATACGCACTTTTTGGCCAACCAAGCAAGCTTGCAAAGGAAATCTGCACTACAATGAAGTCTCAATGGCCCGTGGTCAAAAGGGCCATATGAAAAAAGTGTAAACTCCAGAAAGACAGGACAGGCCATGGAGAACTGGGAGCCTTGTTATGCTGACGGGCGGCATGAAAATTGCCAACAGCCACTTTGGAGAAGTGTATGGTGTTTCCTGAAACATCTACAAAACAAAGCAACAGAGCCTAGGGCACTTACACTTATGGTCCTATAGCTTAGGGAAATTAAAATCAAAAAGACACAGCCACTCCAGAGTTTGGGACGGCTCTGTTTACAAGAACCTCGTTTACGGTACAAGTTCAATATCACAGAAAGCGAAAAATGGATAAAGAAGTTGTGGTACTTACGTACAATGCAATATCACTCAGCAATGAAATCTATGTCATCAGGCCCGTAGCAGCATAATGAGTGGATTCAGGTACGATGATTCTAAGTGAAATAAGTCACACAGAAAAAGAAACATCATAAGATATCACTACTACACGGAATGAAAACTTGGCTACACAGGAACTGAATTACAAAACAGAAAAGGGTCTCAAATGTAGAAAACAAACTTATGCTTGCTTAAGCGGAAAGGGGAGTTGGGGTGCTGCATAAAACCAGAGATTGAAATTAGCACAGATACCGTTCCATAAGCCATATATGTAATAGACAAGAGCTACTCCTTGCTCAGCGAAGTGGACTCAACACCCCATATTAAAAGCCTAAGAATATACCTGACTAGTAAGAATCTTAAAACCTATGGATTTATATGTCTCCGAAAGAGAATCAAGCGTATGTACAGCGGCATAAATGCAGCAGTGATAGGATTGGTGAGGTTCTGTGAGCAAATTCAGACCCTTTGAAGTCATATTGCATGGTACCCATTCCATGGGTCTCAACTCTCCAGGTTTAAGGGATTCTTCCTTCAGCTAAAACATGCATGTGGAACCCAGAGTATGATCCACCGTGTGATCGTGAAACGTGTTCAAATGTGTCTCAGTTTTCGTCCCCTGGTACTCGGGTGCAACATTCCAGACGCTTTACTAACACTCTCCCCACTTGGAGAGTCAGTGACTTTAACCTCCTGTTTGGCCCAGTTTGCAATATCTGCGGAAGATGAACAGGAATAGGGAGAACCAATGAGAGACTAGCTGGAGGTGTCTGGACGGGCAAATTTAACTCTCATTTCCCACCCGGAAGAGGAATTAACCAAAGGCTCAGCGTGCCGTGCCGGAACCACCCTAGGGCCTGAAGCAATCCTGCGGTGTTGCGGCCAGCTCACAAGAAAGCGAGTTGAAGAAAGGAGCTCAGGGGCACTGTAATTCACAAACCTGCAGAGTTATAAATGACAGCTATCGTCCAAAAATATATTGAAGTAAGGTTGCCAAGAGGACTTGAAAGCGGGGCAGAATTGGAGGAAACCGATTTCAGGAGGTAGACTGGAATTGCATGTAAAGCATAGGAAAAGAGGCAGAAAGTCCACAATGATGCACTTGGCCAAAAAGGGCGTATGCGTTTTTTCCTGAATATATTCAGAAAAAACGCATACGCCCTTTTTGGCCAACCAAGCAAGCTTGCAAAGGAAATCTGCACTACAATGAAGTCTCACTGCCCCCCGGTCAAAAGGGTCATCTGAAAAAAGTGTAAAATCCATAAAGGCAGGACAGACCATGGAGAACTGGGAGCCTTGTTACGGTGATGGGCGGGATGTAAATTGCCAACAGCCACTCTGGAGAAGTGTATGGTGTTTCCTGAAACATCGAAAAAACAAAGCAACAGAACGTAGAGCACATCCACTTATGGTCCTATAGCTTAGGGAAATTAAAATCAAAAACACACAGCCACCCCAAAGTTTGGGATGGCTCTGTTTACAAGAACCTCGCTTAGGGTACAAGCTCAATATCACAGAAAGCGAAAAATGGATAAAGTCGTTGTGGTACTTACGTACAATGCAATATCACTCAGCAATGAAATCTATGGCATCAGGCCCGTAGCACCATAATGAGTCGATTGAGGTACGATGATTCTAAGTGAAATAAGTCACACAGAAAAAGAAACATCGTAAGATATCACTAATACACGGAATGTAAACTTGGCTACACAGGAACTGAATTACAAAACAGAACAGGGTCTCAAATGTAGAAAACCAACTTATGCTTGCTTAACGGGAAAGGTGAGTTGGGGTGCTGCATAAAACAAGAGATTGAAATTAGCACAGATACCGTTCCATAAGCCAAGTATGTAATAGACAAGAGCTACTCCTTGCTCAACGAAGTGCACTCAACACGCCATATTAAACGCCTAAGAATATACCTGACTAGTAAGAATCTTAAAACCTATGGATTTATATGTCTCCGAAAGAGAATCATGCGTGTGTACAGCGGCATAAATGCAGCAGTGATAGGATTGGTGAGGTTCGGTGAGAAAATGCAGACCCTTTGAAGTCATATTGCATGGTACCCATACCATGGGTCTCAACTCTCCAGGTTTAAGGGATTCTTCCTTCAGCTAAAATATGCATGTGGAACCCAGAGTATGATCCACCGTGTGATCGGGAAACGTGTTCAAATGTGTCTCAGTTTTCGTCCCCTGGTACTCGGGTGCAACATTCCAGACGCTGTACTAACACTCTCCCCCTTGGAGAGTCAGTGCCTTTAACCTCCTGTTTGGCCCAGTTTGCAATATCTGCGGAAGATGAACAGGAATAGGGAGAACCAATGAGAGACTAGCTGGAGGTGTTTGGACGGGCAAATTTAACTCTCATTTCCCACAGGAAGAGGAATTAACCAAATGCTCAGCGTGCCATGCCGGAACCACACTAGGGCCTGAAGCAATCCTGCGGTGTTGCGGCAAGCTCACAAGAAAGCGATTTGAAGAAAGGAGCTCAGGGGCACTGTAATTCACAAACCTGCAGAGTTATAAATGACAGCTATCGTCCAAAAATATATTGAAGTAAGGCTGCCAAGAGGACTTGAAAGCGGGGCAGAATTGCAGTAAACCGATTTCAGGAGGTAGACTGAAATTTCATGAAAAGCATAGAAAAAGAGGCAGAACGTCCACAATGATGCACTTGGCCAAAAAGGGCGTATGCGTTTTCTCCTGAATATATTCAGGAAACAACGCATACGCCCTTTTTGGCCATCGAAGCAAGCTTGCAAAGGAAATCTGCACTACAATGAAGTCTCACTTCCCCCCGGTCAAAAGGGCCATCTGAAAAAAGTGTAAAATCCAGAAAGGCAGGACAGGCCATGGAGAACTGGGATCCTTGTTATGCTGATGGGCGGGATGTAAATTGCCAACAGCCACTCTGGAGAAGTGTATGGTGTTTCCTGAAACATCTAGAAAACAAAGCAACAGAGCCTAGGGCACTTCAACTTATGGTCCTATAGCTTAGTGAAATTAAAATCAAAAAGACACAGCCACCCCAAAGTTTGGGACGGCTCTGTTTACAAGAACCTCGTTTACGGTACAAGTTCAATATCACAGAAAGCGAAAAATGGATAAAGAAGTTGTGGTACTTACGTACAATGCAATATCACTCAGCAATGAAATCTATGTCATCAGGCCCGTAGCAGCATAATGAGTGGATTCAGGTACGATGATTCTAAGTGAAATAAGTCAGACAGAAAAAGAAACATCATAAGATATCACTAATAAACGGAATGTAAACTTGGCAACACAGGAACTGAATTACAAAACAGAACAGGGTCTCAAATGTAGAAAACCAACTTATGCTTGCTTAAGGGGAAAGGTGAGTTGGGGTGCTGCATAAAACCAGAGATTGAAATTAGCACAGATACCTTTCCATAAGCCAAATATGTAACAGACAAGAGCTACTCCTTGCTCAACGAAGTGGACTCAACACCCCATATTAAACGCCTAAGAATATACCTGACTAGTAAGAATCTTAAAACCTATGGATTTATATGTCTCCGAAAGAGAATCAAGCGTGTGTACAGTGACACATACGCAACAGTGATAGGATTGGTGAGGCTCTTTGAGCCAATGCAGACCCTTTGAAGTCATATTGCATGGTACCCATTCCATGGGTCTCAACTCTCCAGGTTTAAGGGATTCTTCCTTCAGCTAAAACATGCATGTGGAACCCAGAGTATGATCCACCGTGTGATCGGGAAACGTGTTCAAATGTGTCTCAGTTTTCGTCCCCTGGTACTCGGGTGCAACATTCCAGACGCTTTACTAACACTCTCCCTAGTTGGAGTGTCATTGTCTTTAACCTCCTGTTTGGCCCAGTTTGCAATTTCTGCGGAAGATGAACAGGAATAGGGAGAACCAATGAGAGACTAGCTGGAGGTGTCTGGACGGGCAAATTTAACTCTCATTTCCCACCAGGAAGAAGAATTAACCAAGGCTCAGCATGCCGTGCTGGAACCACACTAGGGCCTGAAGCAATCCTGCGGTGTTGCGGCCAGCTCGCAAGAAAGCGAGCTGAAGAAAGGAGCTCAGGGACACTGTCATTCACAAACCTGCAGAGTTATAAATGACAGCTATCGTCCAAAAATATATTGAAGTAAGACTGCCAAGAGGACTTGAGAGCGGGGCAGAATTGCAGGTAACCGATTTCAGGAGGTAGACTGGAATTGCATTTAAAGCATAGGAAAAGAGGCAGAACATCCACAATGATGCACTTGGCCAAAAAGTGCGTATGCCTTTTTTCCTGAATATATTCATCAAAAAACGCATATGCCCTTTTTGGCCAACCAAGGAAGCTTGCAAAGTAAATCTGCACTACAATGAGTCTCACTTCACCCCTGGTCAAAAGGGCCATCTAAAAAAAAGTGTAAAATCCAGAAAGGCAGGGCAGGCCATGGAGAACTGGGAGCCTTGTTATGCTGATGGGCGGGATGTAAATTGCCAACAGCCACTCTGGAGAAGTGTATGGTGTTTCCTGAAACATCTAAAAAACAAAGCAACGGAGCCTAGGGCACTTCCACTTATGGTCCTATAGCTTAGGGAAATTAAAATCAAAAAGACACAGCCACCCGAAAGTTTGGGACGGCTCTGTTTACAAGAACCTCGTTTACGGTACAAGTTCAATATCAAAGAAAGCGAAAAATGGATAAAGAAGTTGTGGTACTTACGTACAATGCAATATCACTCAACAATGAAATCTATGTCATCAGGCCCGTAGCAGCATAATGAGTGGATTCAGGTACGATGCTTCTAAGTGAAATAAGTCAGACAGAAAAAGAAACATCATAAGATATCACTAATACACGGAATGTAAACTTGGCAACACAGGAACTGAATTACAAAACAGAACAGGGTCTCAAATGTAGAAAACCAACTTATGCTTGCTTAAGGTGAAAGGTGAGTTGGGGTGCTGCATAAAACCAGAGATTGAAATTAGCACCGATACCGTTCCATAAGCCAAATATGTAATAGACAAGAGCTACTCCTTGCTCAACGAAGTGGACTCAACACCCCATATTAAACGCATAAGAATATACCTGACTAGTAAGAATCTTAAAACCTATGGATTTATATGTCTCCAAAAGAGAATCAAGCGTGTGTACAGTGACATATACGCAACAGTGATAGGATTGGTGAGGTTCGGTGAGCAAATGCAGACCCTTTGAAGTCATATTGCATGGTACCCATTCCATGGGTCTCAACTCTCCAGGTATAAGGGATTCTTCCTTCAGCTAAAACATGCATGTGGAACCCAGAGTATGATCCACCGTGTGATCCGGAAACGTGTTCAAATGTGTCTCAGTTTTCGTCCCCTGGTACTCGGGTGCAACATTCCAGACGCTTTACTAACACTCTCCCTAGTTGGAGTGTCATTGTCTTTAACCTCCTGTTTGGCCCAGTTTGCAATTTCTGCGGAAGATGAACAGGAATAGGGAGAACCAATGAGAGACTAGCTGGAGGTTTCTGGACGGGCAAATTTAACTCTCATTTCCCACCAGGAAGAAGAATTAACCAAAGGCTCAGCGTGTCATGCCGGAACCACACTAGGGCCTGAAGCAATCCTGCGGTGTTGCGGCCAGCTCACAAGAATTAGAGTTGAAGAAAGTAGCTCAGGGGCACTGTCATTCACAAACCTGCAGAGTTATAAATGACAGCTATCGTCCAAAAATATATTGAAGTAAGGCTGCCAAGAGGACTTGAAAGCGGGGCAGAATTGCAGGAAACCGATTTCAGGAGGTAGACTGGAATTGCATGTAAAGCATAGGAAAAGAGGCAGAAAGTCCACAATGATGTACTTGGCCAAAAAGAGCGTATGGGATTTTTCCTGAATATATTCAGGAATAAACGCATACGCCCTTTTTGGCCAACCAAGCAAGCTTGCAAAGGAAATCTGCACTACAATGAAGTCTCACTGCCCCCCCGGTCAAAAGGGCCATCTGAATAAAGTGTAAAATCCAGAAAGGCAGGACAGGCCATGGAGAACTGGTAGCCTTGTTATGCTGATGGGTGGGATGTAAATTGCCAACAGCCACTCTGGAGAAGTGTATGGTGTTTCCTGAAACATCTAAAAAACAAAGCAACAGAGCCTAGGGCACTTCCACTTATGGTCCTATAGCTTAGGGAAATTAAAATCAAAAAGACACAGCCACCCCAAAGTTTGGGATGGCTCCGTTTACAAGAACCTCGTTTACGGTACAAGTTCAATATCACAGAAAGCGAAAAATGGATAAAGTAGTTGTGGTACTTACGTACAATGCAATATCACTCAGCAATGAAATCTATGTCATCAGGCCCGTAGCAGCATAATGAGTGGATTCAGGTACGATGATTCTAAGTGAAATAAGTCACACAGAAAATGAAACATCATAAGATACCACTAATACACGGAATGTAAACTTGGCTACACAGGACCTGAATTACAAAACAGAACAGGGTCTCAAATGAAGAATATCAACTTATGCTTGCGTAAGGGGAAAGGTGAGTTGGGGGGCTGCATAAAACCAGAGATTGAAATTAGCACAGATACCGTTCCATAAGCCAAATATGTAATAGACTAGAGCTACTCCTTGCTCAGCGAAGTGGACTCAACACCCCATATTAAATGCCTAAGAATATACCTGTCTAGTAAGAATCTTAAAACCTATGGATTCATATGTCTCTGAAAGAGAATCAAGCATGTGTACAGCAGCATAAACGCAGCAGTGATAGGCTTGTTGAGGTTCGGTGAGCAAATGCAGACCCTTTGAAGTCATATTGCATGGTACCCATTCCATGGGTCTCAACTCTCCAGGTTTAAGGGATTCTTCTTTCAGCTAAAACATGCATGAGGCACCCAGAGTATGATCCACCGTGTGATCGGGAAACGTGTTCAAATGTGTCTCAGTTTTCGTCCCCTGGTACTCGGGTGCAACATTCCAGACGCTTTACTAACACTCTCCCCACTTGGATAGTCAGTGCCTTTAAACTCCTGTTTGGCCCAGTTTGCAATTTCTGCGGAAAATGAACAGGAATAGGGAAAACCAATGAGAGACTAGCTGGAGGTGTCTGGACGGGCAAATTTAACTCTCATTTCCCACCAGGAAGTGGAATTAACCAAAGGCTCAACGTGCCGTGCCGGAACCACCCTAGGGCCTGAAGCAATCATGCGGTGTTGCGGCCAGCTCACAAGAAAGCGAGTTGAAGAAAGGAGCTCAGTGGCACTGTAATTCACAAACCTGCAGAGTTATAAATGACAGCTATCGTCCAAAAATATATTGAAGTAAGGCTGCCAAGAGGACTTGAATGTGGGGCAGAATTGCAGGAAACCGATTTCAGGAGGTAGACTGGAATTGCATATAAAGCATAGGAAAAGAGGCAGAACGTCCACAATGATGCACTTGGCCAAAAAGGGCGTATGCGTTTTTTCCTGAATATATTCAGGAAAAAACGCATACGCCATTTTTGGCCAACCAAGCAAACTTCCAAAGGAAATCTGCACTGAAATGAAGTCTCACTGCCCCCCGGTAAAAAGGGCCATCTGAGAAAAGTGTAAAATCCAGAAAGGCGGGACAGGCCATGGAGAACAGGGAGCCTTGTTATGCTGATGGGCGGGATGTAAATTGCCAACAGCCACTCTGGAGAAGTGTATGGTGTTTCCTGAAACATCTAAAAAACAAAGCAACGGAGCCTAGGGCACTTCCACTTATGGTCCTATAGCTTAGGGAAATTAAAATCAAAAAGACACAGCCACCCGAAAGTTTGGGACAGCTCTGTTTACAAGAACCTCGTTTACGGTACAAGTTCAATATCAAAGAAAGCGAAAAATGGATAAAGAAGTTGTGGTACTTACGTACAATGCAATATCACTCAACAATGAAATCTATGTCATCAGGCCCGTAGCAGCATAATGAGTGGATTCAGGTACGATGCTTCTAAGTGAAATAAGTCAGACAGAAAAAGAAACATCATAAGATATCACTAATACACGGAATGTAAACTTGGCAACACAGGAACTGAATTACAAAACAGAACAGGGTCTCAAATGTAGAAAACCAACTTATGCTTGCTTAAGGTGAAAGGTGAGTTGGGGTGCTGCATAAAACCAGAGATTGAAATTAGCACAGATACCGTTCCATAAGCCAAATATGTAATAGACAAGAGCTACTCCTTGCTCAACGAAGTGGACTCAACACCCCATATTAAACGCATAAGAATATACCTGACTAGTAAGAATCTTAAAACCTATGGATTTATATGTCTCCAAAAGAGAATCAAGCGTGTGTACAGTGACATATACGCAACAGTGATAGGATTGGTGAGGTTCGGTGAGCAAATGCAGACCCTTTGAAGTCATATTGCATGGTACCCATTCCATGGGTCTCAACTCTCTAGGTATAAGGGATTCTTCCTTCAGCTAAAACATGCATGTGGAACCCAGAGTATGATCCACCGTGTGATCCAGAAACGTGTTCAAATGTGTCTCAGTTTTCGTCCCCTGGTACTCGGGTGCAACATTCCAGACGCTTTACTAACACTCTCCCCACTTGGAGAGTCAGTGCCTTTAACCTCCTGTTTGGCCCAGTTTGCAATTTCTGCGGAAGATGAACAGGAATAGGGAGAACCAATGAGAGACTAGCTGGAGGTTTCTGGACGGGCAAATTTAACTCTCATTTCCCACCAGGAAGAAGAATTAACCAAAGGCTCAGCGTGTCATGCCGGAACCACACTAGGGCCTGAAGCAATCCTGCGGTGTTGCGGCCAGCTCACAAGAATTAGAGTTGAAGAAAGTAGCTCAGGGGCACTGTCATTCACAAACCTGCAGAGTTATAAATGACAGCTATCGTCCAAAAATATATTGAAGTAAGGCTGCCAAGAGGACTTGAAAGCGGGGCAGAATTGCAGGAAACCGATTTCAGGAGGTAGACTGGAATTGCATGTAAAGCATAGGAAAAGAGGCAGAAAGTCCACAATGATGTACTTGGCCAAAAAGGGCATATGGGATTTTTCCTGAATATATTCAGGAATAAACGCATACGCCCTTTTTGGCCAACCAAGCAAGCTTGCAAAGGAAATCTGCACTACAATGAAGTCTCACTGCCCCCCCGGTCAAAAGGGCCATCTGAAAAAAGTGTAAAATCCAGAAAGGCAGGACAGGCCATGGAGAACTGGTAGCCTTGTTATGCTGATGGGTGGGATGTAAATTGCCAACAGCCACTCTGGAGAAGTGTATGGTGTTTCCTGAAACATCTAAAAAACAAAGCAACAGAGCCTAGGGCACTTCCACTTATGGTCCTATAGCTTAGGGAAATTAAAATCAAAAAGACACAGCCACCCCAAAGTTTGGGATGGCTCCGTTTACAAGAACCTCGTTTACGGTACAAGTTCAATATCACAGAAAGCGAAAAATGGATAAAGTAGTTGTGGTACTTACGTACAATGCAATATCACTCAGCAATGAAATCTATGTCATCAGGCCCGTAGCAGCATAATGAGTGGATTCAGGTACGATGATTCTAAGTGAAATAAGTCACACAGAAAATGAAACATCATAAGATACCACTAATACACGGAATGTAAACTTGGCTACACAGGACCTGAATTACAAAACAGAACAGGGTCTCAAATGAAGAATATCAACTTATGCTTGCGTAAGGGGAAAGGTGAGTTGGGGGGCTGCATAAAACCAGAGATTGAAATTAGCACAGATACCGTTCCATAAGCCAAATATGTAATAGACTAGAGCTACTCCATGCTCAGCGAAGTGGACTCAACACCCCATATTAAATGCCTAAGAATATACCTGTCTAGTAAGAATCTTAAAACCTATGGATTCATATGTCTCTGAAAGAGAATCAAGCATGTGTACATCAGCATAAACGCAGCAGTGATAGGCTTGTTGAGGTTCGGTGAGCAAATGCAGACCCTTTGAAGTCATATTGCATGGTACCCATTCCATGGGTCTCAACTCTCCAGGTTTAAGGGATTCTTCTTTCAGCTAAAACATGCATGAGGCACCCAGAGTATGATCCACCGTGTGATCGGGAAACGTGTTCAAATGTGTCTCAGTTTTCGTCCCCTGGTACTCGGGTGCAACATTCCAGACGCTTTACTAACACTCTCCCCACTTGGATAGTCAGTGCCTTTAAACTCCTGTTTGGCCCAGTTTGCAATTTCTGCGGAAAATGAACAGGAATAGGGAGAACCAATGAGAGACTAGCTGGAGGTGTCTGGACGGGCAAATTTAACTCTCATTTCCCACCAGGAAGTGGAATTAACCAAAGGCTCAACGGGCCGTGCCGGAACCACCCTAGGGCCTGAAGCAATCATGCGGTGTTGCGGCCAGCCCACAAGAAAGCGAGTTGAAGAAAGGAGCTCAGTGGCACTGTAATTCACAAACCTGCAGAGTTATAAATGACAGCTATCGTCCAAAAATATATTGAAGTAAGGCTGCCAAGAGGACTTGAATGTGGGGCAGAATTGCAGGAAACCGATTTCAGGAGGTAGACTGGAATTGCATATAAAGCATAGGAAAAGAGGCAGAACGTCCACAATGATGCACTTGGCCAAAAAGGGCGTATGCGTTTTTTCCTGAATATATTCAGGAAAAAACGCATACGCCATTTTTGGCCAACCAAGCAAGCTTCCAAAGGAAATCTGCACTGAAATGAAGTCTCACTGCCCCCCGGTAAAAAGGGCCATCTGAAAAAAGTGTAAAATCCAGAAAGGCGGGACAGGCCATGGAGAACAGGGAGCCTTGTTATGCTGATGGGCGGGATGTTAATTGCCAACAGCCACTCTGGAGAAGTGTATGTTGTTTCCTGAAACATCTAGAAAACAAAGCAACGGAGCCTAGGGCACTTCCACTTATGGTCCTATAGCTTAGGGAAATTAAAATCAAAAAGACACAGCCACCCGAAAGTTTGGGACGGCTCTGTTTACAACAACCTCGTTTACGGTACAGGTTCAATATCAAAGAAAGCGAAAAATGGATAAAGAAGTTGTGGTACTTACGTACAATGCAATATCACTCAACAATGAAATCTATGTCATCAGGCCCGTAGCAGCATAATGAGTGGATTCAGGTACGATGCTTCTAAGTGAAATAAGTCAGACAGAAAAAGAAACATCATAAGATATCACTAATACACGGAATGTAAACTTGGCAACACAGGAACTGAATTACAAAACAGAACAGGGTCTCAAATGTAGAAAACCAACTTATGCTTGCTTAAGGGGAACGGTGAGTTGGGGTGCTGCATAAAACCAGAGATTGAAATTAGCACAGATACCGTTCCATAAGACAAATATGTAATAGACAAGAGCTACTCCTTGCTCAACGAAGTGGACTCAACACCCCATATTAAACGCCTAAGAATATACCTAACTAGAAAGAATCTGAAAATCTATGGATTTATATGTCTCCAAAAGAGAATCAAGCGTGTGTACAGTGACATATACGCAACAGTGATAGGATGGGTGAGGTTCTGTGAGCAAATGCAGACCCTTTGAAGTCATATTGCATGGTACCCATTCCATGGGTCTCAACTCTCCAGGTTTAAGGGATTCTTCCTTCAGCTAAAACATGCATGTGGAACCCAGAGTATGATCCACCGTGTGATCGGGAAACGTGTTCAAATGTGTCTCAGTTTTCGTCCCCTGGTACTCGGGTGCAACATTCCAGACGCTTTACTAACACTCTCCCCACTTGGAGAGTCAGTGCCTTTAACCTCCTGTTTGGCCCAGTTTGCAATTTCTGCGTAAGATGGACAGGAATAGGGAGAACCAATGAGAGACTAGCCGGAGGTGTCTGGACGGGCAAATTTAACTCTCATTTCCCACCAGGAAGAGGAATTAACCAAAGGCTCAATGTGCCATTCCGGAACCACACTAGGGCCTGTAGCAATCCTGTAGTGTTGCGGCAAGCTCACAAGAAAGCGAGTTGAAGAAAGGAGCTCAGGGGCACTGTAATTCACAAAACTTCAGAGTTATAAATGACAGCTATCGTCCAAAAATATATTGAAGTAAGGCTGCCAAGAGGACTTGAAAGCGGGGCAGAATTGCAGGAAACCAATTTCAGGAGGTAGACTGGAATTGCATGTAAAGCATAGGAAAAGAAGCAGAACGCCCACAATGATGCACTTGGCCAAAGGGGCGTATGCGTGTTTTCCTGAATATATTCAGGAAAACACGCATACGCCCTTTTTGGCCAACCAAGCAAGCTTGCAAAGGAAATCTGCACTACAATGAAGTCTCACTGGCCCCTGGTCAAAAGGGCCATATGAAAAAAGTGTAAAATCCAGAAAGGCAGGACAGGCCATGGAGAACTGGGAGCCTTGTTATGCTGATGGGCGGGATGTAAATTGCCAACAGCCACTCTGGAGAAGTGTATGGTGTTTCCTGAAACATCTAAAAAACAAAGCAACAGAGCCTAGGGCACTTCCACTTATGGTACTATAGGTAGGGAAATTAAAATCAAAAAGACACAGCCACCGCAAAATTTGGGATGGCTCTGTTTACAAGAACCTTGTTTACGGTACAAGTTCATTATCACAGAAAGCGAAAAATGGATAAAGATGATGTGGTACTTACGTACAATGCAATATCAGTCAGCAATGAAATCTATGTCATCAGGCCTGTAGCAGCATAACGAGTGGATTCAGGTACGATGATTCTAAGTGAAATAAGTCACAGAGAAAAAGAAACATCAGAAGGTATCACTACTAAACGGAATGTAAACGTGGCTACACAGGAACTGAATTACAAAACAGAACAGGGTCTCAAATGTAGAAAACCAACTTATGCTTGCTTAATGGGAAAGGTGAGTTGGGGAGCTGCATAAAACCAGAGATTGAAATTAGCACAGATACCGTTCCATAAGCCTAATATGTAATAGACAAGAGCTACTGCTTGCTCAACAAAGTGGACTCAACACCCCATATTAAATGCCTAAGAATATACCTGACAAGTAAGAATCTTAAAACTTATGGATTGATATGTCTCCGAAAGAGAATCAAGCATGTGTACAGCGGCATAAATGCAGCAGTGATAGGATTGGTGAGGTTCGGTGAGCAAATGTAGACCCTTTGAAGTCATATTGCATGGTACCCATGCCATGGGTCTCAACTCTCCAGGTTTAAGGGATTCTTCCTTTGGCTAAAACATGCATGTGGAACCCAGAGTATGAACCACAGTATGTTCGGGAAACGTGTTCAAATGTGTCTCAGTTTACGTTCCATGGTTCACGGGCGCAACATTCCAGATGCTTTACTAACACTCTCCCCACTTGGAGAGTCAGTGCCTTTAACCTCCTGTTTGGCCCAGTTTGCAATTTCTGCGGAAAATGAACAGGAATAGGGAGAACCAATGAGAGACTAGCTGGAGGTGTCTGGACGGGCAAATTTAACTCTCATTTCCCACCAGGAAGAGGAATTAACCAAAGGCTCAGCGTGCCATGCCAGAACCACACTAGGGACTGAAGCAATCCTGTGGTGTTGGGGCCAGCTCACAAGAAAGCGAGTTGAAGGAAGGAGCTCAGTGGCACTGTAATTCAGAAACCTGCAGAGTTATAAATGACAGCTATCGTCCAAAAATATATTGAAGTAAGGCTGCCAAGAGGACTTGAAAGTGGGGCAGAATTGCAGGAAACCGATTTCAGGAGGTAGACTGGAATTGCATATAAAGCATAGGAAAAGAGGCAGAACGTCCACAATGATGCACTTGGCCAAAAAGGGCGTATGCGTTTTTTCCTGAATATATTCAGGAAAAAACGCATACGCAATTTTTGGCCAACCAAGCAAGCTTCCAAAGGAAATCTGCACTGAAATGAAGTCTCACTGCCCCCCGGTAAAAAGGGCCATCTGAAAAAAGTGTAAAATCCAGAAAGGCGGGACAGGACATGGAGAACAGGGAGCCTTGTTATGCTGATGGGCGGGATGTTAATTGCCAACAGCCACTCTGGAGAAGTGTATGGTGTTTCCTGAAACATCCAAAAAACAAAGCAACAGAGCCTAGGGCACTTCCACTTATGGTCCTATAGCTTAGGGAAATTAAAATCAAAAAGACACAGCCACCCCAAAGTTTGGGACGGCTCTGTTTACAAGAACCTCGTTTACAGTACAAGTTCAATATCACAGAAAGCGAAAAATGGATAAAGAAGTTGTGGTACTTACGTACAATGCAATATCACTCAGCAATGAAATCTATGTCATCAGGCACGTAGCAGCATAATGAGTGGACTCAGGTACAATGATTGTAAGTGAAATAAGTCACACAGAAAAAGAAACATCATAAGATATCACTAATACACGGAATGTAAAGTTGGCTACACAGGAACTGAATTACAAAACAGAACAGGGTCTCAAATGTAGAAAACCAACTTATGCTTCCTTAAGGGGAAAGGTGAGTTGGGGTGCTGCATAAAACCAGAGATTGAAATGAGCACAGATACCGTTCCATAAGCCAAATATGTAATAGACAAGAGCTACTCCTTGCTCAACGAAGTGGACTCAACACCCCATATTAAACGCCTAAGAATATACCTGACTAGAAAGAATCAGAAAACCTATGGATTTATATGTCTCCGAAAGAGAATCAAGCGTGTGTACAGCGGCCTAAACGCAGCAGTGATAGGATTGGTGAGGTTCTGTGAGCAAATGCAGACCCTTTGAAGTCATATTGCATGGTACCCATTCCATGGGTCTCAACTCTCCAGGTTTAAGGGATTCTTCCTTCAGCTAAAACATGCATGTGGAACCCAGAGTATGATCCACCGTGTGATCGGAATACGTGTTTAATGTGTCTCAGTTTTTGTCCCCTGGTACTCGGGTACAACATTCCAGACGCGTTACTAACACTCTCCCCACTTGGAGAGTCAGTGCCTTTAACCTCCTGTTTGGCCAAGTTTGCAATTTCTGCGTAAGATGAACAGGAATAGGGAGAACCAATGAGAGACTAGCTGGAGGTGTCTGGACGGGCAAATTTAAGTCTCATTTCCGACAAGGAAGAGGAATTAACCAAAGGCTCAGTGTGCCGTGCTGGAACCACACTAGGGCCTGTAGCAATCCTGCAGTGTTGCGGCCAGCTCACAAGAAAGCGAGTTGAAGAAAGGAGCTCAGGGGCACTGTAATTCACAAACCTGCAGAGTTATAAATGACAGCTATCGTCCAAAAATATATTGAAGTAAGGCTGCCAAGAGGACTTGAAAGCGGGGCAGAATTGCAGGAAACCGATTTCAGGAGGTAGACAGGAATTGCAATGAAAACATATGAAAAGAGGCAGAACGTCGACAATGATGCACTTGGCCAAAAAGTGCGTATGCGTTTTTTCCTGAATATATTCAGGAAGAAACGCATACGCCCTTTCTGGCCAACCAAGCAAGCTTGCAAAGGAAATCTGCACTACAACAAAGTCTCACTTCCCCCCGGTCAAAAGGGCCATCTGAAAAAAGTGTAAAATCCAGAAAGGCAGGACAGGCCATGGAGAACTGGGAGCCTTGTTATGCTGATGGGCGGGATGTAAATTGCCAACAGCCACTCTGGAGAAGTGTATGGTGTTTCCTGAAACATCCAAAGAACAAAGCAACAGAGCCTAAGGCACTTCCACTTATGGTCCTATAGCTTAGGGAAATTAAAATCAATAAGACACAGCCACCCCAAAGTTTCGGACAGCTCTGTTTACAAGAACCTCATTTACGGTACAAGTTCAATATCGCAGAAAGCGAAATATGGATAAAGAAGTTGTGGTCCTTACGTACAATGCAATATCACTCAGCAATGAAATCTATGTCATCAGGCCAGTAGGAGCATAATGAGTGGATTCAGGTACAATGATTCTAAGTGAAATAAGTCACACAGAAAAAGAAACATCATAAGATATCACTAATACACGGAATGTAAACTTGGCTACACAGGAACTGAATTACAAAACAGAACAGGGGCTCAAATGTAGAAAAGCAACTTATGCTTGCTTAAGGGGAAAGGTGAGTTGGGGTGCTGCATAAAACCAGAGATTGAAATTAGCACAGATACCGTTCCATAAGCCAAATATGTAATAAACAAGAGCTACTCCTTGCTCAACGAAGTAGACTCAACACCCCATATTAAACGCCTAAGAATATACCTGACTAGTAAGAATCTGAAAACCTATGGATTTATATGTCTCTGAAAGAGAATCAAGCGTGTGTACAGCGGCATAAACGCAGCAGTTATAGGAATGGTGAGGTTCAGTGAGCAAATGCAGACCCTTTGAAGTCATATTGCATGGTACCCATTCCATGTGTCTCACCTCCCAGGTTTAAGGGATTCTTCCCTCAGCTAAAACATGTATGTGGGACCCAGAGTATGATCCATCATGTGACAGGGAAATGTGTTCAAATATGTCTCAGTTTTCGTCCCCTGGTTCTTGGGTGCAACATTCCAGACTGTTTACTAAAACTCTCCCCAGTTGGAGAGTCAGTGCCTTTAACCTCCTGTTTGGACCAGTTTGAAATTTCTGTGAAAGATGAACAGGAATAGGGAGAACCAATGAGAGACTAGCTGCAGGTGTCAGGACAGGCAAATGTAACTCTCATTTCCGACGAGGAAAAGGAAATAACCAAAGGCGCAGCGTGCCATGCCGGAACCACACTAGGGCCTGTAGCAATCCTGCGGTGTTGCGGCAAGCTTACAAGAAAGCGAATTGAAGAAAGGAGCTCAGGGGCACTGTCATTCACAGAACTGCAGAGTTATAAATGACAGCTATCGTCCAAAAATATATTGAAGTAAGGCTGCCAAGAGGACTTGAAAGCGGGGCAGAATTGCAGGAAACCGATTTCAGGAGGTAGACTGGAATTGCATGTAAAGCATAGGAAAAGAGGCAGAATGCCCACAATGATGCACTTGGCCAAAGGGGCGTATGCGTTTTTTCCTGAATATATTCAGGAAAAAACGCATACGCCCTTTTTGGCCAACCAAGCAAGCTTGCGAAGGAAATCTGCACTACAATGAAGTCTCACTGACCCACGGTCAAAAGGGCCATCTGAAAAAAGTGTAAAATCCAGAGGGGCAGGACAGGCCATGGAGAACTGGGAGCCTTTTGTTGCTGATGGGTGGGATGTAAACTGCCAACAGCCACTCTGGGGAAGTGTATGGTGTTTCCTGAAACATCTAAAAAACAAACCAACAGAGCCTAGGCCACTTCCACTTATCGTCCTATAGCTTAGGGAAATTAAAATAAAAAAGACACAGCCACCCCAATGTTTGGGACGGCTCTGTTTACAAGAACCTCGTTTACAGTACAAGTTCAATATCACAGAAAGCGAAAAATGGATGAAGAGTTTGTGGTACTTACGTACAATGCAATATCACTCAGCAATGACATCTATGTCATCAGGCCCGTAGCAGCATAATGAGTGGATTCAGGTACGATGATTCTAAGTGAAATAAGTCACACAGAAAAAGAAACATCATAAGATATCTCTAGTACACGGAATGAAAACTTGGCTACACAGGAACTGAATTACAAAACAGAACAGGGTCTCAAATATAGAAAAGCAACTTATGCTTGCTTAAGGGGAAAGGTGACTTGGGGTGCTGCATAAAACCTGAGATTCAAATGAGCACACATACCGTTCCATAAGCCAAATATGTAATAGACAAGAGCTACTCCTTGCTCAACGAAGTGGACACAACACCCCATATTAAACGCCTAAGAATATACCTGACTAGTAAGAATCTTAAAACCTATGGATTTATATGTCTCCGAAAGAGAATCAAGCGTGTGTACAGCGGCCTAAACGCAGCAGTGATAGGATTGGTGAGGTTCGGTGAGCAAATGCAGACCCTTTGAAGTCATATTGCATGGTACCCATTCCATGGGTCTCAACTCTCCAGGTTTAAGGGATTCTTCCTTCAGCAAAAACATGCATGTGGAACCCAGAGTATGATCCACCGTGTGATCGGGAAACGTGTTCAAATGTGTCTCAGTTTTCGTCCCCTGGTACTCGGGTGCAACATTCCAGACGCTTTACTAACACTCTCCCCACTTGGAGAGTCAGTGCCTTTAACCTCCTGTTTGGCCCAGTTTGCAATTTCTGCGTAAGATGGACAGGAATAGGGAGAAGCAATGAGAGACTAGCCGGAGGTGTCTGGACGGGCAAATTTAACTCTCATTTCCCACCAGGAAGAGGAATTAACCAAAGGCTCAATGTGCCATTCCGGAACCACACTAGAGCCTGTAGCAATCCTGCAGTGTTGCGGAAAGGTTACAAGAAAGCGAGTTGAAGAAAGGAGCTCAGGGGCACTGTAATTCACAAACCTGCAGAGTTATAAATGACAGCTATCGTCCAAAAATATATTGAAGTAAGGCTGCCAAGAGGACTTGAAAGCGGGGCAGAATTGCAGGAAACCAATTTCAGGAGGTAGACTGGAATTGCATGTAAAGCATAGGAAAAGAGGCAGAATGCCCACAATGATGCACTTGGCCAAAGGGGCGTATGCGTTTTTTCCTGAATATATTCAGGAAAACACGCATACGCCCTTTTTGGCCAACCAAGCAAGCTTGCAAAGGAAATCTGCACTACAATGAAGTCTCACTTCCCCCCGTTCAAAAGGGCCATCTGAACAAAGTGTAAAATCCAGAAAGGCAGGACAGGCCATGGAGAACTGGGAGCCTTTTGATGCTGATGGGTGGGATGTAAACTGCCAACAGCCACTCTGGGGAAGTGTATGGTGTTTCCTGAAACATCTAAAAAACAAAGCAACAGAGCCTAGGCCACTTCCACTTATGGTCCTATAACTTAGGGAAATTAAACTCAAAAAGACACAGCCACCCCAATGTTTGGGACGGCTCTGTTTACAAGAACCTCGTTTACGGTACAAGTTCAATATCACAGAAAGCGAAAAATGGATAAAGAAGTTGTGGTACTTACGTACAATGCAATATCACTCAGCAATGAAATCTATGTCATCAGGCACGTAGCAGCATAATGAGTGGACTCAGGTACGATGATTGTAAGTGAAATAAGTCACACAGAAAAAGAAACATCATAAGATATCACTACTACACGGAATGTAAAGTTGGCTACACAGGAACTGAATTACAAAACAGAACAGGGTCTCAAATGTAGAAAACCAACTTATGCTTGCTTAAGGGGAAAGGTGAGTTGGGGTGCTGCATAAAACCAGAGATTGAAATTAGCACAGATACCGTTCCATAAGCCAAATATGTAATAGACAAGAGCTACTCCTTGCTCAAAGAAGTGGACTCAACACCCCATATTAAACGCCTAAGAATATACCTGACTAGAAAGAATCTGAAAACCTATGGATTTATATGTCTCCGAAAGAGAATCAAGCGTGTGTACAGCGGCCTAAACGCAGCAGTGATAGGATTGGTGAGGTTCTGTGAGCAAATGCAGACCCTTTGAAGTCATATTGCATGGTACCCATTCCATGGGTCTCAACTCTCCAGGTTTAAGGGATTCTTCCTTCAGCTAAAACATGCATGTGGAACCCAGAGTATGATCCACCGTGTGATCGGGAAACGTGTTCAAATGTGTCTCAGTTTTCGTCCCCTGGTACTCGGGTGCAACATTCCAGACGCTTTACTAACACTCTCCCCACTTGGAGAGTCAGTGCCTTTAACCTCCTGTTTGGCCCAGTTTGCAATTTCTGCGTAAGATGAACAGGAATAGGGAGAACCAATGAGAGACTAGCTGGAGGTGTCTGGACGGGCAAATTTAACTCTCATTTCCCACCATGAAGTGGAATTAACCAAAGGCTCAATGTGCCGTGCTGGAGCCACACTAGGGCCTGTAGCAATCCTGCAGTGTTGCTGCCCGCTCAAAAGAAAGCGAGTTAAAAAAAGGAGCTGAGGGGCACTGTAATTCACAAACCTGCAGAGTTATAAATGACAGGTATTGTCCAAAAATATATTGAAGTAAGGCTGCCAAGAGGACTTGAAAGCGGGGCAGAATTGCAGGAAACCGATTTCAGGAGGTAGACTGGAATTGCATGTAAAGCATAGGAAAAGAGGCAGAACGTCCACAATGATGCACTTGGCCAAAGGGGCGTATGCGTTTTTTCCTGAATATATTCAGAAAAAAACGCATACGCCCTTTTTGGCCAACCAAGCAAGTTTGCGAAGGAAATCTGCACTACAATGAAGTCTCACTGCCCCCCGGTCAAAAGGGCCATCTGAAAAAAGTGTAAAATCCAGAGAGGCAGGACAGACCATGGAGAACTGGGAGCCTTGTTATGCTGATGGGCGGGATGTAAATTGCCAACAGCCACTCTGGAGAAGTGTATGGTGTTTCCTGAAACATCTAGAAAACAAAGCAACAGAGCCTAGGTCACTTCCACTTATGGTCCTATAGCTTAGGGAAATTAAAATCAAAAAGACACAGCCATCCCAAAGTTTGGGACGGCTCTGTTTACAAGAACCTCGTTTACAGTACAAGTTCAATATCACAGAAAGCGAAAAATGGATAAAGAAGTTGTGGTACTTACGTACAATGCAATATCACTCAGCAATGAAATCTATGTCATCATGCACGTAGCAGCATAATGAGTGGACTCAGGTACAATGATTGTAAGTGAAATAAGTCACACAGAAAAAGAAACATCATAAGATATCACTAATACACGGAATGTAAAGTTGGCTACACAGGAACTGAATTACAAAACAGAACAGGGTCTCAAATGTAGAAAACCAACTTATGCTTCCTTAAGGGGAAAGGTGAGTTGGGGTGCTGCATAAAACCAGAGATTGAAATGAGCACAGATACCGTTCCATAAGCCAAATATGTAATAGACAAGAGCTACTCCTTGCTCAACGAAGTGGACTCAACACACCATATTAAACGCCTAAGAATATACCTGACTAGAAAGAATCAGAAAACCTATGGATTTATATGTCTCCGAAAGAGAATCAAGCGTGTGTACAGCGGCCTAAACGCAGCAGTGATAGGATTGGTGAGGTTCTGTGAGCAAATGCAGACCCTTTGAAGTCATATTGCATGGTACCCATTCCATGGGTCTCAACTCTCCAGGTTTAAGGGATTCTTCCTTCAGCTAAAACATGCATGTGGAACCCAGAGTATGATCCACCGTGTGATCGGAATACGTGTTTAATGTGTCTCAGTTTTTGTCCCCTGGTACTCGGGTACAACATTCCAGACGCGTTACTAACACTCTCCCCACTTGGAGAGTCAGTGCCTTTAACCTCCTGTTTGGCCAAGTTTGCAATTTCTGCGTAAGATGAACAGGAATAGGGAGAACCAATGAGAGACTAGCTGGAGGTGTCTGGACGGGCAAATTTAAGTCTCATTTCCGACAAGGAAGAGGAATTAACCAAAGGCTCAGTGTGCCGTGCTGGAACCACACTAGGGCCTGTAGCAATCCTGCAGTGTTGCGGCCAGCTCACAAGAAAGCGAGTTGAAGAAAGGAGCTCAGGGGCACTGTAATTCACAAACCTGCAGAGTTATAAATGACAGCTATCGTCCAAAAATATATTGAAGTAAGGCTGCCAAGAGGACTTGAAAGCGGGGCAGAATTGCAGGAAACCGATTTCAGGAGGTAGACAGGAATTGCAATGAAAACATATGAAAAGAGGCAGAACGTCGACAATGATGCACTTGGCCAAAAAGTGCGTATGCGTTTTTTCCTGAATATATTCAGGAAGAAACGCATACGCCCTTTCTGGCCAACCAAGCAAGCTTGCAAAGGAAATCTGCACTACAACAAAGTCTCACTTCCCCCCGGTCAAAAGGGCCATCTGAAAAAAGTGTAAAATCCAGAAAGGCAGGACAGGCCATGGAGAACTGGGAGCCTTGTTATGCTGATGGGCGGGATGTAAATTGCCAACAGCCACTCTGGAGAAGTGTATGGTGTTTCCTGAAACATCCAAAGAACAAAGCAACAGAGCCTAGGGCACTTCCACTTATGGTCCTATAGCTTAGGGAAATTAAAATCAATAAGACACAGCCACCCCAAAGTTTCGGACAGCTCTGTTTACAAGAACCTCATTTACGGTACAAGTTCAATATCGCAGAAAGCGAAATATGGATAAAGAAGTTGTGGTCCTTACGTACAATGCAATATCACTCAGCAATGAAATCTATGTCATCAGGCCAGTAGGAGCATAATGAGTGGATTCAGGTACAATGATTCTAAGTGAAATAAGTCACACAGAAAAAGAAACATCATAAGATATCACTAATACACGGAATGTAAACTTGGCTACACAGGAACTGAATTACAAAACAGAACAGGGGCTCAAATGTAGAAAAGCAACTTATGCTTGCTTAAGGGGAAAGGTGAGTTGGGGTGCTGCATAAAACCAGAGATTGAAATTAGCACAGATACCGTTCCATAAGCCAAATATGTAATAAACAAGAGCTACTCCTTGCTCAACGAAGTAGACTCAACACCCCATATTAAACGCCTAAGAATATACCTGACTAGTAAGAATCTGAAAACCTATGGATTTATATGTCTCTGAAAGAGAATCAAGCGTGTGTACAGCGGCATAAACGCAGCAGTTATAGGAATGGTGAGGTTCGGTGAGCAAATGCAGACCCTTTGAAGTCATATTGCATGGTACCCATTCCATGTGTCTCACCTCCCAGGTTTAAGGGATTCTTCCCTCAGCTAAAACATGTATGTGGGACCCAGAGTATGATCCATCATGTGACAGGGAAATGTGTTCAAATATGTCTCAGTTTTCGTCCCCTGGTTCTTGGGTGCAACATTCCAGACTGTTTACTAAAACTCACCCCAGTTGGAGAGTCAGTGCCTTTAACCTCCTGTTTGGACCAGTTTGAAATTTCTGTGAAAGATGAACAGGAATAGGGAGAACCAATGAGAGACTAGCTGCAGGTGTCAGGACAGGCAAATGTAACTCTCATTTCCGACGAGTAAAAGGAAATAACCAAACGCGCAGCGTGCCATGCCGGAACCACACTAGGGCCTGTAGCAATCCTGCGGTGTTGCGGCAAGCTTACAAGAAAGCGAATTGAAGAAAGGAGCTCAGGGGCACTGTCATTCACAGAACTGCAGAGTTATAAATGACAGCTATCGTCCAAAAATATATTGAAGTAAGGCTGCCAAGAGGACTTGAAAGCGGGGCAGAATTGCAGGAAACCGATTTCAGGAGGTAGACTGGAATTGCATGTAAAGCATCGGAAAAGAGGCAGAATGCCCACAATGATGCACTTGGCCAAAGGGGCGTATGCGTTTTTTCCTGAATATATTCAGGAAAAAACGCATACGCACTTTTTGGCCAACCAAGCAAGCTTGCGAAGGAAATCTGCACTACAATGAAGTCTCACTGACCCACGGTCAAAAGGGCCATCTGAAAAAAGTGTAAAATCCAGAGGGGCAGGACAGGCCATGGAGAACTGGGAGCCTTTTGATGCTGATGGGTGGGATGTAAACTGCCAACAGCCACTCTGGGGAAGTGTATGGTGTTTCCTGAAACATCTAAAAAACAAACCAACAGAGCCTAGGCCACTTCCACTTATCATCCTATAACTAAGGGAAATTAAAATAAAAAAGACACAGCCACCCCAATGTTTGGGACGGCTCTGTTTACAAGAACCTCGTTTACGGTACAAGTTCAATATCACAGAAAGCGAAAAATGGATGAAGAGTTTGTGGTACTTACGTACAATGCAATATCACTCAGCAATGACATCTATGTCATCAGGCCCGTAGCAGCATAATGAGTGGATTCAGGTACGATGATTCTAAGTGAAATAAGTCACACAGAAAAAGAAACATCATAAGATATCTCTAGTACACGGAATGAAAACTTGGCTACACAGGAACTGAATTACAAAACAGAACAGGGTCTCAAATATAGAAAAGCAACTTATGCTTGCTTAAGGGGAAAGGTGACTTGGGGTGCTGCAAAAAACCAGAGATTCAAATGAGCACAGATACCGTTCCATAAGCCAAATATGTAATAGACAAGAGCTACTCCTTGCTCAACGAAGTGGACACAACACCCCATATTAAACGCCTAAGAATATACCTGACTAGTAAGAATCTTAAAACCTATGGATTTATATGTCTCCGAAAGAGAATCAAGCGTGTGTACAGCGGCCTAAACGCAGCAGTGATAGGATTGGTGAGGTTCGGTGAGCAAATGCAGACCCTTTGAAGTCATATTGCATGGTACCCATTCCATGGGTCTCAACTCTCCAGGTTTAAGGGATTCTTCCTTCAGCAAAAACATGCATGTGGAACCCAGAGTATGATCCACCGTGTGATCGGGAAACGTGTTCAAATGTGTCTCAGTTTTCGTCCCCTGGTACTCGGGTGCAACATTCCAGACGCTTTACTAACACTCTCCCCACTTGGAGAGTCAGTGCCTTTAACCTCCTGTTTGGCCCAGTTTGCAATTTCTGCGTAAGATGGACAGGAATAGGGAGAAGCAATGAGAGACTAGCCGGAGGTGTCTGGACGGGCAAATTTAACTCTCATTTCCCACCAGGAAGAGGAATTAACCAAAGGCTCAATGTGCCATTCCGGAACCACACTAGAGCCTGTAGCAATCCTGCAGTGTTGCGGCAAGGTTACAAGAAAGCGAGTTGAAGAAAGGAGCTCAGGGGCACTGTAATTCACAAACCTGCAGAGTTATAAATGACAGCTATCGTCCAAAAATATATTGAAGTAAGGCTGCCAAGAGGACTTGAAAGCGGGGCAGAATTGCAGGAAACCAATTTCAGGAGGTAGACTGGAATTGCATGTAAAGCATAGGAAAAGAGGCAGAATGCCCACAATGATGCACTTGGCCAAAGGGGCGTATGCGTTTTTTCCTGAATATATTCAGGAAAACACGCATACGCCCGTTTTGGCCAAACAAGCAAGCTTGCAAAGGAAATCTGCACTACAATGAAGTCTCACTTCCCCCCGTTCAAAAGGGCCATCTGAACAAAGTGTAAAATCCAGAAAGGCAGGACAGGCCATGGAGAACTGGGAGCCTTTTGATGCTGATGGGTGGGATGTAAACTGCCAACAGCCACTCTGGGGAAGTGTATGGTGTTTCCTGAAACATCTAAAAAACAAAGCAACAGAGCCTAGGCCACTTCCACTTATCGTCCTATAGCTTAGGGAAATTAAAATCAAAAAGACACAGCCACCCCAATGTTTGGGACGGCTCTGTTTACAAGAACCTCGTTTACGGTACAAGTTCAATATCACAGAAAGCGAAAAATGGATAAAGAAGTTGTGGTACTTACGTACAATGCAATATCACTCAGCAATGAAATCTATGTCATCAGGCCCGTAGCAGCATAATGACTGGATTCAGGTACGATGATTCTAAGTGAAATAAGTCACACAGAAAAAGAAACATCATAAGATATCACAAATACACGGAATGTAAAGTTGGCTACACAGGAACTGAATTACAAAACAGAACAGGGTCTCAAATGTAGAAAAGCAACTTATGCTTGCTTAAGGGGAAAGGTGAGTTGGGGTGCTGCATAAAACCAGAGATTGAAATGAGCACAGATACCGTTCCATAAGCCAAATATGTAATAGACAAGAGCTACTCCTTGCTCAACGAAGTGGACTCAACACCCCATATTAAACGCCTAAGAATATACCTGACTAGAAAGAATCTGAAAACCTATGGATTTATATGTCTCCGAAAGAGAATCAAGCGTGTGTACAGCGGCCTAAACGCAGCAGTGATAGGATTGGTGAGGTTCGGTGAGCAAATGCAGACCCTTTGAAGTCATATTGCATGGTACCCATTCCATGGGTCTCAACTCTCCAGGTTTAAGGGATTCTTCCTTCAGCTAAAACATGCATGTGGAACCCAGAGTATGATCCACCGTGTGATCGGGAAACGTGTTCAAGTGTGTCTCAGTTTTTGTCCCCTGGTACTCAGGTGCAACATTCCAGACGCTTTACTAACACTCTCCCCACTTGGAGAGTCAATGCCTTTAACCTCCTGTTTGGCCCAGTTTGCAATTTCTGCGGAAGATGAACAGGAATAGGGAGAACCAATGAGAGACTAGCTGGAGGTGTCTGGACGGGCAAATTTAACTCTCATTTCCCACCAGGAAGTGGAATTAACCAAAGGCTCAATGTGCCGTGCTGGAGCCACACTAGGGCCTGTAGCAATCCTGCAGTGTTGCTGCCAGCTCACAAAAAAGCGAGTTAAAAAACGGAGCTCAGGGGCACTGTAATTCACAAACCTGCAGAGTTATAAATGACAGCTATCGTCCAAAAATATATTGAAGTAAGGCTGCCAAGAGGACTTGAAAGCGGGGCAGAATTGCAGGAAACCAATTTCAGGAGGTAGACTGGAATTGCATGTAAAGCATAGGAAAAGAGGCAGAATGTCCACAATGATGCACTTGGCCAAATGGGCGTATACGTTTTTTCCTGAATATATTCAGAAAAAAACGCATACGCTCTTTTTGGTCAACCAAGCAAGCTTGCGAAGGAAATCTGCACTACAATGAAGTCTCACTGACCCACGGTCAAAAGGGCCATCTGAAAAAAGTGTAAAATCCCGAAAGGCAGGACAGGCCATGGAGAACTGGGAGCCTTTTGATGCTGATGGGTGGGATGTAAACTGCCAACAGCCACTCTGGGGAAGTGTATGGTGTTTCCTGAAACATCTAAAAAACAAACCAACAGAGCCTAGGCCACTTCCACTTATCGTCCTATAGCTTAGGGAAATTAAAATAAAAAAGACACAGCCACCCCAATGTTTGGGACGGCTCTGTTTACAAGAACCTCGTTTACGGTACAAGTTCAATATCACAGAAAGCGAAAAATGGATAAAGAAGTTGTGGTACTTACGTACAATGCAATATCACTCAGCAATGAAATCTATGTCATCAGGCCCGTAGCAGCATAATGAGTGGATTCAGGTACGATGATTCTAAGTGAAATAAGTCACACAGAAAAAGAAACATCATAAGATATCACTAGTACACGGAATGAAAACTTGGCTACACAGGAACTGAATTACAAAACAGAACAGGGTCTCAAATGTAGAAAACCAACTTATGCTTGCTTAAGGGGAAAGGTGAGTTGGGGTGCTGCATAAAACCAGAGATTCAAATGAGCACAGATACCGTTCCATAAGCCAAATATGTAATAGACAAGAGCTACTCCTTGCTCAACGAAGTGGACTCAACACCACATATTAAACGCCTAAGAATATACCTGACTAGTAAGAATCTTAAAACCTATGGATTTATATGTCTCCGAAAGAGAATCAAGCGTGTGTACAGCGGCCTAAACGCAGCAGTGATAGGATTGGTGAGGTTCGGTGAGCAAATGCAGACCCTTTGAAGTCATATTGCATGGTACCCATTCCATGGGTCTCAACTCTCCAGGTTTAAGGGATTCTTCCTTCAGCTAAAACATGCATGTGGAACCCAGAGTATGATCCACTGTGTGATCGAGAAATGTGTTCAAATGTGTCTCAGTTTTCGTCCCCTGGTACTCGGGTGCAACATTCCAGACGCTTTACTAACACTCTCCCCACTTGGAGAGTCAGTGCCTTTAACCTCCTGTTTGGCCCAGTTTGCAATTTCTGCGTAAGATGGACAGGAATAGGGAGAAGTAATGAGACACTAGCCGGAGATGTGTGGACGGGCAAATTTAACTCTCATTTCCCACCAGGAAGAGGAATTATCCAAAGGCTCAATGTGCCATTCCGGAACCACACTAGGGCCTGTAGCAATCCTGCAGTGTTGCGGCAAGCTCACAAGAAAGCGAGTTGAAGAAAGGAGCTCAGGGACACTGTAATTCACAAACCTGCAGAGTTATAAATGACAGCTATCGTCCAGAAATATATTGAAGTAAGCCTGCCAAGAGGACTTGAAAGCGGGGCAGAATTGCAGGAAACCGATTTCAGGAGGTAGACTGGAATTGCATGTAAAGCATAGGAAAAGAGGCAGAATGCCCACAATGATGCACTTGGCCAAAGGGGCGTATGCATTTTTTCCTGAATATATTCAGGAAAACACGCATACGCCCTTTTTGGCCAACCAAGCAAGCTTGCAAAGGAAATCTGCACTACAAGGAAGTCTCACTTCCCCCCTTTCAAAAGGGCCATCTGAACAAGGTGTAAAATCCCGAAAGGCAGGACAGGCCATGGAGAACTGGGAGCCTTTTGATGCTGATGGGTGGGATGTAAACTGCCAACAGCCACTCTGGGGAAGTGTATGGTGTTTCCTGAAACATCTAAAAAACAAAGCAACAGAGCCTAGGCCACTTCCACTTATCGTCCTATAGCTTAGGGAAATTAAAATCAAAAAGACACAGCCACCCCAATGTTTGGGACGGCTCTGTTTACAAGAACCTCGTTTACGGTACAAGTTCAATATCACAGAAAGCGAAAAATGGATAAAGAAGTTGTGGTACTTACGTACAATGCAATATCACTCAGCAATGAAATCTATGTCATCAGGCCCGTAGCAGCATAATGAGTGGATTCAGGTACGATGATTGTAAGTGAAATAAGTCACACAGAAAAAGAAACATCATAAGATATCACTAATACACGGAATGTAAACTTGGCTACACAGGAACTGAATTACAAAACAGAACAGGGTCTCAAATGTAGAAAAGCAACTTATGCTTGCTTAAGGGGAAAGGTGAGTTGGGGTGCTGCATAAAACCAGAGATTCAAATGAGCACAGATACCGTTCCATAAGCCAAATATGTAATAGACAAGAGCTACTCCTTGCTCAACGAAGTGGACTCAACACCCCATATTAAACGCCTAAGAATATACCTGACTAGAAAGAATCTGAAAACCTATGGATTTATATGTCTCCAAAAGAGAATCAAGCATGTGTACAGTGGCCTAAACGCAGCAGTGATAGGATTGGTGAGGTTCGGTGAGCAAATGCAGACCCTTTGAAGTCATATTGCATGGTACCCATTCCATGGGTCTCAACTCTCCAGGTTTAAGGGATTCTTCCTTCAGCTAAAACATGCATGTGGAACCCAGAGTATGATCCACCGTGTGATCGGGAAACGTGTTCAAATGTGTCTCAGTTTTCGTCCCCTGGTACTCGGGTGCAACATTCCAGACGCTTTACTAACACTCTCCCCACTTGGAGAGTCAGTGCCTTTAACCTCCTGTTTGGCCCAGTTTGCAATTTCTGCGTAAGATGGACAGGAATAGGGAGAAGCAATGAGAGACTAGCCGGAGGTGTCTGGACGGGCAAATTTAACTCTCATTTCCCACCAGGAAGAGGAATTAACCAAAGGCTCAATGTGCCATTCCGGAACCACACTAGGGCCTGTAGCAATCCTGCAGTGTTGCGGCAAGCTCACAAGAAAGCGAGTTGAAGAAAGGAGCTCAGGGGCACTGTAATTCACAAACCTGCAGAGTTATAAATGACAGCTATCGTCCAAAAATATATTGAAGTAAGGCTGCCAAGAGGACTTGAAAGCGGGGCAGAATTGCAGGAAACCAATTTCAGGAGGTAGACTGGAATTGCATGTAAAGCATAGGAAAAGAGGCAGAATGCCCACAATGATGCACTTGGCCAAAGGGGCGTATGCGTTTTTTCCTGAATATATTCAGGAAAACACGCATACGCCCTTTTTGGCCAACCAAGCAAGCTTGCAAAGGAAATCTGCACTACAATGAAGTCTCACTTCCCCCCGTTCAAAAGGGCCATCTGAACAAAGTGTAAAATCCAGAAAGGCAGGACAGGCCATGGAGAACTGGGTGCCTTTTGATGCTGATGGGTGGGATGTAAACTGCCAACAGCCACTCTGGGGAAGTGTATGGTGTTTCCTGAAACATCTAAAAAACAAAGCAACAGAGCCTAGTCCACTTCCAGTTATCGTCCTATAGCTTAGGGAAATTAAAATCAAAAAGACACAGCCACGCCAATGTTTGTGACGGCTCTGTTTAAAAGAACCTCGTTTACGGTACAAGTTCAATATCACAGAAAGCGAAAAATGGATAAAGAAGTTGTGGTACTTACGTACAATGCAATATCACTCAGCAATGAAATCTATGTCATCAGGCCCGTAGCAGCATAATGACTGGATTCAGGTACGATGATTGTAAGTGAAATAAGTCACACAGAAAAAGAAACATCATAAGATATCACAAATACACGGAATGTAAACTTGGCTACACAGGAACTGAATTACAAAACAGAACAGGGTCTCAAATGTAGAAAAGCAACTTATGCTTGCTTAAGGGGAAAGGTGAGTTGGGGTGCTGCATAAAACCAGAGATTGAAATGAGCACAGATACCGTTCCATAAGCCAAATATGTAATAGACAAGAGCTACTCCTTGCTCAACGAAGTGGACTCAACACCCCATATTAAACGCCTAAGAATATACCTGACTAGAAAGAATCTGAAAACCTATGGATTTATATGTCTCCGAAAGAGAATCAAGCGTGTGTACAGCGGCCTAAACGCAGCAGTGATAGGATTGGTGAGGTTCGGTGAGCAAATGCAGACCCTTTGAAGTCATATTGCATGGTACCCATTCCATGGGTCTCAACTCTCCAGGTTTAAGGGATTCTTCCTTCAGCTAAAACATGCATGTGGAACCCAGAGTATGATCCACCGTGTGATCGGGAAACGTGTTCAAATGTGTCTCAGTTTTCGTCCCCTGGTACTCGGGTGCAACATTCCAGACGCTTTACTAACACTCTCCCCACTTGGAGAGTCAGTGCCTTTAACCTCCTGTTTGGCCCAGTTTGCAATTTCTGCGTAAGATGGACAGGAATAGGGAGAAGCAATGAGAGACTAGCCGGAGGTGTCTGGACGGGCAAATTTAACTCTCATTTCCCACCAGGAAGTGGAATTAACCAAAGGCTCAATGTGCCGTGCTGGAGCCACACTAGGGCCTGTAGCAATCCTGCAGTGTTGCTGCCAGCTCACAAGAAAGTGAGTTAAAAAACGGAGCTCAGGGGCACTGTAATTCACAAACCTGCAGAGTTATAAATGACAGCTATCGTCCAAAAATATATTGAAGTAAGGCTGCCAAGAGGACTTGAAAGCGGGGCAGAATTGCAGGAAACCAATTTCAGGAAGTAGACTGGAATTGCATGTAAAGCATAGGAAAAGAGGCAGAATGCCCACAATGATGCACTTGGCCAAAGGGGCGTATGCATTTTTTCCTGAATATATTCAGGAAAACACGCATACGCCCTTTTTGGCCAACCAAGCAAGCTTGCAAAGGAAATCTGCACTACAAGGAAGTCTCACTTCCCCCCTTTCAAAAGGGCCATCTGAAAAAAGTGTAAAATCCAGAAAGGCAGGACAGGCCATGGAGAACTGGGAGCCTTTTGATGCTGATGGGTGGGATGTAAACTGCCAACAGCCACTCTGGGGAAGTGTATGGTGTTTCCTGAAACATCTAAAAAACAAAGCAACAGAGCCTAGGCCACTTCCACTTATCGTCCTATAGCTTAGGGAAATGAAAATCAAAAAGACACAGCCACCCCAATGTTTGGGACGGCTCTGTTTACAAGAACCTCGTTTACGGTACAAGTTCAATATCACAGAAAGCGAAAAATGGATAAAGAAGTTGTGGTACTTACGTACAATGCAATATCACTCAGCAATGAAATCTATGTCATCAGGCCCGTAGCAGCATAATGAGTGGATTCAGGTACGATGATTGTAAGTGAAATAAGTCACACAGAAAAAGAAACATCATAAGATATCACTAATACACGGAATGTAAACTTGGCTACACAGGAACTGAATTACAAAACAGAACAGGGTCTCAAATGTAGAAAAGCAACTTATGCTTGCTTAAGGGGAAAGGTGAGTTGGGGTGCTGCATAAAACCAGAGATTCAAATGAGCACAGATACCGTTCCATAAGCCAAATATGTAATAGACAAGAGCTACTCCTTGCTCAACGAAGTGGACTCAACACCCCATATTAAACGCCTAAGAATATACCTGACTAGAAAGAATCTGAAAACCTATGGATTTATATGTCTCCGAAAGAGAATCAAGCATGTGTACAGTGGCCTAAACGCAGCAGTGATAGGATTGGTGAGGTTCGGTGAGCAAATGCAGACCCTTTGAAGTCATATTGCATGGTACCCATTCCATGGGTCTCAACTCTCCAGGTTTAAGGGATTCTTCCTTCAGCTAAAACATGCATGTGGAACCCAGAGTATGATCCACCGTGTGATCGGGAAACGTGTTCAAATGTGTCTCAGTTTTCGTCCCCTGGTACTCGGGTGCAACATTCCAGACGCTTTACTAACACTCTCCCCACTTGGAGAGTCAGTGCCTTTAACCTCCTGTTTGGCCCAGTTTGCAATTTCTGCGTATGATGGACAGGAATAGGGAGAAGCAATGAGAGACTAGCCGGAGGTGTCTGGACGGGCAAATTTAACTCTCATTTCCCACCAGGAAGAGGAATTAACCAAAGGCTCAATGTGCCATTCCGGAACCACACTAGGGCCTGTAGCAATCCTGCAGTGTTGCGGCAAGCTCACAAGAAAGCGAGTTGAAGAAAGGAGCTCAGGGGCACTGTAATTCACAAACCTGCAGAGTTATAAATGACAGCTATCGTCCAAAAATATATTGAAGTAAGGCTGCCAAGAGGACTTGAAAGCGGGGCAGAATTGCAGGAAACCAATTTCAGGAGGTAGACTGGAATTGCATGTAAGGCATCGGAAAAGAGGCAGAATGCCCACAATGATGCACTTGGCCAAAGGGGCGTATGCGTTTTTTCCTGAATATATTCAGGAAAACACGCATACGCCCTTTTTGGCCAACCAAGCAAGCTTGCAAAGGAAATCTGCACTACAATGAAATCTCACTTCCCCCCGTTCAAAAGGGCCATCTGAACAAAGTGTAAAATCCAGAAAGGCAGGACAGGCCATGGAGAACTGGGTGCCTTTTGATGCTGATGGGTGGGATGTAAACTGCCAACAGCCCTCTGGGGAAGTGTATGGTGTTTCCTGAAACATCTAAAAAACAAAGCAACAGAGCCTAGTCCACTTCCAGTTATCGTCCTATAGCTTAGGGAAATTAAAATCAAAAAGACACAGCCACCCCAATGTTTGTGACGGCTCTGTTTACAAGAACCTCGTTTACGGTACAAGTTCAATATCACAGAAAGCGAAAAATGGATAAAGAAGTTGTGGTACTTACGTACAATGCAATATCACTCAGCAATGAAATCTATGTCATCAGGCCCGTAGCAGCATAATGACTGGATTCAGGTACGATGATTGTAAGTGAAATAAGTCACACAGAAAAAGAAACATCATAAGATATCACAAATACACGGAATGTAAACTTGGCTACACAGGAACTGAATTACAAAACAGAACAGGGTCTCAAATGTAGAAAAGCAACTTATGCTTGCTTAAGGGGAAAGGTGAGTTGGGGTGCTGCATAAAACCAGAGATTGAAATGAGCACAGATACCGTTCCATAAGCCAAATATGTAATAGACAAGAGCTACTCCTTGCTCAACGAAGTGGACTCAACACCCCATATTAAACGCCTAAGAATATACCTGACTAGAAAGAATCTGAAAACCTATGGATTTATATGTCTCCGAAAGAGAATCAAGCGTGTGTACAGCGGCCTAAACGCAGCAGTGATAGGATTGGTGAGGTTCGGTGAGCAAATGCAGACCCTTTGAAGTCATATTGCATGGTACCCATTCCATGGGTCTCAACTCTCCAGGTTTAAGGGATTCTTCCTTCAGCTAAAACATGCATGTGGAACCCAGAGTATGATCCACCGTGTGATCGGGAAACGTGTTCAAATGTGTCTCAGTTTTCGTCCCCTGGTACTCGGGTGCAACATTCCAGACGCTTTACTAACACTCTCCCCACTTGGAGAGTCAGTGCCTTTAACCTCCTGTTTGGCCCAGTTTGCAATTTCTGCGTAAGATGGACAGGAATAGGGAGAAGCAATGAGAGACTAGCCGGAGGTGTCTGGACGGGCAAATTTAACTCTCATTTCCCACCAGGAAGAGGAATTAACCAAAGGCTCAATGTGCCATTCCGGAACCACACTAGGGCCTGTAGCAATCCTGCAGTGTTGCGGCAAGCTCACAAGAAAGCGAGTTGAAGAAAGGAGCTCAGGGGCACTGTAATTCACAAACCTGCAGAGTTATAAATGACAGCTATCGTCCAAAAATATATTGAAGTAAGGCTGCCAAGAGGACTTGAAAGCGGGGCAGAATTGCAGGAAAACAATTTCAGGAGGTAGACTGGAATTGCATGTAAAGCATAGGAAAAGAGGCAGAATGCCCACAATGATGCACTTGGCCACAGGGGCGTATGCGTTTTTTCCTGAATATATTCAGGAAAACACGCATACGCCCTTTTTGGCCAACCAAGCAAGCTTGCAAAGGAAATCTGCACTACAATGAAGTCTCACTTCCCCCCGTTCAAAAGGGCCATCTGAACAAAGTGTAAAATCCAGAAAGGCAGGACAGGCCATGGAGAACTTGGAGCCTTTTGATGCTGATGGGTGGGATGTAAACTGCCAACAGCCACTCTGGGGAAGTGTATGGTGTTTCCTGAAACATCTAAAAAACAAAGCAACAGAGCGTAGGCCACTTCCACTTATCGTCCTATAGCTTAGGGAAATTAAAATCAAAAAGACACAGCCACCCCAATGTTTGGGACGGCTCTGTTTACAAGAACCTCGTTTACGGTACAAGTTCAATATCACAGAAAGCGAAAAATGGATAAAGAAGTTGTGGTACTTACGTACAATGCAATATCACTCAGCAATGAAATCTATGTCATCAGGCCCGTAGCAGCATAATGAGTGGATTCAGGTACGATGATTGTAAGTGAAATAAGTCACACAGAAAAAGAAACTTCATAAGATATCACTAATACACGGAATGTAAACTTGGCTACACAGGAACTGAATTACAAAACAGAACAGGGTCTCAAATGTAGAAAACCAACTTATGCTTGCTTAAGGGGAAAGGTGAGTTGGGGTGCTGCATAAAACCAGAGATTGAAATGAGCACAGATACCGTTCCATAAGCCAAATATGTAATAGACAAGAGCTACTCCTTGCTCAAAGAAGTGGACTCAACACCCCATATTAAACGCCTAAGAATATACCTGACTAGTAAGTATCTTAAAACCTATGGATTTCTATGTCTCCGAAGGAGAATCAAGCATGTGTACAGCGGCATAAACGCAGCAGTGATAGGATTGGTGAGGTTCGGTGAGCAAATGCAGACCCTTTGAAGTCACATTGCATGGTACCCATTCCATGGGTGTCAACTCTCCAGGTTTAAGGGATTCTTCCTTCAGCTAAAACATGCATGTGGAACCCAGAGTATGATCCACCGTGTGATCGGGAAACGTGTTCAAGTGTGTCTCAGTTTTTGTCCCCTGGTTCTCGGGTGCAACATTCCAGACGCTTTACTAACACTCTCCCCACTTGGAGAGTCAGTGCCTTTAACCTCCTGTTTGGCCCAGTTTGCAATTTCTGCGGAAGATGAACAGGAATAGGGAGAACCAATGAGAGACTAGCTGGAGGTGTCTGGACGGGCAAATTTAACTCTCATTTCCCACCAGGAAGTGGAATTAACCAAAGGCTCAATGTGCCATGCTGGAGCCACACTAGGGCCTGTAGCAATCCTGCAGTGTTGCTGCCAGCTCACAAGAAAGCGAGTTAAAAAAAGGAGCTCAGGGGCACTGTAATTCACAAACCTGCAGAGTTATAAATGACAGCTATCGTCCAAAAATATATTGAAGTAAGGCTGCCAAGAGGACTTGAAAGCGGGGCAGAATTGCAGGAAACCGATTTCAGGAGGTAGACTGGAATTGCATGTAAAGCATAGGAAAAGACGCAGTATGTCCACAATGATGCACTTGGCCAAATGGGCATATACGTTTTTTCCTGAATATATTCAGAAAAAAACGCATGCGCTCTTTTTGGTCAACCAAGCAAGCTTGCGAAGGAAATCTGCACTACAATGAAGTCTCACTGCCCCCCGGTCAAAAGGGCCATCTGAAAAAAGTGTAAAATCCAGAGAGGCAGGACAGACCATGGAGAACTGGGAGCCTGGTTATGCTGATGGGCGGGATGTAAATTGCCAACAGCCACTCTGGAGAAGTGTATGGTGTTTCCTGAAACAACTAGAAAACAAAGCAACAGAGCCTAGGGCACTTCCACTTATGATCCTATAGCTTAGGGAAATTAAAATCAAAAAGACACAGCCACCCCAAAGTTTGGGACGGCTCTGTTTACAAGAACCTCGTTTACAGTACAAGTTCAATATCACAGAAAGCGAAAAATGGATAAAGAAGTTGTGGTACTTACGTACAATGCAATATCACTCAGCAATGAAATCTATGTCATGAGGCACGTAGCAGCATAATGAGTGGACTCAGGTACGATGATTGTAAGTGAAATAAGTCACACAGAAAAAGAAACATCATAAGATATCACTAATACACGGAATGAAAACTTGGCTACACAGGAACTGAATTACAAAACAGAACAGGGTCTCAAATGTAGAAAACCAACTTATGCTTGCTTAAGGGGAAAGGTGAGTTGGGGTGCTGCATAAAACCAGAGATTGAAATGAGCACAGATACCGTTCCATAAGCCAAATATGTAATAGACAAGAGCTACTCCTTGCTCAACGAAGTGGACTCAACACCCCATATTAAACGCCTAAGAATATACTTGACTAGAAAGAATCTGAAAACCTATGGATTTATATGTCTCCGAAAGAGAATCAAGCGTGTGTACAGCGGCTTAAACGCAGCAGTGATAGGATTGGTGAGGTTCGGTGAGCAAATGCAGACCCTTTGAAGTCATATTGCATGGTACCCATTCCATGGGTCTCAACTCTCCAGGTTTAAGGGATTCTTCCTTCAGCTAAAACATGCATGTGGAACCCAGAGTATGATCCACCGTGTGATCGGGAAACGTGTTCAAATGTGTCTCAGTTTTTGTCCCCTGGTACTCGAGTACAACATTCCAGACGCTTTACTAACACTCTCCCCACTTGGAGAGTCAGTGCCTTTAACCTCCTGTTTGGCCCAGTTTGCAATTTCTGTGTAAGATGAACAGGAATAGGGAGAACCAATGAGAGACTAGGTGGAGGTGTCTGGACGGGCAAATTTAACTCTCAATTCCCACAAGGAAGAGGAATTAACCAAAGGCTCAGTGTGCCGTGCTGGAACCATACTAGGGCCTGTAGCAATCCTGCAGTGTTGCGGCAAGCTTACAAGAAAGCGAGTTGAAGAAAGGAGCTCAGGGGCACTGTAATTCACAAACCTGCAGAGTTATAAATGACAGCTATCGTCCAAAAATATATTGAAGTAAGGCTGCCAAGAGGACTTGAAAGCGGGGCAGAATTGCAGGAAACCAATTTCAGGAGGTAGACTGGAATTGCATGTAAGGCATCGGAAAAGAGGCAGAATGCCCACAATGATGCACTTGGCCAAAGGGGCGTATGCGTGTTTTCCTGAATATATTCAGGAAAACACGCATACGCCCTTTTTGGCCAACCAAGCAAGCTTGCAAAGGAAATCTGCACTACAATGAAGTGTCACTGCCCCACGGTCAAAAGGGCCATCTGAAAAAAGTGTAAAATCCCGAAAGGCAGGACAGGCCATGGAGAACTGGGAGCCTTTTGATGCTGATGGGTGGGATGTAAACTGCCAACAGCCACTCTGGGGAAGTGTATGGTGTTTCCTGAAACATCTAAAAAACAAACCAACAGAGCCTAGGCCACTTCCACTTATCGTCCTATAGCTTAGGGAAATTAAAATCAAAAAGACACAGCCACCCCAATGTTTGGGACGGCTCTGTTTACAAGAACCTCGTTTACGGTACAAGTTCAATATCACAGAAAGCGAAAAATGGATAAAGAAGTTGTGGTACTTACGTACAATGCAATATCACTCAGCAATGAAATCTATGTCATCAGGCCCGTAGCAGCATAATGAGTGGATTCAGGTACGATGATTCTAAGTGAAATAAGTCACACAGAAAAAGAAACATCATAAGATATCACTAGTACACGGAATGAAAACTTGGCTACACAGGAACTGAATTACAAAACAGAACAGGGTCTCAAATGTAGAAAACCAACTTATGCTTGCTTAAGGGGAAAGGTGAGTTGGGGTGCTGCATAAAACCAGAGATTCAAATGAGCACAGATACCGTTCCATAAGCCAAATATGTAATAGACAAGAGCTACTCCTTGCTCAACGAAGTGGACTCAACACCCCATATTAAACGCCTAAGAATATACCTGACTAGTAAGAATCTTAAAACCTATGGATTTATGTCTCCGAAAGAGAATCAAGCGTGTGTACAGCGGCCTAAACGCAGCAGTGATAGGATTGGTGAGGTTCGGTGAGCAAATGCAGACCCTTTGAAGTCATATTGCATGGTACCCATTCCATGGGTCTCAACTCTCCAGGTTTAAGGGATTCTTCCTTCAGCTAAAACATGCATGTGGAACCCAGAGTATGATCCACTGTGTGATCGGGAAACGTGTTCAAATGTGTCTCAGTTTTCGTCCCCTGGTACTCGGGTGCAACATTCCAGACGCTTTACTAACACTCTCCCCACTTGGAGAGTCAGTGCCTTTAACCTCCTGTTTGGCCCAGTTTGCAATTTCTGCGTAAGATGGACAGCTATAGGGAGAAGCAATGAGAGACTAGCCGGAGGTGTCTGGACGGGCAAATTTAACTCTCATTTCCCACCAGGAAGAGGAATTAACCAAAGACTCAATGTGCCATTCCGGAACCACACTAGAGCCTGTAGCAATCCTGCAGTGTTACGGCAAGGTTACAAGAAAGCGAGTTGAAGAAAGGAGCTCAGGGGCACTGTAATTCACAAACCTGCAGAGTTATAAATGACAGCTATCGTCCAAAAATATATTGAAGTAAGGCTGCCAAGAGGACTTGAAAGCGGGGCAGAATTGCTGGAAACCAATTTCAGGAGGTAGACTGGAGTTGGACGTAAAGCATAGGAAAAGAGGCAGAATGCCCACAATGATGCACTTGGCCAAATGTGCGTATACGTTTTTTCCTGAATATATTCAGAAAAAAACGCATACGCCCTTTTTGGTCAACCAAGCAAGCTTGCGAAGGAAATCTGCACTACAATGAAGTCTCACTGCCCCCCCGTCAAAAGGGCCATCTGAAAAAAGTGTAAAATCCAGAGAGGCAGGACAGACCATGGAGAACTGGGAGCCAGGTTATGCTGATGGGCGGGATGTAAATTGCCAGCAGCCACTCTGGAGAAGTGTATGGTGTTTCCTGAAACAACTAGAAAACAAAGCAACAGAGCCTAGGGCACTTCCACTTATGATCCTATAGCTTAGGGAAATTAAAATAAAAAAGACACAGCCACCCCAAAGTTTGGGACGGCTCTGTTTACAAGAACCTCGTTTACAGTACAAGTTCAATATCACAGAAAGCGAAAAATGGATAAAGAAGTTGTGGTACTTACGTACAATGCAATATCACTCAGCAATGAAATCTATGTCATCAGGCACGTAGCAGCATAATGAGTGGACTCAGGTACGATGATTCTAAGTGAAATAAGTCACACAGAAAAAGAAACATCATAAGATATCACTAGTACACGGAATGAAAACTTGGCTACACAGGAACTGAATTACAAAACAGAACAGGGTCTCAAATGTAGAAAACCAACTTATGCTTGCTTAAGGGGAAAGGTGAGTTGGGGTGCTGCATAAAACCAGAGATTGAAATGAGCACAGATACCATTCCATAAGTCAAATATGTAATAGACAAGAGCTACTCCTTGCTCAACGAAGTGGACTCAACACCCTATATTAAACGCCTAAGAATATACCTGACTAGTAAGTATCTTAAAACCTATGGATTTCTATGTCTCCAAAAGAGAATCAAGCGTGTGTACAGCAGCATAAACGCAGCAGTGATAGGATTGGTGAGGTTCTGTGAGCAAATGCAGACCCTTTGAAGTCATATTGCATGGTACCCATTCCATGGGTCTCAACTCTCCAGGTTTAAGGGATTCTTCCTTCAGCTAAAACATGCATGTGGAACCCAGAGTATGATCCACCGTGTGATCGGGAAACGTGTTCAAATGTGTCTCAGTTTTTGTCCCCTGGTACTCGAGTACAACATTCCAGACGCTTTACTAACACTCTCCCCACTTGGAGAGTCAGTGCCTTTAACCTCCTGTTTGGCCCAGTTTGCAATTTCTGTGTAAGATGAACAGGAATAGGGAGAACCAATGAGAGACTAGGTGGAGGTGTCTGGACGGGCAAATTTAACTCTCATTTCCCACAAGGAAGAGGAATTAACCAAAGGCTCAGTGTGCCATGCTGGAACCACACTAGGGCCTTTAGCAATCCTGCAGTGTTGCGGCCAGCTCACAAGAAAGCGAGTTGAAGAAAGGAGCTCAGGGACACTGTAATTCACAAACCTGCAGAGTTATAAATGACAGCTATCGTCCAGAAATATATTGAAGTAAGCCTGCCAAGAGGACTTGAAAGCGGGGCAGAATTGCAGGAAACCGATTTCAGGAGGTAGACTGGAATTGCATGTAAAGCATAGGAAAAGAGGCAGAACGTCCACAATGATGCACTTGGCCAAAAAGGACGTATGCGTTTTTTCCTGAATATATTCAGGAAAAAACCCATACGCACTTTTTGGCCAACCAAGCAAGCTTGCAAAGGAAATCTGCACTACAATGAAGTCTCACTGCGTCCCAGTCAAAAGGGCCATCTGAACAAAGTGTAAAATCCAGAAAGGCAGGACAGGCCATGGAGAACTGGGAGCCTTTTGATGCTGATGGGTGGGATGTAAACTGCCAACAGCCACTCTGGGGAAGTGTATGGTGTTTCCTGAAACATCTAAAAAACAAAGCAACAGAGCCTAGGCCACTTCCACTTATCGTCCTATAGCTTAGGGAAATTAAAATCAAAAAGACACAGCCACCCCAAAGTTTGGGACGGCTCTGTTTACAAGAATCTCGTTTACGGTACAAGTTCAATATCACAGAAAGCGAAAAATGGATAAAGAAGTTGTGGTACTTACGTACAATGCAATATCACTCAGCAATGAAATCTATGTCATCAGGCCCATAGCAGCATAATGAGTGGATTCAGGTACGATGATTCTAAGTGAAATAAGTCACACAGAAAAAGAAACATCATAAGATATCACTAATACACGGAATGTAAACTTGGCTACACAGGAACTGAATTACAAAACAGAACAGGGTCTCAAATGTAGAAAAGCAACTTATGCTTGCTTAAGGGGAAAGGTGAGTTGGGGTGCTGCATAAAACCAGAGATTGAAATGAGCACAGATACCGTTCCATAAGCCAAATATGTAATACACAAGAGTTACTCCTTGCTCAACGAAGTGGACTCAACACCCCATATTAAACGCCTAAGAATATACCTGACTAGTAAGTATCTTAAAACCTATGGATTTCTATGTCTCCGAAGGAGAATCAAGCATGTGTACAGCGGCATAAACGCAGCAGTGATAGGATTGGTGAGGTTCGGTGAGCAAATGCAGACCCTTTGAAGTCATATTGCATGGTTCCCATTCCATGGGTGTCAACTCTCCAGGTTTAAGGGATTCTTCCTTCAGCTAAAACATGCATGTGGAACCCAGAGTATGATCCACCGTGTGATCGGGAAACGTGTTCATATGTGTCTCAGTTTTTGTCCCCTGGTACTCAGGTGCAACATTCCAGACGCTTTACTAACACTCTCCCCACTTGGAGAGTCAGTGCCTTTAACCTCCTGTTTGGCCCAGTTTGCAATTTCTGCGAAAGATGAACAGGAATAGGGAGAACCAATGAGAGACTAGCTGGAGGTGTCTGGACGGGCAAAGTTAACTCTCATTTCCCACCAGGAAGAGGAATTAACCAAAGGCTCAGCATGCCGTGCCGGAACCACACTAGGGCCTGAAGCAATCCTGCGGTGTTGCGGCCAGCTCACAAGAAAGGGAGTTGAAGAAAGGAGCTCAGGGGCACTGTCATTCACAAACCTGCAGAGTTATAAATGACAGCTATCGTCCAAAAATATATTGAAGTAAGGCTGCCAAGAGGACTTGAATGCGGGGCAGATTTGCAGGAAACCGATTTCAGGAGGTACACTGGAGTCACTCTTAAAGCATAGGAAAAGAGATAGAACTTGGAAAATAATGCACTTGGCAAAAAAGGGCATATGTGTTTTATCCAGTGCTCTCATAACCGAGGGGAGGAGGCTCCCAGCAGGCTCCAAGTGCCACCAGAGGGCTCATGTCCACAAGGTGAGGTGAGCAAGCCAGGCAAGAGTTACCTGATAATAGAGGGCTCACCACACAGATGGTGAGGAACCCAGCCAGGATCAGACTCTCACCAGAGGGCCCACATCACAAAGGGGATGGGAACCAGTCAGGATTATCCTCACACCAGTGGGGCCTCATCATCTTAAGGTGAGGAACCCAGCACATGTGTCCTCAAACCAGAGGACCCACATCACCAAGGGCCTTGGAGTGAGGCAGGCAGGAGTAGCCTCACAACACAGGGCACATAATATAAAAAACGTGAGGATTCCAGCATTTAGACCTTCCAGCAGGCGGCCCAGAACACCGAGGCTATGGGAGCCAGGCCACAGTGAACTCACAGCAGAGGGCCCACATCATAAAACTGTGAGCAACCCAGGCGTTGAGACCTCAGTGCAGAAGGCCCACATCACCATGGGAATGGGAACCTGGCTGGAGTGTCCTCGCACCACTGGGCGCACATCAGAAAATGTGGGGAGCCCACCATTTAGGGCCTGACGCAAGAGGGCCGTCATCACCGAGAGGAGGAGGCACCCTGCACGCTCCAACTGCCACCAGAGGGCTCACGTCTCCAAGGTGACGTGTGCCAGCCAGGCAGGAGTGACCTCACAGCAGAGGGCCTACCTCACAGAACGTTGAGGAACCCAGCCAGGATTAGACTCTCGCCAGAGGGCCCACCTCACCAAGGGGATGGGAACCAGGCAGGAGTGTCCTCACACGAGTGGGGCCACATCATCGAAAGGTGAGGAATGCAGCACATGTGGCCTCAAGCCATAGGACAGTCATCACCAAGGGGCTGGCAGTGAGGCAGGCAGGAGGAGCCTCACAACAGAGGGCACATAGAATAAAATGTTGAGGAATCCAGCAGTTGGAACCTCCCAGCAGGCAGCTCAGAGCACCGATGATAAGGGATCCTTGCCGGAGTGAACTCACAGCAGAGGGCCCACATCATGGTACTGTGAGCAAGCCAGCCATTTTGACCTCAGAGCAGAAGGCCCATATCCCCTTGGGGATGGGAACCTGGCAAGAGTGTCCTCACTCACTTGGCGCACATCAGAAAATGTGAGGAGTCCAGCAGTTATGGCCTAAGGCAAGAGGGCCCTCATCACCGAGGGGAGGAGGATCCCAGCACACTCCAACTGCCACCAGAGGGCACACGTCGCCAAGGTGACGTGTGCCAGACAGGCATGATTGACCTCACAGCAGAGGGCCCACCTCACAGAAGGGTGAGGAACCCAGCCAGGATCAGACTCTCACCTGTGGGCCCACATCAGCAAGGGGATGGGAACCAGTCAGGACTGTCTTCCCTCCAGTGGGGCCACATCAACGAAAGGTGCGGAACCCAGCACATGTGGCGTCAATTCAGAGGACACATATCACAAAGGGAATGGGAGTGAGGCAGGCAGGAGTAGCCTAAAAACAGAGGGCCCAAAGAATAAGAAAGGTGAGGAATCCAGCAGTTGGAACCTCCCAGCAGGCGGCCGAGAGCACAGAAGCTATGGGATGCAGGCAGGAGTGAACTAACAGCAGAGAGCCCACATCATGAAACTGTGAACAACCCAGCCGTTGGGACCTCAGAGCAGAAGGCCCATATCCCAATGGGGATGTGAACCTGGATGGAGTGTCTTCGCACCACTGGGGGCACATCACAAAATGTGGGGAGCCCAACCGTTAGGGCCTGACGCCAGAGGGCCCTCATCACCGAGGGGAGGAGGCTCCCAGCAGGCTCCAAGTGCCACCAGAGGGCTCATGTCCACAAGGTGAGGTGAGCAAGCCAGGCAAGAGTTACCTGATAATAGAGGGCTCACCACACAGATGGTGAGGAACCCAGCCAGGATCAGACTCTCACCAGAGGGCCCTCATCACAAAGGGGATGGGAACCAGTCATGATTATCCTCACACCAGTGGGGCCTCATCATCTTAAGGTGAGGAACCCAGCACATGTGTCCTCAAACCAGAGGACCCACATCACCAAGGGACTTGGAGTGAGGCAGGCATAAGTAGCCTCAGAACACAGGGCACATAATATAAAAAACGTGAGGATTCCAGCATTTAGACCTTCCAGCAGGCGGCCCAGAACACCGAGGCTATGGGATCCAGGCCACAGTGAACTCACAGCAGAGGGCCCACATCATAAAACTGTGAGCAACCCAGGCGTTGGGACCTCAGCACCGAAGGCCCACATCACCATGGGAATGGGAACCTGGCTGGAGTGTCCTCGCACCACTGGGCGCACATCAGAAAATGTGGGGAGCCCACCATTTAGGGCCTGACGCCAGAGGGCCGTCATCACCGAGAGGAGGAGGCACCCTGCACGCTCCAAATGCCACCAGAGGGCTCACGTCTCCAAGGTGACGTGTGCCAGCCAGGCAGGAGTGACCTCACAGCAGAGGGCCTACCTCACAGAACGTTGAGGAACCCAGCCAGGATTAGACTCTCGCCAGAGGGCCCACCTCACCAAGGGGATGGGAACCAGGCAGGAGTGTCCTCACACGAGTGGGGTCACATCATCGAAAGGTGAGGAACGCAACACATGTGGCCTCAAGCCATAGGACAGTCATCACCAAGGGGCTGGCAGTGAGGCAGGCAGGAGGAGCCTCACAACAGAGGGCACATAGAATAAAATGTTGAGGAATCCAGCAGTTGGAACCTCCCAGCAGGCGGCTCAGAGCACCGATGATAAGGGATCCTTGCCGGAGTGAACTCACAGCAGAGGGCCCACATCATGGTACTGTGAGCAAGCCAGCCGTTTTGACCTCAGAGCAGAAGGCCCATATCCCCATGGGGATGGGAACCTGGCAAGAGTGTCCTCACTCACTTGGCGCACATCAGAAAATGTGAGGAGTCCAGCAGTTATGGCCTAAGGCAAGAAGGCCCTCATCACCGAGGGGAGGAATATCCCAGCACATTCCAACTGCCACCAGAGGGCACACGTCGCCAAGGTGACGTGTGCCAGACAGGCATGATTGACCTCACAGCAGAGGGCCCACCTCACAGAAGGGTGAGGAACCCAGCCAGGATCAGACTCTCACCTGTGGGCCCACATCAGCAAGGGGATGGGAACCAGTCAGGACTGTCTTCCCTCCAGTGGGGCCACATCATCGAAAGGTGCGGAACCCAGCACATGTGGCCCCAAATCAGAGGACACTTATCACAAAGGGAATGGGAGTGAGGCAGGCAGGAGTAGCCTAAAAACAGAGGGCCCAAAGAATAAGAAAGGTGAGGAATCCAGCAGTTGGAACCTCCCAGCAGGCGGCCGAGAGCACAGAAGCTATGGGATGCAGGCAGGAGTGAACTAACAGCAGAGAGCCCACATCATGAAACTGTGAGCAACCCAGGCGTTGGGATCTCAGAGCAGAAGGCCCACATCCCAATGGGGATGTGAACCTGGCTGGAGTGTCCTCGCACCACTGGGCACACATCACAAAATGTGGGGAGCCCAGCAGTTAGGGCCTGACGCCAGAGGGCCCTCATCACCGAGGGGAGGAGGCTCCCAGCAGGCTCCAAGTGCCACCAGAGGGCTCATGTCCACAAGGCGAGGTGAGCAAGCCAGGCAGGAGTGACCTCACAGCAGACGGCCCACCTCACAGATGGGTGAGGAACCCAGCCAGGATCAGACTCTCAACAGAGGGCCCACATCACCAAGGGGATGTGAACCAGGCAGGAGTCTCCTAAGACCATTGGTCCCACATCATCGAAAGGTGAGGAACCCAGCACATGTGGCCTCAAACCAGACGACACACATCATGAATGGGCTGGGAGTGAGGCAGGCAGGAGGATCCTCACAACAGAGGGCCCAAAAAATTAAAAAAGTGAGGAATCCAGCAGTTGGAACCTCCCAGCAGGTGGCCAAGAGCACAGAGGCTATGGGATCCAGGCCTCTGTGAACTAACACCAGAGAGACCACATCATGAAAATGTGAACAACCCAGCCGTTGGGACCTCAGAGCAGAAGGCCCACATCCCCATGGAGATGGGATCCTAAGAGGAGTGCCAAAGCATCACTGGGCTCACTAAGAAAAGTTGGTGAGCCCAGCAGTTAGGGCCTGACCCAAGAGGGCCCTCATCACCAGGGGGAGCAGATTCCCAGCACACTCCAACTGCCACCACACGGCTGACTTCACCAAGGCAATGTGTGCCAGCCATGCAGGAGTGACCTATCAGCAGAGGGTCTCCCTCACAGGTGGGTGAGGAACACAGCCAGGAACAGACTCTCACCAGTGGGTCCACATAACCACGTGGATGAGAACCAGGCAGCAGTGACCCCACACGAGTGAGGCCACATCATCGAAAGGTGAGGAATCCAGCAAAGGTGGCCACAAACCAGAGGACCCACATCACCAAGGGGTTGAGAGTGAGGTAGGTGTCTGGACGGACATATTTAACACTCATTTCCCACCAGGAAGAGGAATTAACCAAAGGCTCAGCCTGCCCTGCCAGAAGCAGATTAGGGCCTGAGGCAGTCTTGCGGGTTTGCGGCCAGCTCACAAGAAAACGAGTTGAAGAAAGGAGCTCAGGGGCCCTGTAATTCACAAACCTGCAGAGTTATAAATGACAGATAACGTCCAAAAATATATTGAAGTAAGGCTGCGAAGAGGACTTGAAAGCGGGGCAGAATTTCAGGAAACCGATTTCAGGAGGTAGACTGGATTTGCATTTAAAGCATAGGAAAAGAGGCAGAACATCGACAATGATGCACTTGGCAAAAAAAGGCGTATGAGTTTGTTCCTGAATATATTCAGGAACAAACACATACACACTTTTTGGCAAACCAAGCAAGCTTGCAATGGAAATCCGAACTACTATGAAGTGTCACTTCCCCCCGGTCTAAAGGGCCATCTGAGAAAAGTGTAAAATCCAGAAAGGCAAGACAGGCCATGGGGAAAAAAGAGCCTTGTTATGCTGATGGGCGGGATGTAAATTGCCAACAGCCATTCTGGAGAAGTGTATGGTGTTTCCTGATACATCTGAAAAACAAAGCAACAGAGTCTAGGGCATTTCCACTTATGGTCCTATAGCTTAGGGAAATTAAAATCAAAAAGACACAGCCAGCCCAAAATTTGGAACGGCTCTGTTTACAGGAACCTCTTCTACGGTACAAGTTAAATATCCCAGAGAACAAATAATTGATAAAGAAGTTGCGGTACTTACGGACAACAGAATACCACTCAGCAATGAAATCTGTGTCACCAGGCCTGTACCAGCATAATGAGTGGATTGAGGCACGATGATTCTAAGTGAAATAAGTCACACAGAAAAAGAAACATCATAAGGTATCACTAATGCACGGAATGTAAGCTTGGCTACACATGAACTGAATTACAAAACAGAACAGGGTCTCAAGGTTAGAAAACCAACTTATGCTTGCTTAAGGGGAAAGGTGAGTTGGGGTGCTGCATAAAACCAGAGTTTGAAATTAGCACAGATACCGTTCCATAAGCCAAATATGTAATAGACAAGACCTACCCCTTGCTCAACGAAATGGACTCAACAATGAGGTATCACCTCACACCTGTTAGAATGGGCATCATCTGAAAATCTACAAACAACAAATGCTGGAAAGGGTGTGGAGAAAAGGAAGCCTCTTCCACTATTGTTGGGAATATAAATTGATACAGTCACTATGGAGAACAATATGGAGTTTCTTAAGAAACTAATAATAGAATTACCATATGATACAGCAATCCCAGTACTGGACATATACCCAGACAAAACCATAAATCAAAAAGAGACATTCACCGCAATGTTCATTGCATCACTATTTACAATATCGAGGTAATGGAAGCAACCTAAATGCCCACAGACAGACGAATGCATAAAGATGTGGTACATATATAAAATGGAATATTACTAAGCCATGAAAGGAATGAAATTGGGTCATTTGTAGAGACGTCGATGGATCTAGAGACTGTCATACAGAGTGAAGTAAGTCAGAAAGAGAAAAACAAATCTTGTATATTCATGCATATATGTGGAACCTAGAAAAACTGTACAGATTAAACGTTTTGCAAGGCATAAATAGAGCAACAGATGTAGATAACAATCGTATGGACAACAAAGGGGGAAAGCTCTTGGGGGGTGGTGGTGGGAGGAGTTGAGAGATTGGGATTGGCATGTAAACATTTATATGTATAAAATAGATAACCAATAAGAACCTGCTGTATAAAAATATAAAATAAAATTCAAAATTAAAAAGAAATAAAATTTAACAAATAAAACAGAAAAAACAATTATTCCCTTCACATACATGTATTTATATGAATAAATTATTTCCATGCTTATATCTGTAAATACAAAAAAGAGGAATAAGATCTACCTTGAACCAAAAACGAAAAAGAGAAAAAAAAAAACAGAACCCACCAGTTACTCAGAGGAAAACCGTATCAGGGCACTTGCTCCAGTTGTAAACAATTCTGAAGTTGGTCAGTGGTGGGGAATCGTCTCCCATTCAGCCAGCAGCCCCCACACAACAAGCGTCCTCATTGCAAAGCTGGGGCACCATGCCGAGGCATCTGTGAGTAAACGTGAGCTGAGCCCCAGGCCAGTTGCTGCTGAACTGTTCCCACCCTTCCCAGGTAAAACACCTGAATATATACAAGGACTTGAAAGCCTAGAGGAAGGGCCATGGAGCCACACGAGTGACAGCATGCCAGCTGACTTGGTGCCTGCAGGCCAGCCAGGATGGTCCTGGCCCTGGGTGCTCTTCTGGAAGATTTCCATTTCCCTGCCTGAGATACTCGTCCTGTCCGTGCCCCCACTGTTTTTTTCCTTCCTCACCTCTGCCCAGGGAGAAATTCCAGCAGCAGGTATGGGTGACACATCCTCTTCTTTAGCAGGTGGCAGCCTGGCAACTGCTGCAGAAAGTCCAGCAGAGCCCCACTCACACTGGGCCACCCACAAAGCCGTGGCCTCTCACTCCCTCCCACCAGCCCAGCCCCGAGACTGCTGACAGGGCAGAGAAAATGGCGTCAGGCACAGCTGCAGGGGCTCTTGCTGCCTGGAGTGGTATTTATATTGAGCTCAACCCAGGCACACCTGGGGAGGGCTGGCCAGCACGATAAGGCTGCCCAGGTCAGCCAATCATCACCCCTCAGGGGCTCACAGTTGCAGAAAATGGAACTTGCTGAACCGGCCAGGTCCAAGGAACAGGTGTGGGCTCCTGAGAGTCAGGATAGACAAGGGGCTGCAGCTTTGGCTTGTTTTCTAATCATTTTATCTGGCCCATGAGTGGGAGACAACTTCAAGAAAACCCTCTCCTAATGAGAGGAACCCAGGAGTCAGGGAGAGGAGGGGTGGGTGGTGGTTGGTGACAGAGGCCTGGTGCCCTGGGTGCAGTGGAAGTCTCTGGAAGACCAGGTGGAGGGAGGCCACACAGAGTGATGCCCAGGGTCACAGACCTGTCGGAGCTGCTGTTTGTTAGTTCAAGTCCTGCTCTGAGGTGCTCTGTGTCAGCTCTGAGCGACAGGTGAGATGGGGGTGCTCTTCAATGAGGGCTATGTGCACGGTTCCTGTGTGCCCAGCCCTGCCACGGTACCTGCAAGGGTAGCTCTGTATCCTGGGAAGGGCCTGACCATGAGAGCCCCGTGGGCTGGGTTGGGGGTGGGGTACCTGCCCAGGAGAGCTCCATATCCTGGGATTGGCCTGACCACGAGAGCCCCATGGGCTGCTGGGGACCTGGTAAAGGATGTCAGGACAGTCAGTGAAGCCACCGAGGATATACCTCCAGTTGCTCCTGATTCCTACACCCTGCTGGTCATTCTACCAACCACCAGGACATGGTATTCTGTATTAGTCTTCAATGATGCCTTCTTTTGTATTCCATTAGTCCCAGAGTCACAAGAAATTTTGGCTTGTGAGCGGCAGGACTCAACATACAACTAAAAGAATACTTCCGGGCCGTCTTGCCCCAAGGGTTCAAAAATTCCCACACCATCTTTGGGGAAAGCTTAGCTAAAGACCGAAAAGTTCTACCTCTGGAAAAGGAAACCCTCCTTCAATATGCAGATGACATTCTGATCGCCAGCCCTACTAAGGAGGCCTCTGAACTACCAAGCCAATAAAGGATAGAAGTTGTCCAAGAAAAAGCTCAAATATCACAGACTGCGGTGACCTGCCTGGGCTTCATTCTCACAGAAGGTCAGAGAAGCCCATCCCAGGAAAGGGAAGAAACCATTTGCAGCCTTACCCCTTTCTAAAACTAGAAGACAGCTTAGGGGTTCCTGGGGAGGCCAGGGTTTGCTGCTTCTGGATCCCTAACTACAGTCTACTAGCTGGGCCTCTATATGAAACACTGAAAGGAAAAGATGATGATCCTTTTGAACAGAATCCAGAAGTGGCCTTTCAAGAATGGAAAGAGCAGTCAATTCAGACCCTTGCCCTGGAACTCCCTAATTGAGCTAAACCCTTTGACCTTTCCATTCCCAGTGAAAGGTGAATCGCCATTGGAGAATTAGTGCAAAAACTGGGACCACTTGAAATGGAACAATGCAAGAATGCCATCCAGGTAGGATAAACTACAGTCACCAAGGGGCTTGGCCCACTGCCACATCTGGCCAAGATACTGGCGGTATCTAAAAACCTGGAAATCAGCAGCCCAAAAGGCCACCTCCCTCCTAAGGGAAAAGGACCCCACGTGGTGATCCTAATCACCAACCATGCCCTGAAGTTGCAGGGTTCGCTCCGTGGGCACACCGACCTCGAGTGAGGAGGCCCTCCAACTCCAACATCCAGAGAGATAACCGGGGGCAACAGGGCACCATGACGACTCGTGTGAACATCACTTGACCTGGAGTTTCTCTCATAAAACAACAATAGTGTGTCCCGAAGGAGTAGACTACTGTTTGCAGGACTTACTGCACCCGGAGGGGAGCTAATAATCTTGGCGGGGGAACTGTATATCACACTGTCACCATAGAAAAGCCTACAGACACCGTGATGATGGTGGCCAATAAGACCGGCTGGACTCCTGTTTACTTCAAAAGGCTGTTGACTCAGTGGCCATCATGGTCCTTGATCACCACTGACCCTGGACTGTCTGGGAGTTGAGCAGGCAGGGCTCTGACACCTGGTGCTGTTTTTATGTTAATTCAGGGGCTTAATTGAAGAAAGAGCAGACTACTGGTCAGAGCATCTAGGCTGGCAGAAACGGTCAGCCTAAGGTGGCCGAACAAATGTGGGGCGGGGTGAAATCGGCCCCCACAGCGTCTCTGCACATCTCTTTCCTGGACCCTTAAAGGTCATTAGAATCTATAATACTTCCAATGCTGGTGCTCAGGCGGACGAGCAGGGAGGCAGGGGTCCTGGGGCCAATCAACGTCACCTGGAGGCTGCTGGGGAGAAGTTCTGACCCTCGTCCCCTGGTATGAGGGCTCCCAACTCAGCACTCAGCAGTTACAGAAGAAGGGTCTGCACCCTCAGCACTCCAAGAATGAGGAACGGGACAAAAGGCAGAGGAGGGGTTTGTCCCCAGCAAAGCCCATTAAAAATCCCTGGGAGATAAAAATAGAATCTGGGCAATAAAGTCAAGTCTGACCTTTTTTATCCTTTGTGCTTTGTCTAATTTCACGTGCTCCTAGGGTCCCGCATGCAGAGGTTCCACACCCGGCACTTCAGACCAGATTTCCTAGTGCAGAATGGCTGGGTCGACACCTCAGCTCCTGGGGCCCAGTGCAGACTCCGAGATATAGAGCCTGAGCTGCAGCCAACCCGGCCCTCGAGAGCTCCGCCCCCTCCCTCCCACTGACTCTCACAGGATCTCTACACAGCAGCCCAGCCCACAGCCCACGGGGTAGTGCATGCTCTCACCTCTCCATTCTCTGATCAAAATATAAAGTTTCCTTTGCTTGTGAACCAAACTCAGTCTCGATCTGTTGGCCCCAATGACACTGGGCAGGGGGACACTTGTTGGGGTCCACTCTGGAGGATCAGTAACAGAAATTGAGACTATTGTAACTTCAATGAACAGATGTGTGAGCCAAACTGTAGTTAACATAGAACAGTTTATAAGGCTCGGGTAAAATAAGATGTTTCTAACACTTCCATTTGATATTTCCATCACTTTATTATAAGCAAGTTCAGTGAAAAGGTTTGTCTTATTTGTCAGGTCAATATTAGAGAAATGAAGTGATTTCTTTCCAAGGATGTACATCTAATAATCTTGGTTAAAGCTTCAATCTTGTTTTAAATGCTTTTCCATTGAAAATGATACCTCTCTTTCAGCTCCCCCATTTCTGAGAAGTATAAAATCTTATAATTTATTATTACCAAAGGGGAAAGGTGGGAGGAGGGATAAATTAACAGTTTGGAATTAACACATACACACTGTTATGTATAAAATAGATCATCAACAAGGAACTACTGGATAGCACAGGGAACTACACTCAATATTTTGCAATAACCTATAAGGGGAAATAATCGGAAAAAGAATAGATATTTTTATTGACATCATCTATCAATGACAGTTAAAGTGTAACCTAAGGGAAGCCGGTGGTGAGTGCTTCTGACCCTGAAGACTTCAATCATCTAAAGTTTGGACTCTGCCTACTTCCCAAGGCCCTTAATGAACATATGTGTAGCCGTAGCTTAAAAAACTCCCCAGTTTGGGTTTCGGGGAGACACTGATTTTGAAAAAGCCCTGGTGTTCTCCTTACATGAATGGGACTCTTCCTACTGCTAAAACATGTCTGTCACACCCAGAGGATGGTATACCGTCTGATCGGGAAGAGTTTGGAAAAGACATCTCATCTCCTCATCTCCTGGTGCTCGGGTTCACCCGTCCAGCGTCTTTACTAACAGTCTCCCCACTTGGAGATGTCAGCACTGTCAACATCCTGTTGCGTACAGTTTGGAATTTGTCCAGAGGATGAAGCGGAAGGATGAGGAACAATGAGAGACAAGTCCTAGGTGTTCAGACAGGCACATGTCACTCTAATTTCCAATCAGGAAGATGAATTGACCAAAGGCTAGGGTTGCCCATGGAAACAGTATAGGGCTTGAGGAAATCCCACTGCTTTGTGGCCAGTTCCCATAAACACAAGTTGAACAATGGAAGTCAGGGGCAGTAAAATTCATGAAACTGCAGAGTTGAAAATATCTATCACTGAAAAATGTCTTGAGGAAAGTCAGAGAAAAGGATTGGTAAGCAAGGGAGAATGGCAGGAAAGGGATTTGAGGAGGTAGAAAGGACTCGCCATTAAGCACAAGAAAAGGGGCTGAACATTGCCAACATTGCAGTTGGCCAAAAAGGCTGTATGCGTTTTTTTCTGTATATACTCAAGAAAAGGGCATACACTTTTTTAGCCAACCAAACAGGTGGGCACTGGAAATCAATACTACAAAAGATATCACTTTGCATCAGTCAGAAGAGCCATCCTCATAAAGTGTAAACACCAGAAATGCAGGACAGGGCAAGGAGAAGAGGGAGCCCTGTGAGGCTTATAGTGGAAATGTATATTGCCAACGGCCATTCTGGAGAAGTGTATTGTGTTTACTAAAGCATCTAAAAAATGAGCCACAGAGCATAGGGCACTTGCACTCATGGGCGTATATCTTGGGAAAAACAAAAATTGAGAGGACACAGGCACCCCAATGTTTACTGCCTCTCTGTTTAAAAGATCCTCGACTAGGATATAACTTAAATGTCTCTGGAGGGAAAAAATGGATAGAGATGTGGTACTTATGTAGAGTGGAATATTACTCAGCCTGGAAATCAATGAAATATGGCCAGTTGTAACAACTCCGGAGGAGTTACGTATGATCATTCTAAGTGACATAATTCAAAAAGACAATGACACGTATCATAAGATATCACTTAAAGGTGGAATCCAAAATGGCTACACATGAAATAAATTACAAAACAAAAACATAGTCAAATATGTAGAAAACACGCATAAGGCTGCTAAACGGGAAAGGTGGGGAGGGGTGAGGCATCATCCAGGAGGTTGAAATTAGCAAAGATACCATTCCAAATACCAAACTGATAATCAACAAGGCCTACACGGTAGCTAAAAGACTGCACTCAGCACACTCAAGTCACCGGAAAAGAATATCTATGACTGGTAAGAATCTGAAAAAGAATTTATTGATGTCTCTCTGTACGTGAATCAAGTGGATGTACAGCAGCAAGAAACAGAGCTTTGAAAATCAGCTGTAACCAATATAGTAATAAATTGAAAAAAATAAACGACAGAGAGACAGAGAAAACCTCTTACAACTTTTCCTCAGGGACGGTGATGCAACATGGATTGAACACATCTAGACCCACAGCAGGATGAGACATAAGGCTGGAAACTGTTCGCGCTAAGAGAAATGTGAAGTTGGGTGAGGAAATGCACACCCTTTAAAGTAATACTACCTGGTACCCATTCAATGGGTCCCAAATCTGCAGGTTCAAGGAATCTTCCTACAGCTAAAACATGCATGGAAAACCCAGAGGACTGTACACCATGTGATCGGGAGATGTGTCTAAAATGCACCTCATTTATCCTCTCCTGGTGCTCCTGTTCATCATTCCAGCCACGTTACTTAGAATCTCCCCACTTAGAGAATCAGCACATTTAAACTTCTGTTTCACACATTTTGCAAATTGTGAGGAGGATGAACGGGAAGAGGGGGAACCAATGAGAGAATAGTTGTAGGGGTTTGGACGGGCACATGTCACTCTAATTTCCCATTAAGAATAAGAATTAAAAAAAGGCTCAGCCCGCCTCGCCAGAGCCAAAATAGGGCCTGAAGCAATCCTGCGGCTTTGAGGCCAGCTCACAAAAGAGCAACTTAAAAAATGGAGCTCAGGGTCACTGCAATTCACAAACCTGCAGAGTTATAAATGAAAACTAACGTCCAAAAATATGTTGAGGTAAGGCAAAGAAGAGGATCTGAATGCAAGACAGAATTGCAAGAAACAGATTTCAAGAGATAGATTGGACTCGTCTTTAAAGCACATGAAAAGCGGCAGAATTCCGACAATGATGCAGTTGGCCCAAAAGGGAGTATGCGTTTTTTCCTGAATATATCCAGGAAAAAACGCATACGCACTTTATGGGCAACCAAGCAAGCAAGCAATGCAAATGTGCACAACAAAGAAGTCTCATTTCCCACCGGTCAAAAGGGCCATCCGAAAAAATTGTAAAAACCAGAAATGCAGGACAGGCCATGGAGAACAGGGAGCCTTTATACGCTGATGGACAGTGTGTGAACTGCCGAGAGCCACTCTGGAGAAGTGTATGGTGGTTCCTAAATCATCTAAAAAACAGAGCTACAGAGCATAGGGCACTTCCAATCACGGAAGTATATCTAGGGAAGTCTAAAAATCAACAAGACACAAGCACACCACAGTTTAGGGCTACTCTGTTTACAAGAACCTCAACTTCAGTACACCTTAAATATCCCAGGAAAGAGAACAATGGATAAAGAAAATGTGGTACTTATGTACAATGGAATATCTCTTCACCATGAAATCAATGTAATAAGGCTAGTAGAAGGATAAAGAGTGGATTTAGGTCGGATAATACTACTTGAAATAAGTCAAACAGAAAAAGAAACATATCATAAGATATCACTTATAGAGGGAGGATAAATATGGCTGCACAAAAAATGAATTACAAAACAGAACAGTGTCTCACATTTAGAAAACACACTTATGTCAGCTTAAGGGGAAAGGAGAGGTGGGGTGATGCATAAAACCAGAGTTTGAAATTAGCACAGATACCGTTCAATAAACCAAATAGGTATTAGACAAGATCTACACCTTGCTCAATGAACTGGCCTCAACACACCCTATACACCGCAGAGAAATATATCTGAGTAATAAGAATCTTAAAACCCATGTATTGATATATCTCCATAAGGGAATCAAGTGTGTGCAGAGCGGCACAAACACAGCAGTGAAAATGAGCTAAACCCCATTATAGAAATAAATTTTAAAACCAAAACGCAGAAACAATGAAAGAGAGAAAAATTCTTACAAAATTCGCTCAGGGGCTGTGATGCAACCTGGAATGACCACATATAAACCCACAGCTGGATAAGACATAAGGCTGGACACTTGGGGCTGAGAGGATTGGTGAGCTTTGGTGAGCAACTGCCGAAAGTTTAATGCAATACTTCATGCTACTCATTCCAAGGGTCCCAACACTCCAGGTTGAAGGGAATCTTCCTACAGCTAAACCATGCATGGGAAATCCAGCGGATGGTATACCATATGATCGGGAAAGGTTTCTAAAACGCACTTCATTTTCCTCTCCTGGGGCTCCGGATCAACATTCCAGCCACTTTACTAGCAACATCCCCACATGGAGAGTCAATGCCTTTAAGTTGCGGTATCGCACAGTCTGCAGTTAGTGCAGAGGATGAATGGGAATAGGGGGAACCAGTGAGAAAATAGCTGTAGCAGTTTCAATGGGTACATGTCATTCTAATTTCACATAAGAAGAAGAATTAACCAAAGGCACAGCAAGGTGACCCAGAAGAAGAATAGGGCCTGAAGAAATCCTGTGGATATGAGGCAAGATCACAAAAATAAGAGCTGAAAAATGGAGCTAAGGGCCACTGCAATTCAAAAAACTTGGCCAAACTGGCATATGCGTTTTTTCCTGAATATATTCAGGAAAAAACGCATACGCACTTTTTGGCCAACCAAGCAAGCTTGCAAAGGAAATCTGCACTACAATGAAGTCTCACTGCCCCCCGGTCAAAAGGGTCATCTGAAAAAAGTGTTCACATGTTCAAATGTGTCTCAGTTTTCGTCCCCTGGTACTTGGGTGCAACATTCCAGAGGCTTTACTAACACTCTCCCCACTTGGAGAGTCAGTGCCTTGAACGTCCTGTTTGGCCCAGTTTGCAATTTCTGCGGAAAATGAACAGGAATAGGGACAACCAATGAGAGACTAGCTGGAGGTGTCTGGACGGGCATATTTAACTCTCATTTCCCACCAGGAGGAGGAATTAACCAAAGGCTCAGCGTGCCGTGCCGGAACCACACTAGGGCCAGAAGCAATCCTGCGGTGTTGTGGCCAGCTCACAAGAAAGCGAGATGAAGAAAGGAGCTCAGGGGCACTGTCATTCACAAACCTGCAGAGTTATAAATGACAGCTATCGACCAAATATATATTGAAGTAAGGCTGCCAAGAGGACTTGAAAGCGGGGCAGAATTGCAGGAAACCGATTTCAGGAGGTAGACTGGAATTGCATGTAAAGCATAGGAAAAGAGGCAGAACGTCCACAATGATGCACTTGGCCAAAAAGGGCGTATGCGTTTTTTCCTGAATATATTCAGGAAAAAACGCATACGCCCTTTTTGGCCAACCAAGCAAGCTTGCAAAGGAAATCTGCACTACAATGAAGTCTCACTGCCCCACGGTCAAAAGGGCCATCTGAAAAAAGTGTAAAATCCAGAAAGGCAGGACAGGCCATGGAGAACTGGGAGCCTTGTTATGCTGATGGGCGGGATGTAAATTGCCAACAGCCACTCTGGAGAAGTGTATGGTGTTTCCTGAAACATCTAAAAAACAGAGCCTAGGGCACTTCCACTTATGGTCCTATAGCTTAGGGAAATTAAAATCAAAAAGACACAGCCACCCCAAAGTTTGGGACGGCTCTGTTTACAAGAACCTCGTTTACGGTACAAGTTCAATATCGCAGAAAGCGAAAAATGGATAAAGAAGTTGTGGTACTTACGTACAATGCAATATCACTCTGCAATGAAATCTATGTCATCAGGCCCGTAGCAGCATAATGAGTGGATTCAGGTACGATGATTCTAAGTGAAATAAGTCACACAGAAAAAGAAACATCATAAGATATCACTAATACAGGGAATGTAAACTAGGCTACACAGGAACTGAATTACAAAACAGAACAGGGTCTCAAATGTAGAAAACCAACTTATGCTTGCTTAAGGGGAAAGGTGAGTTGGGGTGCTGCATAAAACCAGAGATTGAAATGAGCACAGATACCGTTCCATAAGCCAAATATGTAATAGACAAGAGCTACTCCTTGCTCAACGAAGTGGACTCAACACACCAAATTAAACGCCTAAGAATATACCTGACTAGTAAGAATCTTAAAACCTATGGATTTCTATGGCTCCGAAAGAGAATCAAGCGTGTGTACAGCGGCATAAACGCAGCAGTGATAGGATTGGTGAGGTTCGGTGAGCAAATGCAGACCCTTTGAAGTCATATTCCATGGTACCCATTCCATGGGTCTCAAATCTCCAGGTTTAAGGGATTCTTCCTTCAGCTAAAACATGCATGTGGAACCCAGAGTATGATCCACCGTGTGATCGGAAACGTGTTCAAATGGGTCTCAGTTTTCGTCCCCTGGTACTCGGGTGCAACATTCCAGAGGCTTTACTAACACTCTCCCCACTTGTAGAGTCAGTGCGTTTAACGTCCTGTTTGGCCCAGTTTGCAATTTCTGTGGAAAATGAACAGGAATAGGGAGAACCAATGAGAGACTAGCTGGAGGTGTCTGGATGGGTAAATTTAACTCTCATTTCCCACCAGGAAGAGGAATTAACCAAAGGCTCAGCATGGCATGCCACAACCACACTAGGGCTTGAAGCAATCCTGCGGTGTTGCAGCCAGCTGACAAGAAATCAAGTTGAAGAAAGGAGCTCTGGGGCACTGTCATTCACAAACATGCAGAGTTATAAATGACAGCTATCGTCCAAAAATATATTGAAGTAACGCTGCCAAGAGGACTTGAAAGCGGGGCAGAATTGCAGGAAACCGATTTCAGGAGGTAGACTGGAATTGCATGTAAAGCATAGGAAAAGAGGCAGAACGTCCACAATGATGCACTTGGCCAAAAAGGGCGTATGCGTTTTTTCCTGAATATATTCAGGAAAAAACGCATACGCGCTTTTTGGACGACCAAGCAAGCTTGCAAAGGAAATCTGCACTACAATGAAGTCTCACTTTCCCCCGATCAAAAGGGCCATCTGAAAAAAGTGTAAAATCCAGAAAGGCAGGACAGGCCATGGAGAACTGGGAGCCTTGTTATGCTGATGGGCGGGATGTAAATTGCCAAAAGCCACTCTGGAGAAGTGTATGGTGCTTCCTGAAACATCGAAAAAACAAAGCAACAGAGCCTAGGGCACTGCCACTTATGGTCCTATACATTAGGGAAATTAAAATCAAAAAGACACAGCCACCCCAAAGTTTGGAACAGCTCTGTTTACAAGAACCTCGTTTACGGTACAAGTTCAATATCACAGAAAGCGAAAAATGGATAAAGAAGTTGTGGTATTACGTACAATGCAATATCACTCAGCCATGAAATCTATATCATCAGGCTAGTAGCAGCATAATGAGTGGATTCAGGTACGATGATTCTAAGTGAAATAAGTCACACAGAAAAAGAAACATCATTAGATATCACTACTACACGGAATGTAAACTTGGCTACACAGGAACTGAATTACAAAACAGAACAGGGTCTCAAATGTAGAACACCAACTTATGCTTGCTTAAGGGGAAAGGTGAGTTGGGGTGCTGCGTAAAACCAGAGATTGTAATTAGTACAGATACCATTCCATAAGCCAAATATGTAATAGACAAGAGCTACTCCTTGCTCAACGAAGTGGACTCAACACCACATATTAAATGCCTAAGAATATACCTGTCTAGTAAGAATCTTAAAACCTATGGATTTATATGTCTCCGAAAGAGAATCAAGCATGTGTACAGCAGCATAAACGCAGCAGTGATAGGATTGGAGAGGTTCGGTGAGCAAATTCAGACCCTTTGAAGTCATATTGCATGGTACCCATTCCATGGGCCTCAACTCTCCAAGTTTAAGTATTCTTCCTTCAGCTAAAACAGGCATGTGGACCCCAGAGTATGATCCACCGTGTGATCAGGAAACATGTTCAAATGTGTCTCAGTTTTCGTCCCCTGGTACTTGGGTGCAACATTCCAGAGGCTTTACTAACACTCTCCCCACTTGGAGAGTCAGTGCCTTGAACGTCCTGTTTGGCCCAGTTTGCAATTTCTGCGGAAAATCAACAGGAATAGGGACAACCAATGAGAGACTAGCTGGAGGTGTCTGGACGGGCATATTTAACTCTCATTTCCCACCAGGAGGAGGAATTAAACAAAGGCTCAGCGTGCCATGCCGGAACCACACTAGGGCCGGAAGCAATCCTGCGGTGTTGCGGGCAGCTCACAAGAAAGCGAGATGAAGAAAGGAGCTCAGGGGCACTGTCATTCACAAACCTGCAGAGTTATAAATGACAGCTATCAACCAAGTATATATTGAAGTAAGGCTGCCAAGAGGACATGAAAGCGGGGCAGAATTGCAGGAAACCGATTTCAGGAGGTAGACTGGAATTGCATGTAAAGCATAGGAAAAGAGGCAGAACGTCCACAATGATGCACTTGGCCAAAAAGGGCGTATGCGTTTTTTCCTGAATATATTCAGGAAAAAACGCATACGCCCTTTTTGGCCAACCAAGCAAGCTTGCAAAGGAAATCTGCACTACAATGAAGTCTCACTGCCCCCCGGTCAAAAGGGCCATCTGAAAAAAGTGTAAAATCCAGAAAGGCAGGACAGGCCATGGAGAACTGGGAGCCTTGTTATGCTGATGGGTGGGATGTAAATTGCCAACAGCCACTCTGGAGAAGTGTATGGTGTTTCCTGAAACATCTAAAAAACAAAGCAACAGAGCCTAGGGCACTTCCACTTATGGTCCTATAGCTTACGGAAATTAAAATCAAAAAGACACAGCCACCCCAAAGTTTGGGACGGCTCTGTTTACAAGAACCTCGTTTACGGTACAAGTTCAATATCACAGAAAGCGAAAAATGGATAAAGAAGTTGTGGTACTTACGTACAATGCAATATCACTCAGCAATGAAATCTATGTCATCAGGGCCGTAGCAGCATAATGAGTGGATTCAGCTATGATGATTCTAAGTGAAATAAGTTACACAGAAAAAGAAACATCGTAAGATATCCCTAATACACGGAATGTAAACTTGGCTACACAGGAACTGAATTACAAAACAGAACAGGGTCTCAAATGTAGAAAACCATCTTATGCTTGCTTAAGGGGAAAGGTGAGTTGGGGTGCTGCATAAAACCAGAGATTGAAATGAGCACAGATACCGTTCCATAAGCCAAATATGTAATAGACAAGAGCTACTCCTTGCTCAACGAAGTGGACACAACGTCCCATATTAAATGCCTAAAAATATACCTGACTAGTAAGAATCTTAAAACCTATGGATTTATATGTCTCCGAAAGAGAATCAAGCGTGTGTACAGCGGCATAAACGCAGCAGTGATAGGATTGGTGAGGTTCGGTGAGCAAATGCAGACCCTTTGAAGTCATATTGCATGGTACCCATTCCATGGGTCTCAACTCTCCAGGTTTAAGGGATTCTTCCTTCAGCTAAAACATGCATGTGAAACCCAGAGTATGATCCACCGTGTGATCGGGAAATGTGTTCAAATATGTCTCAGTTTTCGTCCCCTGGTACTCGGGTGCAACTTTCCAGACGCTTTACTAAAACTCTCCCCACTTGGAGAGTCAGTGCCTTTAACCTCCTGTTTGGCCCAGTTTGCAATTTCTGTGGAAAAAGAACAGGAATAGGGAGAACCAATGAGAGACTAGCTGTAGGTGTCTGGACGGGCAAATTTAACTCTCATTTCCCACCAGGAAGAGGAATTAACCAAAGGCTCAGCATGCCGTGCCGGAACCACACTAGGGCCTGAAGCAATCCTGCGGTGTTGCGGCCAGCTCACAAGAAAGCGAGTTGAAGAAAGGAGCTCAGGGGCACTGTAATTCACAAATCTGCAGAGTTATAAATGACAGCTATCGTCCAAAAATATATTGAAGTAAGGCTGCCAATAGGACTTGAAAGCGGGGCAGAATGGCAGGAAACCGATTTCAAGAGGTAGACTAGAATTGCATGTAAAGCATAGGAAAAGAGGCAGAACGTCCACAATGATGCACTTGGCCAAAAAGGGCGTATGTGTTTTTTCCCAGGAAAAAACGCATACGCCCTTTTTGTCCAACCAAGCAAGCTTGCAAAGGAAATCTGCACTACAATGAAGTCTCACTGCCCCCCGGTCAAAAGGGCCATCTGAAAAAAGTGTAAAATCCAGAAAGGCAGGACAGGCCATGGAGAACTGGGAGCCTTGTTATGCTGATGGGCGGGATGTAAATTGCCAACAGCCACTCTGGAGAAGTGTATGGTGTTTCCTGAAACATCTAAAAAACAAAGCAACAGAGCCAAGGGCACTTCCACTTATGGTCCTATAGGTTAGGGTAATTAAAATCAAAAAGACACAGCCATCCCAAAGTTTGGGATGGTTCTGTTTACAAGAACCTCGTTTATGGTACAAGTTCAATATGGCAGAAAGCAAAAAATGGATAAAGAAGTTGTGGTACTTACGTACAATGCAATATCACTCAGCAATGAAATCTATGTCATCAGGCCCATAGCAACATAATGAGTGGATTCAGGTACGATGATTCTAAGTGAAATAAGTCACACGGAAAAAAAAACCTCATAAGATATCATAATAAACGGAATGTAAACCTGGCTACACAGGAACTGAATTACAAAACAGAACAGTTTCTCAAATGTAGAAAACCAACTTATGCTTGCTTAAGGGGAAAGGTGAGTTGGGGTGCTGCATATAACCAGAGATTGAAATGAGCACAGATACCGTTCCATAAGCCAAATATGTAATAGACAAGGGCTACTCCTTGCTCAACGAAATGGACTCAACACCCCATATTAAACGCCTAAGAATATACCTGACTAGTAAGTATCTTAAAACCTATGGATTTATATGTCTCCGAAAGAGAATCAAACGTGTGTACAGCGGCATAAACGCAGCAGAGATAGGATTGGTGAGGTTCAGTGAGCAAATGCAGACCCTTTGAAGTCATACTGCATGGTACCCATTCCATGGGTCTCAACTCTCCAGGTTTAAGGGATTCTTCCTTCACCTAAAACATGCATGTGGAACCCAAAGTATGATCCACCGTGTGATCGGGAAACGTGTTCAAATGTGTCTCAGTTTTTGTCCCCTCGTACTCGGGTGCAACATTCCAGACGCTTTACTAACACATTCCCCACTTGGAGAGTCAGTTCCTTTAAACTCCTGTTTGGCCCAGTTTGCAATTTGTGCGGAAAATGAACAGAAATAGGGAGAACCAAAGAGAGACTAGCTGGAGGTGTCTGGACGGGCAAATTTAACTCTCATTTCCCACCAGGAAGAGGAATTAACCAAAGACTCAGCGTGCCATGCCGGAACCACACTAGGACCTGAAGCAAATCTGCGGTGTTGCGGCCAGCTCACAAGAAAGCGAGTTGAAAGAAGGAGCTCAGGGGCACTGTAATTCACAAACCTGCAGAGTTATAAATGACAGCTATCGTCCAAAAATATATTGAAGTAAGAGTGCCAAGCAGACTTGAAAGCGGGGCAGAACTGCAGGAAACCGATTTCAGGAGGTAGACTGGAATTGCATGTAAAGCATAGGAAAAGAGGCAGAACGTCCACAATCATGCACTTGGCCAAAAAGGGCGTATGCGTTTTTTCCTGAATATATTCAGGAAAAAACGCATACGCCCTTTTTGGCCAACCAAGCAAGCTTGCAAAGGAAATCTGCACTACAATGACATCTCACTGCCCCCCGGTCAAAAGGGCCATCTGAAAAAAGTGTAAAATCCAGAAAGGCAGGACAGCCCATGCAGAACTGGGAGCCTTGTTATGCTGATGGGCAGGATGTAAATTGCCAACAGCTACTCTGGAGAAGTGTATGGTGTTTCCTGAAACATCTACAAAACAAAGCAACAGAGCCTAGGGCACTTCCACTTATGGACCTATAGCTTAGGGAAATTAAAATCAAAAAGACACAGGCACCGCAAAGTTTGGGACGGCTCTGTTTACAAGAACCTCGTTTACAGTACAAGTTCAATATGGCAGAAAGCAAAAAATGGATAAAGAAGTTGTGGTACTTACGTACAATGCAATATCACTCAGCAATGAAATCTATGTCTTCAGGCCCGTAGCAGCATAATGAGTGGATTCAGGTACGATGATTCTAAGTGAAATAAGTCACAGAGAAAAAGAAACATCATAAGATATCACTACTACACGGAATGTAAACTTGGCTACACAGGAACTGAATTACAAAACAGAACAGGGTCTCAAATGTAGAAAACCAACTTATGCTTGATTAAGGGGAAAGGGGAGTTGTGTTGCTGCATAAAACCAGAGATTGAAATTAGCACTGATACCGTTCCATAAGCCAAATATGTAATAGACAAGAGCTACTCCTTCCTCAACGAAGTGGACTCAACACCCCATATTAAACACATAACAATATACCTGACTAGTAAGAATCTTAAAACCTATGGATTTATATGTCTCCGAAAGAGAATCAAGCGTGTGTACAGCGGCATAAATGCAGCAGTGATAGGATTGGTGAGGTTGAGTGAGCAAATGCAGACCCTTTGAAGTCATAATGCATGGTACCCATTCCATGGGTCTCAACTCTCCAGGTTTAAGGGATTCTTCCTTCAGCTAAAACATGCATGTGGAACCCAGAGTATGATCCACCGTGTGATCGGGAAACGTGTTCAAATGTGTCTCAGTTTCCGTCCCCTGGTACTCGGGTGCAACATTCCAGACGCTTTACTAACACATTCCCCACTTGGAGAGTCAGTTCTTTTAAACTCCTGTTTGGCCCAGTTTGCAATTTCTGTGGAAAATGAACAGAAATAGGGAGAACCAATGAGAGACTAGCTGGAGGTGTCTGGACGGGCAAATTTAACTCTCATTTCCCACCAGGAAGAGGAATTAACCAAAGGCTCAACGTGCCATGCCGGAAACACACTAGGGCCTGAAGCAATCCTGCGGTGTTGCGGGCAGCTCACAAGAAAGCGAGTTGAAGAAAGGAGCTAAGGGGCACTGTCATTCACAAACCTGCAGAGTTATAAATGACAGCTATTGTCCAAAAATATATTCAAGTAAGGCTGCCAAGAGGACTTGAAATTGGGGCAGAATTGCAGGAAACCGATTTCAGGAGGTAGACTGGAATTGCATGTAAAGCATAGGAAAAGAGGAAGAATGTCCACAATGATGCACTTGGCCAAAAAGGGCGTATGCGTTTTTTCCTGAATATATTCAGGAAAAAACGCATACGCCCTTTTTGGCCAACCAAGCAAGCTTGCAAAGGAAATCTGCACTACAATGAAGTCTCACTGCCCCCCGGTCAAAAGGGCCATCTGAAAAAAGTGTAAAATCCAGAAAGGCAGGACAGGCCATGGAGACCTGGGAGCCTTGTCATGCTGATGAGCGGGATGTAAATTGCCAACAGCCACTCTGGAGAAGTGTATGGTGTTTCCTGAAACATCTAAAAACAAAGCAACAGAGCCTAGCGCACTTCCACTTATGGTCCTATAGCTTAGGGAAATTAAAATCAAAAAGACACAGCCACCCCAAAGTTTGGGACGGCTCTGTTTACAAGAACCTCGTTTATGGTACACGTTCAATATCACAGAAAGCGAGAAATGGATAAAGAAGTTGTGGTACTTACGTACAATGCAATATCACTCAGCAATGAAATCTATGTCATCAGGCCCATAGCAGCATAATGAGTGGATTCAGGTACGATGATTCTAAGTGAAATAAGTCACACAGAAAAAGAAACATCATAAGATATCACTACTACACGGAATGTAAACTTGGCTACACAGGAACTGAATTACAAAACAGAACAGGGTCTCAAATGTAGAAAACCAACTTATGCTTGCTTAAGGGGAAAGGTGAGTTGGGGTGCTGCATAAAACCAGAGATTGAAATTAGCACAGATACCTTTCCAAAAGCCAAATATGTAATAGACAAGAGCTACTCCTTGCTCAACGAAGTGGACACAACACCCCATGTTAAACGCCTAAGAATATACCTGACTAGGAAGAATCTTAAAACCTATGGATTTATATGTCTCCGAAAGAGAATCAAGCGTGTGTACAGTGGCATAAACGCAGCAGTGATAGGATTGGTGAGGTTCGGTGAGAAAACGCAGACCCTTTGAAATCATAATGCATCATACCCATTCCATGGGTCTCAACCCTCCAGGTTTAAGGGATTCTTCCTTCAGCTAAAACATGCATGTGGAACCCAGAGTATGATCCACCGTGTGATCGGGAAATGTGTTCAAATGTGTCTCAGTTTTCATCACCTGGTACTCGGGTGCAACATTCCAGACGCTTTACTAAGACTCTCCCCACTTGGAGAGTCAGTGCCTTTAATCTCCTGTTTGACCCAGTTTGCAAATTCTGTGGAAGATGAACAGGAATAGGGAGAACCCATGAGAGACTAGCTGGAGGTGTCTGGACGGGCAAATTTAACTCTCATTTCCCACCAGGAAGAGGAATTAACCAAAGGCTCAGCGTGTTATGCCAGAACCACACTAGGGCCTGAAGCAATCCTGCGGTGTTTTGGCCAGCTCACAAGAAAGCGAGTTGAAGGAAGGAGCTCAGGGGCACTGTAATTCACAAACCTGCAGAGTTATAAATGACAGCTATCGTCCAAAAATATATTGAAGTAAGGCTGCCAAGCGGACTTGAAAGCGGGGCAGAACTGCAGGAAACTGATTTCAGGAGGTAGACTGGAATTGCATGTAAAGCATAGGAAAAGAGGCAGAATTTCCAAAATGATGCACTTGGCCAAAAAGGGCATATGCGTTTTTTCCACAATATATTCAGTAAGAAACGCATACACACTTTTTGGCCAACCAAGCAAGCTTGCAAAGGAAATCTACACTACAATGAAGTCGCACTGCCCCCCGGTCTAAGGGGCTATCTGAAAAAAGTGTAAAATCCAGAAAGGCAGTACAGGCCATGGAGAACTGGGAGCCTTGTTATGCTGATGTGCGGGATGTAAATTGCCAACAGCCACTGTGGAGAAGTGTATGGTGTTTCCTGAAACATCTAAAAAACACAGCAACACAGCCTAGGGCACTTCCGCTTATGGTCCTATAGCTTAGGGAAATTAAAATCAAAAAGACACAGCCACCCCAAAGTTTGGGATGGCTCTGTTTACAAGAACCTCGTTTACGGTACAAGTTCAGTATCACAGAAAGGGAAAAATGGATAAAGAAGTTGTGGTACTTACGTACAATGCAATATCACTCAGCAATGAAATCTAGTCATCAGGCCCGTACCAGCATAATGAGTGGACTCAGGTACGATGATTCTAAGTGAAATAAGTCACACAGAAAATGAAACATCATAAGATATCACTAATACACGGAATGTAAACTAGGCTACACAGGAACTGAATTACAAAACAGAACAGGGACTCAAATGTAGAAAACCAACTTATGCTTGCTTAAGGGGAAAGGTGAGTTGGGGTGCTGCATAAAACCAGAGATTGAAATGAGCACAGATACCGTTCCATAAGCCAAATATGTAATAGACAAGAGCTACTCCTTGCTCAAATAAGTGGACTCAACACCCCATATTAAACGCCTAAGAATATACCTGACTAGGAAGAATCTTAAAACCTATGGATTTATATGTCTCTGAAAGAGAATCAAGCGTGTGTACAGTGGCATAAACGCAGCAGTGATAGGATTGGTGAGGTTCGGTGAGCAAATGCAGACCCTTTGAATTCATAATGCATGGTACCCATTCCTTGGGTCTCAACCCTCCAGGTTTAAGGGATTCTTCCTTCAGCTAAAACATGCATGTGGAACCCAGAGCATGATCCACTGTGTGATCGGGAAACGTGTTCAAATGTGTCTCAGTTTTCGTCCCCTGGTACTCGGGTGCAACATTCCAGACGCTTTACTAACACATTCCCCACTTGGAGAGTCAGTTCCTTTAAACTCCTGTTTGGCCCAGTTTGCAATTTCTGCGGAAAATGAACAGGAATAGGGAGAACCCATGAGAGACTAGCTGGAGGTGTCTGGACGGGCAAATTTAACTCTCATTTCCCACCAGGAAGAGGAATTAACCAAAGGATCAGCGTGCCATGCCGGAACCACACTAGGGCCTGAAGCAATCCTGCAGTGTTGCGGCCAGCTCACAAGAAAGTGAGTTGAAGAAAGGAGCTCAGGGGCACTGTAATTCACAAACCTGCAGAGTTATAAATGACAGCTATCCTCCAAAAATATATTCAATTAAGGCTGCCAAGAGGACTGGAAAGCGGGGCAGAATTGCAGGAAACCGATTTCAGGAGGTAGACTGGAATTGCATGTAAAGCATAGGAAAAGAGGCAGAACGTCCACAATGATGCACTTGGCCAAAAAGGGCGTTTCCGTTTTTTCCTGAATATATTCAGGAAAAAACACATACGTATTTTTGGCCAACCAAGCAAGTTTGCAAAGGAAATCTGCACTACAATGAAGTCTCACTAACCCCGGGTCAAAAGGGCCATCTGAGAAAAGTGTAAAATCCAGAAAGGCAGGACAGGCCATGGAGAACTGGGAGCCTTGTTATGGTGATGGGCGGGATGTAATTTGCCAACAGCCACTCTGCAGAAGTGTATGGTGTTTCCTGAAACATCTAAAAAACAAAGCAACACAGCCTAGGGCACTTCCACTTATGGTCCTATAGCTTAGGGAAATTAAAATCAAAAAGACACAGCCACCCCAAAGTTTGGGACGGCTCTGTTTACAAGAACCTCGTTTACGGTACAAGTTCAATATCGCAGAAAGCGAAAAATGGATAAAGAAGTTGTGGTACTTACGTACAATGCAATATCACTCAGCAATGAAATCTATGTCAACAGGACCGTAGCAGCATAATGAGTGGATTCAGGTACGATAATTCTAAGTGAAATAAGTCACACAGAAAAAGAAACATCATAAGATATCACTACTACACAGAATGTAAACTTGGCTACACAGGAACTGAATTACAAAACAGAACAGGGTCTCAAATGTAGAAAAGCAACTTATGCTTGCTTAAGGGGAAAGGTGAGTTGGGGTGCTGCATAAAACCAGAGATTGAAATGAGCACAGATACCGTTCCATAAGCCAAATATGTAATAGACAAGAGCTACTCCTTGCTCAACGAAGTGGACTCAACACCCCATATTAAACGCCTAAGAATATACCTGACTAGTAAGAATCTTAAAACCTATGGATTTCTATGTCTCCGAAAGAGAATCAAGCGTGTGTACAGCGGCATAAACGCAGCAGTGTTAAGATTGGTGAGGATCGCTGACCAAATGCAGACCCTTTGAAGTCATATTGCATGGTACCCATTCCATGGGTCTCAACTCTCCAGGTTTAAGGGATTCTTCCTTCAGCTAAAACATGCATGTGGAACCCAGAGTATGATCCACCGTGTGATCGGGAAAAGTGTTCAAATATGTCTCAGTTTTCATCACCTGGTACTCGGGTGTAACATTCCAGACGCTTTACTAACACTCTCCCCACTTGGAGAGTCAGTGCTTTTAATCTCCTGTTTGGCCCAGTTTGCAAATTCTGTGGAAGATGAACAGGAATAGGGAGAACCCATGAGAGACTAGCTGGAGGTGTCTGGACGGGCAAATTTAACTCTCATTTCCCACCAGGAAGAGGAATTAACCAAAGGCTCAGCGTGTTATGCCAGCACCACACTAGGGCCTGAAGCAATCCTGTGGTGTTGCGGCCAGCTCACAAGAAAACGAGTTGAAGGAAGGAGCTCAGGGGCGCTGTAATTAACAAACCTGCAGAGTTATAAATGACAGCTATCGTCCAAAAATATATTGAAGTAAGGCTGCCAAGCGGACTTGAAAGCAGCACAGAATTGCAGGAAACCGATTTCAGGAGGTAGACTGGAATTGCATGTAAAGCATAGGAAAAGAGGCAGAACTTCCACAATGATGCACTTGGCCAAAAAGGGCGTATGCATTTTTTCCTCAATATATTCAGGGAGAAACGCATACACACTTCTTGGCCAACCAAGCAAGCTTGCAAAGGAAATCTGCACTACAATGAAGTCTCACTGCCCCCCGGTCTAAGGGGCCATCTGAAAAAAGTGTAAAATCCAGAAAGGCAGGACAGGCCATGGAGAACTGGTAGCCTTGTTATGCTGATGGGTGGGATGTAAATTGCCAACAGCCACTCTGGAGAAGTGTATGGTGTTTCCTGAAACATCTAAAAAACAAAGCAACAGAGCCTAGGGCACTTCCACTTATGGTCCTATAGCTTAGGGAAATTAAAATCAAAAAGACACAGCCACCCCAAAGTTTGGGACGGCTGTGTTTACAAGAACCTCGTTTACGGTACAAGTTCAATATCGCAGAAAGCGAAAAATGGATAAAGAAGTTGTGGTACTTACGTACAATGCAATATCACTCAGCAATGAAATCTATGTCATCAGACCCGTAACAGCATAATGAGTGGATTCAGGTACGATGATTCTAAGTGAAATAAGTCACACAGGAACAGAAACATAATAAGATAACACCACTACACGGAATGTAAACTTGGCTACACAGGAACTGAATTACAAAACAGAACAGGGTCTCAAAAGTAGAAAACCAACTTATGCTTGCTTAAGGGGAAAGGTGAGTTGGGGTGCTGCATAAAACCAGAGATTGAAATTAGCAAACATACCGTTCCATAAGCCAAATATGTAATAAACAAGAGCTACTCCTTGCTCAACGAAGTGGACTCAACACCCCATATTAAACGCCTAAGTATATACCTGACTAGTAAGAATCTTAAAACCTATGGATTTATATGTCTCTGAAAGAGAATAAAGCATGTGTACAGCGGCATAAACGCAGCAGTGATAGGATTGGTGAGGTTCGGTGAGCAAATGCAGACCCTTTGAAGTCATATTCCATGGTACCCATTCCATGGGTCTCAAATCTCCAGGTTTAAGGGATTCTTCCTTCAGCTAAAACATGCATGTGGAACCCAGAGTATGATCCACCGTGTGATCGGAAACGTGTTCAAATGTGTCTCAGTTTTCGTCCCCTGGTACTCGGGTGCAACATTCCAGACGCTTTACTAACACTCTCCCCACTTGGAGAGTCAGTGCCTTTAACCTCCTGTTTGGCCCAGTTTGCAATTTCTGCGGAAAATGAACAGGAATAGGGAGAACCAATGAGAGACTAGCTGGAGGTGTCTGGACGGGCAAATTTAACTCTCATTTCCCACCAGGAAGAGGAATTAAACAAAGGCTCAGCATGCCAGAGCGGAAGCACACTAGGGCATGAAGCAATCCTGCGGTGTTGCGGCCAGCTCACAAGAAAGCGAGTTGAAGAAAGGAGCTCAGGGGCACTGTAATTCACAAACCTGCAGAATTATAAATGACAGCTATCGTCCAAAAGTATATTGAAGTAAGGCTGCCAAGAGGACTTGAAAGCGGGGCAGAATTACAGGAAACCGATTTCAGGAGGTAGACTGGAATTGCATGTAAAGCATAGGAAAAGAGGCAGAACGTCCACAATGATGCACTTGGCCAAAAAGTGCGTATGCGTTTTTTCCTGAATATATTCAGGAAAAAACGCATACGACCTTTTTGGCCAACCAAGCAAGCTTGCAAAGGAAATCTGCACTACAATGAAGTCTCACTGCCCCCCTGTCAAAAGGGCCATCTGAAAAAAGTGTAAAATCCAGAAAGGCAGGACAGGCCATGGAGAACTTGGAGCCTTTTGATGCTGATGGGCGGGATGTAAATTGCCAACAGCCACTCTGGAGAAATGTATGGTGTTTCCTGAAACATCTAAAAAACAAAGCAACAGAACCTAGGGCACTTCCACTTATGGTCCTATAGCTTAGGGAAATTAAAATAAAAAAGACACAGCCACCCCAAAGTTTGGGATGGCTCTGTTTACAAGAACATCATTTACGGTACAAGTTCAATATCACAGAAAGCGAAAAATGGATAAAGAAGTTGTGGTACTTACGTACAATGCAATATCACTCAGCAATGAAATCTATGTCATCAGGCCCGTAGCAGCATAATGAGTGGATTCAGGTACGATGATTCTAAGTGAAATAAGTCACACAGAAAAAGAAACATCATAAGATATCCCTAATACACGAAATGTAAACTTGGCTACACAGGAACTGAATTACAAAACAGAACAGGGTCTTAAATGTAGAAAACCAACTTATGCTTGCTTAAGGGGAAAGGTGAGTTGGGGTGCTGCATAAAACCAGAGATTGAAATTAGCACAGATACCGTTCCATAAGCCAAATATGTAATAGACAAGAGCTACTCCTTGCTCAACGAAGTGGACTCAACACCCCATATTAAACGGCAAAGAATATAACTGACTAGTAAGAATCTTTAAACATATGGATTTATATGTCTCCCAAAGAGAATCAAGAGTGTGTACAGTGCCATAAACGCAGCAGTGATAGGATTGGTGAGGTTCGGTGAGCAAATGCAGACCCTTTGAAGTCATATTCCATGGTACCCATTCCATGGGTCTCAACTCTCCAGGTTTATGGGATTCTTCCTTCAGCTAAAACATGCATGTGGATCCCAGAGTATGATCCACCGTGTGATCGGAAACGTGTTCAAATGTGTCTCAGTTTTCGCCCCCTGGTACTCGGGTGCAACATTCCAGACGCTTTACTAACACTCTCCCCACTTGGAGAGTCAGTTCCTTTAACCTCCTGTTTGGCCCAGTTTGCAATTTCTGCGGGAAATGAACAGGAATAGGGAGAACCAATGAGAGACTAGCTGGAGGTGTCTGGACGGGCAAATTTAACTCTCATTTCCCACCAGGAAGAGGAATTAACCAAAGGCTCAGCGTGCCATGCGGGAACCACACTATGGCCTGAAGCAATCCTGCAGTGTTGCGGCCAGCTCACAAGAAAGCGAGTTGAAGAAAGGAGCTCAGGGGCACTGTAATTCACAAACCTGCAGAGTTATAAATGACAGCTATCGTCCAAAAGTATATTGAAGTAAGGCTGCCAAGAGGACTTGAAAGCGGGGCAGAATTACAGGAAACCGATTTCAGGAGGTAGACTGGAATTGCATGTAAAGCATAGGAAAAGAGGCAGAACGTCCACAATGATGCACTTGGCCAAAAAGTGCGTATGCGTTTTTTCCTGAATATATTCAGGAAAAAACGCATACGCACTTTTTGGCCAACCAAGCAAGCTTGCAAAGGAAATCTGCACTACAATGAAATCTCACTGCCCCCCTGTCAAAAGGGCCATCTGAAAAAAGTGTAAAATCCAGAAAGGCAGGACAGGCCATGGAGAACTGGGAGCCTTGTCATGCTGATGGGCGGGATGTAAATTGCCAACAGCCACTCTGGAGAAGTGTATGGTGTTTCCTGAAACATCTAAAAAACAAAGCAACAGAACCTAGGGCACTTCCACTTATGGTCCTATAGCTTAGGGAAATTAAAATCAAAAAGACACAGCCACCCCAAAGTTTGGGATGGCTCTGTTTACAAGAACATCATTTACGGTACAAGTTCAATATCACAGAAAGCGAAAAATGGATAAAGAAGTTGTGGTACTTACGTACAATGCAATATCACTCAGCAATGAAATCTATGTCATCAGGCCCGTAGCAGCATAATGAGTGGATTCAGGTACGATGATTCTAAGTGAAATAAATCACAGAGAAAAAGAAACATCATAAGATATCACTACTACACGGAATGTAAACTTGGCTACACAGGAACTGAATTACAAAACAGAACAGAGTCTCAAATGTAGAAAACCAACTTATGCTTGCTTAAGGGGAAAGGTTGTGGTGCTGCATAAAGCCAGAGATTGAAATGATCACTGATACCGTTCCATAAGCCAAATATGTAACAGACAAGAGCTACTCCTTGCTCAACGAAGTGGACTCAACACTCCATGTTAAACGCCTAAGAATATATCTGACTAGTAAGAATCTTAAAACCTATGGATTTATATGTCTCCGAAAGAGAATCAAGCGTGTGTACAGCGGCATAAACGCAGCAGTGATAGGATTGGTGAGGTTCGGTGAGCAAATGCAGACCCTTTGAAGGCATATTGCATGGTACCCATTCCATGGGTCTCAACTCTCCAGGTTTAAGGGATTCTTCCTTCAGCTAAAACATGCATGTGGAACCCAGAGTATGATCCATCGTGTGATCGGGAAACGTGTTCAAATGTGTCTCAGTTTTCGCCCCCTGTACTCGGGTGCAACATTCCAGACGCTTTACTAACACTATGCCCATTTGGAGAGTCAGTGCCTTTAACCTCCTGTTTGGCCCAGTTTGCAATTTCTGCGGAAGATGAACAGGAATAGGCAGAACTAATGAGAGACTAGCTGGAGGTGTCTGGACGGGCAAATTTAACTCTCATTTCCCACCAGGAAGAGGAATTAACCAAAGGCTCAGCGTGCCGTGCCGGAACCAAACTAGGGCTGAAACAATCCTGCGGTGTTGCGGCCAGCTCACAAGAAAGCGAGTTGAAGAAAGGAGTTCAGGGACACTGTAATTCACAAACCTGCAAAGTTACAAATGACAGCTATCGTCCAAAAATATATTGAGGTACGGCTGCCAAGAGGACTTGAAAGTGGGTCAGAATTGCAGGAAACTGATTTCAGGAGGTAGACTGGATTTGCATTTAAAGCATAGAAAAAGAGGCAGAACGTCCACAATGATGCACTTGGCCAAAAAGTGTGTATGCGTTTTTTCCTAAATATATACAGGAAAAAACGCATATGCCCTTTTTGGCCAATCAAGCAAACTTGCAAAGGAAATCTGCACTACAATAAAGTCTCACTTCCCCCTGGTCAAAAGGGCGATCTGAAAAATGTGTAAAATCCACAAAGGCAGGACAGGCCATGGAGAACTGGGAGCCTTGTTATGCTGATGGGCGGGATGTAAATTGCCAATAGCCACTCAGGAGAAGTGTATGGTGTTTCCAGAAACATCTAAAAAACAAAGCAACAGAGCCTAGGGCACTTCCACTTATAGTCCTATAGCTTAGGGAAATTAAAATCAAAAAGACACAGCTACCCCAAAGTTTGGGACGGCTCTGTTTACAAGAACCCTGTTTACGGTACAAGTTCAATATCGCAGAAAGCGAAAAATGGATAAAGAGTTTGTGGTACTTACGTACAATGCAATATCACTCAGCAATGAAATCTATGTCATCAGGCCCGTAGCAGCATAATGAGTAGATTCAGGTACGATGATTCTAAGTGAAATAAGTCACACAGAGAAAGAAACATCATAAGATATCACTAATACACGGAATGTAAACTTGGCTACACAGGAACTGAATTACAAAACAGAACAGGGTCTCAAATGTAGAAAACCAACTTATGCTTGCTTAAGGGGAAAGGTGAGTTGGGGTGCTGCATAAAACCAGAGATTGAAATTAGCACAGATACCGTTCAATAAGTCAAATATGTAATAGACAAGAGCTACTCCTTGCTCAACGAAGTGGACTCAACACCCCATATTAAATGCCTAAGAATATACCTGACTAGTAAGAATCTTAAAACCTATGGATTTATATGTCTCCAAAAGAGAATCAAGCATGTGTACAGTGGTATAACCGCAGCAGTGATAGGATTGGTGAGGTTCGGTGAGCAAATGCAGACCCTTAGAAGTCATATTGCATGGTACCGATTCCATGGGTCTCAACTCTTCAAGTTTAAGGGATTCTTCCTTCAGCTAAAACATGCATGTGGAACCCAAAGTATGATCCACTGTGTGATCGGGAAACATGTTCATATGTGTCTCAGTTTTTGTCCTCTGGTACTTGCGTGCAACATTCCAGATGCTTTACTAACACTCTGCCCACTTGGAGAGTCAGTGCCTTTAACATCCTGTTTGGCCCAGTTTGCAATTTCTGCGGAAGATGAACACGAATAGGGAGAACCAATGAGAGACAAGCTGGAGGTGTCTGGACAGGCAAATTTAACTCTCATTTCCCACCAGGAAGAGGAGTTAACCAAAGGCAGAGACTGCCGTGTCAGAACCACACTAGGGCCTGAAGCAATCCTGCGGTGTTGCGGCCAGCTCACAAGAAAGCGAGTTAAAGAAAGGAGCTCAGGGGCACTGTAATTCACAAACCTGCAGAGTTATAAATGACAGCTATCGTCCAAAAATATATTGAAGTGAGGCTGCCAAGAGGAGTTGAAAGCGGGGCAGAATTACAGGAAACCGATTTCAGGAGGTAGACTGGAATTGCATTTAAAGCATAGGAAAAGAGGCAGAACGTCCACAATGATGAACTTGGCCAAAAAGGGTGTATGCGTTTTTTCCTGAATATATTCAGGAAGAAACACATACGCACTTTTTGGCCAACCAAGCAAGCTTGCAAAGGAAATCTGCACTACAATGAAGTCTCACTGCCCCCCGGTCAAAAGGGCCATCTGAAAAAAGTGTAAAATCCAGAAAGGCAGGACAGGCCATGGAGAACTGGGAGCCTTGTTATGCTGATGGGCGGGATGTAAATTGCCAACAGCCACTCTGGAGAAGTGTATGGTGTTTCCTGAAACATCTAAAACACAAAACAACAGAGCCTAGGGCACTTCCACTTATGGTCTTATAGCTTAGGGAAATTAAAATCAAAAAGACACAGCCACCGCAAAGTTTGGGATGGCTCTGTTTACAAGAACCTCGTTTACGGTACAAGTTCAATATCGCAGAAAGCGAAAAATGGATAAAGACATTGTGGTACTTACGTACAATGCAATATCACTCAGCAATGAAATCTATGTCATCAGGCCCCTCACAGCATAATGAGTGGATTCAGTACGATGATTCTAAGTGAAATAAGTCACACAGAAATAGAAACATCATAAGATATCACTACTACACGGAATGTAAACTTGGCTACACCGGAACTGAATTACAAATGAGAACAGGGTCTCAAATGTAGAAAACCAACTTATGCTTGCTTAAGGGGAAAGGTGAGTTGGGGTGCTGCATAAAACCAGAGATTGAAATTAGCACTGATACCGTTCCATAAGCCAAATATGTAACAGACAAGAGCTACTCCTTGCTCAACGAAGTGGACACAACACCCCATATTAAACGCCTAAGAATATACCTGACTAGTAAGACTCTTAATACCTATGGATTTATATGTCTCCGAAAGAGAATCAAGCGTCTGTACAGCGGCATAAACACAGCAGTGATAGGATTGTTGAGGTTCGGTGAGCAAATGCAGACCCTTTGAAGTCATATTGCATGGTACCCATTCCATGGGTCTCAACTCTCCAGGTTTAAGGGATTCTTCCTTCAGCTGAAACATGCATGTGGAATCCAGAGTATGATCCACCGTGTGATCGGGAAACGTGTTCAAATGTGTCTCACTTTTCGTCCCCTGGTACTCGGGTGCAACATTCCAGACCCTTTACTAACACTCTCCCCACTTGGAGAGTCAGTGCCTTTAACCTCCTGTTTGGCCCAGTTTGCAATTTCTGTTGAAGATGAACAGGAATAGGGAGAACCCATGAGAGACTAGCGGGAGGTGTGTGGACGGGCAAATTTAACTCTCATTTCCCACCAGGAAGAGGAATTTACCAAAGGCTCAGCATGCCATGCCAGAACCACACTAGGGCCTGAAGCAATCCTGTGGTGTTGCGGCCAGCTCACAAGAAAGTGAGTTGAAGGAAGGAGCTCAGGGAAACTGTAATTCACAAACCTGCAGAGTTATAAATGACAGTTATCGTCTAAAAATATATTGAAGTAAGGCTGCCAAGAGGACTTGAAAGCGGGGCAGAATGGCAGAAAACCGATTTCAGGAGGTAGACTGGAATTGCATGTAAAGCATAGGAAAAGAGGCAGAACGTCCACAATGATGCACTTGGACAAAAAGGGCGTATGCGTTTTTTCCTGAATATATTCAGGAAGAAACACATACGCCCTTTTTGGCCAACCAAGCAAGCTTGCAAAGGAAATCTGCACTACAATGAAGTCTCACTGTCCCCCGGTCAAAAGGGCCATCTGAAAAAAGTGTAAAATCCAGAAAGGCAGGACAGGCCTGGAGAACTGGGAGCCTAGTTATGCTGATGGGCGGGATGCAAATTGCCAACAGCCACTCTGGAGAAGTGTATGGTGTTTCCTGAAACATCTAAAACACAAAACAACAGAGCCTAGGGCACTTCCACTTATGGTCTTATAGCTTACGGAAATTAAAATCAAAAAGACACAGCCACCCCAAAGTTTGGGCCGGCTCTGTTTACAAGAACCTCGTTTATGGTACAAGTTCAATATCGCAGAAAGCGAAAAATGGATAAAGACTTTGTGGTACTTACGTACAATGCAATATCACTCAGCAATGAAATCTATGTCATCAGGCCCATAGCAGCATAATGAGTGGATTCAGTACGATGATTCTAAGTGAAATAAGTCACACAAAAATAGAAACATCATAAGATATCACTAATACACGGAATGTAAACTTGGCTACACAGGAACTGAATTACAAAACAGAACAGGGTCTCAAATGTAGAAAACCAACTTATGATTGCTTAAGGGGAAAGGTGAGTTGGGGTGCTACATAAAACCAGAGATTGAAATTAGCACAGATACCGTTCCATAAGCCAAATATGTAACAGACAAGAGCTACTCCTTGCTCAATGAAGTGGACACAACACCCCATATTAAACGCCTAAGAATATACCTGACTAGTAACACTCTTAAAACCTATGGATTTCTATGTCTCCGAAAGAGAATCAAGTGTGTGTACAGCGGCATAAACGCAGCAGTGATAGGATTGGTGAGGTTCGGTGAGCAAATGCAGACCCTTTGAAGTCATATTGCATGGTACCCATTCCATGGGTCTCCACTCTCCAGGTTTAAGGGATTCTTCCTTCCGCTGAAACATGCATGTGGAATCCAGAGAATGATCCACCGTGTGATCGGGAAACTGTTCAAATGTGTCTCAGTTTTCGTCCCCTGGTACTCGGGTGCAACATTCCAGACGCTTTACTAACACTCTCCCCACTTGGAGAGTCAGTGCCTTTAACCTCCTGTTTGGCCCAGTTTGCAATTTCTGTAGAAGATGAACAGGAATAGGGAGAACCCATGAGAGACTAGCTGGAGCTGTCTGGACGGGCAAATTTAACTCTCATTTCCCACCAGGAAGAGGAATTAACCAAAGGCTCAGCGTGCCATGCCGGAACACAGTACGGCCTGAAGCAATCCTGCAGTGTTGCGGCCAGCTCACAAGAAAGCGAGTTGAAGAAAGGAGCTCAGGGGCACTGTCATTCACAAACCTGCAGAGTTATAAATGACAGCTATCGTCTAAAAATATATTGAAGTAAGGCTGCCAAGAGGACTTGAAATGGGGCCGAATTGCAGGAAACCGATTTCAGGAGGTAGACAGGAATTGCAGTTAAACCATAGGAAAAGAGGCAGAACGTCCACAATGATGCAGTTGGCGAAAAAAGGGCGTATGCGATTTTTCTTGAATATATTCAGGAAAAAACGCATACGCACTTTTTGGCCAACCAAGCAAGCTTGCAAAGGAAATCTGCACTAAAATGAAATCTCAATGCCCCCCAGTCAAAAGGGCCATCTGAAAAAAGTGAACAATCCAGAAACGCAGGACAGGCCATGGAGAACTGGGAGCCTTCTTATGCTCATGGGTGGGATGTAAATTGCCAACAGCCACTCTGGAGAAGTGTATGGTGTTTCCTGAAACATCTAAAAAACAAAGCAACAGAGCCTAGGGCACTTCCACTTATGGTCCTATAGCTTAGGGAAATTAAAATCAAAAAGACACAGCCACCCCTAAAGTTTGGGATGGCTCTGTTTACAAGAACCTCGTTTACGGTACAAGTTCAATATCACAGAAAGCGAAAAATGGATAAAGAAGTTGTGGTCCTTACGTACAATGCAATATCACTCAGCAATGAAATCTATGCCATCAGGCCCGTAGCAGCATAATGAGTGGATTCAGGTATGATGATTCTAAGTGAAATAAGTCACAGAGAAAAAGTAACACCAGAAGATATCACTAATACACGGAATGTAAACTTGGCAACACAGGAACTGAATTACAAAACAGAACAGGGTCTCAAATGTAGAAAACCAACTTATGCTTGCTTAAGGGGAAAGGTGAGTTGGGGTGCTGCATAAAACCAGAGATTGAAATTAGCACAGATACCGTTCCATAAGCCAAATATGTAACAGACAAGAGCTACTCCTTGCTCAACGAAGTGGACTCAACACCCCATATTAAACGCCTAAGAATATACCTGACTAGTAAGAATCTTAAAACCTATGGATTTATATGTCTCCGAAAGAGAACCAAGCGTGTGTACAGTGACATATACGCAACAGTGATAGGATTGGTGGGGTTCGGTGAGCAAATGCAGACCCTTTGAAGTCATATTGCATGGTACCCATTCCATGGGTCTCAACTCTCCAGGTTTAAAGGATTCTTCCTTCAGCTAAAACATGCATGTGGAACCCAGAGTATGATCCACCGTGTGATCGGGAAACATGTTCAAATATGTCTCAGTTTTCGTCCCCTGGTACTCGGGTGCAACATTCCAGACGCTTTACTAACACTCTCCCGAGTTGGAGTGTCATTGTCTTTAACCTCCTGTTTGGCCCAGTTTGCAATTTCTGCGGAAGATGTACAGGAATAGGGAGAACCAATGAGAGACTAGCTGGAGGTTTCTGGACGGGCAAATTTAACTCTCATTTCCCACCAGGAAGAAGAATTAAACAAGGCTCAGCGTGCTGTGCTGGAACCACACTATGGCCTGAAGCAATGCTGCGGTGTTGCGGCGAGCTCGCAAGAAAGCGAGCTGAAGAAAGGAGCTCAGGGACACTGTCATTCACAAACCTGCAGAGTTATAAATGACAGCTATCGTCCAAACATATATTGAAGTAAGACTGCCAAGAGGACTTGAAAGCGGGGCAGAATTGCAGGTAACCGATTTCAGGAGGTAGACTTGAACTGCATTTAAAGCATAGGAAAAGAGGCAGAACATCCACAATGATGCACTTGGCCAAAAAGTGCGTATGCCTTTTTTCCTGAATATATTCATCAAAAAACGCATATGCCCTTTTTGGCCAACCAAGCAAGCTTGCAATGTAAATCTGCACTACAATGAGTCTCACTTCACCCCTGGTCAAAAGGGCCATGTAAAAAAAAGTGTAAAATCCAGAAAGGCAGGACAGGCCATGGAGAACTGGGAGCCTTGTTATGCTGATGTGCGGGATGTAAATTGCCAACAGCCACTCTGGAGAAGTGTATGGTGTTTCCTGAAACATCTAAAAAACAAAGCAACAGAGCCTAGGGCACTTCCAGTTATGGTCCTATAGCTTAGGGAAATTAAAATCAAAAAGACACAGCGACCCCAAAGTTTGGGACAGCTCTCTTTACAAGAACCTCGTTTACGGTACAAGTTCAATATTGCAGAAAGCGAAAAATGGATAAGAATGTTGTGGTACTTACGTACAATGCAATATCACTCAGCAATGAAATCTATGTCATCAGGCCCATAGCAGCAGAATGAGTAGATTCAGGTATGATGATTCTAAGTGAAATAAGTCACACAGAAAAAGAAATATCATAAGATATCACTAATACACGGAATGTAAACTTGGCTACACAGGAACTGAATTACAAAACAGAACAGGGTCTCAAATGTAGAAAACCAACTTATGCTTGCTTAAGGGGAAAGGTGAGTTGGGGTGCTGCATAAAACCAGAGATTGAAATTAGCACAGATACCATTCCATAAGCCAAATATGTAATAGACAAGAGCTACTCCTTGCTCAACGAAGTGGACTCAACACCCCATATTAAACGCCTAAGAATATACCTGACTAGTAAGAATCTTAAAACCTATGGATTTATATGTCTCTGAAAGAGAATCAAGCATGTGTACAGCGGCATAAACGCAGCAGTGATAGGATTGTTGAGGTTCAGTAAGCAAATGCAGACCCTTTGAAGTCATACTGCATGGTACCCATTCCATGGGTCTCAACTCTCCAGGTTTAAGGGATTCTTCCTTCAGCTAAAACATGCATGTGGAACCCAGAGTATGATCCACCGTGTGATCGGGAAACGTGTTCAAATGTGTCTCAGTTTTCGTCCCCTGGTACTCGGGTGCAACATTCCAGATGCTTTACTAACACTCTCCCCACTTGGAGAGTCAGTGCCTTTAACCTCCTGTTGGCCCAGTTTGCAATTTCTGCGGAAAATGAACAGGAATAGGGAGAACCAATGAGAGACTAGCTGGAGGTGTCTGGACGGGCAAATTTAACTCTCATTTCCCACCAGGAAGAAGAATTAACCAAAGGCTCAGCGTGCCATGCCGGAACCACACTAGGGACTGAAACAATCCTGCGGTGTTGCGGCCAGCTCACAAGAAAGCGAGTTGAAGAAAGGAGCTCAGGGGCACTGTCATTCACAAACCTGCAGAGTTATAAATGACAGCTATCGTCCAAAAAAATATTGAAGTAAGGGTGCCAAGAGGACTTGAAAGCGGGGCAGAATGGCAGGAAACCGATTTCAGGAGGTAGACTGGAATTGCATGTAAAGCATAGGTAAACAGGCAGAACGTCCACAATGATGCACTTGGCCAAAAAGGGCGTATGCGTTTTTTCCTGAATATATTCAGGAAAAAACGCATACGTCCTTTTTGGCCAACCAAGCAAGCTTGCAAAGGAAATCTGCACTACAATGAAGTCTCACTGCCCCCCGGTCAAAAGGGCCATCTGAAAAATGTGTAAAATCCAAAAAGGCAGGACAGGCCATGGAGAACTGAGAGCCTTGTTATGCTGATGGGCGGGATGTAAATTACCAACAGCCACTCTGGAGAAGTGTATGGTGTTTCCTGAAACATCTAAAAAACAAAGCAACAGAGCCTAGGGCACTTCCACTTATGGTCCTATAGCTTAGGGAAATTAAAATCAAAAAGACACAGCCACCCCAAAGTTTGGGACGACTCTGTTTACAAGAACCTCATTTATGGTACAAGTTCAATATCACAGAAAGCGAAAAATGGATAAAGAAGTTGTGGTACTTACGTACAATGCAATATCACTCAGCAATGAAATCTATGTCATCAGGCCCGTAGCAGCAGAATGAGTGGATTCAGGTACGATGATTCTAAGTGAAATAAGTCACACAGAAAAAGAAACATCATAAGATATCACTAATACATGGAATGTAAACTTGGCTACACAGGAACTGAATTACAAAACAGAACAGGGTCTCAAATGTAGAAAACGAACTTACGCTTGCTTAAGGGGAAAGGGGAGTTGGGGTGCTGCTTAAAACCAGAGATTGAAATTAGCACAGATACAGTTCGATAAGCCAAATATGTGATAGACAAGAGCTTCTCCTTGCACAACGAAGTGGACTCAACACCCCATATTAAATGCCTAAGAATATACCTGTCTAGTAAGAATCTTAAAACCTATGGATTTATATGTCTCCGGAGGAGAATCATGCATGTGTACAGCGGCATAAACACAGTAGTGATAGGATTGGTGAGGTTCGGTGAGCAAATGCAGACCCTTTGAAGTCATATTGCAGGGTACCCATTCCATGGGTCTCCACTCTCCAGGTTTAAGGGATTCTTCCTTCAGCTGAAACTTGCATGTGGAACCCAGAGTATGATCCACCGTGTGATCGGGAAACGTGTTCAAATGTGTCTCAGTTTTCGTCCCCTGGTACTCGGGTGCAACATTCCAGACGCTTTACTAACACTCTCCCCACTTGGAGAGTCAGTGCCTTTAACCTCCTGTTTGGCCCTGTTTGCAATATCTGCGGAAGATGAACAGGAATAGGAGAACCAATGAGAGACTAGCTGGAGGTGTCTGGACGGGCAAATTTAACTCTCATTTCCCACCCGGAAGAGGAATTAACCAAAGGCTCAGCGTGCCGTGCCGGAACCACCCTAGGGCCTGAAGAAATCCTGCGGTGTTGCGGCCAGCTCACAAGAAAGCGAGTTGAAGAAAGGAGCTCAGGGGCACTGTAATTCACAAACCTGCAGAGTTATAAATGACAGCTATCGTCCAAAAATATATAGAAGTAAGTCTGCCAAGAGGACTTGAAAGCGGGGCAGAATTGCAGGAAACCGATTTCAGGAGGTTGACTGGAATTGCATGTAAAGCATATTAAAAGAGGCAGAACGTCCACAATGATGCACTTGGCCAGAAAGGGCGTATGCGTTTTTTCCTGAATATATTCAGGAAAAAACGCATACGCCCTTTTTGGCCAACCAAGCAAGCTTGCAAAGGAAATCTGCACTACAATGAAGTCTCACTGCCCCCCAGTCAAAAGGGCCATCTGAAAAAAGTGTAAAATCCATAAAGGCAGGACAGACCATGGAGAACTGGGACCCTTGTCATGCTGATGGGCAGGATGTAAATTGCCAACAGCCACTCTGGAGAAGTGTATGGTGTTTCCTGAAACATCTAAAAAACAAAGCAACAGAGCCTAGGGCACTTCCACTTATGGTCCTATAGCTTAGGGAAATTAAAATCAAAAAGACACAGCCACCCCAAAGTTTGGGACGACTCTGTTTACAAGAACCTCGTTTACGGTACAAGTTCAATATCACAGAAAGCAAAAAATGGATAAAGAAGTTGTGGTACTTACGTACAATGCAATATCACTCAGCAATGAAATCTATGTCATCAGGCCCGTAGCAGCATAATGAGTGGATTCAGGTACGATGATTCTAAGTGAAATAAGTGAGACAGAAAAAGAAACATCATAAGATATCACTAATACACGGAAAGTAAACTTGGCAACACAGGAACTGAATTACAAAACAGAACAGGGTCTCAAATGTAGAAAACCAACTTATGCTTGCTTAAGGGGAAAGGTGAGTTGGGGTGCTGCATAAAACCAGAGATTGAAATTAGCACAGATACCGTTCCATAAGCCAAATATGTAACAGACAAGAGCTACTCCTTGCTCAACGAAGTGGACTCAACACCCCATATTAAACGCATTAGAATATACCTGACTAGTAAGAATCTTAAAACCTATGGATTTATATGTCTCCGAAAGAGAATCAAGCGTGTGTACAGTGACATATACGCAACAGTGATAGGATTGGTGAGGTTCGGTGAGCAAATGCAGACCCTTTGAAGTCATATTGCATGGTACCCATTCCATGGGTCTCAACTCTCCAGGTTTAAGGGATTCTTCCTTCAACTAAAACATGCATGTGGAACCCAGAGTATGATCCACGGTGTGATCGGGAAACGTGTTCAAATGTGTCTCAGTTTTCGTCCCCTGGTACTCGGGTGCAACATTCCAGACGCTTTACTAACACTCTCCCTAGTTGGAGTGTCATTGTCTTTAACCTCCTGTTTGGCCCAGTTTGCAATTTCTGCAGAAGATGAACAGGAAAAGGGAGAACCAATGAGAGACTAGCTGCAGGTGTCTGCACGGGCAAATTTAACTCTCATTTCCCACCAGGAAGAAGAATTAAACAAGGCTCAGCATGCCGTGCTGGAACCACACTAGGGCCTGAAGCAATCCTGCGGTGTTGCGGCCATCTCGCAAGAAAGCGAGCTGAAGAAAGGAGCTCAGGGACACTGTCATTCACAAACCTGCAGAGTTATAAATGACAGCTATCGCCCAAAAATATATTGAAGTAAGGCTGCCAAGAGGACTTGAAAGCGGGGCAGAATTGCAGGAAACCGATTTCAGGAGGTAGACTGGAATTGCATGTAAAGCATAGGAAAAGAGGCAGAACATCCACAATGATGCACTTGGCCAAAAAGGGCGTATGCGTTTTTTCCTGAATATATTCAGGAATAAACGCATACGCCCTTTTTGGCCAACCAAGCAAGCTTGCAAAGGAAATCTGCACTACAATGAAGTCTCACTGCCCCCCGGTCAAAAGGGCCATCTGAAAAATGTGTAAAATCCAGAAAGGCAGGACAGGCCATGGAGAACTGGGAGCCTTGTTATGCTGATGGGCGGGATGTAAATTGCCAACAGCCACTCTGGAGAAGTGTATGGTGTTTCCTGAAACATCTAAAAAACAAAGCAACAGAGCCTAGGGCACTTCCACTTATGGTCCTATAGCTTAGGGAAATTAAAATCAAAAAGACACAGCCACCCCAAAGTTTGGGACGACTCTGTTTACAAGAACCTCATTTATGGTACAAGTTCAATATCACAGAAAGCGAAAAATGGATAAAGAAGTTGTGGTACTTACGTACAATGCAATATCACTCAGCAATGAAATCTATGTCCTCAGGCCCGTAGCAGCAGAATGAGTGGATTCAGGTACGATGATTCTAAGTGAAATAAGTCACACAGAAAAAGAAACATCATAAGATATCACTAATACATGGAATGTAAACTTGGCTACACAGGAACTGAATTACAAAACAGAACAGGGTCTCAAATGTAGATAACCAACTTATGCTTGCTTAAGGGGAAAGGGGAGTTGGGGTGCTGCATAAAACCAGAGATTGAAATTAGCACAGATACAGTTTGATAAGCCAAATATGTGATAGACAAGAGCTTCTCCTTGCACAACGAAGTGGACTCAACACCCCATATTAAATGCCTAAGAATATACCTGTCTAGTAAGAATCTTAAAACCTATGGATTTATATGTCTCCGGAGGAGAATCATGCGTGTGTACAGCGGCATAAACACAGTAGTGATAGGATTGGTGAGGTTCGGTGAGCCAATGCAGACCCTTTGAAGTCATATTGCAGGGTACCCATTCCATGGGTCTCCACTCTCCAGGTTTAAGGGATTCTTCCTTCAGCTAAAACATGCATGTGGAACCCAGAGTATGATCCACCGTGTGATCGGGAAACGTGTTCAAATGTGTCTCAGTTTTCGTCCCCTGGTACTCGGGTGCAACATTCCAGACGCTTTACTAACACTCTCCCCACTTGGAGAGTCAGTGCCTTTAACCTCCTGTTTGGCCCTGTTTGCAATATCTGCGGAAGATGAACAGGAATAGGGAGAACCAATGAGAGACTAGCTGGAGGTGTCTGGACGGGCAAATTTAACTCTCATTTCCCACCCGGAAGAGGAATTAACCAAAGGCTCAGCGTGCCGTGCCGGAACCACCCTAGGGCCTGAAGCAATCCTGCGGTGTTGCGGCCAGCTCACAAGAAAGCGAGTTGAAGAAAGGAGCTCAGGGGCACTGTAATTCACAAACCTGCAGAGTTATAAATGACAGCTATCGTCCAAAAATATATAGAAGTAAGGCTGCCAAGACGACTTGAAAGCAGGGCAGAATTGCAGGAAACCGATTTCAGGAGGTTGACTGGATTTGCATGTAAAGCATATTAAAAGAGGCAGAACGTCCACAATGATGCACTTGGCCAAAAAAGGCGTATGCGTTTTTTCCTGAATATATTGAAGAAAAAACGCATACGCCCTTTTTGGCCAACCAAGCAAGCTTGCAAAGGAAATCTGCACTACAATGAAGTCTCACTGCCCCCCAGTCAAAAGGGCCATCTGAAAAAAGTGTAAAATCCATAAAGGCAGGACAGACCATGGAGAACTGGGACCCTTGTCATGCTGATGGGCGGGATGTAAATTGCCAACAGCCACTCTGGAGAAGTGTATGGTGTTTCCTGAAACATCTAAAAAACAAAGCAACACAGCCTAGGGCACTTCCACTTATGGTCCTATAGCTTAGGGAAATTAAAATCAAAAAGACACAGCCACCCCAAAGTTTGGGACAGCTCTCTTTACAAGAACCTCGTTTAGGGTACAAGCACAATATCACAGAAAGCGAAAAATGGATAAAGTCGTTGTGGTACTTACGTACAATGCAATATCACTCAGCAATGAAATCTATGTCATCAGGCCCGTAGCAGCATAATGAGTGGATTCAGGTACGATGATTCTAAGTGAAATAAGTCACAAAGAAAATGAAACATCATAAGATATCACTAATACACGGAATGTAAACTTGGCTACACAGGAACAGAATTACAAAACAGAACAGGGTCTCAAAAGTAGAAAACCAACTTATGCTTGCTTAAGGGGAAAGGTGAGTTGGGGTGCTGCATAAAACCAGAGATTGAAATTAGCACAGATACCGTTCCATAAGCCAAATATGTAATAGACAAGAGCTACTCCTTGCTCAACGAACTGGACACAACACCCCATATTAAACGCATAACAATATACCTGACTAGTAAGAATCTTAAAACCTATGGATTTATATGTCTCCGAAAGAGAATCAAGCATGTGTACAGCGGCATAAACGCAGCAGTGATAGGATTGGTGAGGTTCGGTGAGCAAATGCAGACCCTTTGAAGTCATAATGCATGGTACCCATTCCATGGGTCTCAACTCTCCAGGTTTAAGGGATTCTTCCTTCAGCTAAAACATGCATGTGGAACCCAGAGTATGATCCACCGTGTGATCAGGAAACGTGTTCAAATGTGTCTCAGTTTTCGTCCCCTGGTACTTGGGTGCAACATTCCAGACGCTTTACTAACACACTCCCCACTTGGAGAGTCAGTTCCTTTAAACTCCTGTTTAGCCCAGTTTGCAATTTCTGCGGAAAATGAACAGGAATAGGGAGAACCAATGAGAGACTAGCTGGAGGTGTCTGGACGGGCAAATTTAACTCTCATTTCCCACCAGGAAGAAGAATTTACCAAACGCTCAGCGCACTATGCCAGAACCACACTAGGGCCTGAAGCAGTCCTGCGGTGCTGCGGCGAGCTCACAAGAAAGCGAGTTGAGGGAAGGAGCTCAGGGGCACTGTAATTCACAAACCAGCAGAGTTATAAATTACAGCTATCGTCCAAAAATATATTGAACTGAGGCTGCCAAGAGGAGTTGAAAGCGGGGCAGAATTGCAGGAAACCGATTTCAGGAGGTAGACTGGAATTGCATGTAAAGCATAGGAGAAGATGCAGAACGTCCACAATGATGCACTTGGCCAAAAAGGGCGTATGCGTTTTTTCCTGAATATATTCAGGTAAAAATGAATACGCCGTTTTTGGCCAACCAAGCAAGCTTGCAAAGGAAATCTGCACTACAATGAAGTCTCACTGCACCCCGGTCAAAAGGGCCATCTGAAAAAAGTGTAAAATCCAGAAAGGCAGGACAGGCCATGGAGAACTGGGAGCCTTGTCATGCTGATGGGCGGGATGTAAATTGCCAACAGCCACTCTGGAGAAGTGTATGGTGTTTCCTGAAACATCTACAAAACAAAGCAACAGAGCCTAGGGCACTTCCACTTATGGTCCTATAGCTTAGTGAAATTAAATTCAAAAAGACACAGCCAACCCAAAATTTGGGAGGGCTCTGTTTACAAGAACCTCGTTTACAGTACAAGTTCAATATCACAGAAAACGAAAAATGGATAAAGAAGTTGTGGTACTTACGTACAATGCAATATCACTCAGCAATGAAATCTATATCATCAGGCCCATAGCAGCATAATGAGTGGATTCAGGTACGATGATTCTAAGTGAAATAAGTCACACAGAGAAAAAAACATCATAAGATATCACTACTACACGGAATGTAAACTTGGCTACACAGGAACTGAATTACAAAACAGAACAGGGTCTCAAATGTAGAAAACCAACTTATGCTTGCTTAAGGGGAAAGGTGAGTTGGGGTGCTGCATAAAATCAGAGATTGAAATTAGCACAGATACCGTTCCATAAGCCAAATATGTAATGGACAAGAGCTACTCCTTGCTCAACGAAGTGGACTCAACACCCCATATTAAACGCCTAATAATATATCTGACTAGTAAGAATCTTAAAACCTATGGATTTATATGTCTCCGAAAGAGAATCAAGTGTGTGTACAGCGGCAAAAACGCAGCAGTGATAGGATTGGTGAGGTTCAGTGAGCAAATGCAGACCCTTTGAAGTCATATTGCATGGTACCCATTCCATGGGTCTCAACTCTCCAGGTTTAAGGGATTCTTCCTTCAGCTAAAACATGCATGTGGAACCCAGAGTATGATCCACCGTGTGATCGGGAAACGTGTTCAAATGTGTCTCAGTTTTCATCCCCCGGTACTCGGGTGCAACATTCCAGACGCTTTACTAACACTCTCCCTAGTTGGAGTGTCATTGTCTTTAACCTCCTGTTTGACCCAGTTTGCAATTTCTGCGAAAAATGAACAAGAATAGGGAGAACCAATGAGAGACTAGCTGGAGTTGTCTGGATGGGCAAATTTAACTCTCATTTCCCACCAGGAAGAGGAATTAAGCAAAGGCTCAGCGTGCCATGCCAGAACCACACTAGGGCCTAAAGCAATCTTGCGGTGTTGCGGCCAGCTCACAAGAAAGCGAGTTGAAGAAAGGAGCTCAGGGGCACTGTAATTCACAACCTGCAGAGTTATAAATGACAGCTATCGTCCAAAAATATATTCAGGTAACGCTGCCAAGAGGAGTGGAAAGTGGGGCAGAATTGCAGGAAACCGATTTCAGGAGGTAGACTGGAATTTCATGTAAAGCATAGGAAAAGATGCAGAACGTCCTCAATGATGCACTTGGCCAAAAAGGGCGTATGCGTTTTTTCCTGAATATATTCAGGAAAAAACGCATACGCCGTTTTTGGCCAACCAAGCAAGTTGCAAAGGAAATCTGCACTACAATGAAGTCTCACTGCCCCCCGGTCAAAAGGGGCATCTGAAAAACCTGTAAAATCCAGAAAGGCAGGACAGGCCATGGAGAACTGGGAGCCTTGTCATGCTGATGGGCGGGATGAAAATGGCCAACAGCCACTCTGGAGAAGTGTATGGTGTTTCCTGAAACATCTACAAAACAAAGCAACAGAGCCTAGGGCACTTCCACTTATGGTCCTATAGCTTAGGGAAATTAAAATCAAAAAGACACAGCCACCACAAAGTTTGGGACGGCTCCGTTTACAAGAACCTCGTTTACGGTACAAGTTCAATATCATAGAAAACGAAAAATGGATAAAGAAGTGGTGGTACTTACGTACAATGCAATATCACTCAGCAATGAAATCTATGTCATCAGGCCCATAGCAACATAATGAGTGGATTCAGGTATGATGATTCTAAGTGAAATAAGTCACACAGAAAAAGAAACATCATAAGATATCACTAATACACGGAATGTAAACCTGGCTACACAGGAACTGAATTACAAAACAGAACAGGGTCTCAAATGTAGAAAACTAACTTATGCTTGCTCAAGCGGAAAGGTGAGTTGGGGTGCTGCATAAAACCAGAGATTGAAATTAGCACAGATACCGTTCCATAAGCCATATATGTAATAGACAGGAGCTACTCCTTGCTCAACAAAGTGGACTCAACACCCCATATTAAACGCCTAACAATATATCTGACTAGTAAGAATCTTAAAACCTATAGATTTATATGTCTCCGAAAGAGAATCAAGCATGTGTACAGCGGCATAAACGCAGCAGTGATAGGATTGGTGAGGTTCAGTGAGCAAATGCAGACCCTTTGAAGTCATATTGCATGGTACCCATTCCATGGGTCTCAACTCTCCAGGTTTAAGGGATTCTTCCTTCAGCTAAAACATGCATGTGGAACCCAGAGTATGATCCACCGTGTGATCGGGAAACGTGTTCAAATGTGTCTCAGTTTTCGTCCCCTTGTACTCGGGTGCAACATTCCAGACGGTTTACTAACACTCTCCCCACTTGGAGAGTCAGGGCCTTTAACCTTCTGTTTGACCCAGTTTGCAATTTCTGCGGAAAATGAACAGGAATAAGGAGTAACAATGGGAGACTAGCTGGAGGTGTCTGGACGGGCAAATTTAACTCTCATTTCCCACCAGGAAGATGAATGAACCAAAGGATCCGCGTGCCGTGCTGGAACTAGATTAGGTCCTGAAGAGATCCTGTGGTGTTGTGGTCAGCTCACAAGAAAGCGAGTTGAAGAAAGGAGCTCAGGGGCACTGTAATTCACAAACCTGCCGAGTTATAAATGACAGCTATCATCCAAAATTATACTGAAGTAAGGCTGCAAAGAGGACTTGAATGCGGGGCAGAATTGCTGGGACCGGTTTCAGAAGGTACACGGGAGTCGCTCTTAAAGCATAGGAAAATAGACAGAACTTGGAAAATAATGCACTTGGCAAAAAAGGGCATATGTGTTTTATCCAGAGTTCTCATAACTGAGGGGTGGAGATTCCCAGCAGGCTCCAACTGCCACCTGAGGGCTCACGTTGCCAAGGCAACGTGAGCAAGCCAGGCAGGAGTTACCTCACAGCAGATGTCCCACCTCACAGAAGGGTGAAAAACCCAGCCAACATCAGACTCTCACCAGAGGGCCCACATCACCAAGGGGATGGGCACCAGGCAGGTGTGTCTTCACACCAGTGGTGCCACATCATCGAAAGGTGAGGTACTCAGCACATGTGTCCTCAAACCAGAGGACCCACATCACCAAGGGCCTCGGAGTGAGGCAGGCAGGAGTAGCCTCACAACAGAGGGCCCAAACAATTTAAAAAGTGAGGAATCCAGCAGTTGGAACCTCCCAGCAGGCGGCCCAGAGCACTGAGGCTATGGGATCCAGGCCACAGTGAACTTACACCAGAGAGCCCACATCATGAAAATGTGAACAAACCAGCCGTTGGGACCTCAGAGCAGAAGGCCCACATCCCCATGGAGATGGGATCCTAAGAGGAGTGCCAAAGCATCACTGGGATCACTAAGAAAAGTTGGTGAGCCCAGCAGTTAGGGCCTGACGCAAGAGGGCCGTCATCACCGGGGGGAGGTCATTTCCAGCACACTCCAACTGCCACCACACGGTTGACTTCACCAAGGCAATGTGTGCCAGCCATGCAAGAGTGAACTATCAGCAGAGGTTCTCCCTCACAGGTGGGTGAGGAACACAGCCAGGAACAGACTCTCACCAGGGGGTCCACATAACCACGTGGATGAGAACCAGGGAGGAGTGTCCTCACATTAGTAGGGCCACATCATCGAAAGGTGAGGAACCCAGCAAACGTGGCCACAAACCAGAGGACCCACATCACCAAGGGGTTGAGAGTGAGGTAGGTGTCTGGACGGGCATATTTAACACTCATTTCCCACCAGGAAGAGGAATTAACCAAAGGCTCAGGGTGCCGTGCCGAAACCACACTAGGGCCTGAAGCAATCCTGCAGTGTTGCGGCCAGCTCACAAGAAAGCGAGTTGAAGAAAGGAGCTCAGGGGCACTGTAATTCTCAAATCTGCAGAGTTATAAATGACAGCTATCGTCCAAAAATATGTTGAAGTAAGGCTGCCAAGAGGACTTGAAAGCGGGGCAGAATTGCAGGAAACCGATTTCAGGAGGTAGACTGGAATTGCATGTAAAGCATAGGAAAAGAGGCAGAACGTCCACAATCATGCACTTGGCCAAAAAGGGCGTATGCGTTTTTTCCTGAATATATTCAGGAAAAAACGCATACGCCCTTTTTGGCCAACCAAGCAAGCTTGCAAAGGAAATCTGCACTACAATGACATCTCACTGCCCCCCGGTCAAAAGGGCCATCTGAAAAAAGTGTAAAATCCAGAAAGGCAGGACAGGCCATGGAGAACTGGGAGCCTTGTTATGCTGATGGGCGGGACGTAAATTGCCAACAGCCACTCTGGAGAAGTATATGGTGTTTCCTGAAACATCTAATAAACAAAGCAACAGAGCCCAGGGCACTTCCACTTATGGTCCTATAGCTTAGGGAAATGAAAATCAAAAACACACAGCCACCCCAAAGTTTGGACGGCTCTGTTTACAAGAACCTCATCTATGGTACAAGTTCAATATCGCAGAAAGCGAAAAATGGATGAAGAAGTTGTGTTACTTACGTACAATGCAATATCACTCAGCCATGAAATCTATGTCATCAGGCCCGTAGCAGCATAATGAGTGGATTCAGGTACGATGATTCTAAGTGAAATAAGTCACACAGAAAAAGAAACATCATAAGATAATACTAATACACGGAATGTAAACTTGGCTACACAGGAACTGAATTACAAAACAGAACAGGGTCTCAAATGTAGAAAACCAACTTATGCTTGCTTAAGGGGAAAGGTGAGTTCGGGTGCTGCATAAAACCAGAGATTGATATTAGCACAGATACTGTTCCATAAGCCAAATATGTAACAGACTAGAGTTACTGCTTGCTCAACGAAGTGGACTCAACACCCCATATTAAACGCCTAACAATATACCTGGCTAGTAAGTACCTTAAAACCTATGGATTTATATGTCTCCAAAAGAGAATCAAGCGTGTGTACAGTAGCATAAACGCAGCAGTGATAGGATTGGTGAGGTTCGGTGAGCAAATGCAGACCCTTTGAAATCATATTGCATGGTACCCATTCCATGGGTCTCAACTCTCCAGGTTTAAGGGATTCTTCCTTCAGCTAAAACATGCATGTGGAACCCAGAGTATGATCCACTGTGTGATCGGGAAACGTGTTCAAATGTGTCTCAGTTTTCGTCCCCTGGTACTCGGGTGCAACATTCCAGACGCTTTACTAACACTCTCCCCACTTGGAGAGTCAGTGCCTTTAACCTCCTGTTTCGCCCAGTTTGCAATATCTGCATAAGATGTACAGGAATAGGGAGAACCAATGAGAGACTAGATAGAGGTGTCTGGACGGGCAAATTTAACTCTCATTTCCCACCAGGAAGACGAATGAACCAAAGGCTCCGCGTGCCGTGCCGGAACCACACTAGGGCCTGAAGCAATCCTGCGGTGTTCGGAGAGCTCACAAGAAAGCGAGTTGAAGAAAGGAGCTCAGGGGCACTGTCATTCACAAACCTGCAGAGTTATAAATGACAGCTTTGGTCCAAAAATATATTGAAGTAAGGCTGCCAAGAGGACTTGAAAGCGGGGCAGAATTGCAGGAAACCGATTTCAGAAGGTACACGGGAGTCGCTCTTAAAGCATAGGAAAAGAGACAGAACTTGGAAAATAATGCACTTGGCAAAAAAGTGCATATGTGTTTTATCCAGAGGTCTCATAGCTGAGGGGAGGAGATTCCCAGCAGGCTCCAACTGCCACCTGAGGGCTCACATTGCCAAGGCAACGTGAGCAAGCCAGGCAGGAGTTACCTCACAGCAGAGGTCCCACCTCACAGAAGGGTGAGAAACCCAGCCAACATCAGACTCTCACCAGAGGGCCCACATCACCAAGGGGATGGGAACCAGGCAGGAGTGTCTTCACACCAGTGGGGCCACATCATCGAAAGGTGAGGGACTCAGCACATGTGCCCTCAAACCAGAGGACCCACATCACCATGGGCCTCGGAGTGAGTCAGGCAGGACTAGCCTCACAACACAGGGCCCATAGAATAAAAAAGTGAGGAATCCATCAGTTGGAACCTCCCAGCAGGCGGCCCAGAGCACCAAGGGTATGGGATCCAGGCCACAGTGAACTCACAGAAGAGGGCCCATGTCATGAAACTGAGCAACTCAGCCACTGGGACCTCAGAGCAGGAGGCCCACATCCCCATCAGGATGGAAATCTTGTAGGAGTGTCCTCACACCACTGAGAACGTACCAGAAAATTTTGGGAGACCAGCAGTTAGGGCCTGACGCCAGAGGACCCTCATCACCAAGGGAAGGAGGCTCCCAGCAGGCTCCAACTGCCACCAGAGGGCTGACGTCGCCAAGGCGATGTGTGCCAACCAGGCACGAATGACCTCACAGCAGAGGGCCCACCTTAGAGAAGTGTGACGAACCCAGTCAGGATCAGACTCGCACCAGAGGGCCCACATCACAAAGGGGATGGGAACCAGTCAGGATTATCCTCACACCAGTGGGGCCTCATCATCTTAAGGTGAGGAACCCAGCACATGTGTCCTCAAACCAGAGGACCCACATCACCAAGGGCCTTGGAGTGAGGAAGGCAGGAGTAGCCTCACAACACTGGGCACATAATATAAAAAACGTGAGGATTCCAGCATTTAGACCTTCCAGCAGGCGGCCCAGAACACCGAGGCTATGGGATCCAGGCCACAGTGAACTCACAGCAGAGGGCCCACATCATAAAACTGTGAGCAACCCAGGCGTTGGGACCTCAGCGCCGAAGGCCCACATCCCCATGGGAATGGGAACCTGGCTGGAGTGTCCTCGCACCACTGGGCGCACATCAGAAAATGTGGGGAGCCCCCCATTTCGGGCCTGACGCCAGAGGGCCATCATCACCGAGAGGAGGAGGCACCCTGCACGCTCCAACTGCCACCAGAGGGCCTATGTCTCCAAGGTGACGTGTGCCAGCCAGGCAGGAGTGACCTCACAGTGAGGGCCTACCTCACAGAACGTTGAGGAACCCAGCCAGGATTAGACTCTCGCCAGAGGGCCCACCTCACCAAGGGGATGGGAACAAGGCAGGAGCGTCCTCACACGAGTGGGGCCACATCATCGAAAGGTGAGGAACGCAGCACATGTGGCCTCAAGCCATAGGACAGTCATCACCAAGGGGCTGGGAGTGAGGCAGGCAGGAGGAGCCTCACAACAGAGGGCACATAGAATAAAAAAGTTGACGAATCCAGCAGTTGGAACCTCCCAGCAGGCGGCTCAAGGCACCGATGATAAGGGATCCTTGCTGGAGTGAACTCACAGCAGAGGGCCCACATCATGGTACTGTGAGCAAGCCAGCCGTTTTGACCTCAGAGCAGAAGGCCCATATCCCCATGGGGATGGGAACATGGCAAGAGTGTCCTCACTTGGCGCACATCAGAAAATGTGGGGAGCCCAGCAGTTATGGCCTAAGGCAAGAGGGCCCTCATCACCGAGGGGAGGAGGATCCCAGCACACTCCAACTGCCAACAGAGGGCCCATGTTGCCAAGGTGACGTGTGCCAGACAGGCATGATTGACCTCACAGCAGAGGGCCCACCTCACAGAAGGGTGAGGAACCCAGCCAGGATCAGACTCTCACCTGAGGGCCCACATCAGCAAGGGGATGGGAACCAGGCAGGACTGTCTTCCCTCCGGTGGGGCCACATCATCGAAAGGTGCGGAACCCAGCACATGTGGCCTTAAATCAGAAGACACATATCACAAAGGGAATGGGAGTGAGACAGGCAGAAGTAGCCTAAAAACAGAGGGCCCAAAGAATAAGAAAGGTGAGGAATCCAGCAGTTGGAACCTCCCAGCAGGCGGCCGAGACCACAGAAGCTATGGGATGCAGGCAGGAGTGAACTAACAGCAGAGAGCCCACATCATGAAACTGTGAGCAACCCAGGCGTTGGGACCTCAGAGCAGAAGGCCCACATCCCAATGGGGATGTGAACCTGGCTGGAGTGTCCTCGCACCACTGGGCGCACATCACAAAATGTGGGGAGCCCAGCAGTTAGGGCCTGACGCCAGAGGGCCCTCATGACCGAGGGGAGGAGGCTCCCAGCAGGCTCCAAGTGCCACCAGAGGGCTCATGTCCACAAGGTGAGGTGAGCAAGCCAGGCAGGAGTGACCTCACAGCAGCCGGCCCACCTCACAGATGGGTGAGGAACCCAGCCAGGATCAGACTCTCAACAGAGGGCCCACATCACCAAGGGGATGTGAACCAGGCAGGAGTCTCCTAAGACCATTGGTCCCACATCATCGAAAGGTGAGGAACCCAGCACATGTGGCCTCAAACCAGAGGACACACATCACGAAGGGGCTGGGAGTGAGGCAGGCAGGAGGATCCTCACAACAGAGGGCCCAAAAAATTAAAAAAGTGAGGAATCCAGCAGTTGGAACCTCCCAGCAGGCGGCCAAGAGCACAGAGGCTATGGGCTCCAGGCCTCTGTGAACTAACACCAGAGAGCCCACATCATGAAAATGTGAACAACCCAGCCGTTGGGACCTCAGAGCAGAAGGCCCACATCCCCATGGAGATGGGATCCTAAGAGGAGTGCCCAAGCATCATTGGGCTCACTAAGAAAAGTTGGTGAGCCCAGCAGTTAGGGCCTGACGCAAGAGGGCCCTCATCACCGGGGGGAGGAGATTCCCAGCACGTTCCAACTGCCACCACACGGCTGACTTCACCAAGGCAATGTGTGCCAGCCATGCAGGAGTGACCTATCAGCAGAGGGTCTCCCTCACAGAAGGGTGAGGAACACAGCCAGGAACAGACTCTCACCAGGGGGTCCACATAACCACGTGGATGAGAACCAGGCAGGAGTGTCCTCACACTAGTGGGGCCACATCATCGAAAGGTGAGGAACCCAGCAAAGGTGGCCACAAACCAGAGGACCCACATCACCAAGGGGTTGAGAGTGAGGTAGGTGTCTGGACGGGCATATTTAACTCTCTTTTCCAACCAGAAAGAGGAATTAACCAAAGGCTCAGCATGCCCTGCCAGAAGCAGATAAGGGCCTAAAGCAGTCTTGCGGGTTTGCGGCCAGCTCACAAGAAAGCGAGTTGAAGAAAGGAGCACAGGGGCCCTGTAATTCACAATCCTGCAGAGTTATAAATGACAGATAACGTCCAAAAATATTTTGAAGTAAGGCTGCGAAGAGGAGGTGAAAGCGGGGCAGAATTTCAGGAAACGATTTCAGGAGGTAGACTGGATTTGCCTTTAAAGCATAGGAAAAGAGGCAGAACATCGACAATGATGCACTTGGCAAAAAAGGGCGTATGAGTTTGTTCCTGAATATATTCAGGAAAAAACACATACGCCCTTTTTGGCCAACCAAGCAAGCTTGCAATGGAAATCCGAACTACTATGAAGTGTCACTTCCCCCCGGTCTAAAGGGTCATCTGAAAAAAGTGTAAAATCCAGAAAGGCAAGACAGGCCATGGGGAAAAAGGAGCCTTGTTATGCTGATGGGTGGGATGTAAATTGCCAACAGCCACTCTGGAGAAGTGTATGGTGTTTTCTGATACATCTGAAAAACAAAACAACAGAGTCTAGGGCATTCCCACTTATGGTCCTATAGCTTAGGGAAATTAAAATCAAAAAGACACAGCCACCCCAAAATTTGGGACGGCTCTGTTTACAGTAACCTCTTCTACGGTACAAGTTAAATATCCCAGAGAACAAATAATTGATAAAGAAGTTGCGGTACTTACGTACAACAGAATACCACTCAGCAATGAAATCTGTGTCACCAGGCCTGTACCAGCATAATGAGTGGATTGAGGCATGATGATTCTAAGTGAAATAAGTCACACAGAAAAAGAAACGTCATAAGGTATCACTAATACACAGAATGTAAACTTGGCTACACATGAACTGAATTACAAAACAGAACAGGGTCTCAAGTTTAGAAAACCAACTTATGCTTGCTTAGGGGAAAGGTGAGTTGGGGTGCTGCATAAAACCAGAGTTTGAAATTAGCACAGATACCGTTCCATAAGCCAAATATGTAATAGACAAGACCTACCCCTTGCTCAACGAAATGGACTCAACAATGAGGTATCACCTCACACCTGTTAGAATGGGCATCATTTGAAAATCTACAAACAACAAATGCTGGAAAGGGTGTGGAGAAAAGGAACCCTCTTCCACTATTGTTGGGAATATAAATTGATACAGTCACTATGGAGAACAATATGGAGTTTCTTAAGAAACTAATAATAGAATTACCATATGATACAGCAATCCCAGTACTGGACATATACCCAGACAAAACCATAAATCGAAAAGAGACATTCAACGCAATGTTCATTGCATCACTATTTACAATGTCGAGGTAATGGAAGCCACCTAAATGCTCACAGACAGACGAATGCATAAAGATGTGGTACATATATAAAATGGAATATTACTAAGCCATGAAAGGAATGAAATTGGGTCATTTGTAGAGACGTCGATGGATCTAGAGACTGTCATACAGAGTGAAGTAAGTCAGAAAGAGAAAAACAAATCTTGTATATTCATGCATATATGGGGAACCTAGAAAAACTGTACAGATTAACCGTTTTGCAAGGCATAAATAGAGCAACAGATGTAGCCAACAAACGTATGGACAACAAGGGGGGAAAGCTCTTGGGGGGTGGTGGTGGGAGGAGTTGAGAGATTGGGATTGGCATGTAAACATTTATATGTATAAAATAGATAACCAATAAGAACCTGCTGTATAAAAATATAAAATAAAATTCAAAATTAAAAAGAAATAAAATTTAACAAACAAAACAGAAAAAACAATTATTCCCTTCACATACATGTATTTATATGAATAAATTATTTCCATGCTTATATCTGTAAATACAAAAAAGAGGAATAAAATCTACCTTGAACCAAAAACGAAAAAGAGAAAAAAAGAACAGAACCCACCAGTTACACAGAGGAAAACCGTATCAGGGCACTTGCTCCAGTTGTAAACAATTCTGAAGTTGGTCAGTGGTGGGGAATCGTCTCCCATTCAGCCAGCAGCCCCCACACAACAAGCGTCCTCATTGCAAAGCTGGGGCACCGTGCCGAGGCATCTGTGAGTAAACGTGAGCTGAGCCCCAGGCCAGTTGCTGCTGAACTGTTCCCACCCTTCCCAGGTAAAACACCTGAATATATACAAGGACTTGAAAGCCTAGAGGAAGGGCCATGGAGCCACACGACTGACAGCATGCCAGCTGACTTGGTGCCTGCAGGCCAGCCAGGATGGTCCTGGCCCTGGGTGCTCTTCTGGAAGATTTCCATTTCCCTGCCTGAGATACCCGTCCTGTCCCTGCCCCCACTGCTTTTTTCCTTCCTCACCTCTGCCCAGGGAGAAATTCCAGCAGCAGGTATGGGTGACACATCCTCTTCTTTAGCAGGTGGCAGCCTGGCAACTGCTGCAGAAAGTCCAGCAGAGCCCCACTCACACTGGGCCACCCACAAAGCCGTGGCCTCTCACTCCCTCCCACCAGCCCAGCCCCGAGACTGCTGACAGGGCAGAGAAAATGGCGTCAGGCACAGCTGCAGGGGCTCTTGCTGCCTGGAGTGGTATTTATATTGAGCTCAACCCAGGCACACCTGGGGAGGGCTGGCCGGCACGGTAAGGCTGCCCAGGTCAGCCAATCATCACCCCTCAGGGGCTCACAGTTGCAGAAAATGGAACTTGCTGAACCGGCCAGGTCCAAGGAACAGGTGTGGGCTCCTGAGAGTCAGGATAGACAAGGGGCTGCAGCTTTGGCTTGTTTTCTAATCATTTTATCTGGCCCATGAGTGGGAGACAACTTCAAGAAAACCCTCTCCTAATGAGAGGAACCCAGGAGTCAGGGAGAGGAGGGGTGGGTGGTGGTTGGAGACAGAGGCCTGGTGCCCTGGGTGCAGTGGAAGTCTCTGGAAGACCAGGTGGAGGGAGGCCACACAGAGTGATGCCCAGGGTCACAGACCTGTCAGAGCTGCTGTTTGTTAGTTCAAGTCCTGCTCTGAGGTGCTCTGTGTCAGCTCTGAGCGACAGGTGAGATGGGGGTGCTCTTCAATGAGGGCTATGTGCACGGTTCCTGTGTGCCCAGCCCTGGCACGGTACCTGCAAGGGTAGCTCTGTATCCTGGGAGAGGCCTGACCACGAGAGCCCCGTGGGCTGGGTTGGGGGTGGGGTACCTGCCCAGGAGAGCTCCATATCCTGGGATTGGCCTGACCACGAGAGCCCCATGGGCTGCTGGGGACCTGGTAAAGGATGTCAGGACAGTCAGTGAAGCCACCGAGGATATACCTCCAGTTGCTCCTAATTCCTACACCCTGCTGGTCATTCTACCAACCACCAGGACATGGTATTCTGTATTAGTCTTCAATGATGCCTTCTTTTGTATTCCATTAGTCCCAGAGTCACAAGAAATTTTGGCTTGTGAGTGGCAGGACTCAACATACAACTAAAACAATACTTCCGGGCCGTCTTGCCCCAAGGGTTCAAAAATTCCCACACCATCTTTGGGGAAAGCTTAGCTAAAGACCGAAAAGTTCTACCTCTGGAAAAGGAAACCCTCCTTCAATATGCAGACGACATTCTGATCGCCAGCCCTACTAAGGAGGCCTCTGAACTACCAAGCCAATAAAGGATAGAAGTTTTCCAGAAAAAGCTCAAATATCACAGACTGCGGTGACCTGCCTGGGCTTCATTCTCACAGAAGGTCAGAGAAGCCCATCCCAGGAAAGGGAAGAAACCATTTGCAGCCTTACCCCTTTCTAAAACTAGAAGACAGCTTAGGGGTTCCTGGGGAGGCCAGGGTTTGCTGCTTCTGGATCCCTAACTACAGTCTACTAGCTGGGCCTCTATATGAAACACTGAAAGGAAAAGATGATGATCCTTTTGAACAGAATCCAGAAGTGGCCTTTCAAGAATGGAAAGAGCAGTCAATTCAGACCCTTGCCCTGGAACTCCCTAATTGAGCTAAACCCTTTGACCTTTCCATTCCCGGTGAAAGGTGAATCGCCATTGGAGAATTAGTGCAAAAACTGGGACCACTTGAAATGGAACAACGCAAGAATGCCATCCAGGTAGGATAAACTACAGTCACCAAGGGGCTTGGCCCACTGCCACATCTGGCCAAGGTACTGGCGGTATCTAAAAACCTGGAAATCAGCAGCCCAAAAGGCCACCTCCCTCCTAAGGGAAAAGGACCCCACGTGGTGATCCTAATCACCAACCATGCCCTGAAGTTGCAGGGTTCGCTCCGTGGGCACACCGACCTCGAGTGAGGAGGCCCTCCAACTCCAACATCCAGAGAGATAACCGGGGGCAACAGGGCACCATGACGACTCATGTGAACATCACTTGACCTGGAGTTTCTCTCATAAAACAACAATAGTGTGTCCCGAAGGAGTAGACTACTGCTTGCAGGACTTACTGCACCCGGAGGGGAGCTAATAATCTTGGCGGGGGAACCGTATATCACACTGTCACCATAGAAAAGCCTACAGACACCGTGATGATGGTGGCCAATAAGACCGGCTGGACTCCTGTTTACTTCAAAAGGCTGTTGACTCAGTGGCCATCATGGTCCTTGATCACCACTGACCCTAGACTGTCTGGGAGTTGAGCGGGCAGGGCTCTGACACCTGGTGCTGTTTTTACGTTAATTCAGGGGCCTAACTGAAGAAAGAGCAGACTACTGGTCAGAGCATCTAGGCTGGCAGAAACGGTCAGCCTAAGGTGGCCGAACAAATGTGGGGCGGGGTGAAACTGGCCCCCACAGCGTCTCTGCACATCTCTTTCCTGGACCCTTAAAGGTCATTAGAATCTATAACACTTCCAATGCTGGTGCTCAGGCGGACGAACAGGGAGGCAGGGGTCCTGGGGCCAATCAACGTCACCTGGAGGCTGCTGGGGAGAAGTTCTGACCCTCGTCCCCTGGTATGAGGGCTCCTAACGCAGCACTCAGCAGTTACAGAAGAAGGGTCTGCACCCTCAGCACTCCAAGAATGAGGAACGGGACAAAAGGCAGAGGAGGGGTTTGTCCCCAGCAAAGCCCATTAAAAATCCCTGGGAGATAAAAATAGAATCTGGACAATAAAGTCAAGTCTGACCTTTTTTATCCTTTGCGCTTTGTCTAATTTCACGTGCTCCTAGGGTCCCGCATGCAGAGGTTCCACACCCGGCACTTCAGACCAGATTTCCTAGTGCAGAATGGCTGGGTCGACACCTCAGCTCCTGGGGCCCAGTGCAGACTCCGAGATATAGAGCCTGAGCTGCAGCCAACCCGGCCCTCGAGAGCTCCGCCCCCTCCCTCCCACTGACTCTCACAGGATCTCTACACAGCAGCCCAGCCCACAGCCCACGGGGTAGTGCATGCTCTCACCTCTCCATTCTCTGATCAAAATATAAAGTTTCCTTTGCTTGTGAACCAAACTCAGTCTCGATCTGTTGGCCCCAATGACACTGGGCAGGGGGACACTTGTTGGGGTCCACTCTGGAGGATCAGTAACAGAAATTGAGACTATTGTAACTTCAATGAACAGATGTGTGAGCCAAACTGTAGTTAACATAGAACAGTTTATAAGGCTCGGGTAAAATAAGATGTTTCTAACACTTCCATTTGATATTTCCTCACTTTATTATAAGCAAGTTCAGTGAAAAGGTTTGTCTTATTTGTCAGGTCAATATTAGAGAAATGAAGTGATTTCTTTCCAAGGATGTACATCTAATAATCTTGGTTAAAGCTTCAATCTTGTTTTAAATGCTTTTCCATTGAAAATGATACCTCTCTTTCAGCTCCCCCATTTCTGAGAAGTATAAAATCTTATAATTTATTATTACCAAAGGGGAAAGGTGGGAGGAGGGATAAATTAACAGTTTGGAATTAACACATACACACTGCTATGTATAAAATAGATCATCAACAAGGAACTACTGTATAGCACAGGGAACTACACTCAATATTTTGCAATAACCTATAAGGGGAAATAATCGGAAAAAGAATAGATATTTTTATTGACATCATCTATCAATGACAGTTAAAGTGTAACCTAAGGGAAGCCGGTGGTGAGTGCTTCTGACCCTGAAGACTTCAATCATCTAAAGTTTGGACTCTGCCTACTTCCCAAGGCCCTTAATGAACATATGTGTAGCCGTAGCTTAAAAAACTCCCCAGTTTGGGTTTCGGAGAGACACTGATTTTGAAAAAGCCCTGGTGTTCTCCTTACATGAATGGGACTTTTCCTACTGCTAAAACATGTCTGTCACACCCAGAGGATGGTATACCGTCTGATCGGGAAGAGTTTGGAAAAGGCATCTCATCTCCTCATCTCCTGGTGCTCGGGTTCACCCCTCCAGCGTCTTTACTAACAGTCTCCCCACTTGGAGATGTCAGCACTGTCAACATCCCATTGCGTACAGTTTGGAATTTGTCCAGAGGATGAAGCGGAAGGATGAGGAACAATGAGAGACAAGTCCTAGGTGTTCAGACGGGCACATGTCACTCTAATTTCCAATCAGGAAGACGAATTGACCAAAGGCTAGGGTTGCCCATGGAAACAGTATAGGGCTTGAGGAAATCCCACTGCTTTGTGGCCAGTTCCCATAAACACAAGTTGAACAATGGAACTCAGGGGCAGTAAAATTCATGAAACTGCAGAGTTGAAAATATCTGTCACTGAAAAATGTCTTGAGGAAAGTCAGAGAAAAGGATTGGTAAGCAAGGGAGAATGGCAGGAAAGGGATTTGAGGAGGTAGAAAGGACTCGCCATTAAGCACAAGAAAAGGGGCTGAACATTGCCAACATTGCAGTTGGCCAAAAAGGCTGTATGCGGTTTTTTCTGTATATATTCAAGAAAAGGGCATACACTTTTTTAGCCAACCAAACAGGTGGGCACTGGAAATCAATACTACAAAAGATATCACTTCGCATCAGTCAGAAGAGCCATCCTCATAAAGTATAAACACCAGAAATGCAGGACAGGGCAAGGAGAAGAGGGAGCCCTGTGAGGCTTATAGTGGAAATGTATATTGCCAACGGCCATTCTGGAGAAGTGTATTGTGTTTACTAAAGCATCTAAAAAATGAGCTACAGAGCATAGGGCACTTGCACTCATGGGCGTATATCTTGGGAAAAACAAAAATCGAGAGGACACAGGCACCCCAATGTTTACTGCCTCTCTGTTTAAAAGATCCTCGACTAGGATATAACTTAAATGTCTCTGGAGGGAAAAAATGGATAGAGATGTGGTACTTATGTAGAGTGGAATATTACTCAGCCTGGAAATCAATGAAATATGGCCAGTTGTAACAACTCCGGAGGAGTTACGTATGATCATTCTAAGTGACATAATTCAAAAAGACAATGACACGTATCATAAGATATCACTTAAAGGTGGAATACAAAATGGCTACACATGAAATAAATTACAAAACAAAAACATAGTCAAATATGTAGAAAACACGCGTAAGGCTGCTAAACGGGAAAGGTGGGGAGGGGTGAGGCATCATCCAGGAGGTTGAAATTAGCAAAGATACCATTCCAAATACCAAACTGATAATCAACAAGGCCTACACGGTAGCTAAAAGAACTGCACTCAGCACACTCAAGTCACCGGAAAAGAATATCTATGACTGGTAAGAATCTGAAAAAGAATTTATTGATGTCTCTCTGTACGTGAATCAAGTGGATGTACAGCAGCAAGAAACAGAGCTTTGAAAATCAGCTGTAACCAATATAGTAATAAATTGAAAAAAATAAACGACAGAGAGACAGAGAAAACCTCTTACAACTTTTCCTCAGGGACGGTGATGCAACATGGATTGAACACATCTAGACCCACAGCAGGATGAGACATAAGGCTGGAAACTGTTCGTGCTAAGAGAAATGTGAGGTTGGGTGAGGAAATGCACACCCTTTAAAGTAATACTACCTGGTACCCATTCAATGGGTCCCAAATCTGCAGGTTCAAGGAATCTTCCTACAGCTAAAACATGCATGGAAAACCCAGAGGACTGTACACCATGTGATTGGGAGATGTGTCTAAAATGCACCTCATTTATCCTCTCCTGGTGCTCCTGTTCATCATTCCAGCCACGTTACTTAGAATCTCCCCACTTAGAGAATCAGCACATTTAAACTTCTGTTTCACACATTTTGCAAATTGTGAGGAGGATGAACGGGAAGAGGGGGAACCAATGAGAGAATAGTTGTAGGGGTTTGGACGGGCACATGTCACTCTAATTTCCCATTAAGAATAAGAATTAAAAAAAGGCTCAGCCCGCCTCGCCGGAGCCAAAATAGGGCCTGAAGCAATCCTGCGGCTTTGAGGCCAGCTCACAAAAGAGCAACTTAAAAAATGGAGCTCAGGGTCACTGCAATTCACAAACCTGCAGAGTTATAAATGAAAACTAACGTCCAAAAATATGTTGAGGTAAGGCAAAGAAGAGGATCTGAATGCAAGACAGAATTGCAAGAAACAGATTTCAAGAGATAGATTGGACTCATCTTTAAAGCACATGAAAAGCGGCAGAATTCCGACAATGATGCAGTTGGCCCAAAAGGGAGTATGCGTTTTTTCCTGAATATATCCAGGAAAAAACGCATACGCACTTTATGGGCAACCAAGCAAGCAAGCAATGCAAATGTGCACAACAAAGAAGTCTCATTTCCCACCGGTCAAAAGGGCCATCCGAAAAAATTGTAAAAACCAGAAATGCAGGACAGGCCATGGAGAACAGGGAGCCTTTATACGCTGATGGACAGTGTGTGAACTGCCGAGAGCCACTCTGGAGAAGTGTATGGTGGTTCCTAAATCATCTAAAAAACAGAGCTACAGAGCATAGGGCACTTCCAATCACGGAAGTATATCTAGGGAAGTCTAAAAATCAACAAGACACAAGCACACCACAGTTTAGGGCTACTCTGTTTACAAGAACCTCAACTTCAGTACACCTTAAATATCCCAGGAAAGAGAACAATGGATAAAGAAAATGTGGTACTTATGTACAATGGAATATCTCTTCACCATGAAATCAATGTAATAAGGCTAGTGGAAGGATAAAGAGTGGATTTAGGTCGGATAATACTACTTGAAATAAGTCAAACAGAAAAAGAAACATATCATAAGATATCACTTATAGAGGGAGGATAAATATGGCTGCACAAAAAATGAATTACAAAACAGAACAGTGTCTCACATTTAGAAAACACACTTATGTCAGCTTAAGGGGAAAGGAGAGGTGGGGTGATGCATAAAACCAGAGTTTGAAATTAGCACAGATACCGTTCAATAAACCAAATAGGTATTAGACAAGATCTACACCTTGCTCAATGAACTGGCCTCAACACACCCTATACACCGCAGAGAAATATATCTGAGTAATAAGAATCTTAAAACCCATGTATTGGTATATCTCCATAAGGGAATCAAGTGTGTGCAGAGCGGCACAAACACAGCAGTGAAAATGAGCTAAACCCCATTATAGAAATAAATTTTAAAACCAAAACGCAGAAACAATGAAAGAGAGAAAAATTCTTATAAAATTCGCTCAGGGGCTGTGATGCAACCTGGAATGACCACATATAAACCCACAGCTGGATAAGACATAAGGCTGGACACTTGGGGCTGAGAGGATTGGTGAGCGTTGGTGAGCAACTGCCAAAAGTTTAATGCAATACTTCATGCTACTCATTCCAAGGGTCCCAACACTCCAGGTTGAAGGGAATCTTCCTACAGCTAAACCATGCATGGGAAATCCAGCGGATGGTATACCATATGATCGGGAAAGGTTTCTAAAATGCACTTCATTTTCCTCTCCTGGGGCTCCGGATCAACATTCCAGCCACTTTACTAACAACATCCCCACATGGAGAGCAATGCCTTTAAGTTCCGGTATCGCACAGTCTGCAGTTAGTGCGGAGGATGAATGGGAATAGGGGGAACCAGTGAGAAAATAGCTGTAGTGGCTTCAATGGGCACATGTCACTCTAATTTCACATCAGGGAGAAGAATTAACCAAAGGCAGAGCAAGGCGCCACAGAAGAAGAATAGGGCCTGAAGAAATCCTGTGGATAAGAGGCAAGATCACAAAAATAAGAGCTGAAAAATGGAGCTAAGGGCCACTGCAATTCAAAAAACTGCAGAGTTATAAAGGCCAACTACTTTCCAAAAGTATATTGAGGTAAGGCTATGAAGAGGCACTGACAGCAAGGCAGAATTGCAGGAAACCGATTTCAGGAGGTAGACTGGAATTGCATTTAAAGCATAGGAAAAGAGGCAGAACATCCACAATGATGCACTTGGCCAAAAAGTGCGTATGCCTTTTTTCCTGAATATATTCATCAAAAAACGCATATGCCCTTTTTGGCCAACCAAGCAAGCTTGCAATGTAAATCTGCACTACAATGAGTCTCACTTCACCCCTGGTCAAAAGGGCCATGTAAAAAAAAGTGTAAAATCCAGAAAGGCAGGACAGGCCATGGAGAACTGGGAGCCTTGTTATGCTGATGTGCGGGATGTAAATTGCCAACAGCCACTCTGGAGAAGTGTATGGTGTTTCCTGAAACATCTAAAAAACAAAGCAACAGAGCCTAGGGCACTTCCAGTTATGGTCCTATAGCTTAGGGAAATTAAAATCAAAAAGACACAGCGACCCCAAAGTTTGGGACAGCTCTCTTTACAAGAACCTCGTTTACGGTACAAGTTCAATATTGCAGAAAGCGAAAAATGGATAAGGATGTTGTGGTACTTACGTACAATGCAATATCACTCAGCAATGAAATCTATGTCATCAGGCCCATAGCAGCAGAATGAGTAGATTCAGGTATGATGATTCTAAGTGAAATAAGTCACACAGAAAAAGAAATATCATAAGATATCACTAATACACGGAATGTAAACTTGGCTACACAGGAACTGAATTACAAAACAGAACAGGGTCTCAAATGTAGAAAACCAACTTATGCTTGCTTAAGGGGAAAGGTGAGTTGGGGTGCTGCATAAAACCAGAGATTGAAATTAGCACAGATACCATTCCATAAGCCAAATATGTAATAGACAAGAACTACTCCTTGCTCAACGAAGTGGACTCAACACCCCATATTAAACGCCTAAGAATATACATGACTAGTAAGAATCTTAAAACCTATGGATTTATATGTCTCTGAAAGAGAATCAAGCGTGTGTACAGCGGCATAAACGCAGCAGTGATAGGATTGTTGAGGTTCAGTAAGCAAATGCAGACCCTTTGAAGTCATACTGCATGGTACCCATTCCATGGGTCTCAACTCTCCAGGTTTAAGGGATTCTTCCTTCAGCTAAAACATGCATGTGGAACCCAGAGTATGATCCACCGTGTGATCGGGAAACGTGTTCAAATGTGTCTCAGTTTTCGTCCCCTGGTACTCGGGTGCAACATTCCAGATGCTTTACTAACACTCTCCCCACTTGGAGAGTCAGTGCCTTTAACCTCCTGTTGGCCCAGTTTGCAATTTCTGCGGAAAATGAACAGGAATAGGGAGAACCAATGAGAGACTAGCTGGAGGTGTCTGGACGGGCAAATTTAACTCTCATTTCCCACCAGGAAGAAGAATTAACCAAAGGCTCAGCGTGCCATGCCGGAACCACACTAGGGACTGAAGCAATCCTGCGGTGTTGCGGCCAGCTCACAAGAAAGCGAGTTGAAGAAAGGAGCTCAGGGGCACTGTCATTCACAAACCTGCAGAGTTATAAATGACAGCTATCGTCCAAAAAAATATTGAAGTAAGGGTGCCAAGAGGACTTGAAAGCGGGGCAGAATGGCAGGAAACCGATTTCAGGAGGTAGACTGGAATTGCATGTAAAGCATAGGTAAAGAGGCAGAACGTCCACAATGATGCACTTGGCCAAAAAGGGCGTATGCGTTTTTTCCTGAATATATTCAGGAAAAAACGCATACGTCCTTTTTGGCCAACCAAGCAAGCTTGCAAAGGAAATCTGCACTACAATGAAGTCTCACTGCCCCCCGGTCAAAAGGGCCATCTGAAAAATGTGTAAAATCCAAAAAGGCAGGACAGGCCATGGAGAACTGGGAGCCTTGTTATGCTGATGGGCGGGATGTAAATTACCAACAGCCACTCTGGAGAAGTGTATGGTGTTTCCTGAAACATCTAAAAAACAAAGCAACAGAGCCTAGGGCACTTCCACTTATGGTCCTATAGCTTAGGGAAATTAAAATCAAAAAGACACAGCCACCCCAAAGTTTGGGACGACTCTGTTTACAAGAACCTCGTTTACGGTACAAGTTCAATATCACAGAAAGCAAAAAATGGATAAAGAAGTTGTGGTACTTACGTACAATGCAATATCACTCAGCAATGAAATCTATGTCATCAGGCCCGTAGCAGCATAATGAGTGGATTCAGGTACGATGATTCTAAGTGAAATAAGTGAGACAGAAAAAGAAACATCATAAGATATCACTAATACACGGAAAGTAAACTTGGCAACACAGGAACTGAATTACAAAACAGAACAGGGTCTCAAATGTAGAAAACCAACTTATGCTTGCTTAAGGGGAAAGGTGAGTTGGGGTGCTGCATAAAACCAGAGATTGAAATTAGCACAGATACCGTTCCATAAGCCAAATATGTAACAGACAAGAGCTACTCCTTGCTCAACGAAGTGGACTCAACACCCCATATTAAACGCATAAGAATATACCTGACTAGTAAGAATCTTAAAACCTATGGATTTATATGTCTCCGAAAGAGAATCAAGCGTGTGTACAGTGACATATACGCAACAGTGATAGGATTGGTGAGGTTCGGTGAGCAAATGCAGACCCTTTGAAGTCATATTGCATGGTACCCATTCCATGGGTCTCAACTCTCCAGGTTTAAGGGATTCTTCCTTCAGCTAAAACATGCATGTGGAACCCAGAGTATGATCCACGGTGTGATCGGGAAACGTGTTCAAATGTGTCTCAGTTTTCGTCCCCTGGTACTCGGGTGCAACATTCCAGACGCTTTACTAACACTCTCCCTAGTTGGAGTGTCATTGTCTTTAACCTCCTGTTTGGCCCAGTTTGCAATTTCTGCAGAAGATGAACAGGAAAAGGGAGAACCAATGAGAGACTAGCTGCAGGTGTCTGCACGGGCAAATTTAACTCTCATTTCCCACCAGGAAGAAGAATTAAACAAGGCTCAGCATGCCGTGCTGGAACCACACTAGGGCCTGAAGCAATCCTGCGGTGTTGCGGCCATCTCGCAAGAAAGCGAGCTGAAGAAAGGAGCTCAGGGACACTGTCATTCACAAACCTGCAGAGTTATAAATGACAGCTATCGCCCAAAAATATATTGAAGTAAGGCTGCCAAGAGGACTTGAAAGCGGGGCAGAATTGCAGGAAACCGATTTCAGGAGGTAGACTGGAATTGCATGTAAAGCATAGGAAAAGAGGCAGAACATCCACAATGATGCACTTGGCCAAAAAGGGCGTATGCGTTTTTTCCTGAATATATTCAGGAAAAAACGCATACGCCCTTTTTGGCCAACCAAGCAAGCTTGCAAAGGAAATCTGCACTACAATGAAGTCTCACTGCCCCCCGGTCAAAAGGGCCATCTGAAAAATGTGTAAAATCCAAAAAGGCAGGACAGGCCATGGAGAACTGGGAGCCTTGTTATGCTGATGGGCGGGATGTAAATTGCCAACAGCCACTCTGGAGAAGTGTATGGTGTTTCCTGAAACATCTAAAAAACAAAGCAACAGAGCCTAGGGCACTTCCACTTATGGTCCTATAGCTTAGGGAAATTAAAATCAAAAAGACACAGCCACCCCAAAGTTTGGGACGACTCTGTTTACAAGAACCTCATTTATGGTACAAGTTCAATATCACAGAAAGCAAAAAATGGATAAAGAAGTTGTGGTACTTACGTACAATGCAATATCACTCAGCAATGAAATCTATGTCATCAGGCCCGTAGCAGCAGAATGAGTGGATTCAGGTACGATGATTCTAAGTGAAATAAGTCACACAGAAAAAGAAACATCATAAGATATCACTAATACATGGAATGTAAACTTGGCTACACAGGAACTGAATTACAAAACAGAACAGGGTCTCAAATGTAGAAAACCAACTTATGCTTGCTTAAGGGGAAAGGGGAGTTGGGGTGCTGCATAAAACCAGAGATTGAAATTAGCACAGATACAGTTCGATAAGCCAAATATGTGATAGACAAGAGCTTCTCCTTGCACAACGAAGTGGACTCAACACCCCATATTAAATGCCTAAGAATATACCTGTCTAGTAAGAATCTTAAAACCTATGGATTTATATGTCTCCGGAGGAGAATCATGCGTGTGTACAGCGGCATAAACACAGTAGTGATAGGATTGGTGAGGTTCGGTGAGCCAATGCAGACCCTTTGAAGTCATATTGCAGGGTACCCATTCCATGGGTCTCCACTCTCCAGGTTTAAGGGATTCTTCCTTCAGCTAAAACATGCATGTGGAACCCAGAGTATGATCCACCGTGTGATCGGGAAACGTGTTCAAATGTGTCTCAGTTTTCGTCCCCTGGTACTCGGGTGCAACATTCCAGACGCTTTACTAACACTCTCCCCACTTGGAGAGTCAGTGCCTTTAACCTCCTGTTTGGCCCTGTTTGCAATATCTGCGGAAGATGAACAGGAATAGGGAGAACCAATGAGAGACTAGCTGGAGGTGTCTGGACGGGCAAATTTAACTCTCATTTCCCACCCGGAAGAGGAATTAACCAAAGGCTCAGCGTGCCGTGCCGGAACCACCCTAGGGCCTGAAGCAATCCTGCGGTGTTGCGGCCAGCTCACAAGAAAGCGAGTTGAAGAAAGGAGCTCAGGGGCACTGTAATTCACAAACCTGCAGAGTTATAAATGACAGCTATCGTCCAAAAATATATAGAAGTAAGGCTGCCAAGAGGACTTGAAAGCAGGGCAGAATTGCAGGAAACCGATTTCAGGAGGTTGACTGGAATTGCATGTAAAGCATATTAAAAGAGGCAGAACGTCCACAATGATGCACTTGGCCAAAAAAGGCGTATGCGTTTTTTCCTGAATATATTCAGGAAAAAACGCATACGCCCTTTTTGGCCAACCAAGCAAGCTTGCAAAGGAAATCTGCACTACAATGAAGTCTCACTGCCCCCCAGTCAAAAGGGCCATCTGAAAAAAGTGTAAAATCCATAAAGGCAGGACAGACCATGGAGAACAGGGAGCCTTGTCATGCTGATGGGCAGGATGTAAATTGCCAACAGCCACTCTGGAGAAGTGTATGGTGTTTCCTGAAACATCTAAAAAACAAAGCAACAGAGCCTAGGGCACTTCCACTTATGGTCCTATAGCTTAGGGAAATTAAAATCAAAAAGACACAGCCACCCCAAAGTTTGGGACGACTCTGTTTACAAGAACCTCGTTTACGGTACAAGTTCAATATCACAGAAAGCAAAAAATGGATAAAGAAGTTGTGGTACTTACGTACAATGCAATATCACTCAGCAATGAAATCTATGTCATCAGGCCCGTAGCAGCATAATGAGTGGATTCAGGTACGATGATTCTAAGTGAAATAAGTGAGACAGAAAAAGAAACATCATAAGATATCACTAATACACGGAAAGTAAACTTGGCAACACAGGAACTGAATTACAAAACAGAACAGGGTCTCAAATGTAGAAAACCAACTTATGCTTGCTTAAGGGGAAAGGTGAGTTGGGGTGCTGCATAAAACCAGAGATTGAAATTAGCACAGATACCGTTCCATAAGCCAAATATGTAACAGACAAGAGCTACTCCTTGCTCAACGAAGTGGACTCAACACCCCATATTAAACGCATAAGAATATACCTGACTAGTAAGAATCTTAAAACCTATGGATTTATATGTCTCCGAAAGAGAATCAAGCGTGTGTACAGTGACATATACGCAACAGTGATAGGATTGGTGAGGTTCGGTGAGCAAATGCAGACCCTTTGAAGTCATATTGCATGGTACCCATTCCATGGGTCTCAACTCTCCAGGTTTAAGGGATTCTTCCTTCAGCTAAAACATGCATGTGGAACCCAGAGTATGATCCACGGTGTGATCGGGAAACGTGTTCAAATGTGTCTCAGTTTTCGTCCCCTGGTACTCGGGTGCAACATTCCAGACGCTTTACTAACACTCTCCCTAGTTGGAGTGTCATTGTCTTTAACCTCCTGTTTGGCCCAGTTTGCAATTTCTGCAGAAGATGAACAGGAAAAGGGAGAACCAATGAGAGACTAGCTGCAGGTGTCTGCACGGGCAAATTTAACTCTCATTTCCCACCAGGAAGAAGAATTAAACAAGGCTCAGCATGCCGTGCTGGAACCACACTAGGGCCTGAAGCAATCCTGCGGTGTTGCGGCCATCTCGCAAGAAAGCGAGCTGAAGAAAGGAGCTCAGGGACACTGTCATTCACAAACCTGCAGAGTTATAAATGACAGCTATCGCCCAAAAATATATTGAAGTAAGGCTGCCAAGAGGACTTGAAAGCGGGGCAGAATTGCAGGAAACCGATTTCAGGAGGTAGACTGGAATTGCATGTAAAGCATAGGAAAAGAGGCAGAACATCCACAATGATGCACTTGGCCAAAAAGGGCGTATGCGTTTTTTCCTGAATATATTCAGGAAAAAACGCATACGCCCTTTTTGGCCAACCAAGCAAGCTTGCAAAGGAAATCTGCACTACAATGAAGTCTCACTGCCCCCCGGTCAAAAGGGCCATCTGAAAAATGTGTAAAATCCAAAAAGGCAGGACAGGCCATGGAGAACTGGGAGCCTTGTTATGCTGATGGGCGGGATGTAAATTGCCAACAGCCACTCTGGAGAAGTGTATGGTGTTTCCTGAAACATCTAAAAAACAAAGCAACAGAGCCTAGGGCACTTCCACTTATGGTCCTATAGCTTAGGGAAATTAAAATCAAAAAGACACAGCCACCCCAAAGTTTGGGACGACTCTGTTTACAAGAACCTCATTTATGGTACAAGTTCAATATCACAGAAAGCAAAAAATAGATAAAGAAGTTGTGGTACTTACGTACAATGCAATATCACTCAGCAATGAAATCTATGTCATCAGGCCCGTAGCAGCAGAATGAGTGGATTCAGGTACGATGATTCTAAGTGAAATAAGTCACACAGAAAAAGAAACATCATAAGATATCACTAATACATGGAATGTAAACTTGGCTACACAGGAACTGAATTACAAAACAGAACAGGGTCTCAAATGTAGAAAACCAACTTATGCTTGCTTAAGGGGAAAGGGGAGTTGGGGTGCTGCATAAAACCAGAGATTGAAATTAGCACAGATACAGTTCGATAAGCCAAATATGTGATAGACAAGAGCTTCTCCTTGCACAACGAAGTGGACTCAACACCCCATATTAAATGCCTAAGAATATACCTGTCTAGTAAGAATCTTAAAACCTATGGATTTATATGTCTCCGGAGGAGAATCATGCGTGTGTACAGCGGCATAAACACAGTAGTGATAGGATTGGTGAGGTTCGGTGAGCCAATGCAGACCCTTTGAAGTCATATTGCAGGGTACCCATTCCATGGGTCTCCACTCTCCAGGTTTAAGGGATTCTTCCTTCAGCTAAAACATGCATGTGGAACCCAGAGTATGATCCACCGTGTGATCGGGAAACGTGTTCAAATGTGTCTCAGTTTTCGTCCCCTGGTACTCGGGTGCAACATTCCAGACGCTTTACTAACACTCTCCCCACTTGGAGAGTCAGTGCCTTTAACCTCCTGTTTGGCCCTGTTTGCAATATCTGCGGAAGATGAACAGGAATAGGGAGAACCAATGAGAGACTAGCTGGAGGTGTCTGGACGGGCAAATTTAACTCTCATTTCCCACCCGGAAGAGGAATTAACCAAAGGCTCAGCGTGCCGTGCCGGAACCACCCTAGGGCCTGAAGCAATCCTGCGGTGTTGCGGCCAGCTCACAAGAAAGCGAGTTGAAGAAAGGAGCTCAGGGGCACTGTAATTCACAAACCTGCAGAGTTATAAATGACAGCTATCGTCCAAAAATATATAGAAGTAAGGCTGCCAAGAGGACTTGAAAGCAGGGCAGAATTGCAGGAAACCGATTTCAGGAGGTTGACTGGAATTGCATGTAAAGCATATTAAAAGAGGCAGAACGTCCACAATGATGCACTTGGCCAAAAAAGGCGTATGCGTTTTTTCCTGAATATATTCAGGAAAAAACGCATACGCCCTTTTTGGCCAACCAAGCAAGCTTGCAAAGGAAATCTGCACTACAATGAAGTCTCACTGCCCCCCAGTCAAAAGGGCCATCTGAAAAAAGTGTAAAATCCATAAAGGCAGGACAGACCATGGAGAACTGGGACCCTTGTCATGCTGATGGGCGGGATGTAAATTGCCAACAGCCACTCTGGAGAAGTGTATGGTGTTTCCTGAAACATCTAAAAAACAAAGCAACACAGCCTAGGGCACTTCCACTTATGGTCCTATAGCTTAGGGAAATTAAAATCAAAAAGACACAGCCACCCCAAAGTTTGGAACAGCTCTCTTTACAAGAACCTCGTTTAGGGTACAAGCACAATATCACAGAAAGCGAAAAATGGATAAAGTCGTTGTGGTACTTACGTACAATGCAATATCACTCAGCAATGAAATCTATGTCATCAGGCCCGTAGCAGCATAATGAGTGGATTCAGGTACGATGATTCTAAGTGAAATAAGTCACAAAGAAAATGAAACATCATAAGATATCACTAATACACGGAATGTAAACTTGGCTACACAGGAACAGAATTACAAAACAGAACAGGGTCTCAAATGTAGAAAACCAACTTATGCTTGCTTAAGGGGAAAGGTGAGTTGGGGTGCTGCATAAAACCAGAGATTGAAATGAGCACAGATACCGTTCCATAAGCCAAATATGTAATAGACAAGAGCTACTCCTTGCTCAACGAACTGGACACAACACCCCATATTAAACGCATAACAATATACCTGACTAGTAAGAATCTTAAAACCTATGGATTTATATGTCTCCGAAAGAGAATCAAGCATGTGTACAGCGGCATAAACGCAGCAGTGATAGGATTGGTGAGGTTCGGTGAGCAAATGCAGACCCTTTGAAGTCATAATGCATGGTACCCATTCCATGGGTCTCAACTCTCCAGGTTTAAGGGATTCTTCCTTCAGCTAAAACATGCATGTGGAACCCAGAGTATGATCCACCGTGTGATCAGGAAACGTGTTCAAATGTGTCTCAGTTTTCGTCCCCTGGTACTTGGGTGCAACATTCCAGACGCTTTACTAACACACTCCCCACTTGGAGAGTCAGTTCCTTTAAACTCCTGTTTAGCCCAGTTTGCAATTTCTGCGGAAAATGAACAGGAATAGGGAGAACCAATGAGAGACTAGCTGGAGGTGTCTGGACGGGCAAATTTAACTCTCATTTCCCACCAGGAAGAAGAATTAACCAAACGCTCAGCGCACTATGCCAGAACCACACTAGGGCCTGAAGCAGTCCTGCGGTGCTGCGGCGAGCTCACAAGAAAGCGAGTTGAGGGAAGGAGCTCAGGGGCACTGTAATTCACAAACCAGCAGAGTTATAAATTACAGCTATCGTCCAAAAATATATTGAACTGAGGCTGCCAAGAGGAGTTGAAAGCGGGGCAGAATTGCAGGAAACCGATTTCAGGAGGTAGACTGGAATTGCATGTAAAGCATAGGAGAAGATGCAGAACGTCCACAATGATGCACTTGGCCAAAAAGGGCGTATGCGTTTTTTCCTGAATATATTCAGGTAAAAACGAATACGCCGTTTTTGGCCAACCAAGCAAGCTTGCAAAGGAAATCTGCACGACAATGAAGTCTCACTGCACCCCGGTCAAAAGGGCCATCTGAAAAAAGTGTAAAATCCAGAAAGGCAGGACAGGCCATGGAGAACTGGGAGCCTTGTCATGCTGATGGGCGGGATGTAAATTGCCAACAGCCACTCTGGAGAAGTGTATGGTGTTTCCTGAAACATCTACAAAACAAAGCAACAGAGCCTAGGGCACTTCCACTTATGGTCCTATAGCTTAGTGAAATTAAATTCAAAAAGACACAGCCAACCCAAAATTTGGGAGGGCTCTGTTTACAAGAACCTCGTTTACAGTACAAGTTCAATATCACAGAAAACGAAAAATGGATAAAGAAGTTGTGGTACTTACGTACAATGCAATATCACTCAGCAATGAAATCTATATCATCAGGCCCATAGCAGCATAATGAGTGGATTCAGGTACGATGATTCTAAGTGAAATAAGTCACACAGAGAAAAAAACATCATAAGATATCACTACTACACGGAATGTAAACTTGGCTACACAGGAACTGAATTACAAAACAGAACAGGGTCTCAAATGTAGAAAACCAACTTATGCTTGCTTAAGGGGAAAGGTGAGTTGGGGTGCTGCATAAAATCAGAGATTGAAATTAGCACAGATACCGTTCCATAAGCCAAATATGTAATGGACAAGAGCTACTCCTTGCTCAACGAAGTGGACTCAACACCCCATATTAAACGCCTAACAATATATCTGACTAGTAAGAATCTTAAAACCTATGGATTTATATGTCTCCGAAAGAGAATCAAGTGTGTGTAGAGCGGCAAAAACGCAGCAGTGATAGGATTGGTGAGGTTCAGTGAGCAAATGCAGACCCTTTGAAGTCATATTGCATGGTACCCATTCCATGGGTCTCAACTCTCCAGGTTTAAGGGATTCTTCCTTCAGCTAAAACATGCATGTGGAACCCAGAGTATGATCCACCGTGTGATCGGGAAACGTGTTCAAATGTGTCTCAGTTTTCATCCCCCGGTACTCGGGTGCAACATTCCAGACGCTTTACTAACACTCTCCCTAGTTGGAGTGTCAGGGCCTTTAACCTCCTGTTTGACCCAGTTTGCAATTTCTGCGGAAAATGAACAAGAATAGGGAGAACCAATGAGAGACTAGCTGGAGGTGTCTGGATGGGCAAATTTAACTCTCATTTCCCACCAGGAAGAGGAATTAACCAAAGGCTCAGCGTGCCATGCCGGAACCACACTAGGGCCTAAAGCAATCTTGCGGTGTTGCGGCCAGCTCACAAGAAAGCGAGTTGAAGAAAGGAGCTCAGGGGCACTGTCATTCACAACCTGCAGAGTTATAAATGACAGCTATCGTCCAAAAATATATTCAGGTAACGCTGCCAAGAGGAGTTGAAAGTGGGGCAGAATTGCAGGAAACCGATTTCAGGAGGTAGACTGGAATTTCATGTAAAGCATAGGAAAAGATGCAGAACGTCCTCAATGATGCACTTGGCCAAAAAGGGCGTATGCGTTTTTTCCTGAATATATTCAGGAAAAAACGCATACGCCGTTTTTGGCCAACCAAGCAAGTTGCAAAGGAAATCTGCACTACAATGAAGTCTCACTGCCCCCCGGTCAAAAGGGGCATCTGAAAAACCTGTAAAATCCAGAAAGGCAGGACAGGCCATGGAGAACTGGGAGCCTTGTCATGCTGATGGGCGGGATGAAAATGGCCAACAGCCACTCTGGAGAAGTGTATGGTGTTTCCTGAAACATCTACAAAACAAAGCAACAGAGCCTAGGGCACTTCCACTTATGGTCCTATAGCTTAGGGAAATTAAAATCAAAAAGACACAGCCACCACAAAGTTTGGGACGGCTCCGTTTACAAGAACCTCGTTTACGGTACAAGTTCAATATCATAGAAAACGAAAAATGGATAAAGAAGTGGTGGTACTTACGTACAATGCAATATCACTCAGCAATGAAATCTATGTCATCAGGCCCATAGCAACATAATGAGTGGATTCAGGTACGATGATTCTAAGTGAAATAAGTCACACAGAAAAAGAAACATCATAAGATATCACTAATACACGGAATGTAAACCTGGCTACACAGGAACTGAATTACAAAACAGAACAGGGTCTCAAATGCAGAAAACCAACTTATGCTTGCTCAAGGGGAAAGGAGAGTTGGGGTGCTGCATAAAACCAGAGATTGAAATTAGCACAGATACCGTTCCATAAGCCATATATGTAATAGACAGGAGCTACTCCTTGCTCAACAAAGTGGACTCAACACCCCATATTAAACGCCTAACAATATATCTGACTAGTAAGAATCTTAAAACCTATAGATTTATATGTCTCCGAAAGAGAATCAAGCATGTGTACAGCGGCATAAACGCAGCAGTGATAGGATTGGTGAGGTTCAGTGAGCAAATGCAGACCCTTTGAAGTCATATTGCATGGTACCCATTCCATGGGTCTCAACTCTCCAGGTTTAAGGGATTCTTCCTTCAGCTAAAACATGCATGTGGAACCCAGAGTATGATCCACCGTGTGATCGGGAAACGTGTTCAAATGTGTCTCAGTTTTCGTCCCCTTGTACTCGGGTGCAACATTCCAGACGGTTTACTAACACTCTCCCCACTTGGAGAGTCAGGGCCTTTAACCTTCTGTTTGACCCAGTTTGCAATTTCTGCGGAAAATGAACAGGAATAAGGAGTAACAATGGGAGACTAGCTGGAGGTGTCTGGACGGGCAAATTTAACTCTCATTTCCCACCAGGAAGATGAATGAACCAAAGGATCTGCGTGCCGTGCTGGAACTAGATTAGGTCCTGAAGAGATCCTGTGGTGTTGTGGTCAGCTCACAAGAAAGCGAGTTGAAGAAAGGAGCTCAGGGGCACTGTAATTCACAAACCTGCCGAGTTATAAATGACAGCTATCATCCAAAATTATACTGAAGTAAGGCTGCAAAGAGGACTTGAATGCGGGGCAGAATTGCTGGGACCGGTTTCAGAAGGTACACGGGAGTCGCTCTTAAAGCATAGGAAAATAGACAGAACTTGGAAAATAATGCACTTGGCAAAAAAGGGCATATGTGTTTTATCCAGAGTTCTCATAACTGAGGGGTGGAGATTCCCAGCAGGCTCCAACTGCCACCTGAGGGCTCACGTTGCCAAGGCAACGTGAGCAAGCCAGGCAGGAGTTACCTCACAGCAGATGTCCCACCTCACAGAAGGGTGAAAAACCCAGCCAACATCAGACTCTCACCAGAGGGCCCACATCACCAAGGGGATGGGCACCAGGCAGGTGTGTCTTCACACCAGTGGTGCCACATCATCGAAAGGTGAGGTACTCAGCACATGTGTCCTCAAACCAGAGGACCCACATCACCAAGGGCCTCGGAGTGAGGCAGGCAGGAGTAGCCTCACAACAGAGGGCCCAAACAATTTAAAAAGTGAGGAATCCAGCAGTTGGAACCTCCCAGCAGGCGGCCCAGAGCACTGAGGCTATGGGATCCAGGCCACAGTGAACTTACACCAGAGAGCCCACATCATGAAAATGTGAACAAACCAGCCGTTGGGACCTCAGAGCAGAAGGCCCACATCCCCATGGAGATGGGATCCTAAGAGGAGTGCCAAAGCATCACTGGGATCACTAAGAAAAGTTGGTGAGCCCAGCAGTTAGGGCCTGACGCAAGAGGGCCGTCATCACCGGGGGGAGGTCATTTCCAGCACACTCCAACTGCCACCACACGGTTGACTTCACCAAGGCAATGTGTGCCAGCCATGCAAGAGTGAACTATCAGCAGAGGTTCTCCCTCACAGGTGGGTGAGGAACACAGCCAGGAACAGACTCTCACCAGGGGGTCCACATAACCACGTGGATGAGAACCAGGGAGGAGTGTCCTCACATTAGTAGGGCCACATCATCGAAAGGTGAGGAACCCAGCAAACGTGGCCACAAACCAGAGGACCCACATCACCAAGGGGTTGAGAGTGAGGTAGGTGTCTGGACGGGCATATTTAACACTCATTTCCCACCAGGAAGAGGAATTAACCAAAGGCTCAGGGTGCCGTGCCGAAACCACACTAGGGCCTGAAGCAATCCTGCAGTGTTGCGGCCAGCTCACAAGAAAGCGAGTTGAAGAAAGGAGCTCAGGGGCACTGTAATTCTCAAATCTGCAGAGTTATAAATGACAGCTATCGTCCAAAAATATGTTGAAGTAAGGCTGCCAAGAGGACTTGAAAGCGGGGCAGAATTGCAGGAAACCGATTTCAGGAGGTAGACTGGAATTGCATGTAAAGCATAGGAAAAGAGGCAGAACGTCCACAATCATGCACTTGGCCAAAAAGGGCGTATGCGTTTTTTCCTGAATATATTCAGGAAAAAACGCATACGCCCTTTTTGGCCAACCAAGCAAGCTTGCAAAGGAAATCTGCACTACAATGACATCTCACTGCCCCCCGGTCAAAAGGGCCATCTGAAAAATGTGTAAAATCCAGAAAGGCAGGACAGGCCATGGAGAACTGGGAGCCTTGTTATGCTGATGGGCGGGACGTAAATTGCCAACAGCCACTCTGGAGAAGTATATGGTGTTTCCTGAAACATCTAATAAACAAAGCAACAGAGCCCAGGGCACTTCCACTTATGGTCCTATAGCTTAGGGAAATGAAAATCAAAAACACACAGCCACCCCAAAGTTTGGACGGCTCTGTTTACAAGAACCTCATCTATGGTACAAGTTCAATATCGCAGAAAGCGAAAAATGGATGAAGAAGTTGTGTTACTTACGTACAATGCAATATCACTCAGCCATGAAATCTATGTCATCAGGCCCGTAGCAGCATAATGAGTGGATTCAGGTACGATGATTCTAAGTGAAATAAGTCACACAGAAAAAGAAACATCATAAGATAATACTAATACACGGAATGTAAACTTGGCTACACAGGAACTGAATTACAAAACAGAACAGGGTCTCAAATGTAGAAAACCAACTTATGCTTGCTTAAGGGGAAAGGTGAGTTCGGGTGCTGCATAAAACCAGAGATTGATATTAGCACAGATACTGTTCCATAAGCCAAATATGTAACAGACTAGAGTTACTGCTTGCTCAACGAAGTGGACTCAACACCCCATATTAAACGCCTAACAATATACCTGGCTAGTAAGTACCTTAAAACCTATGGATTTATATGTCTCCAAAAGAGAATCAAGCGTGTGTACAGTAGCATAAACGCAGCAGTGATAGGATTGGTGAGGTTCGGTGAGCAAATGCAGACCCTTTGAAATCATATTGCATGGTACCCATTCCATGGGTCTCAACTCTCCAGGTTTAAGGGATTCTTCCTTCAGCTAAAACATGCATGTGGAACCCAGAGTATGATCCACTGTGTGATCGGGAAACGTGTTCAAATGTGTCTCAGTTTTCGTCCCCTGGTACTCGGGTGCAACATTCCAGACGCTTTACTAACACTCTCCCCACTTGGAGAGTCAGTGCCTTTAACCTCCTGTTTCGCCCAGTTTGCAATATCTGCATAAGATGTACAGGAATAGGGAGAACCAATGAGAGACTAGATAGAGGTGTCTGGACGGGCAAATTTAACTCTCATTTCCCACCAGGAAGACGAATGAACCAAAGGCTCCGCGTGCCGTGCCGGAACCACACTAGGGCCTGAAGCAATCCTGCGGTGTTCGGAGAGCTCACAAGAAAGCGAGTTGAAGAAAGGAGCTCAGGGGCACTGTCATTCACAAACCTGCAGAGTTATAAATGACAGCTTTGGTCCAAAAATATATTGAAGTAAGGCTGCCAAGAGGACTTGAAAGCGGGGCAGAATTGCAGGAAACCGATTTCAGAAGGTACACGGGAGTCGCTCTTAAAGCATAGGAAAAGAGACAGAACTTGGAAAATAATGCACTTGGCAATAAAGTGCATATGTGTTTTATCCAGAGGTCTCATAGCTGAGGTGAGGAGATTCCCAGCAGGCTCCAACTGCCACCTGAGGGCTCACATTGCCAAGGCAACGTGAGCAAGCCAGGCAGGAGTTACCTCACAGCAGAGGTCCCACCTCACAGAAGGGTGAGAAACCCAGCCAACATCAGACTCTCACCAGAGGGCCCACATCACCAAGGGGATGGGAACCAGGCAGGAGTGTCTTCACACCAGTGGGGCCACATCATCGAAAGGTGAGGGACTCAGCACATGTGCCCTCAAACCAGAGGACCCACATCACCATGGGCCTCGGAGTGAGTCAGGCAGGACTAGCCTCACAACACAGGGCCCATAGAATAAAAAAGTGAGGAATCCATCAGTTGGAACCTCCCAGCAGGCGGCCCAGAGCACCAAGGGTATGGGATCCAGGCCACAGTGAACTCACAGAAGAGGGCCCATGTCATGAAACTGAGCAACTCAGCCACTGGGACCTCAGAGCAGGAGGCCCACATCCCCATCAGGATGGAAATCTTGTAGGAGTGTCCTCACACCACTGAGAACGTACCAGAAAATTTTGGGAGACCAGCAGTTAGGGCCTGACGCCAGAGGACCCTCATCACCAAGGGAAGGAGGCTCCCAGCAGGCTCCAACTGCCACCAGAGGGCTGACGTCGCCAAGGCGATGTGTGCCAACCAGGCACGAATGACCTCACAGCAGAGGGCCCACCTCAGAGAAGTGTGACGAACCCAGTCAGGATCAGACTCGCACCAGAGGGCCCACATCACCAAGGGGATGGGAACCAGGCAGGAGTGTCCCCACACCAGTGGGACAACATCATCGAAAGGTGAGGATCCCAGCACATGTAGCCTCAAACCAGAGGAAGCACATCACCAAGGGGTTCAGAATTAGGCTGGCAGGACCGGCCTCACAACACAGGGTCCATAGAATATAAAAGTTGAGGAATCCAGCAGTTGAAACCTCCCAGCAAGTGGCCCAGAGCACCGAGGCTATGGGTTCCAGGCCGCAGTGAACTCACAGCAGAGGGCCCACATCATGAACCTGTGAGCAGCCCAGCCATTGGGACCTCAGAACAGAAGGCCCACATCCCCATTGGGATGGGAACCTGGCAGGAGTGGCCTCGCACCACTTAGCACATATCAGAAAATGTTAGGAGCCCAGCAGTTAGGGCCTGACGCCAGGGGCCCCTCATAACTGAGGGGAGGAGACTCCCAGCAGGTTCCAACTGCCAACAGAAGGCCCACGTCTACAAGGTGACATGCGCCAGCCAGGCAGTAGTGACCTCACAGCAGAGGGCCTATCTCACAGAAGGGTGAGGAACCGAGGCAGGATGAGACTCTCGCCAGAGGGCTCACAACACCAAGGGGATGGGAACCAGTCAGGACTGTCCTCCCACCAGTGGGGCCACATCATCGAAAGGTGAGGAACCCAGCACATGTGGCATCATATCAGAGGACATACATCACGAAGGGGATGGGAGTGAGGCAGGTAGGAGTAGCCTAAAAACAGAGGGCCCAAAGAATAAAAAAGGTTAGGAATCCAGCATTTGGAACCTCCCAGCAGGCGACCGAGAGCACAAAAGCTATGGGATGCAGGCAGGATTGAACTAACACCAGAGAGCCCACATCATGAAACTGTGAGCAACCCAGGCATTGGGACCTCAGAGCAGAAAGCCCACATCCCCATGGGGATGGGAACCTGACAGGAGTGTCCTGGCATCACTGGGTTCACATCAGAAAACGTGGGGAGCCCAGCAGTTAGGGCCTGATGCTAGAGGGCCGTCATCACCGAGGGCAGGAGGCTCCCAGCGGGTTCCATTGTGCCAACAGAGGGCCCACGTCGCCAAGGTGATGTGTGCAAGTCAGGCAGGATTGACCTCGCAGCAGAGGGCCTACCTCACAGAAGAGTGAGGAACCCAGCCAGGATAAGACTGTCACCAGAAGGCCCATATCACCAAGGGGATGGGAACCAGGCAGGAGTGTCCTCACACCAGTGGGGCCACATCATTGAAAGGTGAGGAACCCAGCACATGTGGCCTCAAACCAGAGGACCCACATCACGAAGGAGTTGCGAGTGAGGCAGGCAGGAGGAGCATCACAACACAGGACCCATAGAATACAAAAGTTGAGGAATCGAGCAGTTGGAACCTCTCAGCAGGTGGCCAAGAGCACAGAGGCTATGGGATCCAGGCCACAGTGAACTAACACCAGAGAGCCCACATCATGAAATTGTGATCAACCCAGCCGATGGAACCTCAGAGCAGAAGGCCCACATCCCCATGGAGATGGGAACCTAAGAGGAGTGCCCGAGCATCACTGGGCTCACTAAGAAAAGTTGGGGAGCCCAGCAGTTAGGGTCTGACGTCAGAGGGCCCTCATCACAGAGGTGAGGAGGCTCCCAGCAGGGTCCAAGTGCCACCAGAAGGCTCATGTCGACAAGGCGAGGTGAGCAAGCCAGGCAAGAGTTACCTGATAGTAGAGGGCCCACCTCACAGATGAGTGAGGAACCCAGCCAGGATCAGACTCTCACCAGAGGGCCCACATCACAAAGGGGATGGGAACCAGTCAGGATTATCCTCACACCAGTGGGGTCTCATCATCTTAAGGTGAGGAACCCAGCACATGTGTCCTCAAACCAGAGGACCCACATCACCAAGGGCCTTGGAGTGAGGCAGGCAGGAGTAGCCTCACAACACAGGGCACATAATATAAAAAACGTGAGGATTCCAGCATTTAGACCTTCCAGCAGGCGGCTCAGAACACCGAGGCTATGGGATCCAGGCTGCAGTGAACTCACAGCAGAGGGCCCACATCATAAAACTGTGAGCAACCCAGGCGTTGGGACCTCAGCGCAGAAGGCCCACATCCCCATGGGAATGGGAACCTGGCTGGAGTGTCCTCGCACCACTGGGCACACATCAGAAAATGTGGGGAGCCCACCATTTAGGGCCTGACGCCAGAGGGCCGTCATCACCGAGAGGAGGAGGCACTCTGCACGCTCCAACTGCCACCAGAGGGCTCATGTCTCCAAGGTGACGTGTGCCAGCCAGACAGGAGTGACCTCACAGCAGAGGGCCTACCTCACAGAACGTTGAGGAACCCAGCCAGGATTAGTCTCTCGCCAGAGGGCCCACCTCACCAAGGGGATGGGAACCAGGCAGGAGTGTCCTCACACGAGTGGGGCCACATCATCGAAAGGTGAGGAACGCAGCACATGTGGCCTCAAGCCATAGGACAGTCATCACCAAGGGGCTGGCAGTGAGGCAGGCAGGAGGAGCCTCACAACAGAGGGCACATAGAATAAAAAAGTTGAGGAATCCAGTAGTTGGAACCTCCCAGCAGGCAGCTCAGAGCACCGATGATAAGGGATCCTTGCCGGAGTGAACTCACAGCAGAGGTCCCACATCATGGTACTGTGAGCAAGCCAGCCGTTTTGACCTCAGAGCAGAAGGCCCATATCCCCATGGGGATGGGAACATGGCAAGAGTGTCCTCACTCACTTGGCGCACATCAGAAAATGTGGGGAGCCCAGCAGTTATGGCCTAAGGCAAGAGGGCCCTCATAACCGAGGGGAGGGGGATCCCAGCACACTCCAACTGCCACCAGAGGGCCCACGTCGCCAAGGTGACGTGTGCCAGACAGGCATGATTGACCTCACAGCAGAGGGCCCACCTCACAGAAGGGTGAGGAACCCAGCCAGGATCAGACTCTCACCTGAGGGCCCACATCAGCAAGGGGATGGGAACCAGGCAGGACTGTCTTCCCTCCAGTGGGGCCACATCATCGAAAGGTGCGGAACCCAGCACATGTGGCCTCAAATCAGAGGACACATATCACAAAGGGAATGGGAGTGAGGCAGGCAGGAGTAGCCTAAAAACAGAGGGCCCAAAGAATAAGAAAGGTGAGGAATCCAGCATTTGGAACCTCCCAGCAGGCGGCCGAGAGCACAGAAGCTATGGGATGCAGGCAGGATTGAACTAACACCAGAGAGCCCACATCATGAAACTGTGAGCAACCCAGGCGTTGGGACTTCAGAGCAGAAGGCCCACATCCCAATGGGGATGTGAACCTGGCTGGAGTGTCCTCGCACCATTGGGCGCACATCACAAAATGTGGGGAGCCCAGCAGTTAGGGCCTGACGCCAGTGGGCCCTCATCACCGAGGGGAGGAGGCTCCCAGCAGGCTCCAAGTGCCACCAGAGGGCTCATGTCCACAAGGCGAGGTGAGCAAGCCAGGCAGGAGTGACCTCACAGCAGACGGCCCACCTCACAGTTGGGTGAGGAACCCAGCCAGGATCAGACCCTCAACAGAGGGCCCACATCACCAAGGGGATGTGAACCAGGCAGGAGTCTCCTAAGACCATTGGTCCCACATCATCGAAAGGTGACGAACCCAGCACATGTGGCCTCAAACCAGAGGACACACATCACGAAGGGGCTGGGAGTGAGGCAGGCAGGAGGATCCTCACAACAGAGGGCCCAAAAAATTTAAAAAGTGAGGAATCCAGCAGTTGGAACCTCTCAGCAGGTGGCCAAGAGCACAGAGGCTATGGGATCCAGGCCTCTGTGAACTAACACCAGAGAGCCCACATCATGAAAATGTGAACAACCCAGCCGTTGGGACCTCAGAGCAGAAGGCCCACATCCCCATGGAGATGGGATTCTAAGAGGAGTGCCCAAGCATCATTGGGCTCACTAAGAAAAGTTGGTGAGCCCAGCAGTTAGGGCCTGACGTAAGAGGGCCCTCATCACCGGGGGGAGGAGATTCCCAGCATGCTCCAACTGCCACCACACGGCTGACTTCCCCAAGGCAATGTGTGCCAGCCATGCAGGAGTGACCTATCAACAGAGGGTCTCCCTCACAGAAGGGTGAGGAACACAGCCAGGAACAGACTCTCACCAGGGCGTCCACATAACCACGTGGATGAGAACCAGGAAGGAGTGTCCTCACACTAGTGGGGCCACATCATCGAAAGGTGAGGAATCCAGCAAAGGTGGCCACAAACCAGAGGACCCACATCACCAAGGGGTTGAGAGTGAGGTAGGTGTCTGGACGGGCATATTTAACACTCATTTCCCACCAGAAAGAGGAATTAACCAAAGGCTCAGCGTGCCCTGCCAGAAGCAGATTAGGGCCTGAAGCAGTCTTGCGGGTTTGCGGCCAGCTCACAAGAAAGCGAGTTGAAGAAAGGAGCTCAGGGGCCCTGTAATTCACAAACCTGAAGGGTTATAAATGACAGATAACGTCCAAAAATATATTGAAGTAAGGCTGCGAAGAGGACTTGAAAGCGGGGCAGAATTGCAGGAAACCGATTTCAGGAGGTAGACTGGATTTGCCTTTAAAGCATAGGAAAAGAGGCAGAATATCGACAATGATGCACTTGGCAAAAAAGGGCGTATGAGTTTGTTCCTGAATATATTCAGGAAAAAACACATACGCCCTTTTTGGCAAACCAAGCAAGCTTGCAATGGAAATCCGAACTACTATGAAGTGTCACTTCCCCCCGGTCTAAAGGGCCATCTGAAAAAAGTGTAAAATCCAGAAAGGCAAGACAGGCCATGGGGAAAAAGGAGCCTTGTTATGCTGATGGGCGGGATGTAAATTGCCAACAGCCACTCTGGAGAAGTGTATGGTGTTTCCTGATACATCTGAAAAACAAAGCAACAGAGACTAGGGCATTTCCACTTATGGTCCTATAGCTTAGGGAAATTAAAATCAAAAAGACACAGCCACCCCAAAATTTGGGACGGCTCTGTTTACAGGAACCTCTTCTACGTTTCAAGTTAAATATCCCAGAGAACAAATAATTGATAAAGAAATTGTGGTACTTATGGACAACAGAATACCACTCAGCAATGAAATCTGTGTCACCAGGCCTGTACCAGCATAATGAGTGGATTGAGGTACGATGATTCTAAGTGAAATAAGTCACACAGAAAAAGAAACATCATAAGTTATCATTAATGCACGGAATGTATACTTGGCTACACATGAACTGAATTACAAAACAGAACAGGGTCTCAAGTTTAGAAAACCAACTTATGCTTGCTTAAGGGGAAAGGTGAGTTGGGGTGCTGCATAAAACCAGAGTTTGAAATTAGCACAGATACTGTTCCATAAGCCAAATATGTAATAGACAAGACCTACCCCTTGCTCAACGAAATGGACTCAACAATGAGGTATCACCTCACACCTGTTAGAATGGGCATCATCTGAAAATCTACAAACAACAAATGCTGGAAAGGGTGTGGAGAAAAGGAACCCTCTTCCACTATTGTTGGGAATATAAATTGATACAGTCACTATGGAGAACAATATGGAGTTTCTTAAGAAACTAATAATAGAATTACCATATGATACAGCAATCCCAGTACTGGACATATACCCAGACAAAACCATAAATCAAAAAGAGACATTCACCGCAATGTTCATTGCATCACTATTTACAATATGGAGGTAATGGAAGCAACCTAAATGCCCACAGACAGACGAATGCATAAAGATGTGGTACATATATAAAATGGAATATTACTAAGCCATGAAAGGAATGAAATTGGGTCATTTGTAGAGACGTCGATGGATCTAGAGACTGTCATACAGAGTGAAGTAAGTCAGAAAGAGAAAAACAAATCTTGTATATTCATGCATATATGTGAAACCTAGAAAAACTGTACAGATTAACCGTTTTGCAAGGCATAAATAGAGCAACAGATGTAGCCAACAAACGTATGGACAACAAGGGGGGAAAGCTCTTGGGGGGGTGGTGGTGGGAGGAGTTGAGAGATTGGGATTGGCATGTAAACATTTATATGTATAAAATAGATAACCAATAAGAACCTGCTGTATAAAAATATAAAATAAAATTCAAAATTAAAAAGAAATAAAATTTAACAAACAAAACAGAAAAAACAATTATTCCCTTCACATACATGTATTTATATGAATAAATTATTTCCATGCTTATATCTGTAAATACAAAAAAGAGGAATAAGATCTACCTTGAACCAAAAACGAAAAAGAGAAAAAAAGAACAGAACCCACCAGTTACACAGAGGAAAACCGTATCAGGGCACTTGCTCCAGTTGTAAACAATTCTGAAGTTGGTCAGTGGTGGGGAATCGTCTCCCATTCAGCCAGCAGCCCCCACACAACAAGCGTCCTCATTACAAAGCTGGGGCACCGTGCCGAGGCATCTGTGAGTAAACATGAGCTGAGCCCCAGGCCAGTTGCTGCTGAACTGTTCCCACCCTTCCCAGGTAAAACACCTGAATATATACAAGGACTTGAAAGCCTAGAGGAAGGGCCATGGAGCCACACGAGTGACAGCATGCCAGCTGACTTGGTGCCTGCAGGCCAGCCAGGATGGTCCTGGCCCTGGGTGCTCTTCTGGAAGATTTCCATTTCCCTGCCTGAGATACCCGTCCTGTCCCTGCCCCCACTGCTTTTTTCCTTCCTCACCTCTGCCCAGGGAGAAATTCCAGCAGCAGGTATGGGTGACACATCCTCTTCTTTAGCAGGTGGCAGCCTGGCAACTGCTGCAGAAAGTCCAGCAGAGCCCCACTCACACTGGGCCACCCACAAAGCCGTGGCCTCTCACTCCCTCCCACCAGCCCAGCCCCGAGACTGCTGACAGGGCAGAGAAAATGGCGTCAGGCACAGCTGCAGGGGCTCTTGCTGCCTGGAGTGGTATTTATATTGAGCTCAACCCAGGCACACCTGGGGAGGGCTGGCCGGCACGGTAAGGCTGCCCAGGTCAGCCAATCATCACCCCTCAGGGGCTCACAGTTACAGAAAATGGAACTTGCTGAAGGCCAGGTCCAAGGAACAGGTGTGGGCTCCTGAGAGTCAGGATAGACAAGGGGCTGCAGCTTTGGCTTGTTTTCTAATCATTTTATCTGGCCCATGAGTGGGAGACAACTTCAAGAAAACCCTCTCTTAATGAGAGGAACCCAGGAGTCAGGGAGAGGAGGGGTGGGTGGTGGTTGGAGACAGAGGCCTGGTGCCCTGGGTGCAGTGGAAGTCTCTGGAAGACCAGGTGGAGGGAGGCCACACAGAGTGATGCCCAGGGTCACAGACCTGTCGGAGCTGCTGTTTGTTAGTTCAAGTCCTGCTCTGAGGTGCTCTGTGTCAGCTCTGAGCGACAGGTGAGATGGGAGTGCTCTTCAATGAGGGCTATGTGCATGGTTCCTGTGTGCCCAGCCCTGGCACGGTACCTGCAAGTGTAGCTCTGTATCCTGGGAGAGGCCTGACCACGAGAGCCCCGTGGGCTGGGTTGGGGGTGGGGTACCTGCCCAGGAGAGCTCCATATCCTGGGATTGGCCTGACCACGAGAGCCCCATGGGCTGCTGGGGACCTGGTAAAAGATGTCAGGACAGTCAGTGAAGCCACCGAGGATATACCTCCAGTTGCTCCTAATTCCTACACCCTGCTGGTCATTCTACGAACCACCAGGACATGGTATTCTGTATTAGTCTTCAATGATGCCTTCTTTTGTATTCCATTAGTCCCAGAGTCACAAGAAATTTTGGCTTGTGAGTGGCAGGACTCAACATAAAACTAAAACAATACTTCCGGGCCGTCTTGCCCCAAGGGTTCAAAAATTCCCACACCATCTTTGGGGAAAGCTTAGTTTAAGACCGAAAAGATCTACCTCTGGAAAAGGAAACCCTCCTTCAATATGCAGACGACATTCTGATCGCCAGCCCTACTAAGGAGGCCTCTGAACTACCAAGCCAATAAAGGATAGAAGTTGTCCAAGAAAAAGCTCAAATATCACAGACTGCGGTGACCTGCCTAGGCTTCATTCTCACACAAGGTCAGAGAAGCCCATCCCAGGAAAGGGAAGAAACCATTTGCAGCCTTACCCCTTCCTAAAACTAGAAGACAGCTTAGGGGTTCCTGGGGAGGCCAGGGTTTGCTGCTTCTGGATCCCTAACTACAGTCTACTAGCTGGGCCTCTATATGAAACACTGAAAGGAAAAGATGATGATCCTTTTGAACAGAATCCAGAAGTGGCCTTTCAAGAATGGAAAGAGCAGTCAATTCAGACCCTTGCCCTGGAACTCCCTAATTGAGCCAAACCCTTTGACCTTTCCATTCCCGGTGAAAGGTGAATCGCCATTGGAGAATTAGTGCAAAAACTGAGACCACTTGAAATGGAACAACGCAAGAATGCCATACAGGTAGGATAAACTACAGTCACCAAGGGGCTTGGCCCACTGCCACATCTGGCCAAGATACTGGCGGTATCTAAAATCCTGGAAATCAGCAGCCCAAAAGGCCACCTCCCTCCTAAGGGAAAAGGACCCCACGTGGTGATCCTAATCACCAACCATGCCCTGAAGTTGCAGGGTTTGCTCCGTGGGCACACCGACCTCGAGTGAGGAGGCCCTCCAACTCCAACATCCAGAGAGATAACCGGGGGCAACAGGGCACCATGACGACTCGTGTGAACATCACTTGACCTGGAGTTTCTCTCATAAAACAACAATAGTGTGTCCCGAAGGAGTAGACTACTGCTTGCAGGACTTACTGCACCCGGAGGGGAGCTAATAATCTTGGCGGGGGAACCGTATATCACACTGTCACCATAGAAAAGCCTACAGACACCGTGATGATGGTGGCCAATAAGACCAGCTGGACTCCTGTTTACTTCAAAAGGCTGTTGACTCAGTGGCCATCATGGTCCTTGATCACCACTGACCCTGGACTGTCTGGGAGTTGAGCAGGCAGGGCTCTGACACCTGGTGCTGTTTTTATGTTAATTCAGGGGCTTAATTGAAGAAAGAGCAGACTACTGGTCAGAGCATCTAGGCTGGCAGAAACGGTCAGCCTAAGGTGGCCGAACAAATGTGGGGCGGGGTGAAACCGGCCCCCACAGCGTCTCTGCACATCTCTTTCCTGGACCCTTAAAGGTCATTAGAATCTATAACACTTCCAATGCTGGTGCTCAGGCGGACGAGCAGAGAGGCAGGGGTCCTGGGGCCAATCAACGTCACCTGGAGGCTGCTGGGGAGAAGTTCTGACCCTCGTCCCCTGGTATGAGGGCTCCCAACTCAGCACTCAGCAGTTACAGAAGAAGGGTCTGCACCCTCAGCTCTCCAAGAATGAGGAACGGGACAAAAGGCAGAGGAGGGGTTTGTCCCCAGCAAAGCCCATTAAAAATCCCTGGGAGATAAAAATAGAATCTGGGCAATAAAGTCAAGTCTGACCTTTTTTATCCTTTGTGCTTTGTCTAATTTCACGTGCTCCTAGGGTCCCGCATGCAGAGGTTCCACACCCAGTACTTCAGACCAGATTTCCTAGTGCAGAATGGCTGGGTCGACACCTCAGCTCCTGGGGCCCAGTGCAGACTCCGAGATATAGAGCCTGAGCTGCAGCCAACCCGGCCCTCGAGAGCTCCGCCCCCTCCCTCCCACTGACTCTCACAGGATCTCTACACAGCAGCCCAGCCCACAGCCCACGGGGTAGTGCATGCTCTCACCTCTCCATTCTCTGATCAAAATATAAAGTTTCCTTTGCTTGTGAACCAAACTCAGTCTCGATCTGTTGGCCCCAATGACACTGGGCAGGGGGACACTTGTTGGGGTCCACTCTGGAGGATCAGTAACAGAAATTGAGACTATTGTAACTTCAATGAACAGATGTGTGAGCCAAACTGTAGTTAACATAGAACAGTTTATAAGGCTCGGGTAAAATAAGATGTTTCTAACACTTCCATTTGATATTTCCATCACTTTATTATAAGCAAGTTCAGTGAAAAGGTTTGTCTTATTTGTCAGGTCAATATTAGAGAAATGAAGTGATTTCTTTCCAAGGATGTACATCTAATAATCTTGGTTAAAGCTTCAATCTTGTTTTAAATGCTTTTCCATTGAAAATGATACCTCTCTTTCAGCTCCCCCATTTCTGAGAAGTATAAAATCTTATAATTTATTATTACCAAAGGGGAAAGGTGGGAGGAGGGATAAATTAACAGTTTGGAATTAACACATACACACTGCTATGTATAAAATAGATCATCAACAAGGAACTACTGTATAGCACAGGGAACTACACTCAATATTTTGCAATAACCTATAAGGGGAAATAATCGGAAAAAGAATAGATATTTTTATTGACATCATCTATCAATGACAGTTAAAGTGTAACGTAAGGGAAGCCGGTGGTGAGTGCTTCTGACCCTGAAGACTTCAATCATCTAAAGTTTGGACTCTGCCTACTTCCCAAGGCCCTTAATGAACATATGTGTAGCCGTAGCTTAAAAAACTCCCCAGTTTGGGTTTCGGGGAGACACTGATTTTGAAAAAGCCCTGGTGTTCTCCTTACATGAATGGGACTTTTCCTACTGCTAAAACATGTCTGTCACACCCAGAGGATGGTATACCGTCTGATCGGGAAGAGTTTGGAAAAGGCATCTCATCTCCTCATCTCCTGGTGCTCGGGTTCACCCCTCCAGCGTCTTTACTAACAGTCTCCCCACTTGGAGATGTCAGCACTGTCAACATCCTGTTGCGTACAGTTTGGAATTTGTCCAGAGGATGAAGCGGAAGGATGAGGAACAATGAGAGACAAGTCCTAGGTGTTCAGACAGGCACATGTCACTCTAATTTCCAATCAGGAAGACGAATTGACCAAAGGCTAGGGTTGCCCATGGAAACAGTATAGGGCTTGAGGAAATCCCACTGCTTTGTGGCCAGTTCCCATAAACACAAGTTGAACAATGGAACTCAGGGGCAGTAAAATTCACGAAACTGCAGAGTTGAAAATATCTGTCACTGAAAAATGTCTTGAGGAAAGTCAGAGAAAAGGATTGGTAAGCAAGGGAGAATGGCAGGAAAGGGATTTGAGGAGGTAGAAAGGACTCGCCATTAAGCACAAGAAAAGGGGCTGAACATTGCCAACATTGCAGTTGGCCAAAAAGGCTGTATGCGGTTTTTTCTGTATATATTCAAGAAAAGGGCATACACATTTTTAGCCAACCAAACAGGTGGGCACTGGAAATCAATACTACAAAAGATATCACTTCGCATCAGTCAGAAGAGCCATCCTCATAAAGTATAAACACCAGAAATGCAGGACAGGGCAAGGAGAAGAGGGAGCCCTGTGAGGCTTATAGTGGAAATGTATATTGCCAACGGCCATTCTGGAGAAGTGTATTGTGTTTACTAAAGCATCTAAAAAATGAGCTACAGAGCATAGGGCACTTGCACTCATGGGCGTATATCTTGGGAAAAACAAAAATCGAGAGGACACAGGCACCCCAATGTTTACTGCCTCTCTGTTTAAAAGATCCTCGACTAGGATATAACTTAAATGTCTCTGGAGGGAAAAAATGGATAGAGATGTGGTACTTATATAGAGTGGAATATTACTCAGCCTGGAAATCAATGAAATATGGCCAGTTGTAACAACTCCGGAGGAGTTACGTATGATCATTCTAAGTGACATAATTCAAAAAGAAAAAGACACATATCATAAGATATCACTTAAAGGTGGAATCCAAAATGGCTACACATGAAATAAATTACAAAACAAAAACATAGTCAAATATGTAGAAAACACGCGTAAGGCTGCTAAACGGGAAAGGTGGGGAGGGGTGAGGCATCATCCAGGAGGTTGAAATTAGCAAAGATACCATTCCAAATACCAAACTGATAATCAACAAGGCCTACACGGTAGCTAAAAGAACTGCACTCAGCACACTCAAGTCACCGGAAAAGAATATCTATGACTGGTAAGAATCTGAAAAAGAATTTATTGATGTCTCTCTGTACGTGAATCAAGTGGATGTACAGCAGCAAGAAACAGAGCTTTGAAAATCAGCTGTAACCAATATAGTAATAAATTGAAAAAAATAAATGACAGAGAGACAGAGAAAACCTCTTACAACTTTTCCTCAGGGACGGTGATGCAACATGGATTGAACACATCTAGACCCACAGCAGGATGAGACATAAGGCTGGAAACTGTTCGTGCTAAGAGAAATGTGAGGTTGGGTGAGGAAATGCACACCCTTTAAAGTAATACTACCTGGTACCCATTCAATGGGTCCCAAATCTGCAGGTTCAAGGAATCTTCCTACAGCTAAAACATGCATGGAAAACCCAGAGGACTGTACACCATGTGATCGGGAGATGTGTCTAAAATGCACCTCATTTATCCTCTCCTGCTGCTCCTGTTCATCATTCCAGCCACGTTACTTAGAATCTCCCCACTTAGAGAATCAGCACATTTAAACTTCTGTTTCACACATTTTGCAAATTGTGAGGAGGATGAATGGGAAGAGGGGGAACCAATGAGAGAATAGTTGTAGGGGTTTGGACGGGCACATGTCACTCTAATTTCCCATTAAGAATAAGAATTAAAAAAAGGCTCAGCCCGCCTCGCCGGAGCCAAAATAGGGCCTGAAGCAATCCTGCGGCTTTGAGGCCAGCTCACAAAAGAGCAACTTAAAAAATGGAGCTCAGGGTCACTGCAATTCACAAACCTGCAGAGTTATAAATGAAAACTAACGTCCAAAAATATGTTGAGGTAAGGCAAAGAAGAGGACCTGAATGAAAGACAGAATTGCAAGAAACAGATTTCAAGAGATAGATTGGACTCGTCTTTAAAGCACATGAAAAGCGGCAGAATTCCGACAATGATGCAGTTGGCCCAAAAGGGAGTATGCGTTTTTTCCTGAATATATCCAGGAAAAAACGCATACGCACTTTATGGGCAACCAAGCAAGCAAGCAATGCAAATGTGCACAACAAAGAAGTCTCATTTCCCACCGGTCAAAAGGGCCATCCGAAAAAATTGTAAAAACCAGAAATGCAGGACAGGCCATGGAGAACAGGGAGCCTTTATACGCTGATGGACAGTGTGTGAACTGTCGAGAGCCACTCTGGAGAAGTGTATAGTGGTTCCTAAATCATCTAAAAAACAGAGCTACAGAGCATAGGGCACTTCCAATCACGGAAGTATATCTAGGGAAGTCTAAAAATCAACAAGACACAAGCACACCACAGTTTAGGGCTACTCTGTTTACAAGAACCTCAACTTCAGTACACCTTAAATATCCCAGGAAAGAGAACAATGGATAAAGAAAATGTGGTACTTATGTACAATGGAATATCTCTTCACCATGAAATCAATGTAATAAGGCTAGTAGAAGGATAAAGAGTGGATTTAGGTCGGATAATACTACTTGAAATAAGTCAAACAGAAAAAGAAACATATCATAAGATATCACTTATAGAGGGAGGATAAATATGGCTGCACAAAAAATGAATTACAAAACAGAACAGTGTCTCACATTTAGAAAACACACTTATGTCAGCTTAAGGGGAAAGGAGAGGTGGGGTGATGCATAAAACCAGAGTTTGAAATTAGCACAGATACCGTTCAATAAACCAAATAGGTATTAGACAAGATCTACACCTTGCTCAATGAACTGGCCTCAACACACCCTATACACCGCAGAGAAATATATCTGAGTAATAAGAATCTTAAAACCCATGTATTGGTATATCTCCATAAGGGAATCAAGTGTGTGCAGAGCGGCACAAACACAGCAGTGAAAATGAGCTAAACCCCATTATAGAAATAAATTTTAAAACCAAAACGCAGAAACAATGAAAGAGAAAAATTCTTACAAAATTCGCTGAGGGGCTGTGATGCAACCTGGAATGACCACATATAAACCCACAGCTGGATAAGACATAAGGCTGGACACTTGGGGCTGAGAGGATTGGTGAGCGTTGGTGAGCAACTGCCAAAAGTTTAATGCAATACTTCATGCTACTCATTCCAAGGGTCCCAACACTCCAGGTTGAAGGGAATCTTCCTACAGCTAAACCATGCATGGGAAATCCAGCGGATGGTATACCATATGATCGGGAAAGGTTTCTAAAATGCACTTCATTTTCCTCTCCTGGGGCTCCGGATCAACATTCCAGCCACTTTACTAACAACATCCCCACATGGAGAGCAATGCCTTTAAGTTCCGGTATCACACAGTCTGCAGTTAGTGCGGAGGATGAATGGGAATAGGGGGTACCAGTGAGAAAATGGCTGTAGTGGCTTCAATGGGCACATGTCACTCTAATTTCACATCAGGGAGAAGAATTAACCAAAGGCAGAGCAAGGCGCCACAGAAGAAGAATAGGGCCTGAAGAAATCCTGTGGATAAGAGGCAAGATCACAAAAATAAGAGCTGAAAAATGGAGCTAAGGGCCACTGCAATTCAAAAAACTGCAGAGTTATAAAGGCCAACTACTTTCCAAAAGTATATTGAGGTAAGGCTATGAAGAGGCACTGACAGCAAGGCAGAATTGCAGGAAACCGATTTCAGGAGGTAGACTGGAATTGCATTGAAAACATATGAAAAGAGGCAGAAGGTCGACAATGATGCACTTGGCCAAAAAGCTCATATGCGTTTTTTCCTGAATATATTCAGGAAGAAACGCATACACCCTTTCTGGCCAACCAAGCAAGCTTGCAAAGGAAATCTGCACTAAAATGAAGTCTCACTGCCCCCCGGTCAAAACGGCCATCTGAAAAAAGTGTAAAATCCAGAAAGGCAGGACAGGCCATGGAGAACTGGGAGCCTTGTTATGCTGATGGGCGGGATGAAAATTGCCAACAGCCACTCTGGAGAAGTGTATGGTGTTTCCTGAAACATCCAAAAAACAAAGCAACAGAGCCTAGGGCACTTCCACTTATGGTCCTATAGCTTAGGGCAATTAAAATCAAAAAGACACAGCCACCCCAAAGTTTGGGACGGCTCTGTTTAGAAGAACTTCGTTTACAGTACAAGTTCAATATCACAGAAAGCGAAAAATGGATAAAGAAGTTGTGGTACTTATGTACAATGCAATATCACTCAGCAATGAAATCTATGTCATCAGGCCCATAGCAGCATAATGACTGGATTCAGGTACGATGATTCTAAGTGAAATAAGTTACACAGAAAAAGAAATATTATAAGACATCACTAATACACGGAATGTAAACTTGGCTACACAGAAACTGAATTACAAAACAGAAGAGGTTCTCAAATGTAGAAAACCAACTTATGCTTGCTTAAGGGGAAAGGTGAGTTGGGGTGCTGCATAAAACCAGAGATTGAAATTAGCACAGACACCGTTCCATAAGCCAAATATGTAATAGACAAGAGGTACTCCTTGCTCAACGAAGTGCACTCAACACGCCATATTAAACGCCTAACAATATACCTGACAAGTAAGGATCTTAAAACCTATGGATTTATATGTCTCCGAAAGAGAATCAAGCGTGTGTACAGCGGCATAAACGCAGCAGTGATAGGATTGGTGAGGTTCGGTGAGCAAATGCAGACCCTTTGAAGTCATATTGCATGGTACCCATTCCAAGGGTCTCAACTCTGCAGGTTTAAGGGATTCTTCCTTCAGCTAAAACATGCATGTCGAACCCAGAGTATGATCCACCGTGTGATCAGGAAACGTGTTCAAATGTGTCTCAGTTTTTGTCCCCTGGTTCTCGGGTGCAACATTCCAGACGCTTTACTAACACTCTCCCCAGTTGGAGAGTCAGTGCCTTTAACCTCCTGTTTGGTCCAGTTTGCAAATTCTGCGGAAGATGAACAGGAATAGGCAGAACCAATGAGAGACTAGGTGGAGGTGTCTGGATGGGCAAATTTAACTCTCATTTCCCACCAGGAGGAGGAATTAACCAAAGGCTCAGCGTGCCATGCCGGAACCACACTAGGGCCTGAAACAATCCTGCGGTGTTGCGGCCAGCTCACTAGAAAGCGAGTTGAAGAAAGGAGCTCAGGGGCACTGTCATTCACAAACCTGCAGAGTTATAAATGACAGGTATCGTCCAAAAATATACTGAAGTAAGCCTGGCAAGAGGACTTGAATGCGGGCAGATTTGCAGGAAACCGATTTCAGGAAGTAGAATGGAATTGCATTTAAAGCATAGGAAAAGAGGCAGAACGTCCACAATGATGCACTTGACCAAAAAGTGCATATGCGTTTTTTCCTGAATATATTCAGGAAAAAACCCATATGCCCTTTTTGGCCAACCAAGCAAGCTTGCAAAGGAAATCTGCACTACAATGAAGTCTCACTTCCCCCCGGGTCAAAAGGGCCCTCTGAAAAAAGTGTAAAATCCAGAAAGGCAGGACAGGCCATGGAAAAATGGGAGCCTTGTTATGCTGATGGGCGGGATGTAAATTGCCAACAGCCAATCGGGGAGAAGTGTATGGTGTTTCCTGAAACACCTAAGAAACAAAGCAACAGAGCATATGGCCCTTCCACTTATGGTCCTATAGCTTAGGGAAATTAAAATCAAAAAGGCACAGCCACCACAAAGTTTGGGACGGCCCTGTTTACAAGAACCTTGTTTACGGTACAAGTTCAATATCGCAGAAAGCGAAAAATGGATAAAGAAGTTGTGGTACTTACGTACAATGCAATATCACTCAGCAATGAAATCTATGTCATCAGGCCCATAGCAGCATAATGAGTGGATTCAGGTACGATGATCCTAAGTGAAATAAGTCACACAGAAAAAGAAACATCATAAGATATCACTAATACACGGAATGTAAAATTGGCTACACAGGAACTGAATAACAAAACAGAACATGGGCTCAAATGTAGAAAACCAACTTATGCTTGCTTAAGGGGAAAGGTGAGTTGGGGTGCTGCATAAAACCAGAGATTGAAATTAGCACAGATACCGTTCCATAAGCCAAATATGTAATAGACAAGAGCTACTCCTTGCTCAACGAAGTGGACTCAACACTCCATATTAAACGCCTAAGAATATACCTGACTAGTAAGAATCTTAAAACCTATGTATTTATATGTCTCCGAAAGAGAATCAAGCGTGTGTACAGCGGCATAAATGCAGCAGTGATACGATTGTTGAGGTTCGGTGAGCAAATGCAGACCCTTTGAAGTCATATTGCACGGTACCCATTCCATGGGTCTCAACTCTCCAGTTTTAAGGGATTCTTCCTTCAGCTAAAACATGCATGTGGGACCCAGAGTATGATCCACCATGTGATCGGGAAACGTGTTCAAATGTGTCTCAGTTTTCATACCATGGTACTCTGGTGCAACATTCCAGACGCTTTACTAACACTCTCCCCACTTGGAGAGTCAGTGCCTTTAACCTCCTGTTTGGCCCAGTTTGCAATTTCTGCGGAAGATGAACAGGAATAGGGAGAACCAATGAGAGACTAGCTGGAGGTGTCTGGACGGGCAAAGTTAACTCTCATTTCCCACCAGGAAGAGGAATTAAGCAAAGGCTCAGCGTGCCATGCCGGAACCACACTAGGGCCTGAAGCAATCCTGCGGTGTTGCGGCCAGCTCACAAGAAAGCGAGTTGAAGAAAGGAGCTCAGGGGCACTGTCATTCACAAACCTGCAGAGTTATAAATGACAGCTATCGTCCAAAAATATACTGAAGTAAGCCTGCCAAGAGGACTAGAATGCGGGCAGATTTGCAGGAAACCGATTTCAGGAGGTAGAATGGAATTGCATTTAAAGCATAGGAAAAGAGGCAGAACGTCCACAATGATGCACTTGACCAAAAAGTGCATATGCGTTTTTTCCTGAATATATTCAGGAAAAAACCCATATGCCCTTTTTGGCCAACCAAGCAAGCTTGCAAAGGAAATCTGCACTACAATGAAGTCTCACTTCCCCCCGGGTCAAAAGGGCCCTCTGAAAAAAGTGTAAAATCCAGAAAGGCAGGACAGGCCATGGAAAAATGGGAGCCTTGTTATGCTGATGGGCGGGATGTAAATTGCCAACAGCCAATCGGGGAGAAGTGTATGGTGTTTCCTGAAACACCTAAGAAACAAAGCAACAGAGCATATGGCCCTTCCACTTATGGTCCTATAGCTTAGGGAAATTAAAATCAAAAAGGCACAGCCACCACAAAGTTTGGGACGGCCCTGTTTACAAGAACCTCGTTTACGGTACAAGTTCAATATCGCAGAAAGCGAAAAATGGATAAAGAAGTTGTGGTACTTACGTACAATGCAATATCACTCAGCAATGAAATCTATGTCATCAGGCCCATAGCAGCATAATGAGTGGATTCAGGTACGATGATCCTAAGTGAAATAAGTCGCACAGAAAAAGAAACATCATAAGATATCACTAATACACGGAATGTAAAATTGGCTACACAGGAACTGAATAACAAAACAGAACATGGGCTCAAATGTAGAAAACCAACTTATGCTTGCTTAAGGGGAAAGGTGAGTTGGGGTGCTGCATAAAACCAGAGATTGAAATTAGCACAGATACCGTTCCATAAGCCAAATACGTAATAGACAAGAGCTACTCCTTGCTCAACGAAGTGGACTCAACACTCCATATTAAACGCCTAAGAATATACCTGACTAGTAAGAATCTTAAAACCTATGTATTTATATGTCTCTGAAAGAGAATCAAGCGTGTGTACAGCGGCATAAATGCAGCAGTGATACGATTGTTGAGGTTCGGTGAGCAAATGCAGACCCTTTGAAGTCATATTGCACGGTACCCATTCCATGGGTCTCAACTCTCCAGTTTTAAGGGATTCTTCCTTCAGCTAAAACATGCATGTGGGACCCAGAGTATGATCCACCATGTGATCGGGAAACGTGTTCAAATGTGTCTCAGTTTTCATACCATGGTACTCTGGTGCAACATTCCAGACGCTTTACTAACACTCTCCCCACTTGGAGAGTCAGTGCCTTTAACCTCCTGTTTGGCCCAGTTTGCAATTTCTGCGGAAGATGAACAGGAATAGGGAGAACCAATGAGAGACTAGCTGGAGGTGTCTGGACGGGCAAAGTTAACTCTCATTTCCCACCAGGAAGAGGAATTAAGCAAAGGCTCAGCGTGCCATGCCGGAACCACACTAGGGCCTGAAGCAATCCTGCGGTGTTGCGGCCAGCTCACAAGAAAGCGAGTTGAAGAAAGGAGCTCAGGGGCACTGTCATTCACAAACCTGCAGAGTTATAAATGACAGCTATCGTCCAAAAATATACTGAAGTAAGCCTGCCAAGAGGACTAGAATGCGGGCAGATTTGCAGGAAACCGATTTCAGGAGGTAGAATGGAATTGCATTTAAAGCATAGGAAAAGAGGCAGAACGTCCACAATGATGCACTTGACCAAAAAGTGCATATGCGTTTTTTCCTGAATATATTCAGGAAAAAACCCATATGCCCTTTTTGGCCAACCAAGCAAGCTTGCAAAGGAAATCTGCACTACAATGAAGTCTCACTTCCCCCCGGGTCAAAAGGGCCCTCTGAAAAAAGTGTAAAATCCAGAAAGGCAGGACAGGCCATGGAAAAATGGGAGCCTTGTTATGCTGATGGGCGGGATGTAAATTGCCAACAGCCAATCGGGGAGAAGTGTATGGTGTTTCCTGAAACACCTAAGAAACAAAGCAACAGAGCATATGGCCCTTCCACTTATGGTCCTATAGCTTAGGGAAATTAAAATCAAAAAGGCACAGCCACCACAAAGTTTGGGACGGCCCTGTTTACAAGAACCTCGTTTACGGTACAAGTTCAATATCGCAGAAAGCGAAAAATGGATAAAGAAGTTGTGGTACTTACGTACAATGCAATATCACTCAGCAATGAAATCTATGTCATCAGGCCCATAGCAGCATAATGAGTGGATTCAGGTACGATGATCCTAAGTGAAATAAGTCGCACAGAAAAAGAAACATCATAAGATATCACTAATACACGGAATGTAAAATTGGCTACACAGGAACTGAATAACAAAACAGAACATGGGCTCAAATGTAGAAAACCAACTTATGCTTGCTTAAGGGGAAAGGTGAGTTGGGGTGCTGCATAAAACCAGAGATTGAAATTAGCACAGATACCGTTCCATAAGCCAAATACGTAATAGACAAGAGCTACTCCTTGCTCAACGAAGTGGACTCAACACTCCATATTAAACGCCTAAGAATATACCTGACTAGTAAGAATCTTAAAACCTATGTATTTATATGTCTCTGAAAGAGAATCAAGCGTGTGTACAGCGGCATAAATGCAGCAGTGATACGATTGTTGAGGTTCGGTGAGCAAATGCAGACCCTTTGAAGTCATATTGCACGGTACCCATTCCATGGGTCTCAACTCTCCAGTTTTAAGGGATTCTTCCTTCAGCTAAAACATGCATGTGGAACCCAGAGTATGATCCACCATGTGATCGGGAAACGTGTTCAAATGTGTCTCAGTTTTCATACCATGGTACTCTGGTGCAACATTCCAGACGCTTTACTAACACTCTCCCCACTTGGAGAGTCAGTGCCTTTAACCTCCTGTTTGGCCCAGTTTGCAATTTCTGCGGAAGATGAACAGGAATAGGGAGAACCAATGAGAGACTAGCTGGAGGTGTCTGGACGGGCAAAGTTAACTCTCATTTCCCACCAGGAAGAGGAATTAAGCAAAGGCTCAGCGTGCCATGCCGGAACCACACTAGGGCCTGAAGCAATCCTGCGGTGTTGCGGCCAGCTCACAAGAAAGCGAGTTGAAGAAAGGAGCTCAGGGGCACTGTCATTCACAAACCTGCAGAGTTATAAATGACAGCTATCGTCCAAAAATATACTGAAGTAAGCCTGCCAAGAGGACTAGAATGCGGGCAGATTTGCAGGAAACCGATTTCAGGAGGTAGAATGGAATTGCATTTAAAGCATAGGAAAAGAGGCAGAACGTCCACAATGATGCACTTGACCAAAAAGTGCATATGCGTTTTTTCCTGAATATATTCAGGAAAAAACCCATATGCCCTTTTTGGCCAACCAAGCAAGCTTGCAAAGGAAATCTGCACTACAATGAAGTCTCACTTCCCCCCGGGTCAAAAGGGCCCTCTGAAAAAAGTGTAAAATCCAGAAAGGCAGGACAGGCCATGGAAAAATGGGAGCCTTGTTATGCTGATGGGCGGGATGTAAATTGCCAACAGCCAATCGGGGAGAAGTGTATGGTGTTTCCTGAAACACCTAAGAAACAAAGCAACAGAGCATATGGCCCTTCCACTTATGGTCCTATAGCTTAGGGAAATTAAAATCAAAAAGGCACAGCCACCACAAAGTTTGGGACGGCCCTGTTTACAAGAACCTTGTTTACGGTACAAGTTCAATATCGCAGAAAGCGAAAAATGGATAAAGAAGTTGTGGTACTTACGTACAATGCAATATCACTCAGCAATGAAATCTATGTCATCAGGCCCATAGCAGCATAATGAGTGGATTCAGGTACGATGATCCTAAGTGAAATAAGTCACACAGAAAAAGAAACATCAAAGATATCACTAATACACGGAATGTAAAATTGGCTACACAGGAACTGAATAACAAAACAGAACATGGGCTCAAATGTAGAAAACCAACTTATGCTTGCTTAAGGGGAAAGGTGAGTTGGGGTGCTGCATAAAACCAGAGATTGAAATTAGCACAGATACCGTTCCATAAGCCAAATATGTAATAGACAAGAGCTACTCCTTGCTCAACGAAGTGGACTCAACACTCCATATTAAACGCCTAAGAATATACCTGACTAGTAAGAATCTTAAAACCTATGTATTTATATGTCTCTGAAAGAGAATCAAGCGTGTGTACAGCGGCATAAATGCAGCAGTGATACGATTGTTGAGGTTCGGTGAGCAAATGCAGACCCTTTGAAGTCATATTGCACGGTACCCATTCCATGGGTCTCAACTCTCCAGTTTTAAGGGATTCTTCCTTCAGCTAAAACATGCATGTGGGACCCAGAGTATGATCCACCATGTGATCGGGAAACGTGTTCAAATGTGTCTCAGTTTTCATACCATGGTACTCTGGTGCAACATTCCAGACGCTTTACTAAGACTCTCCCCACTTGGAGAGTCAGTGCCTTTAACCTCCTGTTTGGCCCAGTTTGCAATTTCTGCGGAAGATGAACAGGAATAGGGAGAACCAATGAGAGACTAGCTGGAGGTGTCTGGACGGGCAAATTTAACTATCATTTCCCACCAGGAAGAGGAATTAACCAAAGGCTCAGCGTGCCATGCCGGAACCACACTAGTGCCTGAAACAATCCTGCGGTGTTGCGGCCAGCTCACAAGAAAGCGAGTTGAAGGAAGGAGCTCAGGGGCACTGTCATTCACAAACCTGCAGAGTTATAAATGACAGCTATCGTCCAAAAATATATTGAAGTTAAGCTGCCAAGAGGACTTGAAAGCGGGGCAGAATTGCAGGAAACCGATTTCAGGAGGTAGACTGGAATTGCATGTAAAGCATAGGAAAAGAGGCAGAACGTCCACAATGATGCACTTGGCCAAAAAGGGCGTATGCATTTTTTCCTGAATATATTCAGGAAAAAACGCATACGCTCTTTTTGGCCAACCAAGCAAGCTTGCAAAGGAAATCTGCACTAAAATGAAGTCTCACTGCCCCCCTGGTCAAAAGGGCCGTCTGAAAAAAGTGTAAAATCCAGAAAGACAGGACAGGCCATGGAGAACTGGGAGCATTGTTATGCTGCTGGGCAGGATGTAAATTGCCAACAGCCACTCTGGAGAAGTGTATGGTGTTTCCTGAAACATCTACAAAACAAAGCAACAGAGCCTAGGGCACTTCCACTTATGGTCCTATAGCTTAGGGAAATTAAAATCAAAAAGACACAGCCACCCCAGAGTTTGGGACGGCTCTGTTTACAAGAACCTCGTTTACGGTACAAGTTCAATATCGCAGAAAGCGAAAAATGGATAAGGATGTTGTGGTACTTACGTACAATGCAATATCACTCAGCAATGAAATCTATGTCATCAGGCCCGTAGCAGCATAATGAGTGGATTCAGGTACGATGATTCTAAGTGAAATAAGTCACACAGAAAAAGAAACATCATAAGATATCACTACTACACGGAATGTAAACTTGGCTACACAGGAACTGAATTACAAAACAGAACAGGGTCTCAAATGTAGAAAACCAACTTATGCTTGCTTAAGGGGAAAGGTGAGTTGGGGTGCTGCATAAAACCAGAGATTGAAATTAGCACAGATACCATTCCATAAGCCAAATATGTAATAGACAAGAGCTACTCCTTGCTCAACGAAGTGGACTCAACACCCCATATTAAACGCCTAATAATACACCTGACTAGTAAGAATCTTAAAACCTATGGATTTATATGTCTCTGAAAGAGAATCAAGCGTGTGTACAGCGGCATAAATGCAGCAGTGATAGGATTGGTGAGGATCGGTGAGCAAATGCAGACCCTTTCAAGTCATATTTCGTGGTACCCATTCCATGAGTCTCAAATCTCCAATTTTAAGGGATTCTTCCTTCAGCTAAAACATGCATGTGGAACCCAGGGTATGATCCACCGTGTGATCGGGAAACGTGTTCAAATGTGTCTCAGTTTTCATCCCCTGGTACTCGGGTGCAACATTCCAGACGCTTTACTAACACTCTCCCCACTTGGAGAGTCAGTGCCTTTAACCTCCTGTTTGGCCCAGTTTGCAATTTCTGCGTAAGATGAACAGGAATAGGGAGAACCAATGAGAGACTAGCTGGAGGTGTCTGGACGGGCAAATTTAACTCTCATTTCCCACCAGGAAGAGGAATTAACCAAAGGCTCAGCGTGCCGTGCTGGAACCACACTAGGGCCTGAAGCAATCCTGCGGTGTTGCGGCCAGCTCACAAGAAAGCGAGTTGAAGAAAGGAGCTCAGGGGCACTGTAATTCACAAACCTGCAGAGTTATAAATGACAGCTATTGTCCAAAAATATATTGAAGTAAGGCTGCCAAGACCACTTGAAAGTGGGGCAGAATTGGAGGAAACCGATTTCAGGAGGTAGACTGGAATTGTATGTAAAGCATAGGAAAAGAGGCAGAACGTCCACAGTGATGCACTTGGCCAAAAAGGGCGTATGCGTTCTTTCCTGAATATATTCAGGAAAAAACGCATATGCCCTGTTTGGCCAACCAAGCAAGCTTGCAAAGGAAATCTGCACTACAATGAAGTCTCACTGCCCCCCGGTCAAAAGGGACATCTGAAAAAAGTGTAAAATCCAGAAAGGTAGGACAGGCCATGGAGAACTGGGAGCCTTGTTATGCTGATGGGCGGGATGTAAATTGCCAACAGCCACTCTGGAGAAGTGTATGGCGTTTCCTGAAACATCTAAAAAACAAAGCAACAGAGCCTAGGGCAGTTCCACTTATGGTCCTATAGATTGGGGAAATTAAAATCTAAAGGACACAGCCACCCCAAAGTTTGGGACGGCTCTGTTTACAAGAACCTCATTTACGGTACAAGTTCAATATCGCAGAAAGCGAAAAATGGATAAAGAAGTTGTGGTACTTACGTACAATGCAATATCACTCAGCAATGAAATCTATGTCATCAGGCCCGTAGCAGCATAATGAGTGGATTCAGGTATGATGATTCTAAGTGAAATATGTCACAGAGAAAAAGAAACATCATAAGATATCACTACTACACGGAATGTAAACTTGGCTACACAGGAACTGAATTACAAAACAGAACAGGGTCTCAAATGTAGAAAACCAACTTATGCTTGCTTAAGGGGAAACGTGAGTTGGGGTGCTGCATAAAACCAGAGATTGAAATTAGCACAGATACCGTTCCATAAGCCAAATATGTAATAGACAAGAGCTACTCCTTGCTCAATGAAGTGGACTCAACACCCCATATTAAACGCCTAAGAATATACCTGACTGGTAAGCATCTTAACACCTATGGATTTATATATCTCTGAAAGAGAATCAAGTGTGTGTACAGCGGCATAAACGCAGCAGTGATAGGATCGGTGAGGTTCGGTGAGAAATGCAGACCCTTTGAAGTCATATTGCATGGTACGTATTCCATGGGTCTCAACTCTCCAGGTTTAAGGGATTCTTCCTTCAGCTAAAACATGCATGTGGAACCCAGAGTATGATCCACCGTGTGCTCGGGAAACGTGTTCAAATGTGTCTCAGTTTTCGTCCCCTGGAACTCGGGTGCAACATTCCAGACGCTTTACTAACACTCTCCCCACTTGGAGAGTCAGTGCCTTTAACCTCCTGTTTGGCCCAGTTTGCCATTTCTGCGTAAGATGAACAGCAATAGGGAGAATCAATGAGAGACTAGCTGGAGGTGTCTGGACGGGCAAATTTAACTCTCATTTCCCACCAGGAAGAGGAATTAACCAAAGGCTCAGCGTGCCATGCCGGAACCACACTAGGGCCTGAAGCAATCCTGCGGTGTTGCGGCCAGCTCACAAGAAAGCGCGTTGAAGAAAGGAACTCAGGGGCACTGTCATTCACAAACCTGCAGAGTTATAAATGACAGCTATCGTCCAAAAATATATTGAAGTAACGCTGCCAAGAGGACTTGAATGCGGGGCAGAATTGCAGGAAACCGATTTCAGGAGATAGACTGGAATTGCATGTAAAGCATAGGAAAAGAGGCAGAACGTCCACAATGATGCACTTGGCCAAAAAGTGCGTATGCGTTTTTTCCTGAATATATTCAGAAAAAACTCATACGCCCTTTTTGGCCAACCAAGCAAGCTTGCAAAGGAAATCTGCACTACAATGAAGTCTCACTGCCCCCCAGTTAAAAGGGCCATCTGAAAAAAGTGTAAAATCCAGAAAGGCAGGACAGGCCATGGAGAACTGGGAGCCTTGTTATGCTGATGGGCGGGATGTAAACTGCCAACAGCCACTCTGGGGAAGTGTATGGTGTTTCCTGAAACAGCTAAAAAACAAAGCAACAGAGCCTAGGGCACTTCCACTTATGGTCCTAGGGCTTAGGGAAATTAAAATCAAAAAGACACAGCCACCCCAAAGTTTGGGACGGCTCTGTTTACAAGAACCTCGTTTACGGTACAAGTTCAATATCGCAGAAAGCGAAAAATGGATAAAGAAGTTGTGGTACTTACGTACAATGCAATATCACGCAGCAATGAAATCTATGTCATCAGGCCCGTAGCAGCATAATGAGTGGATTCAGCTACGATGATTCTAAGTGAAATAAGTCACACACAAAAAGAAACATCATAAGATATCACTAATACACAGAATGTAAACTTGGCTACACAGGAACTGAATTACAAAACAGAACAGGGTCTCAAATGTAGAAAACCAACTTATGCTTGCTTAAGGGGAAAGGTGAGTTGGGGTGCTGCATAAAACCAGAGATTGAAATTAGCACAGATACCGCTCCATAAGCCAAATATGTAATAGACAAGAGCTACTCCTTGCTCAACGAAGTGGACACAACACCCCATATTAAACGCCTAAAAATATACCTGACTAGTAAGAATCTTAAAACCTATGGATTTATATGTCTCCGAAAGAGAATCAAGCGTCTGTACAGCGGCATAAACACAGCAGTGGTAGGATTGGTGAGGTTCGGTGAGCAAATGCAGACCGTTTGAAGTTATATTGCATGGTACCCATTCCATGGGTCTCAACTCTCCATGTTTAAGGGATTCTTCCTTCAGCTAAAACATGCATGTGGAACCCAGAGTATGATCCACTGTGTGATCGGGAAACGTGTTCAAATGTGTCTCAGTTTTCGTCCCCTGGTACTCGGGTGCAACATTCCAGACGCTTTACTAACACTCTCCCCACTTGGAGAGTCAGTGCCTTTAACCTCCTGTTTGGCCCAGTTTGCAATTTCTGCGGAAGAAGAACAGGAATAGGGAGAACAAATGTGAGACTAGCTGGAGGTGTCTGGACGGGCAAAATTAACTCTCATTTCCCACCAGGAAGAGCAATTAACCAAAAGCTCAGCATGTCTTGCCGGAACCAGATTAGAGCCTGAAGCAATCCTGCAGTGTTGCAGCCAGCTGACAAGAAAACGAGTTGAAGAACGGAGCTCAGGGGCACTGTAATTCACAAACCTGCAGAGTTACAAATGACAGCTATCGTCCAAAAGTATATTGAAGTAAGGCTGCTAAGAGGACTTGAATGCGGGGCAGAATTGCTGGAAACCGATTTCAGAAGGTACATGGGAGTCGCTCTGAAAGCATAGGAAAAGAGACAGAACTTGGAAAATAATGCACTTGGCAAAAAAGGGCATATGTGTTTTATCCAGAGCTCTCATAACCGAGGGAAGGAGATTCCCAGCAGGCTCCAACTGCCACCTGAGGTCTCACGTTGCCAAGGCAACGTGAGCAAGCCAGGCAGGAGTTACCTCACAGCAGAGGTCCCACCTCACAGAAGGGTGAAAAACCCAGCCAACATCAGACTCTTACCAGAGGGCCCACATCACCAAGGGGATGGGAACCAGGCAGGAGTGTCCTCGCAGGAGTGTCCTCACATGAGTAGGGCCACATTATCTAAAGGTGAGGAACCCAGAACATGTGGCTTCAAACCATAGGACACCCATCACCAAGGGACTGGGAGTGAGGCAGGCAGGAGGAGCCTCACAACAGAGGGCCCAAAAATAAGAAAGGTGAGGAATCCAGCAGTTGGAACCTCCCAGAAGGCGGCCCAGAGCACAGAGGCTAGGGGATCCAGGCCAGAGTGAGCTAACACCAGACAGCCCACATCATGAAACTGTGAGCAACCCAGACATTGGGACCTCAGAGCAGAAGGCCCACATCTCCCTGGTGATGGGAACATGACAGGAGTGTCCTGGCATCACTGGGCTCACATCAGAAAACGTGGGGTGCTCAGAAGTGAGGACCTGACGCTAGAGGGCACTCATCACCGAGGGGAGGAGGCTCCCAGCAGGCTCCAGCTGCCACTAGAGGGCCAACGTCGCCAAGGCGATGTGTGCCAGCCTGGCAGGAGTGACCTCACAGCAGAGGGCCCACCTCACAGAAGGGTGAGGAACACAGCCAGGATCAGACTCGCACCAGAGGGCCCACATCACCAAGGGGATGGGAACCAGGCAGGAGTGTCCCCACACTTGTGGGACAACATCATCGAAAGGTGAGGATCCCAGCACATGTAGCCTCAAACCAGAGGAACCACATCACCAAGGGGTTCAGAATGAGGCTGGCAGGACCGGCCTCACAACACAGGGTCCATAGAATATAAAAGTTGAGGAATCCAGCAGTTGGAACCTCCCAGCAAGTGACCCAGAGCACCGAGGCTATGGGATCCAGGCCGCAGTGAACTCACAGCAGAGGGCCCACATCATGAACCTGTGAGCAGCCCAGCCATTGGGACCTCAGAACATAAGGCCCACATCCCCATTGGGATGGGAACCTGGCAGGAGTGGCCTCGCACCACTTAGCACATATCAGAAAATGTTAGGAGCCCAGCAGTTAGGGCCTGACGCCAGGGGGCCCTCATAACTGAGGGGAGGAGACTCCCAGCAGGTTCCAACTGCCAACAGAGGGCCCACGTCTACAAGGTGGCATGCGCCAGCCAGGCAGTAGTGACCTCACAGCAGAGGGCCTATCTCACAGAAGGGTGAGGAACCGAGGCAGGATGAGACTCTCACCAGAGGGCCCACAACACCAAGGGGATGGGAACAGGTCAGGACTGTCCTCCCACCAGTGGGGCCACATCATCGAAAGGTGAGGAACCCAGCACATGCGGCCTCATATCAGAGGACATACATCACAAAGGGGATGGGAGTGAGGCAGGTAGGAGTAGCCTAAAAACAGAGGGCCCAAAGAATACAAAACTTGAGGAATCCAGGATTTGGAACCTCCCAGCAGGCAGCCGAGAGCACAGAAGCTATGGGATGCAGGCAGGAGTGAACTAACACCAGAGAGCCCACATCATGAAACTGTGAGCAACCCAGGCGTTGGGACCTCAGAGCAGAAAGCCCACATCCCCATGGTGATGAGAACCTGACAGGAGTGTCCTGGCATCACTGGGCTCACATCAGAAAACGTGGGGAGCCCAGCAGTTAGGGCCTGATGCTAGAGGGCCGTCATCACCGAGGGCAGGAGGCTCCCAGCAGGTTCCATGTGCCAACAGAGGGCCCATGTCGCCAAGGTGATGTGTGCAAGTCAGGCAGGATTGACCTCACAGCAGAGGGCCTACCTCACAGAAGAGTGAGGAACCCAGCCAGGATAAGACTGTCACCAGAAGGCCCACATCACCAAGGGGATGGGAACCAGGCAGGAGTGTCCTCACACCAGTGGGGCCACATCATTGAAAGTTGCGGAACCCAGCACATGTGGCCTCAAACGAGAGGACACACATCACGAAGGGGCTGGGAGTGAGGCAGGCAGGAGGAGCATCACAACACAGGACCCATAGAATACAAAAGTTGAGGAATCGAGCAGTTGGAACCTCCCAGCAGGCGACCAAGAGCACAGAGGCTATGGGATCCAGGCCACAGTGAACTAACACCAGAGAGCCCAGATCATGAAATTGTGATCAACCCAGCTGTTGGAACCTCAGAGCAGAAGGCCCACATCCCCATGGAGATGGGAACCTAAGAGGAGTGCCCGAGCATCACTGGGCTCACTAAGAAAAGTTGGGGAGCCCAGCAGTTAGGGCCTGACGTCAGAGGGCCCTCATCACCGAGGGGAGGAGGCTCCCAGCAGGGTCCAAGTGCCACCAGAAGGCTCATGTCGACAAGGCGAGGTGAGCAAGCCAGGCAAGAGTTACCTGATAGTAGAAGGCCCACCTCACAGATGGGTGAGGAACCCAGCCAGGATCAGACTCTCACCAGAGGGCCCACATCACAAAGGGGATGGGAACCAGTCAGGATTATCCTCACACCAGTGGGGCCTCATCATCTTAAGGTGAGGAACCCAGCACATGTGTCCTCAAACCAGAGGACCCACATCACCAAGGGCCTTGGAGTGAGGAAGGCAGGAGTAGCCTCACAACACTGGGCACATAATATAAAAAACGTGAGGATTCCAGCATTTAGACCTTCCAGCAGGCGGCCCAGAACACCGAGGCTATGGGATCCAGGCCACAGTGAACTCACAGCAGAGGGCCCACATCATAAAACTGTGAGCAACCCAGGCGTTGGGACCTCAGCGCAGAAGGCCCACATCCCCATGGGAATGGGAACCTGGCTGGAGTGTCCTCGCACCACTGGGCGCACATCAGAAAATGTGGGGAGCCCCCCATTTCGGGCCTGACGCCAGAGGGCCATCATCACCGAGAGGAGGAGGCACCCTGCACGCTCCAACTGCCACCAGAGGGCCTACGTCTCCAAGGTGACATGTGCCAGCCAGGCAGGAGTGACCTCACAGTGAGGGCCTACCTCACAGAACGTTGAGGAACCCAGCCAGGATTAGACTCTCGCCAGAGGGCCCACCTCACCAAGGGGATGGGAACCAGGCAGGAGCGTCCTCACACGAGTGGGGCCACATCATCGAAAGGTGAGGAACGCAGCACATGTGGCCTCAAGCCATAGGACAGTCATCACCAAGGGGCTGGGAGTGAGGCAGGCAGGAGGAGCCTCACAACAGAGGGCACATAGAATAAAAAAGTTGACGAATCCAGCAGTTGGAACCTCCCAGCAGGCGGCTCAAGGCACCGATGATAAGGGATCCTTGCTGGAGTGAACTCACAGCAGAGGGCCCACATCATGGTACTGTGAGCAAGCCAGCCGTTTTGACCTCAGAGCAGAAGGCCCATATCCCCATGGGGATGGGAACATGGCAAGAGTGTCCTCACTTGGCGCACATCAGAAAATGTGGGGAGCCCAGCAGTTATGGCCTAAGGCAAGAGGGCCCTCATCACCGAGGGGAGGAGGATCCCAGCACACTCCAACTGCCAACAGAGGGCCCATGTCGCCAAGGTGACGTGTGCCAGACAGGCATGATTGACCTCACAGCAGAGGGCCCACCTCACAGAAGGGTGAGGAACCCAGCCAGGATCAGACTCTCACCTGAGGGCCCACATCAGCAAGGGGATGGGAACCAGTCAGGACTGTCTTCCCTCCGGTGAGGCCACATCATCGAAAGGTGCGGAACCCAGCACATGTGGCCTTAAATCAGAAGACACATATCACAAAGGGAATGGGAGTGAGACAGGCAGAAGTAGCCTAAAAACAGAGGGCCCAAAGAATAAGAAAGGTGAGGAATCCAGCAGTTGGAACCTCCCAGCAGGCGGCCGAGACCACAGAAGCTATGGGATGCAGGCAGGAGTGAACTAAGAGCAGAGAGCCCACATCATGAAACTGTGAGCAACCCAGGCGTTGGGACCTCAGAGCAGAAGGCCCACATCCCAATGGGGATGTGAACCTGGCTGGAGTGTCCTCGCACCACTGGGCGCACATCACAAAATGTGGGGAGCCCAGCAGTTAGGGCCTGACGCCAGAGGGCCCTCATGACCGAGGGGAGGAGGCTCCCAGCAGGCTCCAAGTGCCACCAGAGGGCTCATGTCCACAAGGTGAGGTGAGCAAGCCAGGCAGGAGTGACCTCACAGCAGCCGGCCCACCTCACAGATGGGTGAGGAACCCAGCCAGGATCAGACTCTCAACAGAGGGCCCACATCACCAAGGGGATGTGAACCAGGCAGGAGTCTCCTAAGACCATTGGTCCCACATCATCGAAAGGTGAGGAACCCAGCACATGTGGCCTCAAACCAGAGGACACACATCACGAAGGGGCTGGGAGTGAGGCAGGCAGGAGGATCCTCACAACAGAGGGCCCAAAAAATTAAAAAAGTGAGGAATCCAGCAGTTGGAACCTCCCAGCAGGCGGCCAAGAGCACAGAGGCTATGGGCTCCAGGCCTCTGTGAACTAACACCAGAGAGCCCACATCATGAAAATGTGAACAACCCAGCCGTTGGGACCTCAGAGCAGAAGGCCCACATCCCCATGGAGATGGGATCCTAAGAGGAGTGCCCAAGCATCATTGGGATCACTAAGAAAAGTTGGTGAGCCCAGCAGTTAGGGCCTGACGCAAGAGGGCCCTCATCACCGGGGGGAGGAGATTCCCAGCACGTTCCAACTGCCACCACACGGCTGACTTCACCAAGGCAATGTGTGCCAGCCATGCAGGAGTGACCTATCAGCAGAGGGTCTCCCTCACAGAAGGGTGAGGAACACAGCCAGGAACAGACTCTCACCAGGGGGTCCACATAACCACGTGGATGAGAACCAGGCAGGAGTGTCCTCACACTAGTGGGGCCACATCATCGAAAGGTGAGGAACCCAGCAAAGGTGGCCACAAACCAGAGGACCCACATCACCAAGGGGTTGAGAGTGAGGTAGGTGTCTGGACGGGCATATTTAACTCTCTTTTCCAACCAGAAAGAGGAATTAACCAAAGGCTCAGCATGCCCTGCCAGAAGCAGATAAGGGCCTAAAGCAGTCTTGCGGGTTTGCGGCCAGCTCACAAGAAAGCGAGTTGAAGAAAGGAGCACAGGGGCCCTGTAATTCACAATCCTGCAGAGTTATAAATGACAGATAACGTCCAAAAATATTTTGAAGTAAGGCTGCGAAGAGGAGGTGAAAGCGGGGCAGAATTTCAGGAAACGATTTCAGGAGGTAGACTGGATTTGCCTTTAAAGCATAGGAAAAGAGGCAGAACATCGACAATGATGCACTTGGCAAAAAAGGGCGTATGAGTTTGTTCCTGAATATATTCAGGAAAAAACACATACGCCCTTTTTGGCCAACCAAGCAAGCTTGCAATGGAAATCCGAACTACTATGAAGTGTCACTTCCCCCCGGTCTAAAGGGTCATCTGAAAAAAGTGTAAAATCCAGAAAGGCAAGACAGGCCATGGGGAAAAAGGAGCCTTGTTATGCTGATGGGTGGGATGTAAATTGCCAACAGCCACTCTGGAGAAGTGTATGGTGTTTTCTGATACATCTGAAAAACAAAACAACAGAGTCTAGGGCATTCCCACTTATGGTCCTATAGCTTAGGGAAATTAAAATCAAAAAGACACAGCCACCCCAAAATTTGGGACGGCTCTGTTTACAGTAACCTCTTCTACGGTACAAGTTAAATATCCCAGAGAACAAATAATTGATAAAGAAGTTGCGGTACTTACGTACAACAGAATACCACTCAGCAATGAAATCTGTGTCACCAGGCCTGTACCAGCATAATGAGTGGATTGAGGCACGATGATTCTAAGTGAAATAAGTCACACAGAAAAAGAAACGTCATAAGGTATCACTAATACACAGAATGTAAACTTGGCTACACATGAACTGAATTACAAAACAGAACAGGGTCTCAAGTTTAGAAAACCAACTTATGCTTGCTTAGGGGAAAGGTGAGTTGGGGTGCTGCATAAAACCAGAGTTTGAAATTAGCACAGATACCGTTCCATAAGCCAAATATGTAATAGACAAGACCTACCCCTTGCTCAACGAAATGGACTCAACAATGAGGTATCACCTCACACCTGTTAGAATGGGCATCATTTGAAAATCTACAAACAACAAATGCTGGAAAGGGTGTGGAGAAAAGGAACCCTCTTCCACTATTGTTGGGAATATAAATTGATACAGTCACTATGGAGAACAATATGGAGTTTCTTAAGAAACTAATAATAGAATTACCATATGATACAGCAATCCCAGTACTGGACATATACCCAGACAAAACCATAAATCGAAAAGAGACATTCAACGCAATGTTCATTGCATCACTATTTACAATGTCGAGGTAATGGAAGCCACCTAAATGCTCACAGACAGACGAATGCATAAAGATGTGGTACATATATAAAATGGAATATTACTAAGCCATGAAAGGAATGAAATTGGGTCATTTGTAGAGACGTCGATGGATCTAGAGACTGTCATACAGAGTGAAGTAAGTCAGAAAGAGAAAAACAAATCTTGTATATTCATGCATATATGGGGAACCTAGAAAAACTGTACAGATTAACCGTTTTGCAAGGCATAAATAGAGCAACAGATGTAGCCAACAAACGTATGGACAACAAGGGGGGAAAGCTCTTGGGGGGTGGTGGTGGGAGGAGTTGAGAGATTGGGATTGGCATGTAAACATTTATATGTATAAAATAGATAACCAATAAGAACCTGCTGTATAAAAATATAAAATAAAATTCAAAATTAAAAAGAAATAAAATTTAACAAACAAAACAGAAAAAACAATTATTCCCTTCACATACATGTATTTATATGAATAAATTATTTCCATGCTTATATCTGTAAATACAAAAAAGAGGAATAAAATCTACCTTGAACCAAAAACGAAAAAGAGAAAAAAAGAACAGAACCCACCAGTTACACAGAGGAAAACCGTATCAGGGCACTTGCTCCAGTTGTAAACAATTCTGAAGTTGGTCAGTGGTGGGGAATCGTCTCCCATTCAGCCAGCAGCCCCCACACAACAAGCGTCCTCATTGCAAAGCTGGGGCACCGTGCCGAGGCATCTGTGAGTAAACGTGAGCTGAGCCCCAGGCCAGTTGCTGCTGAACTGTTCCCACCCTTCCCAGGTAAAACACCTGAATATATACAAGGACTTGAAAGCCTAGAGGAAGGGCCATGGAGCCACACGAGTGACAGCATGCCAGCTGACTTGGTGCCTGCAGGCCAGCCAGGATGGTCCTGGCCCTGGGTGCTCTTCTGGAAGATTTCCATTTCCCTGCCTGAGATACCCGTCCTGTCCCTGCCCCCACTGCTTTTTTCCTTCCTCACCTCTGCCCAGGGAGAAATTCCAGCAGCAGGTATGGGTGACACATCCTCTTCTTTAGCAGGTGGCAGCCTGGCAACTGCTGCAGAAAGTCCAGCAGAGCCCCACTCACACTGGGCCACCCACAAAGCCGTGGCCTCTCACTCCCTCCCACCAGCCCAGCCCCGAGACTGCTGACAGGGCAGAGAAAATGGCGTCAGGCACAGCTGCAGGGGCTCTTGCTGCCTGGAGTGGTATTTATATTGAGCTCAACCCAGGCACACCTGGGGAGGGCTGGCCGGCACGGTAAGGCTGCCCAGGTCAGCCAATCATCACCCCTCAGGGGCTCACAGTTGCAGAAAATGGAACTTGCTGAACCGGCCAGGTCCAAGGAACAGGTGTGGGCTCCTGAGAGTCAGGATAGACAAGGGGCTGCAGCTTTGGCTTGTTTTCTAATCATTTTATCTGGCCCATGAGTGGGAGACAACTTCAAGAAAACCCTCTCCTAATGAGAGGAACCCAGGAGTCAGGGAGAGGAGGGGTGGGTGGTGGTTGGAGACAGAGGCCTGGTGCCCCGGGTGCAGTGGAAGTCTCTGGAAGACCAGGTGGAGGGAGGCCACACAGAGTGATGCCCAGGGTCACAGACCTGTCAGAGCTGCTGTTTGTTAGTTCAAGTCCTGCTCTGAGGTGCTCTGTGTCAGCTCTGAGCGACAGGTGAGATGGGGGTGCTCTTCAATGAGGGCTATGTGCACGGTTCCTGTGTGCCCAGCCCTGGCACGGTACCTGCAAGGGTAGCTCTGTATCCTGGGAGAGGCCTGACCACGAGAGCCCCGTGGGCTGGGTTGGGGGTGGGGTACCTGCCCAGGAGAGCTCCATATCCTGGGATTGGCCTGACCACGAGAGCCCCATGGGCTGCTGGGGACCTGGTAAAGGATGTCAGGACAGTCAGTGAAGCCACCGAGGATATACCTCCAGTTGCTCCTAATTCCTACACCCTGCTGGTCATTCTACCAACCACCAGGACATGGTATTCTGTATTAGTCTTCAATGATGCCTTCTTTTGTATTCCATTAGTCCCAGAGTCACAAGAAATTTTGGCTTGTGAGTGGCAGGACTCAACATACAACTAAAACAATACTTCCGGGCCGTCTTGCCCCAAGGGTTCAAAAATTCCCACACCATCTTTGGGGAAAGCTTAGCTAAAGACCGAAAAGTTCTACCTCTGGAAAAGGAAACCCTCCTTCAATATGCAGACGACATTCTGATCGCCAGCCCTACTAAGGAGGCCTCTGAACTACCAAGCCAATAAAGGATAGAAGTTTTCCAGAAAAAGCTCAAATATCACAGACTGCGGTGACCTGCCTGGGCTTCATTCTCACAGAAGGTCAGAGAAGCCCATCCCAGGAAAGGGAAGAAACCATTTGCAGCCTTACCCCTTTCTAAAACTAGAAGACAGCTTAGGGGTTCCTGGGGAGGCCAGGGTTTGCTGCTTCTGGATCCCTAACTACAGTCTACTAGCTGGGCCTCTATATGAAACACTGAAAGGAAAAGATGATGATCCTTTTGAACAGAATCCAGAAGTGGCCTTTCAAGAATGGAAAGAGCAGTCAATTCAGACCCTTGCCCTGGAACTCCCTAATTGAGCTAAACCCTTTGACCTTTCCATTCCCGGTGAAAGGTGAATCGCCATTGGAGAATTAGTGCAAAAACTGGGACCACTTGAAATGGAACAACGCAAGAATGCCATCCAGGTAGGATAAACTACAGTCACCAAGGGGCTTGGCCCACTGCCACATCTGGCCAAGGTACTGGCGGTATCTAAAAACCTGGAAATCAGCAGCCCAAAAGGCCACCTCCCTCCTAAGGGAAAAGGACCCCACGTGGTGATCCTAATCACCAACCATGCCCTGAAGTTGCAGGGTTCGCTCCGTGGGCACACCGACCTCGAGTGAGGAGGCCCTCCAACTCCAACATCCAGAGAGATAACCGGGGGCAACAGGGCACCATGACGACTCATGTGAACATCACTTGACCTGGAGTTTCTCTCATAAAACAACAATAGTGTGTCCCGAAGGAGTAGACTACTGCTTGCAGGACTTACTGCACCCGGAGGGGAGCTAATAATCTTGGCGGGGGAACCGTATATCACACTGTCACCATAGAAAAGCCTACAGACACCGTGATGATGGTGGCCAATAAGACCGGCTGGACTCCTGTTTACTTCAAAAGGCTGTTGACTCAGTGGCCATCATGGTCCTTGATCACCACTGACCCTAGACTGTCTGGGAGTTGAGCGGGCAGGGCTCTGACACCTGGTGCTGTTTTTACGTTAATTCAGGGGCCTAACTGAAGAAAGAGCAGACTACTGGTCAGAGCATCTAGGCTGGCAGAAACGGTCAGCCTAAGGTGGCCGAACAAATGTGGGGCGGGGTGAAACCGGCCCCCACAGCGTCTCTGCACATCTCTTTCCTGGACCCTTAAAGGTCATTAGAATCTATAACACTTCCAATGCTGGTGCTCAGGCGGACGAACAGGGAGGCAGGGGTCCTGGGGCCAATCAACGTCACCTGGAGGCTGCTGGGGAGAAGTTCTGACCCTCGTCCCCTGGTATGAGGGCTCCTAACGCAGCACTCAGCAGTTACAGAAGAAGGGTCTGCACCCTCAGCACTCCAAGAATGAGGAACGGGACAAAAGGCAGAGGAGGGGTTTGTCCCCAGCAAAGCCCATTAAAAATCCCTGGGAGATAAAAATAGAATCTGGACAATAAAGTCAAGTCTGACCTTTTTTATCCTTTGCGCTTTGTCTAATTTCACGTGCTCCTAGGGTCCCGCATGCAGAGGTTCCACACCCGGCACTTCAGACCAGATTTCCTAGTGCAGAATGGCTGGGTCGACACCTCAGCTCCTGGGGCCCAGTGCAGACTCCGAGATATAGAGCCTGAGCTGCAGCCAACCCGGCCCTCGAGAGCTCCGCCCCCTCCCTCCCACTGACTCTCACAGGATCTCTACACAGCAGCCCAGCCCACAGCCCACGGGGTAGTGCATGCTCTCACCTCTCCATTCTCTGATCAAAATATAAAGTTTCCTTTGCTTGTGAACCAAACTCAGTCTCGATCTGTTGGCCCCAATGACACTGGGCAGGGGGACACTTGTTGGGGTCCACTCTGGAGGATCAGTAACAGAAATTGAGACTATTGTAACTTCAATGAACAGATGTGTGAGCCAAACTGTAGTTAACATAGAACAGTTTATAAGGCTCGGGTAAAATAAGATGTTTCTAACACTTCCATTTGATATTTCCTCACTTTATTATAAGCAAGTTCAGTGAAAAGGTTTGTCTTATTTGTCAGGTCAATATTAGAGAAATGAAGTGATTTCTTTCCAAGGATGTACATCTAATAATCTTGGTTAAAGCTTCAATCTTGTTTTAAATGCTTTTCCATTGAAAATGATACCTCTCTTTCAGCTCCCCCATTTCTGAGAAGTATAAAATCTTATAATTTATTATTACCAAAGGGGAAAGGTGGGAGGAGGGATAAATTAACAGTTTGGAATTAACACATACACACTGCTATGTATAAAATAGATCATCAACAAGGAACTACTGTATAGCACAGGGAACTACACTCAATATTTTGCAATAACCTATAAGGGGAAATAATCGGAAAAAGAATAGATATTTTTATTGACATCATCTATCAATGACAGTTAAAGTGTAACCTAAGGGAAGCCGGTGGTGAGTGCTTCTGACCCTGAAGACTTCAATCATCTAAAGTTTGGACTCTGCCTACTTCCCAAGGCCCTTAATGAACATATGTGTAGCCGTAGCTTAAAAAACTCCCCAGTTTGGGTTTCGGAGAGACACTGATTTTGAAAAAGCCCTGGTGTTCTCCTTACATGAATGGGACTTTTCCTACTGCTAAAACATGTCTGTCACACCCAGAGGATGGTATACCGTCTGATCGGGAAGAGTTTGGAAAAGGCATCTCATCTCCTCATCTCCTGGTGCTCGGGTTCACCCCTCCAGCGTCTTTACTAACAGTCTCCCCACTTGGAGATGTCAGCACTGTCAACATCCCATTGCGTACAGTTTGGAATTTGTCCAGAGGATGAAGCGGAAGGATGAGGAACAATGAGAGACAAGTCCTAGGTGTTCAGACGGGCACATGTCACTCTAATTTCCAATCAGGAAGACGAATTGACCAAAGGCTAGGGTTGCCCATGGAAACAGTATAGGGCTTGAGGAAATCCCACTGCTTTGTGGCCAGTTCCCATAAACACAAGTTGAACAATGGAACTCAGGGGCAGTAAAATTCATGAAACTGCAGAGTTGAAAATATCTGTCACTGAAAAATGTCTTGAGGAAAGTCAGAGAAAAGGATTGGTAAGCAAGGGAGAATGGCAGGAAAGGGATTTGAGGAGGTAGAAAGGACTCGCCATTAAGCACAAGAAAAGGGGCTGAACATTGCCAACATTGCAGTTGGCCAAAAAGGCTGTATGCGGTTTTTTCTGTATATATTCAAGAAAAGGGCATACACTTTTTTAGCCAACCAAACAGGTGGGCACTGGAAATCAATACTACAAAAGATATCACTTCGCATCAGTCAGAAGAGCCATCCTCATAAAGTATAAACACCAGAAATGCAGGACAGGGCAAGGAGAAGAGGGAGCCCTGTGAGGCTTATAGTGGAAATGTATATTGCCAACGGCCATTCTGGAGAAGTGTATTGTGTTTACTAAAGCATCTAAAAAATGAGCTACAGAGCATAGGGCACTTGCACTCATGGGCGTATATCTTGGGAAAAACAAAAATCGAGAGGACACAGGCACCCCAATGTTTACTGCCTCTCTGTTTAAAAGATCCTCGACTAGGATATAACTTAAATGTCTCTGGAGGGAAAAAATGGATAGAGATGTGGTACTTATGTAGAGTGGAATATTACTCAGCCTGGAAATCAATGAAATATGGCCAGTTGTAACAACTCCGGAGGAGTTACGTATGATCATTCTAAGTGACATAATTCAAAAAGACAATGACACGTATCATAAGATATCACTTAAAGGTGGAATACAAAATGGCTACACATGAAATAAATTACAAAACAAAAACATAGTCAAATATGTAGAAAACACGCGTAAGGCTGCTAAACGGGAAAGGTGGGGAGGGGTGAGGCATCATCCAGGAGGTTGAAATTAGCAAAGATACCATTCCAAATACCAAACTGATAATCAACAAGGCCTACACGGTAGCTAAAAGAACTGCACTCAGCACACTCAAGTCACCGGAAAAGAATATCTATGACTGGTAAGAATCTGAAAAAGAATTTATTGATGTCTCTCTGTACGTGAATCAAGTGGATGTACAGCAGCAAGAAACAGAGCTTTGAAAATCAGCTGTAACCAATATAGTAATAAATTGAAAAAAATAAACGACAGAGAGACAGAGAAAACCTCTTACAACTTTTCCTCAGGGACGGTGATGCAACATGGATTGAACACATCTAGACCCACAGCAGGATGAGACATAAGGCTGGAAACTGTTCGTGCTAAGAGAAATGTGAGGTTGGGTGAGGAAATGCACACCCTTTAAAGTAATACTACCTGGTACCCATTCAATGGGTCCCAAATCTGCAGGTTCAAGGAATCTTCCTACAGCTAAAACATGCATGGAAAACCCAGAGGACTGTACACCATGTGATTGGGAGATGTGTCTAAAATGCACCTCATTTATCCTCTCCTGGTGCTCCTGTTCATCATTCCAGCCACGTTACTTAGAATCTCCCCACTTAGAGAATCAGCACATTTAAACTTCTGTTTCACACATTTTGCAAATTGTGAGGAGGATGAACGGGAAGAGGGGGAACCAATGAGAGAATAGTTGTAGGGGTTTGGACGGGCACATGTCACTCTAATTTCCCATTAAGAATAAGAATTAAAAAAAGGCTCAGCCCGCCTCGCCGGAGCCAAAATAGGGCCTGAAGCAATCCTGCGGCTTTGAGGCCAGCTCACAAAAGAGCAACTTAAAAAATGGAGCTCAGGGTCACTGCAATTCACAAACCTGCAGAGTTATAAATGAAAACTAACGTCCAAAAATATGTTGAGGTAAGGCAAAGAAGAGGATCTGAATGCAAGACAGAATTGCAAGAAACAGATTTCAAGAGATAGATTGGACTCATCTTTAAAGCACATGAAAAGCGGCAGAATTCCGACAATGATGCAGTTGGCCCAAAAGGGAGTATGCGTTTTTTCCTGAATATATCCAGGAAAAAACGCATACGCACTTTATGGGCAACCAAGCAAGCAAGCAATGCAAATGTGCACAACAAAGAAGTCTCATTTCCCACCGGTCAAAAGGGCCATCCGAAAAAATTGTAAAAACCAGAAATGCAGGACAGGCCATGGAGAACAGGGAGCCTTTATACGCTGATGGACAGTGTGTGAACTGCCGAGAGCCACTCTGGAGAAGTGTATGGTGGTTCCTAAATCATCTAAAAAACAGAGCTACAGAGCATAGGGCACTTCCAATCACGGAAGTATATCTAGGGAAGTCTAAAAATCAACAAGACACAAGCACACCACAGTTTAGGGCTACTCTGTTTACAAGAACCTCAACTTCAGTACACCTTAAATATCCCAGGAAAGAGAACAATGGATAAAGAAAATGTGGTACTTATGTACAATGGAATATCTCTTCACCATGAAATCAATGTAATAAGGCTAGTGGAAGGATAAAGAGTGGATTTAGGTCCGATAATACTACTTGAAATAAGTCAAACAGAAAAAGAAACATATCATAAGATATCACTTATAGAGGGAGGATAAATATGGCTGCACAAAAAATGAATTACAAAACAGAACAGTGTCTCACATTTAGAAAACACACTTATGTCAGCTTAAGGGGAAAGGAGAGGTGGGGTGATGCATAAAACCAGAGTTTGAAATTAGCACAGATACCGTTCAATAAACCAAATAGGTATTAGACAAGATCTACACCTTGCTCAATGAACTGGCCTCAACACACCCTATACACCGCAGAGAAATATATCTGAGTAATAAGAATCTTAAAACCCATGTATTGGTATATCTCCATAAGGGAATCAAGTGTGTGCAGAGCGGCACAAACACAGCAGTGAAAATGAGCTAAACCCCATTATAGAAATAAATTTTAAAACCAAAACGCAGAAACAATGAAAGAGAGAAAAATTCTTATAAAATTCGCTCAGGGGCTGTGATGCAACCTGGAATGACCACATATAAACCCACAGCTGGATAAGACATAAGGCTGGACACTTGGGGCTGAGAGGATTGGTGAGCGTTGGTGAGCAACTGCCAAAAGTTTAATGCAATACTTCATGCTACTCATTCCAAGGGTCCCAACACTCCAGGTTGAAGGGAATCTTCCTACAGCTAAACCATGCATGGGAAATCCAGCGGATGGTATACCATATGATCGGGAAAGGTTTCTAAAATGCACTTCATTTTCCTCTCCTGGGGCTCCGGATCAACATTCCAGCCACTTTACTAACAACATCCCCACATGGAGAGCAATGCCTTTAAGTTCCGGTATCGCACAGTCTGCAGTTAGTGCGGAGGATGAATGGGAATAGGGGGAACCAGTGAGAAAATAGCTGTAGTGGCTTCAATGGGCACATGTCACTCTAATTTCACATCAGGGAGAAGAATTAACCAAAGGCAGAGCAAGGCGCCACAGAAGAAGAATAGGGCCTGAAGAAATCCTGTGGATAAGAGGCAAGATCACAAAAATAAGAGCTGAAAAATGGAGCTAAGGGCCACTGCAATTCAAAAAACTGCAGAGTTATAAAGGCCAACTACTTTCCAAAAGTATATTGAGGTAAGGCTATGAAGAGGCACTGACAGCAAGGCAGAATTGCAGGAAACCGATTTCAGGAGGTAGACTGGAATTGCATTGAAAACATATGAAAAGAGGCAGAAGGTCGACAATGATGCACTTGGCCAAAAAGCGCGTATGCGTTTTTTCCTGAATATATTCAGGAAACAACGCATACGCCCTTTCTGGCCAACCAAGCAAGCTTGCAAAGGAAATCTGCACTAAAATGAAGTCTCACTGCCCCCCGGTCAAAAGGGCCATCTGAAAAAAGTGTAAAATCCAGAAAGGCAGGACAGGCCATGGAGAACTGGGAGCCTTGTTATGCTGATGGGCGGGATGAAAATTGCCAACAGCCACTCTGGAGAAGTGTATGGTGTTTCCTGAAACATCCAAAAAACAAAGCAACAGAGCCTAGGGCACTTCCACTTATGGTCCTATAGCTTAGGGCAATTAAAATCAAAAAGACACAGCCACCCCAAAGTTTGGGACGGCTCTGTTTACAAGAACTTCGTTTACAGTACAAGTTCAATATCGCAGACAGCGAAAAATGGAAAAAGAAGTTGTGGTACTTACGTACAATGCAATATCACTCAGCAATGAAAACTATATCATCAGGCCCGAAGCAGTATAATGAGTGGATTCAGGTACGATGATTCTAAGTGAAATAAGTCACAAAGAAAAGGAAACATCATAAGATATCACTACTACACGGAATGTAAACTTGGCTACACAATAACTGAATTACAAAACAGAACAGGGTCTCAAATGTAGAAAACCAACTTATGCTTGCTTAAGGGGAAAGGTGAGTTGGGGTGCTGCATAAAACCAGAGATTGAAATGAGAACAGATACTGTTCCATAAGCCAAATATGTAATAGACAAGAGCTACTCCTTGCTCAACGAAGTGGACTCAACACCCCATATTAAACGCCTAAGAATATACCTGACTAGTAAGAATCTTAAAACCTATGGATTTATATGTCTCCGAAAGAGAATCAAGCGTGTGTACAGCGGCATGAACGCAGCAGTGATAGGATTGGTGAGGTTCGGTGAGAAATGCAGAACCTTTGAAGTCATATTGCATGGTACGTATTCCATGGGTCTGCACTTTCCAGGTTTAAGGGATTCTTCCTTCAGCTAAAACATGCATGTGGAACCCAGAGTATGATCCACCATGTGATCGGGAAACGTGTTCAAATGTGTCTCAGTTTTCGTCCCCTGGTACTCGGTTGCAACATTCCAGATGCTTTACTAACACTCTCCCCACTTGGAGAGTCAGTGCCTTTAACCTCCTGTTGGGCCCAGTTTGCAATTTCTGCGGAAGATGAACAGGAATAGGGAGAACCAATGAGAGACTAGCTGGAGGTGTCTGGACGGGCAAATTTAACTCTCATTTCCCACCCGGAAGAGGAATTAACCAAAGGCTCAGCATGCCGTGCCGGAACCACCCTAGGGCCTGAAGCAATCCTGCGGTGTTGCGGCCAGCTCACAAGAAAGCGAGTTGAAGAAAGGAGCTCAGGGGCACTGTAATTCACAAACCTGCAGAGTTATAAATGACAGCTATCGTCCAAAAATATATTGAAGTAAGGTTGCCAAGAGGACTTGAAAGTGGGGCAGAATTGCAGGAAACCGATTTCAGGAGGTAGACTGGAATTGCATGTAAAGCATAGGAAAAGAGGCAGAACGTCCACAATGATGCACTTGGCCAAAAAGGGCGTATGCGTTTTTTCCTGAATATATTCAGAAAAAACGCATACGCCCTTTTTGGCCAACCAAGCAAGCTTGCAAAGGAAATCTGCAATACAATGAAGTCTCACTGCCCCCCGGTCAAAAGGGCCATCTGAAAAAAGTGTAAAATCCATAAAGGCAGGACAGACCATGGAGAACTGGGTGCCTTGTTATGCTGATGGGCGGGATGTAAATTGCCAACAGCCACTCTGGAGAAGTGTATGGTGTTTCCTGAAACATCTAAAAAACAAAGCAACAGAGCCTAGGGCACTTCCACTTATGGTACTATAGGTAGGGAAATTAAAATCAAAAAGACACAGCCACCCCAAAATTTGGGACGGCTCTGTTTACAAGAACCTTGTTTACAGTACAAGTTCAATATCACAGAAAGCGAAAAATGGATAAAGATTATGTTGTACTTACGTACAATGCAATATCAGTCAGCAATGAAATCTATGGCATCAGGCCCGTAGCAGCATAATGAGTGGATTCAGGTACGATGATTCTAAGTGAAATAAGTCACAGAGAAAACGAAACATCATAAGGTATCACTACTAAACGGAATGTAAACTTGGCTACACAGGAACTGAATTACAAAACAGAACAGGGTCTCAAATGTAGAAAACCAACTTATGCTTGCTTAAGGGGAAAGGTGAGTTGGGGTGCTGCATAAAACCAGAGATTGAAATTAGCACAGATACCGTTCCATAAGCCAAATATGTAATAGACAAGAGCTACTCCTTGCTCAATGAAGTGGACACAACACCCCATATTAAACGCCAAAGAATATACCTGACTAGTAAGAACCTTAAAACCTATGGATTTATATGTCTCTGAAAGAGAATCAAGCATGTGTACAGCGGCATAAATGCAGCAGTGATAGGATTGGTGAGGTTCGGTGAGCAAATGCAGACCCTTTGAAGTCATATTGCATGGTACCCATTCCATGGGTCTCAACTCTCCAGGTTTAAGGGAATCTTCCTCCAGCTAAAACATGCATGTAGAACCCAGAGTATGATCCACCGTGTGATCGGGAAAGGTGTTCAAATGTGTCTCAGTTTTCGTCCCCTGGTACTCGGGTGCAACATTTCAGACGCTTTACTAACACTCTCCCCACTTGGAGAGTCAGTGCCTTTAACCTCCTGTTTGGCCCAGTTTGCAATTTCTGCGGAAAATGAACAGGAATAGGGAGAACCAATGAGAGACTAGCTGGAGGTGTCTGGACGGGCAAATTTAACTCTCATTTCCCACCAGGAAGAGGAATTAACCAAAGGCTCAGCGTGTCATGCCGGAACCACACTGGGGTCTGAAGCAATCCTGTGGTGTTTCGGCCAGCTCAACAAGAAAGAGAGTTGAAGAAAGTAGCTCAGGGGCACTGTAATTCACAATCCTGCAGAGTTATAAATGACAGCTATCGTCCAAAAATATATTGAAGTAAGGCTGCCAAGAGGACTTGAAAGCGGGGCAGAATTGCAGGAAACCAATTTCAGGAGGTAGACTGGAATTGCATGTAAAGCATAGGAAAAGAGGCAGAACGTCCACAATGATGCACTTGGCCAAAAAGGGCGTATGCATTTTTTCCTGAATATATTCAGTAAAAAACGCATACGCCCTTTTTGGCCAACCAAGCAAGCTTGCAAACGAAATCTGCACTACAATGAAGTCTCACTGCCCCCCGGTCAAAAGGGCCATATGAAAAAGTGTAAAATCCAGAAAGGCAGGACAGGCCATGGAGAACTGGGAGCCTTGTTATGCTGATGGGCGGGATGAAAATGGCCAACAGCCACTCTGGAGAAGTGTATGGTGTTTCCTGAAACATCTAGAAAACAAAGCAACAGAGCCTAGGGCACTTCCACTTATGGTCCTATAGCTTAGGGAAATTAAAATCAAAAAGACACAGCCACCCCAAAGTTTGGGACGGCTCTGTTTACAAGAACCTCGTTTACGGTACAAGTTCAATATCACAGAAAGCGAAAAATGGATAAAGAAGTTGTGGTACTTACGTACAATGCAATATCACTCAGCAATGAAATCTATGTCATCAGGCACGTAGCAGCATAATGAGTGGACTCAGGTACAATGATTGTAAGTGAAATAAGTCACACAGAAAAAGAAACATCATAAGATATCACTAATACACGGAATGTAAAGTTGGCTACACAGGAACTGAATTACAAAACAGAACAGGGTCTCAAATGTAGAAAACCAACTTATGCTTCCTTAAGGGGAAAGGTGAGTTGGGGTGCTGCATAAAACCAGAGATTGAAATGAGCACAGATACCGTTCCATAAGCCAAATATGTAATAGACAAGAGCTACTCCTTGCTCAACGAAGTGGACTCAACACCCCATATTAAACGCCTAAGAATATACCTGACTAGAAAGAATCAGAAAACCTATGGATTTATATGTCTCCGAAAGAGAATCAAGCGTGTGTACAGCGGCCTAAACGCAGCAGTGATAGGATTGGTGAGGTTCTGTGAGCAAATGCAGACCCTTTGAAGTCATATTGCATGGTACCCATTCCATGGGTCTCAACTCTCCAGGTTTAAGGGATTCTTCCTTCAGCTAAAACATGCATGTGGAACCCAGAGTATGATCCACCGTGTGATCGGAATACGTGTTTAATGTGTCTCAGTTTTTGTCCCCTGGTACTCGGGTACAACATTCCAGACGCGTTACTAACACTCTCCCCACTTGGAGAGTCAGTGCCTTTAACCTCCTGTTTGGCCAAGTTTGCAATTTCTGCGTAAGATGAACAGGAATAGGGAGAACCAATGAGAGACTAGCTGGAGGTGTCTGGACGGGCAAATTTAAGTCTCATTTCCGACAAGGAAGAGGAATTAACCAAAGGCTCAGTGTGCCGTGCTGGAACCACACTAGGGCCTGTAGCAATCCTGCAGTGTTGCGGCCAGCTCACAAGAAAGCGAGTTGAAGAAAGGAGCTCAGGGGCACTGTAATTCACAAACCTGCAGAGTTATAAATGACAGCTATTGTCCAAAAATATATTGAAGTAAGGCTGCCAAGAGGACTTGAAAGCGGGGCAGAATTGCAGGAAACCGATTTCAGGAGGTAGACAGGAATTGCAATGAAAACATATGAAAAGAGGCAGAACGTCGACAATGATGCACTTGGCCAAAAAGTGCGTATGCGTTTTTTCCTGAATATATTCAGGAAGAAACGCATACGCCCTTTCTGGCCAACCAAGCAAGCTTGCAAAGGAAATCTGCACTACAACAAAGTCTCACTTCCCCCCGGTCAAAAGGGCCATCTGAAAAAAGTGTAAAATCCAGAAAGGCAGGACAGGCCATGGAGAACTGGGAGCCTTGTTATGCTGATGGGCGGGATGTAAATTGCCAACAGCCACTCTGGAGAAGTGTATGGTGTTTCCTGAAACATCCAAAGAACAAAGCAACAGAGCCTAGGGCACTTCCACTTATGGTCCTATAGCTTAGGGAAATTAAAATCAATAAGACACAGCCACCCCAAAGTTTCGGACAGCTCTGTTTACAAGAACCTCATTTACGGTACAAGTTCAATATCGCAGAAAGCGAAATATGGATAAAGAAGTTGTGGTCCTTACGTACAATGCAATATCACTCAGCAATGAAATCTATGTCATCAGGCCAGTAGGAGCATAATGAGTGGATTCAGGTACAATGATTCTAAGTGAAATAAGTCACACAGAAAAAGAAACATCATAAGATATCACTAATACACGGAATGTAAACTTGGCTACACAGGAACTGAATTACAAAACAGAACAGGGGCTCAAATGTAGAAAAGCAACTTATGCTTGCTTAAGGGGAAAGGTGAGTTGGGGTGCTGCATAAAACCAGAGATTGAAATTAGCACAGATACCGTTCCATAAGCCAAATATGTAATAAACAAGAGCTACTCCTTGCTCAACGAAGTAGACTCAACACCCCATATTAAACGCCTAAGAATATACCTGACTAGTAAGAATCTGAAAACCTATGGATTTATATGTCTCTGAAAGAGAATCAAGTGTGTGTACAGCGGCATAAACGCAGCAGTTATAGGAATGGTGAGGTTCGGTGAGCAAATGCAGACCCTTTGAAGTCATATTGCATGGTACCCATTCCATGTGTCTCACCTCCCAGGTTTAAGGGATTCTTCCCTCAGCTAAAACATGTATGTGGGACCCAGAGTATGATCCATCATGTGACAGGGAAATGTGTTCAAATATGTCTCAGTTTTCGTCCCCTGGTTCTTGGGTGCAACATTCCAGACTGTTTACTAAAACTCTCCCCAGTTGGAGAGTCAGTGCCTTTAACCTCCTGTTTGGACCAGTTTGAAATTTCTGTGAAAGATGAACAGGAATAGGGAGAACCAATGAGAGACTAGCTGGAGGTGTCTGGACGGGCAAATTTAACTCTCATTTCCCACCAGGAAGTGGAATTAACCAAAGGCTCAATGTGCCGTGCTGGAGCCACACTAGGGCCTGTAGCAATCCTGCAGTGTTGCTGCCAGCTCACAAAAAAGCGAGTTAAAAAACGGAGCTCAGGGGCACTGTAATTCACAAACCTGCAGAGTTATAAATGACAGCTATCGTCCAAAAATATATTGAAGTAAGGCTGCCAAGAGGACTTGAAAGCGGGGCAGAATTGCAGGAAACCAATTTCAGGAGGTAGACTGGAATTGCATGTAAAGCATAGGAAAAGAGGCAGAATGTCCACAATGATGCACTTGGCCAAATGGGCGTATACGTTTTTTCCTGAATATATTCAGAAAAAAACGCATACGCTCTTTTTGGTCAACCAAGCAAGCTTGCGAAGGAAATCTGCACTACAATGAAGTCTCACTGACCCACGGTCAAAAGGGCCATCTGAAAAAAGTGTAAAATCCCGAAAGGCAGGACAGGCCATGGAGAACTGGGAGCCTTTTGATGCTGATGGGTGGGATGTAAACTGCCAACAGCCACTCTGGGGAAGTGTATGGTGTTTCCTGAAACATCTAAAAAACAAACCAACAGAGCCTAGGCCACTTCCACTTATCGTCCTATAGCTTAGGGAAATTAAAATAAAAAAGACACAGCCACCCCAATGTTTGGGACGGCTCTGTTTACAAGAACCTCGTTTACGGTACAAGTTCAATATCACAGAAAGCGAAAAATGGATAAAGAAGTTGTGGTACTTACGTACAATGCAATATCACTCAGCAATGAAATCTATGTCATCAGGCCCGTAGCAGCATAATGAGTGGATTCAGGTACGATGATTCTAAGTGAAATAAGTCACACAGAAAAAGAAACATCATAAGATATCACTACTACACGGAATGTAAACTTGGCTACACAGGAACTGAATTACAAAACAGAACAGGGTCTCAAATGTAGAAAACCAACTTATGCTTGCTTAAGGGGAAAGGTGAGTTGGGGTGCTGCATAAAACCAGAGATTCAAATGAGCACAGATACCGTTCCATAAGCCAAATATGTAATAGACAAGAGCTACTCCTTGCTCAACGAAGTGGACTCAACACCCCATATTAAACGCCTAAGAATATACCTGACTAGTAAGAATCTTAAAACCTATGGATTTATATGTCTCCGAAAGAGAATCAAGCGTGTGTACAGCGGCATAAACGCAGCAGTGATGGGATTGGTGAGGTTCAGTGAGCAAATGCAGACCCTTTGAAGTCATATTGCATGGTACCCATTCCATGGGTCTCAACTCTCCTGGTTTAAGGGATTCTTCCTTCAGCTAAAACATGCATTTGGAACCCAGAGTATGATCCACCGTGTGATCGGGAAACGTGTTCAAATGTGTCTCAGTTTTCGTCCCCTGGTACTCGGGTGCAACATTCCAGACGCTTTAGTAACACTCTCCCCACTTGGAGAGTCAGTGCCTTTAACCTCCTGTTTGGCCCAGTTTTCAATTTCTGCGGAAGATGAACAGCAATAGGGAGAAGCAATGAGAGACTAGCTGGAGGTGTCTGGACGGGCAAATTTAACTCTCATTTCCCACCAGGAAGAGGAATTAACCAAAGGCTCAGCGTGCCATGCCGGAACCACACTAGGGCCTGAAGCAATCCTGCGGTGTTTCGGCCAGCACACAAGAAAGCAAGTTGAAGAAAGGAGCTCAGGGGCACTGTCATTCACAAACCTGCAGAGTTATAAATGACAGCTAACATCCAAAAATCTATTGAAGTAAGGCTGCCAAGAGGACTTGAAAGCGGGGCAGAATTGCAGGAAACCGATTTCAGGAGGTAGACTGGAATTGCATTTGAAAACTAGGAAAAGAGGCAGAACGTCCACAATGATGCACTTGGCCAAAAAGGGCGTATGCGTTTTTTCCTGAATATATTCAGGAAAAAACGCATACGCCCTTTTTGGCCAACCAAGCAAGCTTGCAAAGGAAATCTGCACTACAATGAAGTCTCACTGCCCCCCGGTCAAAAGGGCCATCTGAAAAAAGTGTAAAATCCAGAAAGACAGGACAGGCCATGGAGAACTGGGAGCCTTGTTATGCTGATGGGCGGGATGTAAATTGCCAACAGCCACTCTGGAGAAATGTATGGTGTTTCCTGAAACATCTAAAAAACAAAGCAACAGAGCCTAGGGAACTTCCACTTATGGTCCTATCGCTTAGGGAAATTAAAATCAAAAAGACACAGCCACCCCAAAGTTTGGGACGGCTCTGTTTACAAGAACCTCATTTACGGTACAAGTTCAATATCATAGAAAGCGAAAAATGGATAAAGAAGTTGTGGTACTTACGTACAATGCAATATCACTCAGCAATGAAATCTATGTCATCAGGCCCGTAGCAGCATAATGAGTGGATTCAGGTACGATGATTCTAAGTGAAATAAGTCACACAGAAAAGGAAACATCATAAGATATCACTACTACACGGAATGTAAACTTGGCTACACAGGAACTGAATTACAAAACAGAACAGGGTCTCAAATGTAGAAAACCAACTTATGCTTGCTTAAGGGGAAAGGTGAGTTGGGGTGCTGCATAAAACCAGAGATTGAAATTAGCACAGATACCGTTCCATAAGACAAATATGTAATAGACAAGAGCTACTCCTTGCTCAACGAAGTGGACTCAACACCTCATATTAAACGCCTAAGAATATACCTGACTAGTAAGAATCTTAAAACCTATGGATTTATATGTCCCCTAAAGAGAATCAATCGTGTGTACAGCAACATAAACGCAGCAGTGATAAGATTGGTGAGGTTCGGTGAGCAAATACAGACACTTTGAAGTCATATTGCATGGTACCCATTCCATGGGTCTCAACTCTCCAGGTTTAAGGATTCTTCCTTCAGCTAAAACATGCATGTGGAACCCAGAGTATGATCCACCGTGTGATCGGGAAACGTGTTCAAATGTGTCTCAGGTTTCGTCCCCTGGTACTCGGGTGCAGCATTCCAGATGCGTTACTAACACTCTCCCCACTTGGAGAGCCAGTGCCTTTAACCTCCTGTTTGGCCAAGTTTGCAATTTCTGCGGAAGATGAACAGGAATAGGGAGAACCAATGTGAGACTAGCTGGAGGTTTCTGGACGGGCAAATTTAACTCTCATTTCCCACCAGGAAGAGGAATTAACCAAAGGCTCAGGGTGCCGTGGCGGAACCACACTAGGGCCTGAAGCAATCCTGCGGTGTTGCGGACTGCTCACAAGAAAGCGAGTTGAAGAAAGGAGCTCAGGGGCACTGTAATTCACAAACCTGCCGAGTTATAAATGACAGCTATCGTCCAAAAATATATTGAAGTAAGGCTGCCAAGAGGACTTGAAAGTGGGGCAGAATTGCAGGAAACGGATTTCAGGAGGTAGACTGGAATTGCATGTAAAGCATAGGAAAAGAGGCAGAACGTCCACAATGATGCACTAGGCCAAAAAGGGCATATGCGTTTTTTTCTGAATATATTCAGGAAAAAACTCATACGCACATTTTGGCCAACCAAGCAAGCTTGCAAAGGAGACTGCACTACAATGAAGTCTCACTGCCCCCCGGTCAACAGGGCCATCTGAAAAAAGTGTAAAATCCAGAAAGGCAGGACAGGCCATGCAGAAATGGGAGCCTTGTTATGCTGATGGGCGGGATGTAAGTTGCCAACACCCACTCTGGAGAAGTGTATGGTGTTTCCTGAAACATCTAAAAAACAAAGCAACAGAGCCTAGGGCACTTTCACTTATGGTCCTATAACTTAGGGAAATTAAAATAAAAAAGACACAGCCACCCAAAAGTTTGGAACGGCTCTGTTTACAAGAACCTCGTTTTCGGTACAAGTTCAATATCGCAGAAAGCGATAAATGGATAAAGAAGTTGAGGTACTTACGTCCAATGCAATATCACTCAGCAATGAAATCTATGACATCAGGCCCGTAACAGCATAATGAGTGGATTCAGGTCCGATGATTCTAAGCGAAATAAGTCACACTAGAAAAGAAATATCATAAGATATCACTACTACACGGAATGTAAACTTGGCTACACAGGAACTGCATTACAAAACAGAACAGGGTCTCAAATGTAGAAAACCAACTTATGCTTGCTTAAGGGGAATGGTGACTTGGTGTGCTGTATGAAACCAGAGATTGAAATTGGCACAGATACCGTTCCATAAGCCAAATATGTAATAGACAAGAGCTACTCCTTGTTCAACGAAGTGGACTCAAGACGCCATATTAAACGCCTAAAAATATACCTGACTAGTAAGAATCTTAAAACCTATGGATTTATATGTCTCCGAAAGAGAATCAAGCATGTGTACAGCGACATAAACACAGCAGTGATAGGATTGGTGAGGTTCGGTGAGCAAATGCAGACCCTTTGAAGTCATATTGCATGGTACCCATTCCATGGGTCTCAACTCTCCTGGTTTAAGGGATTCTTCCTTCAGCTAAAACATGCATTTGGAACCCAGAGTATGATCCACCGTGTGATCGGGAAACGTGTTCAAATGTGTCTCAGTTTTCGTCCCCTGGTACTCGGGTGCAACATTCCAGACGCTTTACTAACACTCTCCCCACTTGGAGAGTCAGTGCCTTTAACCTCCTGTTTGGCCCAGTTTGCAATTTCTGCGGAAGATGAACAGCAATAGGGAGAACCAATGAGAGACTAGCTGGAGGTGTCTGGACGGGCAAATTTAACTCTCATTTCCCACCAGGAAGAGGAATTAACCAAAGGCTCAGCGTGCCATGCCGGAACCACACTAGGGCCTGAAGCAATCCTGCAGTGTTGCTGTCCGCTCAAAAGAAAGCGAGTTGAAGAAAGGAGCTCAGGGGCACTGTCATTCACAAACCTGCAGAGTTATAAATGACAGGTATTGTCCAAAAATATATTGAAGTAAGGCTGCCAAGAGGACTTGAAAGCGGGGCAGAATTGCAGGAAACCGATTTCAGGAGGTAGACTGGAATTGCATGTAAAGCATAGGAAAAGAGGCAGAACGTCCACAATGATGCACTTGGCCAAAGGGGCGTATGCGTTTTTTCCTGAATATATTCAGAAAAAAACGCATACGCCCTTTTTGGCCAACCAAGCAAGTTTGCGAAGGAAATCTGCACTACAATGAAGTCTCACTGCCCCCCGGTCAAAAGGGCCATCTGAAAAAAGTGTAAAATCCAGAGAGGCAGGACAGACCATGGAGAACTGGGAGCCTTGTTATGCTGATGGGCGGGATGTAAATTGCCAACAGCCACTCTGGAGAAGTGTATGGTGTTTCCTGAAACATCTAGAAAACAAAGCAACAGAGCCTAGGTCACTTCCACTTATGGTCCTATAGCTTAGGGAAATTAAAATCAAAAAGACACAGCCACCCCAAAGTTTGGGACGGCTCTGTTTACAAGAACCTCGTTTACAGTACAAGTTCAATATCACAGAAAGCGAAAAATGGATAAAGAAGTTGTGGTACTTACGTACAATGCAATATCACTCAGCAATGAAATCTATGTCATCAGGCACGTAGCAGCATAATGAGTGGACTCAGGTACAATGATTGTAAGTGAAATAAGTCACACAGAAAAAGAAACATCATAAGATATCACTAATACACGGAATGTAAAGTTGGCTACACAGGAACTGAATTACAAAACAGAACAGGGTCTCAAATGTAGAAAACCAACTTATGCTTCCTTAAGGGGAAAGGTGAGTTGGGGTGCTGCATAAAACCAGAGATTGAAATGAGCACAGATACCGTTCCATAAGCCAAATATGTAATAGACAAGAGCTACTCCTTGCTCAACGAAGTGGACTCAACACCCCATATTAAACGCCTAAGAATATACCTGACTAGAAAGAATCAGAAAACCTATGGATTTATATGTCTCCGAAAGAGAATCAAGCGTGTGTACAGCGGCCTAAACGCAGCAGTGATAGGATTGGTGAGGTTCTGTGAGCAAATGCAGACCCTTTGAAGTCATATTGCATGGTACCCATTCCATGGGTCTCAACTCTCCAGGTTTAAGGGATTCTTCCTTCAGCTAAAACATGCATGTGGAACCCAGAGTATGATCCACCGTGTGATCGGAATACGTGTTTAATGTGTCTCAGTTTTTGTCCCCTGGTACTCGGGTACAACATTCCAGACGCGTTACTAACACTCTCCCCACTTGGAGAGTCAGTGCCTTTAACCTCCTGTTTGGCCAAGTTTGCAATTTCTGCGTAAGATGAACAGGAATAGGGAGAACCAATGAGAGACTAGCTGGAGGTGTCTGGACGGGCAAATTTAAGTCTCATTTCCGACAAGGAAGAGGAATTAACCAAAGGCTCAGTGTGCCGTGCTGGAACCACACTAGGGCCTGTAGCAATCCTGCAGTGTTGCGGCCAGCTCACAAGAAAGCGAGTTGAAGAAAGGAGCTCAGGGGCACTGTAATTCACAAACCTGCAGAGTTATAAATGACAGCTATCGTCCAAAAATATATTGAAGTAAGGCTGCCAAGAGGACTTGAAAGCGGGGCAGAATTGCAGGAAACCGATTTCAGGAGGTAGACAGGAATTGCAATGAAAACATATGAAAAGAGGCAGAACGTCGACAATGATGCACTTGGCCAAAAAGTGCGTATGCGTTTTTTCCTGAATATATTCAGGAAGAAACGCATACGCCCTTTCTGGCCAACCAAGCAAGCTTGCAAAGGAAATCTGCACTACAACAAAGTCTCACTTCCCCCCGGTCAAAAGGGCCATCTGAAAAAAGTGTAAAATCCAGAAAGGCAGGACAGGCCATGGAGAACTGGGAGCCTTGTTATGCTGATGGGCGGGATGTAAATTGCCAACAGCCACTCTGGAGAAGTGTATGGTGTTTCCTGAAACATCCAAAGAACAAAGCAACAGAGCCTAGGGCACTTCCACTTATGGTCCTATAGCTTAGGGAAATTAAAATCAATAAGACACAGCCACCCCAAAGTTTCGGACAGCTCTGTTTACAAGAACCTCATTTACGGTACAAGTTCAATATCGCAGAAAGCGAAATATGGATAAAGAAGTTGTGGTCCTTACGTACAATGCAATATCACTCAGCAATGAAATCTATGTCATCAGGCCAGTAGGAGCATAATGAGTGGATTCAGGTACAATGATTCTAAGTGAAATAAGTCACACAGAAAAAGAAACATCATAAGATATCACTAATACACGGAATGTAAACTTGGCTACACAGGAACTGAATTACAAAACAGAACAGGGGCTCAAATGTAGAAAAGCAACTTATGCTTGCTTAAGGGGAAAGGTGAGTTGGGGTGCTGCATAAAACCAGAGATTGAAATTAGCACAGATACCGTTCCATAAGCCAAATATGTAATAAACAAGAGCTACTCCTTGCTCAACGAAGTAGACTCAACACCCCATATTAAACGCCTAAGAATATACCTGACTAGTAAGAATCTGAAAACCTATGGATTTATATGTCTCTGAAAGAGAATCAAGTGTGTGTACAGCGGCATAAACGCAGCAGTTATAGGAATGGTGAGGTTCGGTGAGCAAATGCAGACCCTTTGAAGTCATATTGCATGGTACCCATTCCATGTGTCTCACCTCCCAGGTTTAAGGGATTCTTCCCTCAGCTAAAACATGTATGTGGGACCCAGAGTATGATCCATCATGTGACAGGGAAATGTGTTCAAATATGTCTCAGTTTTCGTCCCCTGGTTCTTGGGTGCAACATTCCAGACTGTTTACTAAAACTCTCCCCAGTTGTAAGAGTCAGTGCCTTTAACCTCCTGTTTGGACCAGTTTGAAATTTCTGTGAAAGATGAACAGGAATAGGGAGAACCAATGAGAGACTAGCTGCAGGTGTCAGGACAGGCAAATGTAACTCTCATTTCCGACGAGGAAAAGGAAATAACCAAAGGCGCAGCGTGCCATGCCGGAACCACACTAGGGCCTGTAGCAATCCTGCGGTGTTGCGGCAAGCTTACAAGAAAGCGAATTGAAGAAAGGAGCTCAGGGGCACTGTCATTCACAGAACTGCAGAGTTATAAATGACAGCTATCGTCCAAAAATATATTGAAGTAAGGCTGCCAAGAGGACTTGAAAGCGGGGCAGAATTGCAGGAAACCGATTTCAGGAGGTAGACTGGAATTGCATGTAAAGCATAGGAAAAGAGGCAGAATGCCCACAATGATGCACTTGGCCAAAGGGGCGTATGCGTTTTTTCCTGAATATATTCAGGAAAAAACGCATACGCCCTTTTTGGCCAACCAAGCAAGCTTGCGAAGGAAATCTGCACTACAATGAAGTCTCACTGACCCACGGTCAAAAGGGCCATCTGAAAAAAGTGTAAAATCCAGAGGGGCAGGACAGGCCATGGAGAACTGGGAGCCTTTTGATGCTGATGGGTGGGATGTAAACTGCCAACAGCCACTCTGGGGAAGTGTATGGTGTTTCCTGAAACATCTAAAAAACAAACCAACAGAGCCTAGGCCACTTCCACTTATCGTCCTATAGCTTAGGGAAATTAAAATAAAAAAGACACAGCCACCCCAATGTTTGGGACGGCTCTGTTTACAAGAACCTCGTTTACAGTACAAGTTCAATATCACAGAAAGCGAAAAATGGATGAAGAGTTTGTGGTACTTACGTACAATGCAATATCACTCAGCAATGACATCTATGTCATCAGGCCCGTAGCAGCATAATGAGTGGATTCAGGTACGATGATTCTAAGTGAAATAAGTCACACAGAAAAAGAAACATCATAAGATATCTCTAGTACACGGAATGAAAACTTGGCTACACAGGAACTGAATTACAAAACAGAACAGGGTCTCAAATATAGAAAAGCAACTTATGCTTGCTTAAGGGGAAAGGTGACTTGGGGTGCTGCATAAAACCAGAGATTCAAATGAGCACAGATACCGTTCCATAAGCCAAATATGTAATAGACAAGAGCTACTCCTTGTTCAACGAAGTGGACACAACACCCCATATTAAACGCCTAAGAATATACCTGACTAGTAAGAATCTTAAAACCTATGGATTTATATGTCTCCGAAAGAGAATCAAGCGTGTGTACAGCGGCCTAAACGCAGCAGTGATAGGATTGGTGAGGTTCGGTGAGCAAATGCAGACCCTTTGAAGTCATATTGCATGGTACCCATTCCATGGGTCTCAACTCTCCAGGTTTAAGGGATTCTTCCTTCAGCAAAAACATGCATGTGGAACCCAGAGTATGATCCACCGTGTGATCGGGAAACGTGTTCAAATGTGTCTCAGTTTTCGTCCCCTGGTACTCGGGTGCAACATTCCAGACGCTTTACTAACACTCTCCCCACTTGGAGAGTCAGTGCCTTTAACCTCCTGTTTGGCCCAGTTTGCAATTTCTGCGTAAGATGGACAGGAATAGGGAGAAGCAATGAGAGACTAGCCGGAGGTGTCTGGACGGGCAAATTTAACTCTCATTTCCCACCAGGAAGAGGAATTAACCAAAGGCTCAATGTGCCATTCCGGAACCACACTAGAGCCTGTAGCAATCCTGCAGTGTTGCGGCAAGGTTACAAGAAAGCGAGTTGAAGAAAGGAGCTCAGGGGCACTGTAATTCACAAACCTGCAGAGTTATAAATGACAGCTATCGTCCAAAAATATATTGAAGTAAGGCTGCCAAGAGGACTTGAAAGCGGGGCAGAATTGCAGGAAACCAATTTCAGGAGGTAGACTGGAATTGCATGTAAAGCATAGGAAAAGAGGCAGAACTTCCACAATGATGCACTTGGCCAAAAAGGGCGTATGCATTTTTTCCTCAATATATTCAGGGAGAAACGCATACACACTTCTTGGCCAACCAAGCAAGCTTGCAAAGGAAATCTGCACTACAATGAAGTCTCACTGCCCCCCGGTCTAAGGGGCCATCTGAAAAAAGTGTAAAATCCAGAAAGGCAGGACAGGCCATGGAGAACTGGTAGCCTTGTTATGCTGATGGGTGGGATGTAAATTGCCAACAGCCACTCTGGAGAAGTGTATGGTGTTTCCTGAAACATCTAAAAAACAAAGCAACAGAGCCTAGGGCACTTCCACTTATGGTCCTATAGCTTAGGGAAATTAAAATCAAAAAGACACAGCCACCCCAAAGTTTGGGACGGCTGTGTTTACAAGAACCTCGTTTACGGTACAAGTTCAATATCGCAGAAAGCGAAAAATGGATAAAGAAGTTGTGGTACTTACGTACAATGCAATATCACTCAGCAATGAAATCTATGTCATCAAACCCGTAACAGCATAATGAGTGGATTCAGGTACGATGATTCTAAGTGAAATAAGTCACACAGGAACAGAAACATAATAAGATAACACCACTACACGGAATGTAAACTTGGCTACACAGGAACTGAATTACAAAACAGAACAGGGTCTCAAAAGTAGAAAACCAACTTATGCTTGCTTAAGGGGAAAGGTGAGTTGGGGTGCTGCATAAAACCAGAGATTGAAATTAGCAAACGTACCGTTCCATAAGCCAAATATGTAATAAACAAGAGCTACTCCTTGCTCAACGAAGTGGACTCAACACCCCATATTAAACGCCTAAGAATATACCTGACTAGTAAGAATCTTAAAACCTATGGATTTATATGTCTCTGAAAGAGAATAAAGCGTGTGTACAGCGGCATAAACGCAGCAGTGATAGGATTGGTGAGGTTCGGTGAGCAAATGCAGACCCTTAGAAGTCATATTCCATGGTACCCATTCCATGGGTCTCAAATCTCCAGGTTTAAGGGATTCTTCCTTCAGCTAAAACATGCATGTGGAACCCAGAGTATGATCCACCGCGTGATCGGAAACGTGTTCAAATGTGTCTCAGTTTTCGTCCCCTGGTACTCGGGTGCAACATTCCAGACGCTTTACTAACACTCTCCCCACTTGGAGAGTCAGTGCCTTTAACCTCCTGTTTGGCCCAGTTTGCAATTTCTGCGGAAAATGAACAGGAATAGGGAGAACCAATGAGAGACTAGCTGGAGGTGTCTGGACGGGCAAATTTAACTCTCATTTCCCACCAGGAAGAGGAATTAAACAAAGGCTCAGCATGCCAGAGCGGAAGCACACTAGGGCATGAAGCAATCCTGCGGTGTTGCGGCCAGCTCACAAGAAAGCGAGTTGAAGAAAGGAGCTCAGGGGCACTGTAATTCACAAACCTGCAGAGTTATAAATGACAGCTATCGTCCAAAAGTATATTGAAGTAAGGCTGCCAAGAGGACTTGAAAGCGAGGCAGAATTACAGGAAACCGATTTCAGGAGGTAGACTGGAATTGCATGTAAAGCATAGGAAAAGAGGCAGAACGTCCACAATGATGCACTTGGCCAAAAAGTGCGTATGCGTTTTTTCCTGAATATATTCAGGAAAAAACGCATACGACCTTTTTGGCCAACCAAGCAAGCTTGCAAAGGAAATCTGCACTACAATGAAGTCTCACTGCCCCCCTGTCAAAAGGGCCATCTGAAAAAAGTGTAAAATCCAGAAAGGCAGGACAGGCCATGGAGAACTGGGAGCCTTGTCATGCTGATGGGCGGGATGTAAATTGCCAACAGCCACTCTGGAGAAATGTATGGTGTTTCCTGAAACATCTAAAAAACAAAGCAACAGAACCTAGGGCACTTCCACTTATGGTCCTATAGCTTAGGGAAATTAAAATCAAAAAGACACAGCCACCCCAAAGTTTGGGATGGCTCTGTTTACAAGAACATCATTTACGGTACAAGTTCAATATCACAGAAAGCGAAAAATGGATAAAGAAGTTGTGGTACTTACGTACAATGCAATATCACTCAGCAATGAAATCTATGTCATCAGGCCCGTAGCAGCATAATGAGTGGATTCAGGTACGATGATTCTAAGTGAAATAAGTCACACAGAAAAAGAAACATCATAAGATATCCCTAATACACGAAATGTAAACTTGGCTACACAGGAACTGAATTACAAAACAGAACAGGGTCTTAAATGTAGAAAACCAACTTATGCTTGCTTAAGGGGAAAGGTGAGTTGGGGTGCTGCATAAAACCAGAGATTGAAATTAGCACAGATACCGTTCCATAAGCCAAATATGTAATAGACAAGAGCTACTCCTTGCTCAACGAAGTGGACTCAACACCCCATATTAAACGGCAAAGAATATAACTGACTAGTAAGAATCTTTAAACTTATGGATTTATATGTCTCCCAAAGAGAATCAAGAGTGTGTACAGTGCCATAAACGCAGCAGTGATAGGATTGGTGAGGTTCGGTGAGCAAATGCAGACCCTTTGAAGTCATATTCCATGGTACCCATTCCATGGGTCTCAACTCTCCAGGTTTATGGGATTCTTCCTTCAGCTAAAACATGCATGTGGATCCCAGAGTATGATCCACCGTGTGATCGGAAACGTGTTCAAATGTGTCTCAGTTTTCGCCCCCTGGTACTCGGGTGCAACATTCCAGACGCTTTACTAACACTCTCCCCACTTGGAGAGTCAGTTCCTTTAACCTCCTGTTTGGCCCAGTTTGCAATTTCTGCGGGAAATGAACAGGAATAGGGAGAACCAATGAGAGACTAGCTGGAGGTGTCTGGACGGGCAAATTTAACTCTCATTTCCCACCAGGAAGAGGAATTAACCAAAGGCTCAGCGTGCCATGCGGGAACCACACTATGGCCTGAAGCAATCCTGCAGTGTTGCGGCCAGCTCACAAGAAAGCGAGTTGAAGAAAGGAGCTCAGGGGCACTGTAATTCACAAACCTGCAGAGTTATAAATGACAGCTATCGTCCAAAAGTATATTGAAGTAAGGCTGCCAAGAGGACTTGAAAGCGGGGCAGAATTACAGGAAACCGATTTCAGGAGGTAGACTGGAATTGCATGTAAAGCATAGGAAAAGAGGCAGAACGTCCACAATGATGCACTTGGCCAAAAAGTGCGTATGCGTTTTTTCCTGAATATATTCAGGAAAAAACGCATACGCACTTTTTGGCCAACCAAGCAAGCTTGCAAAGGAAATCTGCACTACAATGAAATCTCACTGCCCCCCTGTCAAAAGGGCCATCTGAAAAAAGTGTAAAATCCAGAAAGGCAGGACAGGCCATGGAGAACTGGGAGCCTTGTCATGCTGATGGGCGGGATGTAAATTGCCAACAGCCACTCTGGAGAAGTGTATGGTGTTTCCTGAAACATCTAAAAAACAAAGCAACAGAACCTAGGGCACTTCCACTTATGGTCCTATAGCTTAGGGAAATTAAAATCAAAAAGACACAGCCACCCCAAAGTTTGGGATGGCTCTGTTTACAAGAACATCATTTACGGTACAAGTTCAATATCACAGAAAGCGAAAAATGGATAAAGAAGTTGTGGTACTTACGTACAATGCAATATCACTCAGCAATGAAATCTATGTCATCAGGCCCGTAGCAGCATAATGAGTGGATTCAGGTACGATGATTCTAAGTGAAATAAATCACAGAGAAAAAGAAACATCATAAGATATCACTACTACACGGAATGTAAACTTGGCTACACAGGAACTGAATTACAAAACAGAACAGAGTCTCAAATGTAGAAAACCAACTTATGCTTGCTTAAGGGGAAAGGTTGGGGTGCTGCATAAAGCCAGAGATTGAAATGATCACTGATACCGTTCCATAAGCCAAATATGTAACAGACAAGAGCTACTCCTTGCTCAACGAAGTGGACTCAACACTCCATGTTAAACGCCTAAGAATATACCTGACTAGTAAGAATCTTAAAACCTACGGATTTATATGTCTCCGAAAGAGAATCAAGCGTGTGTACAGCGGCATAAACGCAGCAGTGATAGGATTGGTGAGGTTCGGTGAGCAAATGCAGACCCTTTGAAGGCATATTGCATGGTACCCATTCCATGGGTCTCAACTCTCCAGGTTTAAGGGATTCTTCCTTCAGCTAAAACATGCATGTGGAACCCAGAGTATGATCCATCGTGTGATCGGGAAACGTATTCAAATGTGTCTCAGTTTTCGTCCCCTGTACTCGGGTGCAACATTCCAGACGCTTTACTAACACTATGCCCATTTGGAGAGTCAGTGCCTTTAACCTCCTGTTTGGCCCAGTTTGCAATTTCTGCGGAAGATGAACAGGAATAGGGAGAACTAATGAGAGACTAGCTGGAGGTGTCTGGACGGGCAAATTTAACTCTCATTTCCCACCAGGAAGAGGAATTAACCAAAGGCTCAGCGTGCCGTGCCGGAACCACACTAGGGCTGAAACAATCCTGCGGTGTTGCGGCCAGGTCACAAGAAAGCGAGTTGAAGAAAGGAGTTCAGGGACACTGTAATTCACAAACCTGCAAAGTTACAAATGACAGCTATCGTCCAAAAATATATTGAGGTAAGGCTGCCAAGAGGACTTGAAAGTGGGTCAGAATTGCAGGGAACTGATTTCAGGAGGTAGACAGGATTTGCATTTAAAGCATAGAAAAAGAGGCAGAACGTCCACAATGATGCACGTGGCCAAAAAGTGTGTATGCGTTTTTTCCTGAATATATTCAGGAAAAAACGCATATGCCCTTTTTGGCCAATCAAGCAAACTTGCAAAGGAAATCTGCACTACAATAAAGTCTCACTTCCCCCTGGTCAAAAGGGCGATCTGAAAAATGTGTAAAATCCACAAAGGCAGGACAGGCCATGGAGAACTGGGAGCCTTGTTATGCTGATGGGCGGGATGTAAATTGCCAATAGCCACTCAGGAGAAGTGTATGGTGTTTCCAGAAACATCTAAAAAACAACGCAACAGAGCCTTGGGCACTTCCACTTATAGTCCTATAGCTTAGGGAAATTAAAATCAAAAAGACACAGCTACCCCAAAGTTTGGGACGGCTCTGTTTACAAGAACCCTGTTTACGGTACAAGTTCAATATCGCAGAAAGCGAAAAATGGATAAAGACATTGTGGTACTTACGTACAATGCAATATCACTCAGCAATGAAATCTATGTCATCAGGCCCCTCACAGCATAATGAGTGGATTCAGTACGATGATTCTAAGTGAAATAAGTCACACAGAAATAGAAACATCATAAGATATCACTACTACACGGAATGTAAACTTGGCTACACCGGAACTGAATTACAAATGAGAACAGGGTCTCAAATGTAGAAAACCAACTTATGCTTGCTTAAGGGGAAAGGTGAGTTGGGGTGCTGCATAAAACCAGAGATTGAAATTAGCACTGATACCGTTCCATAAGCCAAATATGTAACAGACAAGAGCTACTCCTTGCTCAACGAAGTGGACACAACACCCCATATTAAACGCCTAAGAATATACCTGACTAGTAAGACTCTTAATACCTATGGATTTATATGTCTCCGAAAGAGAATCAAGCGTCTGTACAGCGGCATAAACACAGCAGTGATAGGATTGGTGGGGTTCGGTGACCAAATGCAGACCCTTTGAAGTCATATTGCATGGTACCCATTCCATGGGTCTCAACTCTCCAGGTTTAAGGGATTCTTCCTTCAGCTGAAACATGCATGTGGAATCCAGAGTATGATCCACCGTGTGATCGGGAAACGTGTTCAAATGTGTCTCACTTTTCGTCCCCTGGTACTCGGGTGCAACATTCCAGACCCTTTACTAACACTCTCCCCACTTGGAGAGTCAGTGCCTTTAACCTCCTGTTTGGCCCAGTTTGCAATTTCTGTTGAAGATGAACAGGAATAGGGAGAACCCATGAGAGACTAGCGGGAGGTGTGTGGACGGGCAAATTTAACTCTCATTTCCCACCAGGAAGAGGAATTTACCAAAGGCTCAGCATGCCATGCCAGAACCACACTAGGGCCTGAAGCAATCCTGTGGTGTTGCGGCCAGCTCACAAGAAAGTGAGTTGAAGGAAGGAGCTCAGGGAAACTGTAATTCACAAACCTGCAGAGTTATAAATGACAGTTATCGTCTAAAAATATATTGAAGTAAGGCTGCCAAGAGGACTTGAAATCGGGGCAGAATGGCAGAAAACCGATTTCAGGAGGTAGACTGGAATTGCATGTAAAGCATAGGAAAAGAGGCAGAACGTCCACAATGATGCACTTGGACAAAAAGGGCGTATGCGTTTTTTCCTGAATATATTCAGGAAGAAACACATACGCCCTTTTTGGACAACCAAGCAAGCTTGCAAAGGAAATCTGCACTACAATGAAGTCTCACTGCCCCCCGGTCAAAAGGGCCATCTGAAAAAAGTGTAAAATCCAGAAAGGCAGGACAGCCCATGGAGAACTGGGAGCCTTGTTATGCTGATGGGCGGGATGTAAATTGCCAACAGCCACTCTGGAGAAGTGTATGGTGTTTCCTGAAACATCTAAAACACAAAACAACAGAGCCTAGGGCACTTCCACTTATGGTCTTATAGCTTAGGGAAATTAAAATCAAAAAGACACAGCCACCCCAAAGTTTGGGCCGGCTCTGTTTACAAGAATCTCGTTTATGGTACAAGTTCAATATCGCAGAAAGCGAAAAATGGATAAAGACGTTGTGGTACTTACGTACAATGCAATATCACTCAGCAATGAAATCTATGTCATCAGGCCCGTAGCAGCATAATGAGTGGATTCAGTACAATGATTCTAAGTGAAATAAGTCACACAGAAAAAGAAACATCATAAGATATCACTACTACACGGAATGTAAACATGGCTACACAGGAACTGAATTACAAAATAGAACAGGGTCTCAAATGTAGAAAACCAACTTATGCTTGCTTAAGGGGAAAGGTGAGTTGGGGTGCTGCATAAAACCACAGATTGAAATTAGCACATATACCGTTCCATAAGCCAAATATGTAATAGACAAGAGCTACTCCTTGCTCAACGAAGTGGACTCAACACCCCATATTAAACGCCTAAGAATATACCTGACTAGTAAGAATCTTAAAACCTATGGATATATATGTCTCCGAAAGAGAATCAAGCGTGTGTACAGCGGCATAAACGTAGCAGTGATAGGATTGGTGAGGTTCGGTGAGCAAATGCAGACCCTTTGAAGTCATATTGCATGGTACCTATTCCATGGGTCTCAACTCTCCAGGTTTAAGGGATTCTTCCTTCAGCTAAAACATGCATGTGGAACCCAGAGTATGATCCACCGTGTGATCGAGAAACGTGTTCAAATGTGTCTCAGTTTTCGTCCCCTGGTACTCGGGTGCAACATTCCAGACGCTTTACTAACACTCTCCCCACTTGGAGAGTCAGTGCCTTTAACCTCCTGTTTGGCCCAGTTTGCAATTTCTGCGGAAAATGAACAGGAATAGGGAGAACCAATGAGAGACTAGCTGGAGGTGTCTGGACGGGCAAATTTAACTCTCATTTCCCACCAGGAAGAGGAATTAACCAAAGGCTCAGCGTGCCATGCCGGAACACAGTACGGCCTGAAGCAATCCTGCAGTGTTGCGGCCAGCTCACAAGAAAGCGAGTTGAAGAAAGGAGCTCAGGGGCACTGTCATTCACAAACCTGCAGAGTTATAAATGACAGCTATCGTCTAAAAATATATTGAAGTAAGGCTGCCAAGAGGACTTGAAATGGGGCCGAATTGCAGGAAACCGATTTCAGGAGGTAGACAGGAATTGCAGTTAAACCATAGGAAAAGAGGCAGAACGTCCACAATGATGCAGTTGGCGAAAAAAGGGCGTATGCGATTTTTCTTGAATATATTCAGGAAAAAACGCATACGCACTTTTTGGCCAACCAAGCAAGCTTGCAAAGGAAATCTGCACTAAAATGAAATCTCAATGCCCCCCAGTCAAAAGGGCCATCTGAAAAAAGTGAACAATCCAGAAACGCAGGACAGGCCATGGAGAACTGGGAGCCTTCTTATGCTGATGGGTGGGATGTAAATTGCCAACAGCCACTATGGAGAAGTGTATGGTGTTTCCTGAAACATCTAAAAAACAAAGCAAAAGAGCCTAGGGCACTTCCACTTATGGTCCTATAGCTTAGGGAAATTAAAATCAAAAAGACACAGCCACCCCTAAAGTTTGGGATGGCTCTGTTTACAAGAACCTCGTTTACGGTACAAGTTCAATATCACAGAAAGCAAAAAATGGATAAAGAAGTTGTGGTCCTTACGTACAATGCAATATCACTCAGCAATGAAATCTATGTCATCAGGCCCGTAGCAGCATAATGAGTGGATTCAGGTATGATGATTCTAAGTGAAATAAGTCACAGAGAAAAAGAAACATCAGAAGATATCACTAATACACGGAATGTAAACTTGGCAACACAGGAACTGAATTACAAAACAGAACAGGGTCTCAAATGTAGAAAACCAACTTATGCTTGCTTAAGGGGAAAGGTGAGTTGGGGTGCTGCATAAAACCAGAGATTGAAATTAGCACAGATACCGTTCCATAAGCCAAATATGTAACAGACAAGAGCTACTCCTTGCTCAACGAAGTGGACTCAACACCCCATATTAAACGCCTAAGAATATACCTGACTAGTAAGAATCATAAAACCTATGGATTTATATGTCTCCGAAAGAGAACCAAGCGTGTGTACAGTGACATATACGCAACAGTGATAGGATTGGTGGGGTTCGGTGAGCAAATGCAGACCCTTTGAAGTCATATTGCATGGTACCCATTCCATGGGTCTCAACTCTCCAGGTTTAAAGGATTCTTCCTTCAGCTAAAACATGCATGTGGAACCCAGAGTATGATCCACCGTGTGATCGGGAAACATGTTCAAATATGTCTCAGTTTTCGTCCCCTGGTACTCGGGTGCAACATTCCAGACGCTTTACTAACACTCTCCCTAGTTGGAGTGTCATTGTCTTTAACCTCCTGTTTGGCCCAGTTTGCAATTTCTGCGGAAGATGTACAGGAATAGGGAGAACCAATGAGAGACTAGCTGGAGGATTCTGGACGGGCAAATTTAACTCTCATTTCCCACCAGGAAGAAGAATTAAACAAGGCTCAGCGTGCTGTGCTGGAACCACACTATGGCCTGAAGCAATCCTGCGGTGTTGCGGCCAGCTCGCAAGAAAGCGAGCTGAAGAAAGGAGCTCAGGGACACTGTCATTCACAAACCTGCAGAGTTATAAATGACAGCTATCGTCCAAACATATATTGAAGTAAGACTGCCAAGAGGACTTGAAAGCGGGGCAGAATTGCAGGTAACCGATTTCAGGAGGTAGACTTGAATTGCATTTAAAGCATAGGAAAAGAGGCAGAACATCCACAATGATGCACTTGGCCAAAAAGTGCGTATGCCTTTTTTCCTGAATATATTCATCAAAAAACGCATATGCCCTTTTTGGCCAACCAAGCAAGCTTGCAATGTAAATCTGCACTACAATGAGTCTCACTTCACCCCTGGTCAAAAGGGCCATGTAAAAAAAAGTGTAAAATCCAGAAAGGCAGGACAGGCCATGGAGAACTGGGAGCCTTGTTATGCTGATGTGCGGGATGTAAATTGCCAACAGCCACTCTGGAGAAGTGTATGGTGTTTCCTGAAACATCTAAAAAACAAAGCAACAGAGCCTAGGGCACTTCCAGTTATGGTCCTATAGCTTAGGGAAATTAAAATCAAAAAGACACAGCGACCCCAAAGTTTGGGACAGCTCTCTTTACAAGAACCTCGTTTACGGTACAAGTTCAATATTGCAGAAAGCGAAAAATGGATAAGGATGTTGTGGTACTTACGTACAATGCAATATCACTCAGCAATGAAATCTATGTCATCAGGCCCATAGCAGCAGAATGAGTAGATTCAGGTATGATGATTCTAAGTGAAATAAGTCACACAGAAAAAGAAATATCATAAGATATCACTAATACACGGAATGTAAACTTGGCTACACAGGAACTGAATTACAAAACAGAACAGGGTCTCAAATGTAGAAAACCAACTTATGCTTGCTTAAGGGGAAAGGTGAGTTGGGGTGCTGCATAAAACCAGAGATTGAAATTAGCACAGATACCATTCCATAAGCCAAATATGTAATAGACAAGAGCTACTCCTTGCTCAACGAAGTGGACTCAACACCCCATATTAAACGCCTAAGAATATACCTGACTAGTAAGAATCTTAAAACCTATGGATTTATATGTCTCTGAAAGAGAATCAAGCACGTGTACAGCGGCATAAACGCAGCAGTGATAGGATTGTTGAGGTTCAGTAAGCAAATGCAGACCCTTTGAAGTCATACTGCATGGTACCCATTCCATGGGTCTCAACTCTCCAGGTTTAAGGGATTCTTCCTTCAGCTAAAACATGCATGTGGAACCCAGAGTATGATCCACCGTGTGATCGGGAAACGTGTTCAAATGTGTCTCAGTTTTCGTCCCCTGGTACTCGGGTGCAACATTCCAGATGCTTTACTAACACTCTCCCCACTTGGAGAGTCAGTGCCTTTAACCTCCTGTTGGCCCAGTTTGCAATTTCTGCGGAAAATGAACAGGAATAGGGAGAACCAATGAGAGACTAGCTGGAGGTGTCTGGACGGGCAAATTTAACTCTCATTTCCCACCAGGAAGAAGAATTAACCAAAGGCTCAGCGTGCCGTGCCGGAACCACACTAGGGACTGAAGCAATCCTGCGGTGTTGCGGCCAGCTCACAAGAAAGCGAGTTGAAGAAAGGAGCTCAGGGGCACTGTCATTCACAAACCTGCAGAGTTATAAATGACAGCTATCGTCCAAAAAAATATTGAAGTAAGGGTGCCAAGAGGACTTGAAAGCGGGGCAGAATGGCAGGAAACCGATTTCAGGAGGTAGACTGGAATTGCATGTAAAGCATAGGTAAAGAGGCAGAACGTCCACAATGATGCACTTGGCCAAAAAGGGCGTATGCGTTTTTTCCTGAATATATTCAGGAAAAAACGCATACGTCCTTTTTGGCCAACCAAGCAAGCTTGCAAAGGAAATCTGCACTACAATGAAGTCTCACTGCCCCCCGGTCAAAAGGGCCATCTGAAAAATGTGTAAAATCCAAAAAGGCAGGACAGGCCATGGAGAACTGGGAGCCTTGTTATGCTGATGGGCGGGATGTAAATTACCAACAGCCACTCTGGAGAAGTGTATGGTGTTTCCTGAAACATCTAAAAAACAAAGCAACAGAGCCTAGGGCACTTCCACTTATGGTCCTATAGCTTAGGGAAATTAAAATCAAAAAGACACAGCCACCCCAAAGTTTGGGACGACTCTGTTTACAAGAACCTCATTTATGGTACAAGTTCAATATCACAGAAAGCGAAAAATGGATAAAGAAGTTGTGGTACTTACGTACAATGCAATATCACTCAGCAATGAAATCTATGTCATCAGGCCCGTAGCAGCAGAATGAGTGGATTCAGGTACGATGATTCTAAGTGAAATAAGTCACACAGAAAAAGAAACATCATAAGATATCACTAATACATGGAATGTAAACTTGGCTACACAGGAACTGAATTACAAAACAGAACAGGGTCTCAAATGTAGAAAACGAACTTACGCTTGCTTAAGGGGAAAGGGGAGTTGGGGTGCTGCTTAAAACCAGAGATTGAAATTAGCACAGATACAGTTCGATAAGCCAAATATGTGATAGACAAGAGCTTCTCCTTGCACAACGAAGTGGACTCAACACCCCATATTAAATGCCTAAGAATATACCTGTCTAGTAAGAATCTTAAAACCTATGGATTTATATGTCTCCGGAGGAGAATCATGCATGTGTACAGCGGCATAAACACAGTAGTGATAGGATTGGTGAGGTTCGGTGAGCCAATGCAGACCCTTTGAAGTCATATTGCAGGGTACCCATTCCATGGGTCTCCACTCTCCAGGTTTAAGGGATTCTTCCTTCAGCTGAAACTTGCATGTGGAACCCAGAGGATGATCCACCGTGTGATCGGGAAACGTGTTCAAATGTGTCTCAGTTTTCGTCCCCTGGTACTCGGGTGCAACATTCCAGACGCTTTACTAACACTCTCCCCACTTGGAGAGTCAGTGCCTTTAACCTCCTGTTTGGCCCTGTTTGCAATATCTGCGGAAGATGAACAGGAATAGGAGAACCAATGAGAGACTAGCTGGAGGTGTCTGGACGGGCAAATTTAACTCTCATTTCCCACCCGGAAGAGGAATTAACCAAAGGCTCAGCGTGCCGTGCCGGAACCACCCTAGGGCCTGAAGAAATCCTGCGGTGTTGCGGCCAGCTCACAAGAAAGCGAGTTGAAGAAAGGAGCTCAGGGGCACTGTAATTCACAAACCTGCAGAGTTATAAATGACAGCTATCGTCCAAAAATATATAGAAGTAAGGCTGCCAAGAGGACTTGAAAGCGGGGCAGAATTGCAGGAAACCGATTTCAGGAGGTTGACTGGAATTGCATGTAAAGCATATTAAAAGAGGCAGAACGTCCACAATGATGCACTTGGCCAAAAAGGGCGTATGCGTTTTTTCCTGAATATATTCAGGAAAAAACGCATACGCCCTTTTTGGCCAACCAAGCAAGCTTGCAAAGGAAATCTGCACTACAATGAAGTCTCACTGCCCCCCAGTCAAAAGGGCCATCTGAAAAAAGTGTAAAATCCATAAAGGCAGGACAGACCATGGAGAACAGGGAGCCTTGTCATGCTGATGGGCAGGATGTAAATTGCCAACAGCCACTCTGGAGAAGTGTATGGTGTTTCCTGAAACATCTAAAAAACAAAGCAACAGAGCCTAGGGCACTTCCACTTATGGTCCTATAGCTTAGGGAAATTAAAATCAAAAAGACACAGCCACCCCAAAGTTTGGGACGACTCTGTTTACAAGAACCTCGTTTACGGTACAAGTTCAATATCACAGAAAGCAAAAAATGGATAAAGAAGTTGTGGTACTTACGTACAATGCAATATCACTCAGCAATGAAATCTATGTCATCAGGCCCGTAGCAGCATAATGAGTGGATTCAGGTACGATGATTCTAAGTGAAATAAGTGAGACAGAAAAAGAAACATCATAAGATATCACTAATACACGGAATGTAAACTTGGCAACACAGGAACTGAATTACAAAACAGAACAGGGTCTCAAATGTAGAAAACCAACTTATGCTTGCTTAAGGGGAAAGGTGAGTTGGGGTGCTGCATAAAACCAGAGATTGAAATTAGCACAGATACCGTTCCATAAGCCAAATATGTAACAGACAAGAGCTACTCCTTGCTCAACGAAGTGGACTCAACACCCCATATTAAACGCATAAGAATATACCTGACTAGTAAGAATCTTAAAACCTATGGATTTATATGTCTCCGAAAGAGAATCAAGCGTGTGTACAGTGACATATACGCAACAGTGATAGGATTGGTGAGGTTCGGTGAGCAAATGCAGACCCTTTGAAGTCATATTGCATGGTACCCATTCCATGGGTCTCAACTCTCCAGGTTTAAGGGATTCTTCCTTCAACTAAAACATGCATGTGGAACCCAGAGTATGATCCACGGTGTGATCGGGAAACGTGTTCAAATGTGTCTCAGTTTTCGTCCCCTGGTACTCGGGTGCAACATTCCAGACGCTTTACTAACACTCTCCCTAGTTGGAGTGTCATTGTCTTTAACCTCCTGTTTGGCCCAGTTTGCAATTTCTGCAGAAGATGAACAGGAAAAGGGAGAACCAATGAGAGACTAGCTGCAGGTGTCTGCACGGGCAAATTTAACTCTCATTTCCCACCAGGAAGAAGAATTAAACAAGGCTCAGCATGCCGTGCTGGAACCACACTAGGGCCTGAAGCAATCCTGCGGTGTTGCGGCCATCTCGCAAGAAAGCGAGCTGAAGAAAGGAGCTCAGGGACACTGTCATTCACAAACCTGCAGAGTTATAAATGACAGCTATCGCCCAAAAATATATTGAAGTAAGGGTGCCAAGAGGACTTGAAAGCGGGGCAGAATTGCAGGAAACCGATTTCAGGAGGTAGACTGGAATTGCATGTAAAGCATAGGAAAAGAGGCAGAACATCCACAATGATGCACTTGGCCAAAAAGTGCGTATGCGTTTTTTCCTGAATATATTCAGGAAAAAACGCATACGCCCTTTTTGGCCAACCAAGCAAGCTTGCAAAGGAAATCTGCACTACAATGAAGTCTCACTGACCCCCGGTCAAAAGGGCCATCTGAAAAATGTGTAAAATCCAAAAAGGCAGGACAGGCCATGGAGAACTGGGAGCCTTGTTATGCTGATGGGCGGGATGTAAATTGCCAACAGCCACTCTGGAGAAGTGTATGGTGTTTCCTGAAACATCTAAAAAACAAAGCAACAGAGCCTAGGGCACTTCCACTTATGGTCCTATAGCTTAGGGAAATTAAAATCAAAAAGACACAGCCACCCCAAAGTTTGGGACGACTCTGTTTACAAGAACCTCATTTATGGTACAAGTTCAATATCACAGAAAGCGAAAAATGGATAAAGAAGTTGTGGTACTTACGTACAATGCAATATCACTCAGCAATGAAATCTATGTCATCAGGCCCGTAGCAGCAGAATGAGTGGATTCAGGTACGATGATTCTAAGTGAAATAAGTCACACAGAAAAAGAAACATCATAAGATATCACTAATACATGGAATGTAAACTTGGCTACACAGGAACTGAATTACAAAACAGAACAGGGTCTCAAATGTAGAAAACCAACTTATGCTTGCTTAAGGGGAAAGGTGAGTTGGGGTGCTGCATAAAACCAGAGATTGAAATTAGCACAGATACAGTTCGATAAGCCAAATATGTGATAGACAAGAGCTTCTCCTTGCACAACGAAGTGGACTCAACACCCCATATTAAATGCCTAAGAATATACCTGTCTAGTAAGAATCTTAAAACCTATGGATTTATATGTCTCCGGAGGAGAATCATGCGTGTGTACAGCGGCATAAACACAGTAGTGATAGGATTGGTGAGGTTCGGTGAGCCAATGCAGACCCTTTGAAGTCATATTGCAGGGTACCCATTCCATGGGTCTCCACTCTCCAGGTTTAAGGGATTCTTCCTTCAGCTAAAACATGCATGTGGAACCCAGAGTATGATCCACCGTGTGATCGGGAAACGTGTTCAAATGTGTCTCAGTTTTCATCCCCTGGTACTCGGGTGCAACATTCCAGACGCTTTACTAACACTCTCCCCACTTGGAGAGTCAGTGCCTTTAACCTCCTGTTTGGCCCTGTTTGCAATATCTGCGGAAGATGAACAGGAATAGGGAGAACCAATGAGAGACTAGCTGGAGGTGTCTGGACGGGCAAATTTAACTCTCATTTCCCACCCGGAAGAGGAATTAACCAAAGGCTCAGCGTGCCGTGCCGGAACCACCCTAGGGCCTGAAGCAATCCTGCGGTGTTGCGGCCAGCTCACAAGAAAGCGAGTTGAAGAAAGGAGCTCAGGGGCACTGTAATTCACAAACCTGTAGAGTTATAAATGACAGCTATCGTCCAAAAATATATAGAAGTAAGGCTGCCAAGACGACTTGAAAGCAGGGCAGAATTGCAGGAAACCGATTTCAGGAGGTTGACTGGAATTGCATGTAAAGCATATTAAAAGAGGCAGAACGTCCACAATGATGCACTTGGCCAAAAAAGGCGTATGCGTTTTTTCCTGAATATATTCAGGAAAAAACGCATACGCCCTTTTTGGCCAACCAAGCAAGCTTGCAAAGGAAATCTGCACTACAATGAAGTCTCACTGCCCCCCAGTCAAAAGGGCCATCTGAAAAAAGTGTAAAATCCATAAAGGCAGGACAGACCATGGAGAACTGGGACCCTTGTCATGCTGATGGGCGGGATGTAAATTGCCAACAGCCACTCTGGAGAAGTGTATGGTGTTTCCTGAAACATCTAAAAAACAAAGCAACACAGCCTAGGGCACTTCCACTTATGGTCCTATAGCTTAGGGAAATTAAAATCAAAAAGACACAGCCACCCCAAAGTTTGGGACAGCTCTCTTTACAAGAACCTCGTTTAGGGTACAAGCACAATATCACAGAAAGCGAAAAATGGATAAAGTCGTTGTGGTACTTACGTACAATGCAATATCACTCAGCAATGAAATCTATGTCATCAGGCCCGTAGCAGCATAATGAGTGGATTCAGGTACGATGATTCTAATTGAAATAAGTCACAAAGAAAATGAAACATCATAAGATATCACTAATACACGGAATGTAAACTTGGCTACACAGGAACAGAATTACAAAACAGAACAGGGTCTCAAATGTAGAAAACCAACTTATGCTTGCTTAAGGGGAAAGGTGAGTTGGGGTGCTGCATAAAACCAGAGATTGAAATTAGCACAGATACCGTTCCATAAGCCAAATATGTAATAGACAAGAGCTACTCCTTGCTCAACGAAGTGGACACAACACCCCATATTAAACGCATAACAATATACCTGACTAGTAAGAATCTTAAAACCTATGGATTTATATGTCTCCGAAAGAGAATCAAGCATGTGTACAGCGGCATAAACGCAGCAGTGATAGGATTGGTGAGGTTCGGTGAGCAAATGCAGACCCTTTGAAGTCATAATGCATGGTACCCATTCCATGGGTCTCAACTCTCCAGGTTTAAGGGATTCTTCCTTCAGCTAAAACATGCATGTGGAACCCAGAGTATGATCCACCGTGTGATCAGGAAACGTGTTCAAATGTGTCTCAGTTTTCGTCCCCTGGTACTTGGGTGCAACATTCCAGACGCTTTACTAACACACTCCCCACTTGGAGAGTCAGTTCCTTTAAACTCCTGTTTAGCCCAGTTTGCAATTTCTGCGGAAAATGAACAGGAATAGGGAGAACCAATGAGAGACTAGCTGGAGGTGTCTGGACGGGCAAATTTAACTCTCATTTCCCACCAGGAAGAAGAATTAACCAAACGCTCAGCGCACTATGCCAGAACCACACTAGGGCCTGAAGCAGTCCTGCGGTGCTGCGGCGAGCTCACAAGAAAGCGAGTTGAGGGAAGGAGCTCAGGGGCACTGTAATTCACAAACCTGCAGAGTTATAAATTACAGCTATCGTCCAAAAATATATTGAACTGAGGCTGCCAAGAGGAGTTGAAAGCGGGGCAGAATTGCAGGAAACCGATTTCAGGAGGTAGACTGGAATTGCATGTAAAGCATAGGAGAAGATGCAGAACGTCCACAATGATGCACTTGGCCAAAAAGGGCGTATGCGTTTTTTCCTGAATATATTCAGGAAAAAACGAATACGCCGTTTTTGGCCAACCAAGCAAGCTTGCAAAGGAAATCTGCACTACAATGAAGTCTCACTGCACCCCGGTCAAAAGGGCCATCTGAAAAAAGTGTAAAATCCAGAAAGGCAGGACAGGCCATGGAGAACTGGGAGCCTTGTCATGCTGATGGGCGGGATGTAAATTGCCAACAGCCACTCTGGAGAAGTGTATGGTGTTTCCTGAAACATCTACAAAACAAAGCAACAGAGCCTAGGGCACTTCCACTTATGGTCCTATAGCTTAGTGAAATTAAATTCAAAAAGACACAGCCAACCCAAAATTTGGGAGGGCTCTGTTTACAAGAACCTCGTTTACAGTACAAGTTCAATATCACAGAAAACGAAAAATGGATAAAGAAGTTGTGGTACTTACGTACAATGCAATATCACTCAGCAATGAAATCTATATCATCAGGCCCATAGCAGCATAATGAGTGGATTCAGGTACGATGATTCTAAGTGAAATAAGTCACACAGAGAAAAAAACATCATAAGATATCACTACTACACGGAATGTAAACTTGGCTACACAGGAACTGAATTACAAAACAGAACAGGGTCTCAAATGTAGAAAACCAACTTATGCTTGCTTAAGGGGAAAGGTGAGTTGGGGTGCTGCATAAAATCAGAGATTGAAATTAGCACAGATACCGTTCCATAAGCCAAATATGTAATAGACAAGAGCTACTCCTTGCTCAACGAAGTGGACTCAACACCCCATATTAAACGCCTAACAATATATCTGACTAGTAAGAATTTTAAAACCTATGGATTTATATGTCTCCGAAAGAGAATCAAGTGTGTGTACAGCGGCAAAAACGCAGCAGTGATAGGATTGGTGAGGTTCAGTGAGCAAATGCAGACCCTTTGAAGTCATATTGCATGGTACCCATTCCATGGGTCTCAACTCTCCAGGTTTAAGGGATTCTTCCTTCAGCTAAAACATGCATGTGGAACCCAGAGTATGATCCACCGTGTGATCGGGAAACGTGTTCAAATGTGTCTCAGTTTTCATCCCCCGGTACTCGGGTGCAACATTCCAGACGCTTTACTAACACTCTCCCTAGTTGGAGTGTCAGGGCCTTTAACCTCCTGTTTGACCCAGTTTGCAATTTCTGCGGAAAATGAACAAGAATAGGGAGAACCAATGAGAGACTAGCTGGAGGTGTCTGGATGGGCAAATTTAACTCTCATTTCCCACCAGGAAGAGGAATTAACCAAAGGCTCAGCGTGCCATGCCGGAACCACACTAGGGCCTAAAGCAATCTTGCGGTGTTGCGGCCAGCTCACAAGAAAGCGAGTTGAAGAAAGGAGCTCAGGGGCACTGTAATTCACAACCTGCAGAGTTATACATGACAGCTATCGTCCAAAAATATATTCAGGTAACGCTGCCAAGAGGACTTGAAAGCGGGGCAGAATTGCAGGAAACCGATTTCAGGAGGTAGACTGGAATTTCATGTAAAGCATAGGAAAAGATGCAGAACGTCCTCAATGATGCACTTGGCCACAAAGGGCGTATGCGTTTTTTCCTGAATATATTCAGGAAAAAACGCATACGCCGTTTTTGGCCAACCAAGCAAGTTGCAAAGGAAATCTGCACTACAATGAAGTCTCACTGCCCCCCGGTCAAAAGGGGCATCTGAAAAACCTGTAAAATCCAGAAAGGCAGGACAGGCCATGGAGAACTGGGAGCCTTGTCATGCTGATGGGCGGGATGAAAATGGCCAACAGCCACTCTGGAGAAGTGTATGGTGTTTCCTGAAACATCTACAAAACAAAGCAACAGAGCCTAGGGCACTTCCACTTATGGTCCTATAGCTTAGGGAAATTAAAATCAAAAAGACACAGCCACCACAAAGTTTGGGACGGCTCCGTTTACAAGAACCTCGTTTACGTTACAAGTTCAATATCATAGAAAACGAAAAATGGATAAAGAAGTGGTGGTACTTACGTACAATGCAATATCACTCAGCAATGAAATCTATGTCATCAGGCCCATAGCAACATAATGAGTGGATTCAGGTACGATGATTCTAAGTGAAATAAGTCACACAGAAAAAGAAACATCATAAGATATCACTAATACACGGAATGTAAACCTGGCTACACAGGAACTGAATTACAAAACAGAACAGGGTCTCAAATGTAGAAAACCAACTTATGCTTGCTCAAGGGGAAAGGTGAGTTGGGCTGCTGCATAAAACCAGAGATTGAAATTAGCACAGATACCGTTCCATAAGCCATATATGTAATAGACAGGAGCTACTCCTTGCTCAACAAAGTGGACTCAACACCCCATATTAAACGCCTAACAATATATCTGACTAGTAAGAATCTTAAAACCTATAGATTTATATGTCTCCGAAAGAGAATCAAGCATGTGTACAGCGGCATAAACGCAGCAGTGATAGGATTGGTGAGGTTCAGTGAGCAAATGCAGACCCTTTGAAGTCATATTGCATGGTACCCATTCCATGGGTCTCAACTCTCCAGGTTTAAGGGATTCTTCCTTCAGCTAAAACATGCATGTGGAACCCAGAGTATGATCCACCGTGTGATCGGGAAACGTGTTCAAATGTGTCTCAGTTTTCGTCCCCTTGTACTCGGGTGCAACATTCCAGACGGTTTACTAACACTCTCCCCACTTGGAGAGTCAGGGCCTTTAACCTTCTGTTTGACCCAGTTTGCAATTTCTGCGGAAAATGAACAGGAATAAGGAGTAACAATGGGAGACTAGCTGGAGGTGTCTGGACGGGCAAATTTAACTCTCATTTCCCACCAGGAAGATGAATGAACCAAAGGATCCGCGTGCCGTGCTGGAACTAGATTAGGTCCTGAAGAGATCCTGTGGTGTTGTGGTCAGCTCACAAGAAAGCGAGTTGAAGAAAGGAGCTCAGGGGCACTGTAATTCACAAACCTGCCGAGTTATAAATGACAGCTATCATCCAAAATTATACTGAAGTAAGGCTGCAAAGAGGACTTGAATGCGGGGCAGAATTGCTGGGACCGGTTTCAGAAGGTACACGGGAGTCGCTCTTAAAGCATAGGAAAATAGACAGAACTTGGAAAATAATGCACTTGGCAAAAAAGGGCATATGTGTTTTATCCAGAGTTCTCATAACTGAGGGGTGGAGATTCCCAGCAGGCTCCAACTGCCACCTGAGGGCTCACGTTGCCAAGGCAACGTGAGCAAGCCAGGCAGGAGTTACCTCACAGCAGATGTCCCACCTCACAGAAGGGTGAAAAACCCAGCCAACATCAGACTCTCACCAGAGGGCCCACATCACCAAGGGGATGGGCACCAGGCAGGTGTGTCTTCACACCAGTGGTGCCACATCATCGAAAGGTGAGGTACTCAGCACATGTGTCCTCAAACCAGAGGACCCACATCACCAAGGGCCTCGGAGTGAGGCAGGCAGGAGTAGCCTCACAACAGAGGGCCCAAACAATTTAAAAAGTGAGGAATCCAGCAGTTGGAACCTCCCAGCAGGCGGCCCAGAGCACTGAGGCTATGGGATCCAGGCCACAGTGAACTTACACCAGAGAGCCCACATCATGAAAATGTGAACAAACCAGCCGTTGGGACCTCAGAGCAGAAGGCCCACATCCCCATGGAGATGGGATCCTAAGAGGAGTGCCAAAGCATCACTGGGATCACTAAGAAAAGTTGGTGAGCCCAGCAGTTAGGGCCTGACGCAAGAGGGCCGTCATCACCGGGGGGAGGTCATTTCCAGCACACTCCAACTGCCACCACACGGTTGACTTCACCAAGGCAATGTGTGCCAGCCATGCAAGAGTGAACTATCAGCAGAGGTTCTCCCTCACAGGTGGGTGAGGAACACAGCCAGGAACAGACTCTCACCAGGGGGTCCACATAACCACGTGGATGAGAACCAGGGAGGAGTGTCCTCACATTAGTAGGGCCACATCATCGAAAGGTGAGGAACCCAGCAAACGTGGCCACAAACCAGAGGACCCACATCACCAAGGGGTTGAGAGTGAGGTAGGTGTCTGGACGGGCATATTTAACACTCATTTCCCACCAGGAAGAGGAATTAACCAAAGGCTCAGGGTGCCGTGCCGAAACCACACTAGGGCCTGAAGCAATCCTGCAGTGTTGCGGCCAGCTCACAAGAAAGCGAGTTGAAGAAAGGAGCTCAGGGGCACTGTAATTCTCAAATCTGCAGAGTTATAAATGACAGCTATCGTCCAAAAATATGTTGAAGTAAGGCTGCCAAGAGGACTTGAAAGCGGGGCAGAATTGCAGGAAACCGATTTCAGGAGGTAGACTGGAATTGCATGTAAAGCATATTAAAAGAGGCAGAACGTCCACAATGATGCACTTGGCCAAAAAAGGCGTATGCGTTTTTTCCTGAATATATTCAGGAAAAAACGCATACGCCCTCTTTGGCCAACCAAGCAAGCTTGCAAAGGAAATCTGCACTACAATGAAGTCTCACTGCCCCCCAGTCAAAAGGGCCATCTGAAAAAAGTGTAAAATCCATAAAGGCAGGACAGACCATGGAGAACTGGGACCCTTGTCATGCTGATGGGCGGGATGTAAATTGCCAACAGCCACTCTGGAGAAGTGTATGGTGTTTCCTGAAACATCTAAAAAACAAAGCAACACAGCCTAGGGCACTTCCACTTATGGTCCTATAGCTTAGGGAAATTAAAATCAAAAAGACACAGCCACCCCAAAGTTTGGGACAGCTCTCTTTACAAGAACCTCGTTTAGGGTACAAGCACAATATCACAGAAAGCGAAAAATGGATAAAGTCGTTGTGGTACTTACGTACAATGCAATATCACTCAGCAATGAAATCTATGTCATCAGGCCCGTAGCAGCATAATGAGTGGATTCAGGTACGATGATTCTAAGTGAAATAAGTCACAAAGAAAATGAAACATCATAAGATATCACTAATACACGGAATGTAAACTTGGCTACACAGGAACAGAATTACAAAACAGAACAGGGTCTCAAATGTAGAAAACCAACTTATGCTTGCTTAAGGGGAAAGGTGAGTTGGGGTGCTGCATAAAACCAGAGATTGAAATTAGCACAGATACCGTTCCATAAGCCAAATATGTAATAGACAAGAGCTACTCCTTGCTCAACGAACTGGACACAACACCCCATATTAAACGCATAACAATATACCTGACTAGTAAGAATCTTAAAACCTATGGATTTATATGTCTCCGAAAGAGAATCAAGCATGTGTACAGCGGCATAAACGCAGCAGTGATAGGATTGGTGAGGTTCGGTGAGCAAATGCAGACCCTTTGAAGTCATAATGCATGGTACCCATTCCATGGGTCTCAACTCTCCAGGTTTAAGGGATTCTTCCTTCAGCTAAAACATGCATGTGGAACCCAGAGTATGATCCACCGTGTGATCAGGAAACGTGTTCAAATGTGTCTCAGTTTTCGTCCCCTGGTACTTGGGTGCAACATTCCAGACGCTTTACTAACACACTCCCCACTTGGAGAGTCAGTTCCTTTAAACTCCTGTTTAGCCCAGTTTGCAATTTCTGCGGAAAATGAACAGGAATAGGGAGAACCAATGAGAGACTAGCTGGAGGTGTCTGGACGGGCAAATTTAACTCTCATTTCCCACCAGGAAGAAGAATTAACCAAACGCTCAGCGCACTATGCCAGAACCACACTAGGGCCTGAAGCAGTCCTGCGGTGCTGCGGCGAGCTCACAAGAAAGCGAGTTGAGGGAAGGAGCTCAGGGGCACTGTAATTCACAAACCTGCAGAGTTATAAATTACAGCTATCGTCCAAAAATATATTGAACTGAGGCTGCCAAGAGGAGTTGAAAGCGGGGCAGAATTGCAGGAAACCGATTTCAGGAGGTAGACTGGAATTGCATGTAAAGCATAGGAGAAGATGCAGAACGTCCACAATGATGCACTTGGCCAAAAAGGGCGTATGCGTTTTTTCCTGAATATATTCAGGTAAAAACGAATACGCCGTTTTTGGCCAACCAAGCAAGCTTGCAAAGGAAATCTGCACTACAATGAAGTCTCACTGCACCCCGGTCAAAAGGGCCATCTGAAAAAAGTGTAAAATCCAGAAAGGCAGGACAGGCCATGGAGAACTGGGAGCCTTGTCATGCTGATGGGCGGGATGTAAATTGCCAACAGCCACTCTGGAGAAGTGTATGGTGTTTCCTGAAACATCTACAAAACAAAGCAACAGAGCCTAGGGCACTTCCACTTATGGTCCTATAGCTTAGTGAAATTAAATTCAAAAAGACACAGCCAACCCAAAATTTGGGAGGGCTCTGTTTACAAGAACCTCGTTTACAGTACAAGTTCAATATCACAGAAAACGAAAAATGGATAAAGAAGTTGTGGTACTTACGTACAATGCAATATCACTCAGCAATGAAATCTATATCATCAGGCCCATAGCAGCATAATGAGTGGATTCAGGTACGATGATTCTAAGTGAAATAAGTCACACAGAGAAAAAAACATCATAAGATATCACTACTACACGGAATGTAAACTTGGCTACACAGGAACTGAATTACAAAACAGAACAGGGTCTCAAATGTAGAAAACCAACTTATGCTTGCTTAAGGGGAAAGGTGAGTTCGGGTGCTGCATAAAACCAGAGATTGATATTAGCACAGATACTGTTCCATAAGCCAAATATGTAACAGACTAGAGTTACTGCTTGCTCAACGAAGTGGACTCAACACCCCATATTAAACGCCTAACAATATACCTGGCTAGTAAGTACCTTAAAACCTATGGATTTATATGTCTCCAAAAGAGAATCAAGCGTGTGTACAGTAGCATAAACGCAGCAGTGATAGGATTGGTGAGGTTCGGTGAGCAAATGCAGACCCTTTGAAATCATATTGCATGGTACCCATTCCATGGGTCTCAACTCTCCAGGTTTAAGGGATTCTTCCTTCAGCTAAAACATGCATGTGGAACCCAGAGTATGATCCACTGTGTGATCGGGAAACGTGTTCAAATGTGTCTCAGTTTTCGTCCCCTGGTACTCGGGTGCAACATTCCAGACGCTTTACTAACACTCTCCCCACTTGGAGAGTCAGTGCCTTTAACCTCCTGTTTCGCCCAGTTTGCAATATCTGCATAAGATGTACAGGAATAGGGAGAACCAATGAGAGACTAGATAGAGGTGTCTGGACGGGCAAATTTAACTCTCATTTCCCACCAGGAAGACGAATGAACCAAAGGCTCCGTGTGCCGTGCCGGAACCACACTAGGGCCTGAAGCAATCCTGCGGTGTTCGTAGAGCTCACAAGAAAGCGAGTTGAAGAAAGGAGCTCAGGGGCACTGTCATTCACAAACCTGCAGAGTTATAAATGACAGCTTTGGTCCAAAAATATATTGAAGTAAGGCTGCCAAGAGGACTTGAAAGCGGGGCAGAATTGCAGGAAACCGATTTCAGAAGGTACACGGGAGTCGCTCTTAAAGCATAGGAAAAGAGACAGAACTTGGAAAATAATGCACTTGGCAAAAAAGTGCATATGTGTTTTATCCAGAGGTCTCATAGCTGAGGGGAGGAGATTCCCAGCAGGCTCCAACTGCCACCTGAGGGCTCACATTGCCAAGGCAACGTGAGCAAGCCAGGCAGGAGTTACCTCACAGCAGAGGTCCCACCTCACAGAAGGGTGAGAAACCCAGCCAACATCAGACTCTCACCAGAGGGCCCACATCACCAAGGGGATGGGAACCAGGCAGGAGTGTCTTCACACCAGTGGGGCCACATCATCGAAAGGTGAGGGACTCAGCACATGTGCCCTCAAACCAGAGGACCCACATCACCATGGGCCTCGGAGTGAGTCAGGCAGGACTAGCCTCACAACACAGGGCCCATAGAATAAAAAAGTGAGGAATCCATCAGTTGGAACCTCCCAGCAGGCGGCCCAGAGCACCAAGGGTATGGGATCCAGGCCACAGTGAACTCACAGAAGAGGGCCCATGTCATGAAACTGAGCAACTCAGCCACTGGGACCTCAGAGCAGGAGGCCCACATCCCCATCAGGATGGAAATCTTGTAGGAGTGTCCTCACACCACTGAGAACGTACCAGAAAATTTTGGGAGACCAGCAGTTAGGGCCTGACGCCAGAGGACCCTCATCACCAAGGGAAGGAGGCTCCCAGCAGGCTCCAACTGCCACCAGAGGGCTGACGTCGCCAAGGCGATGTGTGCCAACCAGGCACGAATGACCTCACAGCAGAGGGCCCACCTCAGAGAAGTGTGACGAACCCAGTCAGGATCAGACTCGCACCAGAGGGCCCACATCACCAAGGGGATGGGAACCAGGCAGGAGTGTCCCCACACCAGTGGGACAACATCATCGAAAGGTGAGGATCCCAGCACATGTAGCCTCAAACCAGAGGAAGCACATCACCAAGGGGTTCAGAATTAGGCTGGCAGGACTGGCCTCACAACACAGGGTCCATAGAATATAAAAGTTGAGGAATCCAGCAGTTGAAACCTCCCAGCAAGTGGCCCAGAGCACCGAGGCTATGGGTTCCAGGCCGCAGTGAACTCACAGCAGAGGGCCCACATCATGAACCTGTGAGCAGCCCAGCCATTGGGACCTCAGAACAGAAGGCCCACATCCCCATTGGGATGGGAACCTGGCAGGAGTGGCCTCGCACCACTTAGCACATATCAGAAAATGTTAGGAGCCCAGCAGTTAGGGCCTGACGCCAGGGGGCCCTCATAACTGAGGGGAGGAGACTCCCAGCAGGTTCCAACTGCCAACAGAAGGCCCACGTCTACAAGGTGACATGCGCCAGCCAGGCAGTAGTGACCTCACAGCAGAGGGCCTATCTCACAGAAGGGTGAGGAACCGAGGCAGGATGAGACTCTCGCCAGAGGGCTCACAACACCAAGGGGATGGGAACCAGTCAGGACTGTCCTCCCACCAGTGGGGCCACATCATCGAAAGGTGAGGAACCCAGCACATGTGGCATCATATCAGAGGACATACATCACGAAGGGGATGGGAGTGAGGCAGGTAGGAGTAGCCTAAAAACAGAGGGCCCAAAGAATAAAAAAGGTTAGGAATCCAGCATTTGGAACCTCCCAGCAGGCGACCGAGAGCACAAAAGCTATGGGATGCAGGCAGGATTGAACTAACACCAGAGAGCCCACATCATGAAACTGTGAGCAACCCAGGCATTGGGACCTCAGAGCAGAAAGCCCACATCCCCATGGGGATGGGAACCTGACAGGAGTGTCCTGGCATCACTGGGTTCACATCAGAAAACGTGGGGAGCCCAGCAGTTAGGGCCTGATGCTAGAGGGCCGTCATCACCGAGGGCAGGAGGCTCCCAGCGGGTTCCATTGTGCCAACAGAGGGCCCACGTCGCCAAGGTGATGTGTGCAAGTCAGGCAGGATTGACCTCGCAGCAGAGGGCCTACCTCACAGAAGAGTGAGGAACCCAGCCAGGATAAGACTGTCACCAGAAGGCCCATATCACCAAGGGGATGGGAACCAGGCAGGAGTGTCCTCACACCAGTGGGGCCACATCATTGAAAGGTGAGGAACCCAGCACATGTGGCCTCAAACCAGAGGACCCACATCACGAAGGCGTTGCGAGTGAGGCAGGCAGGAGGAGCATCACAACACAGGACCCATAGAATACAAAAGTTGAGGAATCGAGCAGTTGGAACCTCTCAGCAGGTGGCCAAGAGCACAGAGGCTATGGGATCCAGGCCACAGTGAACTAACACCAGAGAGCCCACATCATGAAATTGTGATCAACCCAGCCGATGGAACCTCAGAGCAGAAGGCCCACATCCCCATGGAGATGGGAACCTAAGAGGAGTGCCCGAGCATCACTGGGCTCACTAAGAAAAGTTGGGGAGCCCAGCAGTTAGGGTCTGACGTCAGAGGGCCCTCATCACAGAGGTGAGGAGGCTCCCAGCAGGGTCCAAGTGCCACCAGAAGGCTCATGTCGACAAGGCGAGGTGAGCAAGCCAGGCAAGAGTTACCTGATAGTAGAGGGCCCACCTCACAGATGAGTGAGGAACCCAGCCAGGATCAGACTCTCACCAGAGGGCCCACATCACAAAGGGGATGGGAACCAGTCAGGATTATCCTCACACCAGTGGGGTCTCATCATCTTAAGGTGAGGAACCCAGCACATGTGTCCTCAAACCAGAGGACCCACATCACCAAGGGCCTTGGAGTGAGGCAGGCAGGAGTAGCCTCACAACACAGGGCACATAATATAAAAAACGTGAGGATTCCAGCATTTAGACCTTCCAGCAGGCGGCTCAGAACACCGAGGCTATGGGATCCAGGCTGCAGTGAACTCACAGCAGAGGGCCCACATCATAAAACTGTGAGCAACCCAGGCGTTGGGACCTCAGCGCAGAAGGCCCACATCCCCATGGGAATGGGAACCTGGCTGGAGTGTCCTCGCACCACTGGGCACACATCAGAAAATGTGGGGAGCCCACCATTTAGGGCCTGACGCCAGAGGGCCGTCATCACCGAGAGGAGGAGGCACTCTGCACGCTCCAACTGCCACCAGAGGGCTCATGTCTCCAAGGTGACGTGTGCCAGCCAGACAGGAGTGACCTCACAGCAGAGGGCCTACCTCACAGAACGTTGAGGAACCCAGCCAGGATTAGTCTCTCGCCAGAGGGCCCACCTCACCAAGGGGATGGGAACCAGGCAGGAGTGTCCTCACACGAGTGGGGCCACATCATCGAAAGGTGAGGAACGCAGCACATGTGGCCTCAAGCCATAGGACAGTCATCACCAAGGGGCTGGCAGTGAGGCAGGCAGGAGGAGCCTCACAACAGAGGGCACATAGAATAAAAAAGTTGAGGAATCCAGTAGTTGGAACCTCCCAGCAGGCAGCTCAGAGCACCGATGATAAGGGATCCTTGCCGGAGTGAACTCACAGCAGAGGTCCCACATCATGGTACTGTGAGCAAGCCAGCCGTTTTGACCTCAGAGCAGAAGGCCCATATCCCCATGGGGATGGGAACATGGCAAGAGTGTCCTCACTCACTTGGCGCACATCAGAAAATGTGGGGAGCCCAGCAGTTATGGCCTAAGGCAAGAGGGCCCTCATAACCGAGGGGAGGGGGATCCCAGCACACTCCAACTGCCACCAGAGGGCCCACGTCGCCAAGGTGACGTGTGCCAGACAGGCATGATTGACCTCACAGCAGAGGGCCCACCTCACAGAAGGGTGAGGAACCCAGCCAGGATCAGACTCTCACCTGAGGGCCCACATCAGCAAGGGGATGGGAACCAGTCAGGACTGTCTTCCCTCCAGTGGGGCCACATCATCGAAAGGTGCGGAACCCAGCACATGTGGCCTCAAATCAGAGGACACATATCACAAAGGGAATGGGAGTGAGGCAGGCAGGAGTAGCCTAAAAACAGAGGGCCCAAAGAATAAGAAAGGTGAGGAATCCAGCATTTGGAACCTCCCAGCAGGCGGCCGAGAGCACAGAAGCTATGGGATGCAGGCAGGATTGAACTAACACCAGAGAGCCCACATCATGAAACTGTGAGCAACCCAGGCGTTGGGACTTCAGAGCAGAAGGCCCACATCCCAATGGGGATGTGAACCTGGCTGGAGTGTCCTCGCACCATTGGGCGCACATCACAAAATGTGGGGAGCCCAGCAGTTAGGGCCTGACGCCAGTGGGCCCTCATCACCGAGGGGAGGAGGCTCCCAGCAGGCTCCAAGTGCCACCAGAGGGCTCATGTCCACAAGGCGAGGTGAGCAAGCCAGGCAGGAGTGACCTCACAGCAGACGGCCCACCTCACAGTTGGGTGAGGAACCCAGCCAGGATCAGACTCTCAACAGAGGGCCCACATCACCAAGGGGATGTGAACCAGGCAGGAGTCTCCTAAGACCATTGGTCCCACATCATCGAAAGGTGACGAACCCAGCACATGTGGCCTCAAACCAGAGGACACACATCACGAAGGGGCTGGGAGTGAGGCAGGCAGGAGGATCCTCACAACAGAGGGCCCAAAAAATTTAAAAAGTGAGGAATCCAGCAGTTGGAACCTCTCAGCAGGTGGCCAAGAGCACAGAGGCTATGGGATCCAGGCCTCTGTGAACTAACACCAGAGAGCCCACATCATGAAAATGTGAACAACCCAGCCGTTGGGACCTCAGAGCAGAAGGCCCACATCCCCATGGAGATGGGATTCTAAGAGGAGTGCCCAAGCATCATTGGGCTCACTAAGAAAAGTTGGTGAGCCCAGCAGTTAGGGCCTGACGTAAGAGGGCCCTCATCACCGGGGGGAGGAGATTCCCAGCATGCTCCAACTGCCACCACACGGCTGACTTCACCAAGGCAATGTGTGCCAGCCATGCAGGAGTGACCTATCAACAGAGGGTCTCCCTCACAGAAGGGTGAGGAACACAGCCAGGAACAGACTCTCACCAGGGCGTCCACATAACCACGTGGATGAGAACCAGGAAGGAGTGTCCTCACACTAGTGGGGCCACATCATCGAAAGGTGAGGAATCCAGCAAAGGTGGCCACAAACCAGAGGACCCACATCACCAAGGGGTTGAGAGTGAGGTAGGTGTCTGGACGGGCATATTTAACACTCATTTCCCACCAGAAAGAGGAATTAACCAAAGGCTCAGCGTGCCCTGCCAGAAGCAGATTAGGGCCTGAAGCAGTCTTGCGGGTTTGCGGCCAGCTCACAAGAAAGCGAGTTGAAGAAAGGAGCTCAGGGGCCCTGTAATTCACAAACCTGAAGGGTTATAAATGACAGATAACGTCCAAAAATATATTGAAGTAAGGCTGCGAAGAGGACTTGAAAGCGGGGCAGAATTGCAGGAAACCGATTTCAGGAGGTAGACTGGATTTGCCTTTAAAGCATAGGAAAAGAGGCAGAATATCGACAATGATGCACTTGGCAAAAAAGGGCGTATGAGTTTGTTCCTGAATATATTCAGGAAAAAACACATACGCCCTTTTTGGCAAACCAAGCAAGCTTGCAATGGAAATCCGAACTACTATGAAGTGTCACTTCCCCCCGGTCTAAAGGGCCATCTGAAAAAAGTGTAAAATCCAGAAAGGCAAGACAGGCCATGGGGAAAAAGGAGCCTTGTTATGCTGATGGGCGGGATGTAAATTGCCAACAGCCACTCTGGAGAAGTGTATGGTGTTTCCTGATACATCTGAAAAACAAAGCAACAGAGACTAGGGCATTTCCACTTATGGTCCTATAGCTTAGGGAAATTAAAATCAAAAAGACACAGCCACCCCAAAATTTGGGACGGCTCTGTTTACAGGAACCTCTTCTACGTTTCAAGTTAAATATCCCAGAGAACAAATAATTGATAAAGAAATTGTGGTACTTACGGACAACAGAATACCACTCAGCAATGAAATCTGTGTCACCAGGCCTGTACCAGCATAATGAGTGGATTGAGGTACGATGATTCTAAGTGAAATAAGTCACACAGAAAAAGAAACATCATAAGTTATCATTAATGCACGGAATGTATACTTGGCTACACATGAACTGAATTACAAAACAGAACAGGGTCTCAAGTTTAGAAAACCAACTTATGCTTGCTTAAGGGGAAAGGTGAGTTGGGGTGCTGCATAAAACCAGAGTTTGAAATTAGCACAGATACTGTTCCATAAGCCAAATATGTAATAGACAAGACCTACCCCTTGCTCAACGAAATGGACTCAACAATGAGGTATCACCTCACACCTGTTAGAATGGGCATCATCTGAAAATCTACAAACAACAAATGCTGGAAAGGGTGTGGAGAAAAGGAACCCTCTTCCACTATTGTTGGGAATATAAATTGATACAGTCACTATGGAGAACAATATGGAGTTTCTTAAGAAACTAATAATAGAATTACCATATGATACAGCAATCCCAGTACTGGACATATACCCAGACAAAACCATAAATCAAAAAGAGACATTCACCGCAATGTTCATTGCATCACTATTTACAATATGGAGGTAATGGAAGCAACCTAAATGCCCACAGACAGACGAATGCATAAAGATGTGGTACATATATAAAATGGAATATTACTAAGCCATGAAAGGAATGAAATTGGGTCATTTGTAGAGACGTCGATGGATCTAGAGACTGTCATACAGAGTGAAGTAAGTCAGAAAGAGAAAAACAAATCTTGTATATTCATGCATATATGTGAAACCTAGAAAAACTGTACAGATTAACCGTTTTGCAAGGCATAAATAGAGCAACAGATGTAGCCAACAAACGTATGGACAACAAGGGGGGAAAGCTCTTGGGGGGTGGTGGTGGGAGGAGTTGAGAGATTGGGATTGGCATGTAAACATTTATATGTATAAAATAGATAACCAATAAGAACCTGCTGTATAAAAATATAAAATAAAATTCAAAATTAAAAAGAAATAAAATTTAACAAACAAAACAGAAAAAACAATTATTCCCTTCACATACATGTATTTATATGAATAAATTATTTCCATGCTTATATCTGTAAATACAAAAAAGAGGAATAAGATCTACCTTGAACCAAAAACGAAAAAGAGAAAAAAAGAACAGAACCCACCAGTTACACAGAGGAAAACCGTATCAGGGCACTTGCTCCAGTTGTAAACAATTCTGAAGTTGGTCAGTGGTGGGGAATCGTCTCCCATTCAGCCAGCAGCCCCCACACAACAAGCGTCCTCATTACAAAGCTGGGGCACCGTGCCGAGGCATCTGTGAGTAAACATGAGCTGAGCCCCAGGCCAGTTGCTGCTGAACTGTTCCCACCCTTCCCAGGTAAAACACCTGAATATATACAAGGACTTGAAAGCCTAGAGGAAGGGCCATGGAGCCACACGAGTGACAGCATGCCAGCTGACTTGGTGCCTGCAGGCCAGCCAGGATGGTCCTGGCCCTGGGTGCTCTTCTGGAAGATTTCCATTTCCCTGCCTGAGATACCCGTCCTGTCCCTGCCCCCACTGCTTTTTTCCTTCCTCACCTCTGCCCAGGGAGAAATTCCAGCAGCAGGTATGGGTGACACATCCTCTTCTTTAGCAGGTGGCAGCCTGGCAACTGCTGCAGAAAGTCCAGCAGAGCCCCACTCACACTGGGCCACCCACAAAGCCGTGGCCTCTCACTCCCTCCCACCAGCCCAGCCCCGAGACTGCTGACAGGGCAGAGAAAATGGCGTCAGGCACAGCTGCAGGGGCTCTTGCTGCCTGGAGTGGTATTTATATTGAGCTCAACCCAGGCACACCTGGGGAGGGCTGGCCGGCACGGTAAGGCTGCCCAGGTCAGCCAATCATCACCCCTCAGGGGCTCACAGTTACAGAAAATGGAACTTGCTGAAGGCCAGGTCCAAGGAACAGGTGTGGGCTCCTGAGAGTCAGGATAGACAAGGGGCTGCAGCTTTGGCTTGTTTTCTAATCATTTTATCTGGCCCATGAGTGGGAGACAACTTCAAGAAAACCCTCTCTTAATGAGAGGAACCCAGGAGTCAGGGAGAGGAGGGGTGGGTGGTGGTTGGAGACAGAGGCCTGGTGCCCTGGGTGCAGTGGAAGTCTCTGGAAGACCAGGTGGAGGGAGGCCACACAGAGTGATGCCCAGGGTCACAGACCTGTCGGAGCTGCTGTTTGTTAGTTCAAGTCCTGCTCTGAGGTGCTCTGTGTCAGCTCTGAGCGACAGGTGAGATGGGAGTGCTCTTCAATGAGGGCTATGTGCATGGTTCCTGTGTGCCCAGCCCTGGCACGGTACCTGCAAGTGTAGCTCTGTATCCTGGGAGAGGCCTGACCACGAGAGCCCCGTGGGCTGGGTTGGGGGTGGGGTACCTGCCCAGGAGAGCTCCATATCCTGGGATTGGCCTGACCACGAGAGCCCCATGGGCTGCTGGGGACCTGGTAAAAGATGTCAGGACAGTCAGTGAAGCCACCGAGGATATACCTCCAGTTGCTCCTAATTCCTACACCCTGCTGGTCATTCTACGAACCACCAGGACATGGTATTCTGTATTAGTCTTCAATGATGCCTTCTTTTGTATTCCATTAGTCCCAGAGTCACAAGAAATTTTGGCTTGTGAGTGGCAGGACTCAACATAAAACTAAAACAATACTTCCGGGCCGTCTTGCCCCAAGGGTTCAAAAATTCCCACACCATCTTTGGGGAAAGCTTAGTTTAAGACCGAAAAGATCTACCTCTGGAAAAGGAAACCCTCCTTCAATATGCAGACGACATTCTGATCGCCAGCCCTACTAAGGAGGCCTCTGAACTACCAAGCCAATAAAGGATAGAAGTTGTCCAAGAAAAAGCTCAAATATCACAGACTGCGGTGACCTGCCTAGGCTTCATTCTCACACAAGGTCAGAGAAGCCCATCCCAGGAAAGGGAAGAAACCATTTGCAGCCTTACCCCTTCCTAAAACTAGAAGACAGCTTAGGGGTTCCTGGGGAGGCCAGGGTTTGCTGCTTCTGGATCCCTAACTACAGTCTACTAGCTGGGCCTCTATATGAAACACTGAAAGGAAAAGATGATGATCCTTTTGAACAGAATCCAGAAGTGGCCTTTCAAGAATGGAAAGAGCAGTCAATTCAGACCCTTGCCCTGGAACTCCCTAATTGAGCCAAACCCTTTGACCTTTCCATTCCCGGTGAAAGGTGAATCGCCATTGGAGAATTAGTGCAAAAACTGAGACCACTTGAAATGGAACAACGCAAGAATGCCATACAGGTAGGATAAACTACAGTCACCAAGGGGCTTGGCCCACTGCCACATCTGGCCAAGATACTGGCGGTATCTAAAATCCTGGAAATCAGCAGCCCAAAAGGCCACCTCCCTCCTAAGGGAAAAGGACCCCACGTGGTGATCCTAATCACCAACCATGCCCTGAAGTTGCAGGGTTTGCTCCGTGGGCACACCGACCTCGAGTGAGGAGGCCCTCCAACTCCAACATCCAGAGAGATAACCGGGGGCAACAGGGCACCATGACGACTCGTGTGAACATCACTTGACCTGGAGTTTCTCTCATAAAACAACAATAGTGTGTCCCGAAGGAGTAGACTACTGCTTGCAGGACTTACTGCACCCGGAGGGGAGCTAATAATCTTGGCGGGGGAACCGTATATCACACTGTCACCATAGAAAAGCCTACAGACACCGTGATGATGGTGGCCAATAAGACCAGCTGGACTCCTGTTTACTTCAAAAGGCTGTTGACTCAGTGGCCATCATGGTCCTTGATCACCACTGACCCTGGACTGTCTGGGAGTTGAGCAGGCAGGGCTCTGACACCTGGTGCTGTTTTTATGTTAATTCAGGGGCTTAATTGAAGAAAGAGCAGACTACTGGTCAGAGCATCTAGGCTGGCAGAAACGGTCAGCCTAAGGTGGCCGAACAAATGTGGGGCGGGGTGAAACCGGCCCCCACAGCGTCTCTGCACATCTCTTTCCTGGACCCTTAAAGGTCATTAGAATCTATAACACTTCCAATGCTGGTGCTCAGGCGGACGAGCAGAGAGGCAGGGGTCCTGGGGCCAATCAACGTCACCTGGAGGCTGCTGGGGAGAAGTTCTGACCCTCGTCCCCTGGTATGAGGGCTCCCAACTCAGCACTCAGCAGTTACAGAAGAAGGGTCTGCACCCTCAGCTCTCCAAGAATGAGGAACGGGACAAAAGGCAGAGGAGGGGTTTGTCCCCAGCAAAGCCCATTAAAAATCCCTGGGAGATAAAAATAGAATCTGGGCAATAAAGTCAAGTCTGACCTTTTTTATCCTTTGTGCTTTGTCTAATTTCACGTGCTCCTAGGGTCCCGCATGCAGAGGTTCCACACCCAGTACTTCAGACCAGATTTCCTAGTGCAGAATGGCTGGGTCGACACCTCAGCTCCTGGGGCCCAGTGCAGACTCCGAGATATAGAGCCTGAGCTGCAGCCAACCCGGCCCTCGAGAGCTCCGCCCCCTCCCTCCCACTGACTCTCACAGGATCTCTACACAGCAGCCCAGCCCACAGCCCACGGGGTAGTGCATGCTCTCACCTCTCCATTCTCTGATCAAAATATAAAGTTTCCTTTGCTTGTGAACCAAACTCAGTCTCGATCTGTTGGCCCCAATGACACTGGGCAGGGGGACACTTGTTGGGGTCCACTCTGGAGGATCAGTAACAGAAATTGAGACTATTGTAACTTCAATGAACAGATGTGTGAGCCAAACTGTAGTTAACATAGAACAGTTTATAAGGCTCGGGTAAAATAAGATGTTTCTAACACTTCCATTTGATATTTCCATCACTTTATTATAAGCAAGTTCAGTGAAAAGGTTTGTCTTATTTGTCAGGTCAATATTAGAGAAATGAAGTGATTTCTTTCCAAGGATGTACATCTAATAATCTTGGTTAAAGCTTCAATCTTGTTTTAAATGCTTTTCCATTGAAAATGATACCTCTCTTTCAGCTCCCCCATTTCTGAGAAGTATAAAATCTTATAATTTATTATTACCAAAGGGGAAAGGTGGGAGGAGGGATAAATTAACAGTTTGGAATTAACACATACACACTGCTATGTATAAAATAGATCATCAACAAGGAACTACTGTATAGCACAGGGAACTACACTCAATATTTTGCAATAACCTATAAGGGGAAATAATCGGAAAAAGAATAGATATTTTTATTGACATCATCTATCAATGACAGTTAAAGTGTAACGTAAGGGAAGCCGGTGGTGAGTGCTTCTGACCCTGAAGACTTCAATCATCTAAAGTTTGGACTCTGCCTACTTCCCAAGGCCCTTAATGAACATATGTGTAGCCGTAGCTTAAAAAACTCCCCAGTTTGGGTTTCGGGGAGACACTGATTTTGAAAAAGCCCTGGTGTTCTCCTTACATGAATGGGACTTTTCCTACTGCTAAAACATGTCTGTCACACCCAGAGGATGGTATACCGTCTGATCGGGAAGAGTTTGGAAAAGGCATCTCATCTCCTCATCTCCTGGTGCTCGGGTTCACCCCTCCAGCGTCTTTACTAACAGTCTCCCCACTTGGAGATGTCAGCACTGTCAACATCCTGTTGCGTACAGTTTGGAATTTGTCCAGAGGATGAAGCGGAAGGATGAGGAACAATGAGAGACAAGTCCTAGGTGTTCAGACAGGCACATGTCACTCTAATTTCCAATCAGGAAGACGAATTGACCAAAGGCTAGGGTTGCCCATGGAAACAGTATAGGGCTTGAGGAAATCCCACTGCTTTGTGGCCAGTTCCCATAAACACAAGTTGAACAATGGAACTCAGGGGCAGTAAAATTCACGAAACTGCAGAGTTGAAAATATCTGTCACTGAAAAATGTCTTGAGGAAAGTCAGAGAAAAGGATTGGTAAGCAAGGGAGAATGGCAGGAAAGGGATTTGAGGAGGTAGAAAGGACTCGCCATTAAGCACAAGAAAAGGGGCTGAACATTGCCAACATTGCAGTTGGCCAAAAAGGCTGTATGCGGTTTTTTCTGTATATATTCAAGAAAAGGGCATACACTTTTTTAGCCAACCAAACAGGTGGGCACTGGAAATCAATACTACAAAAGATATCACTTCGCATCAGTCAGAAGAGCCATCCTCATAAAGTATAAACACCAGAAATGCAGGACAGGGCAAGGAGAAGAGGGAGCCCTGTGAGGCTTATAGTGGAAATGTATATTGCCAACGGCCATTCTGGAGAAGTGTATTGTGTTTACTAAAGCATCTAAAAAATGAGCTACAGAGCATAGGGCACTTGCACTCATGGGCGTATATCTTGGGAAAAACAAAAATCGAGAGGACACAGGCACCCCAATGTTTACTGCCTCTCTGTTTAAAAGATCCTCGACTAGGATATAACTTAAATGTCTCTGGAGGGAAAAAATGGATAGAGATGTGGTACTTATATAGAGTGGAATATTACTCAGCCTGGAAATCAATGAAATATGGCCAGTTGTAACAACTCCGGAGGAGTTACGTATGATCATTCTAAGTGACATAATTCAAAAAGAAAAAGACACATATCATAAGATATCACTTAAAGGTGGAATCCAAAATGGCTACACATGAAATAAATTACAAAACAAAAACATAGTCAAATATGTAGAAAACACGCGTAAGGCTGCTAAACGGGAAAGGTGGGGAGGGGTGAGGCATCATCCAGGAGGTTGAAATTAGCAAAGATACCATTCCAAATACCAAACTGATAATCAACAAGGCCTACACGGTAGCTAAAAGAACTGCACTCAGCACACTCAAGTCACCGGAAAAGAATATCTATGACTGGTAAGAATCTGAAAAAGAATTTATTGATGTCTCTCTGTACGTGAATCAAGTGGATGTACAGCAGCAAGAAACAGAGCTTTGAAAATCAGCTGTAACCAATATAGTAATAAATTGAAAAAAATAAATGACAGAGAGACAGAGAAAACCTCTTACAACTTTTCCTCAGGGACGGTGATGCAACATGGATTGAACACATCTAGACCCACAGCAGGATGAGACATAAGGCTGGAAACTGTTCGTGCTAAGAGAAATGTGAGGTTGGGTGAGGAAATGCACACCCTTTAAAGTAATACTACCTGGTACCCATTCAATGGGTCCCAAATCTGCAGGTTCAAGGAATCTTCCTACAGCTAAAACATGCATGGAAAACCCAGAGGACTGTACACCATGTGATCGGGAGATGTGTCTAAAATGCACCTCATTTATCCTCTCCTGCTGCTCCTGTTCATCATTCCAGCCACGTTACTTAGAATCTCCCCACTTAGAGAATCAGCACATTTAAACTTCTGTTTCACACATTTTGCAAATTGTGAGGAGGATGAATGGGAAGAGGGGGAACCAATGAGAGAATAGTTGTAGGGGTTTGGACGGGCACATGTCACTCTAATTTCCCATTAAGAATAAGAATTAAAAAAAGGCTCAGCCCGCCTCGCCGGAGCCAAAATAGGGCCTGAAGCAATCCTGCGGCTTTGAGGCCAGCTCACAAAAGAGCAACTTAAAAAATGGAGCTCAGGGTCACTGCAATTCACAAACCTGCAGAGTTATAAATGAAAACTAACGTCCAAAAATATGTTGAGGTAAGGCAAAGAAGAGGACCTGAATGAAAGACAGAATTGCAAGAAACAGATTTCAAGAGATAGATTGGACTCGTCTTTAAAGCACATGAAAAGCGGCAGAATTCCGACAATGATGCAGTTGGCCCAAAAGGGAGTATGCGTTTTTTCCTGAATATATCCAGGAAAAAACGCATACGCACTTTATGGGCAACCAAGCAAGCAAGCAATGCAAATGTGCACAACAAAGAAGTCTCATTTCCCACCGGTCAAAAGGGCCATCCGAAAAAATTGTAAAAACCAGAAATGCAGGACAGGCCATGGAGAACAGGGAGCCTTTATACGCTGATGGACAGTGTGTGAACTGTCGAGAGCCACTCTGGAGAAGTGTATAGTGGTTCCTAAATCATCTAAAAAACAGAGCTACAGAGCATAGGGCACTTCCAATCACGGAAGTATATCTAGGGAAGTCTAAAAATCAACAAGACACAAGCACACCACAGTTTAGGGCTACTCTGTTTACAAGAACCTCAACTTCAGTACACCTTAAATATCCCAGGAAAGAGAACAATGGATAAAGAAAATGTGGTACTTATGTACAATGGAATATCTCTTCACCATGAAATCAATGTAATAAGGCTAGTAGAAGGATAAAGAGTGGATTTAGGTCGGATAATACTACTTGAAATAAGTCAAACAGAAAAAGAAACATATCATAAGATATCACTTATAGAGGGAGGATAAATATGGCTGCACAAAAAATGAATTACAAAACAGAACAGTGTCTCACATTTAGAAAACACACTTATGTCAGCTTAAGGGGAAAGGAGAGGTGGGGTGATGCATAAAACCAGAGTTTGAAATTAGCACAGATACCGTTCAATAAACCAAATAGGTATTAGACAAGATCTACACCTTGCTCAATGAACTGGCCTCAACACACCCTATACACCGCAGAGAAATATATCTGAGTAATAAGAATCTTAAAACCCATGTATTGGTATATCTCCATAAGGGAATCAAGTGTGTGCAGAGCGGCACAAACACAGCAGTGAAAATGAGCTAAACCCCATTATAGAAATAAATTTTAAAACCAAAACGCAGAAACAATGAAAGAGAAAAATTCTTACAAAATTCGCTGAGGGGCTGTGATGCAACCTGGAATGACCACATATAAACCCACAGCTGGATAAGACATAAGGCTGGACACTTGGGGCTGAGAGGATTGGTGAGCGTTGGTGAGCAACTGCCAAAAGTTTAATGCAATACTTCATGCTACTCATTCCAAGGGTCCCAACACTCCAGGTTGAAGGGAATCTTCCTACAGCTAAACCATGCATGGGAAATCCAGCGGATGGTATACCATATGATCGGGAAAGGTTTCTAAAATGCACTTCATTTTCCTCTCCTGGGGCTCCGGATCAACATTCCAGCCACTTTACTAACAACATCCCCACATGGAGAGCAATGCCTTTAAGTTCCGGTATCACACAGTCTGCAGTTAGTGCGGAGGATGAATGGGAATAGGGGGTACCAGTGAGAAAATGGCTGTAGTGGCTTCAATGGGCACATGTCACTCTAATTTCACATCAGGGAGAAGAATTAACCAAAGGCAGAGCAAGGCGCCACAGAAGAAGAATAGGGCCTGAAGAAATCCTGTGGATAAGAGGCAAGATCACAAAAATAAGAGCTGAAAAATGGAGCTAAGGGCCACTGCAATTCAAAAAACTGCAGAGTTATAAAGGCCAACTACTTTCCAAAAGTATATTGAGGTAAGGCTATGAAGAGGCACTGACAGCAAGGCAGAATTGCAGGAAACCGATTTCAGGAGGTAGACTGGAATTGCATTGAAAACATATGAAAAGAGGCAGAAGGTCGACAATGATGCACTTGGCCAAAAAGCTCATATGCGTTTTTTCCTGAATATATTCAGGAAGAAACGCATACACCCTTTCTGGCCAACCAAGCAAGCTTGCAAAGGAAATCTGCACTAAAATGAAGTCTCACTGCCCCCCGGTCAAAACGGCCATCTGAAAAAAGTGTAAAATCCAGAAAGGCAGGACAGGCCATGGAGAACTGGGAGCCTTGTTATGCTGATGGGCGGGATGAAAATTGCCAACAGCCACTCTGGAGAAGTGTATGGTGTTTCCTGAAACATCCAAAAAACAAAGCAACAGAGCCTAGGGCACTTCCACTTATGGTCCTATAGCTTAGGGCAATTAAAATCAAAAAGACACAGCCACCCCAAAGTTTGGGACGGCTCTGTTTAGAAGAACTTCGTTTACAGTACAAGTTCAATATCACAGAAAGCGAAAAATGGATAAAGAAGTTGTGGTACTTATGTACAATGCAATATCACTCAGCAATGAAATCTATGTCATCAGGCCCATAGCAGCATAATGACTGGATTCAGGTACGATGATTCTAAGTGAAATAAGTTACACAGAAAAAGAAATATTATAAGACATCACTAATACACGGAATGTAAACTTGGCTACACAGAAACTGAATTACAAAACAGAAGAGGTTCTCAAATGTAGAAAACCAACTTATGCTTGCTTAAGGGGAAAGGTGAGTTGGGGTGCTGCATAAAACCAGAGATTGAAATTAGCACAGACACCGTTCCATAAGCCAAATATGTAATAGACAAGAGGTACTCCTTGCTCAACGAAGTGCACTCAACACGCCATATTAAACGCCTAACAATATACCTGACAAGTAAGGATCTTAAAACCTATGGATTTATATGTCTCCGAAAGAGAATCAAGCGTGTGTACAGCGGCATAAACGCAGCAGTGATAGGATTGGTGAGGTTCGGTGAGCAAATGCAGACCCTTTGAAGTCATATTGCATGGTACCCATTCCAAGGGTCTCAACTCTGCAGGTTTAAGGGATTCTTCCTTCAGCTAAAACATGCATGTCGAACCCAGAGTATGATCCACCGTGTGATCAGGAAACGTGTTCTAATGTGTCTCAGTTTTTGTCCCCTGGTTCTCGGGTGCAACATTCCAGACGCTTTACTAACACTCTCCCCAGTTGGAGAGTCAGTGCCTTTAACCTCCTGTTTGGTCCAGTTTGCAAATTCTGCGGAAGATGAACAGGAATAGGCAGAACCAATGAGAGACTAGGTGGAGGTGTCTGGATGGGCAAATTTAACTCTCATTTCCCACCAGGAGGAGGAATTAACCAAAGGCTCAGCGTGCCATGCCGGAACCACACTAGGGCCTGAAACAATCCTGCGGTGTTGCGGCCAGCTCACTAGAAAGCGAGTTGAAGAAAGGAGCTCAGGGGCACTGTCATTCACAAACCTGCAGAGTTATAAATGACAGGTATCGTCCAAAAATATACTGAAGTAAGCCTGGCAAGAGGACTTGAATGCGGGCAGATTTGCAGGAAACCGATTTCAGGAAGTAGAATGGAATTGCATTTAAAGCATAGGAAAAGAGGCAGAACGTCCACAATGATGCACTTGACCAAAAAGTGCATATGCGTTTTTTCCTGAATATATTCAGGAAAAAACCCATATGCCCTTTTTGGCCAACCAAGCAAGCTTGCAAAGGAAATCTGCACTACAATGAAGTCTCACTTCCCCCCGGGTCAAAAGGGCCCTCTGAAAAAAGTGTAAAATCCAGAAAGGCAGGACAGGCCATGGAAAAATGGGAGCCTTGTTATGCTGATGGGCGGGATGTAAATTGCCAACAGCCAATCGGGGAGAAGTGTATGGTGTTTCCTGAAACACCTAAGAAACAAAGCAACAGAGCATATGGCCCTTCCACTTATGGTCCTATAGCTTAGGGAAATTAAAATCAAAAAGGCACAGCCACCACAAAGTTTGGGACGGCCCTGTTTACAAGAACCTTGTTTACGGTACAAGTTCAATATCGCAGAAAGCGAAAAATGGATAAAGAAGTTGTGGTACTTACGTACAATGCAATATCACTCAGCAATGAAATCTATGTCATCAGGCCCATAGCAGCATAATGAGTGGATTCAGGTACGATGATCCTAAGTGAAATAAGTCACACAGAAAAAGAAACATCATAAGATATCACTAATACACGGAATGTAAAATTGGCTACACAGGAACTGAATAACAAAACAGAACATGGGCTCAAATGTAGAAAACCAACTTATGCTTGCTTAAGGGGAAAGGTGAGTTGGGGTGCTGCATAAAACCAGAGATTGAAATTAGCACAGATACCGTTCCATAAGCCAAATATGTAATAGACAAGAGCTACTCCTTGCTCAACGAAGTGGACTCAACACTCCATATTAAACGCCTAAGAATATACCTGACTAGTAAGAATCTTAAAACCTATGTATTTATATGTCTCCGAAAGAGAATCAAGCGTGTGTACAGCGGCATAAATGCAGCAGTGATACGATTGTTGAGGTTCGGTGAGCAAATGCAGACCCTTTGAAGTCATATTGCACGGTACCCATTCCATGGGTCTCAACTCTCCAGTTTTAAGGGATTCTTCCTTCAGCTAAAACATGCATGTGGGACCCAGAGTATGATCCACCATGTGATCGGGAAACGTGTTCAAATGTGTCTCAGTTTTCATACCATGGTACTCTGGTGCAACATTCCAGACGCTTTACTAACACTCTCCCCACTTGGAGAGTCAGTGCCTTTAACCTCCTGTTTGGCCCAGTTTGCAATTTCTGCGGAAGATGAACAGGAATAGGGAGAACCAATGAGAGACTAGCTGGAGGTGTCTGGACGGGCAAAGTTAACTCTCATTTCCCACCAGGAAGAGGAATTAAGCAAAGGCTCAGCGTGCCATGCCGGAACCACACTAGGGCCTGAAGCAATCCTGCGGTGTTGCGGCCAGCTCACAAGAAAGCGAGTTGAAGAAAGGAGCTCAGGGGCACTGTCATTCACAAACCTGCAGAGTTATAAATGACAGCTATCGTCCAAAAATATACTGAAGTAAGCCTGCCAAGAGGACTAGAATGCGGGCAGATTTGCAGGAAACCGATTTCAGGAGGTAGAATGGAATTGCATTTAAAGCATAGGAAAAGAGGCAGAACGTCCACAATGATGCACTTGACCAAAAAGTGCATATGCGTTTTTTCCTGAATATATTCAGGAAAAAACCCATATGCCCTTTTTGGCCAACCAAGCAAGCTTGCAAAGGAAATCTGCACTACAATGAAGTCTCACTTCCCCCCGGGTCAAAAGGGCCCTCTGAAAAAAGTGTAAAATCCAGAAAGGCAGGACAGGCCATGGAAAAATGGGAGCCTTGTTATGCTGATGGGCGGGATGTAAATTGCCAACAGCCAATCGGGGAGAAGTGTATGGTGTTTCCTGAAACACCTAAGAAACAAAGCAACAGAGCATATGGCCCTTCCACTTATGGTCCTATAGCTTAGGGAAATTAAAATCAAAAAGGCACAGCCACCACAAAGTTTGGGACGGCCCTGTTTACAAGAACCTCGTTTACGGTACAAGTTCAATATCGCAGAAAGCGAAAAATGGATAAAGAAGTTGTGGTACTTACGTACAATGCAATATCACTCAGCAATGAAATCTATGTCATCAGGCCCATAGCAGCATAATGAGTGGATTCAGGTACGATGATCCTAAGTGAAATAAGTCGCACAGAAAAAGAAACATCATAAGATATCACTAATACACGGAATGTAAAATTGGCTACACAGGAACTGAATAACAAAACAGAACATGGGCTCAAATGTAGAAAACCAACTTATGCTTGCTTAAGGGGAAAGGTGAGTTGGGGTGCTGCATAAAACCAGAGATTGAAATTAGCACAGATACCGTTCCATAAGCCAAATACGTAATAGACAAGAGCTACTCCTTGCTCAACGAAGTGGACTCAACACTCCATATTAAACGCCTAAGAATATACCTGACTAGTAAGAATCTTAAAACCTATGTATTTATATGTCTCTGAAAGAGAATCAAGCGTGTGTACAGCGGCATAAATGCAGCAGTGATACGATTGTTGAGGTTCGGTGAGCAAATGCAGACCCTTTGAAGTCATATTGCACGGTACCCATTCCATGGGTCTCAACTCTCCAGTTTTAAGGGATTCTTCCTTCAGCTAAAACATGCATGTGGGACCCAGAGTATGATCCACCATGTGATCGGGAAACGTGTTCAAATGTGTCTCAGTTTTCATACCATGGTACTCTGGTGCAACATTCCAGACGCTTTACTAACACTCTCCCCACTTGGAGAGTCAGTGCCTTTAACCTCCTGTTTGGCCCAGTTTGCAATTTCTGCGGAAGATGAACAGGAATAGGGAGAACCAATGAGAGACTAGCTGGAGGTGTCTGGACGGGCAAAGTTAACTCTCATTTCCCACCAGGAAGAGGAATTAAGCAAAGGCTCAGCGTGCCATGCCGGAACCACACTAGGGCCTGAAGCAATCCTGCGGTGTTGCGGCCAGCTCACAAGAAAGCGAGTTGAAGAAAGGAGCTCAGGGGCACTGTCATTCACAAACCTGCAGAGTTATAAATGACAGCTATCGTCCAAAAATATACTGAAGTAAGCCTGCCAAGAGGACTAGAATGCGGGCAGATTTGCAGGAAACCGATTTCAGGAGGTAGAATGGAATTGCATTTAAAGCATAGGAAAAGAGGCAGAACGTCCACAATGATGCACTTGACCAAAAAGTGCATATGCGTTTTTTCCTGAATATATTCAGGAAAAAACCCATATGCCCTTTTTGGCCAACCAAGCAAGCTTGCAAAGGAAATCTGCACTACAATGAAGTCTCACTTCCCCCCGGGTCAAAAGGGCCCTCTGAAAAAAGTGTAAAATCCAGAAAGGCAGGACAGGCCATGGAAAAATGGGAGCCTTGTTATGCTGATGGGCGGGATGTAAATTGCCAACAGCCAATCGGGGAGAAGTGTATGGTGTTTCCTGAAACACCTAAGAAACAAAGCAACAGAGCATATGGCCCTTCCACTTATGGTCCTATAGCTTAGGGAAATTAAAATCAAAAAGGCACAGCCACCACAAAGTTTGGGACGGCCCTGTTTACAAGAACCTCGTTTACGGTACAAGTTCAATATCGCAGAAAGCGAAAAATGGATAAAGAAGTTGTGGTACTTACGTACAATGCAATATCACTCAGCAATGAAATCTATGTCATCAGGCCCATAGCAGCATAATGAGTGGATTCAGGTACGATGATCCTAAGTGAAATAAGTCGCACAGAAAAAGAAACATCATAAGATATCACTAATACACGGAATGTAAAATTGGCTACACAGGAACTGAATAACAAAACAGAACATGGGCTCAAATGTAGAAAACCAACTTATGCTTGCTTAAGGGGAAAGGTGAGTTGGGGTGCTGCATAAAACCAGAGATTGAAATTAGCACAGATACCGTTCCATAAGCCAAATACGTAATAGACAAGAGCTACTCCTTGCTCAACGAAGTGGACTCAACACTCCATATTAAACGCCTAAGAATATACCTGACTAGTAAGAATCTTAAAACCTATGTATTTATATGTCTCTGAAAGAGAATCAAGCGTGTGTACAGCGGCATAAATGCAGCAGTGATACGATTGTTGAGGTTCGGTGAGCAAATGCAGACCCTTTGAAGTCATATTGCACGGTACCCATTCCATGGGTCTCAACTCTCCAGTTTTAAGGGATTCTTCCTTCAGCTAAAACATGCATGTGGAACCCAGAGTATGATCCACCATGTGATCGGGAAACGTGTTCAAATGTGTCTCAGTTTTCATACCATGGTACTCTGGTGCAACATTCCAGACGCTTTACTAACACTCTCCCCACTTGGAGAGTCAGTGCCTTTAACCTCCTGTTTGGCCCAGTTTGCAATTTCTGCGGAAGATGAACAGGAATAGGGAGAACCAATGAGAGACTAGCTGGAGGTGTCTGGACGGGCAAAGTTAACTCTCATTTCCCACCAGGAAGAGGAATTAAGCAAAGGCTCAGCGTGCCATGCCGGAACCACACTAGGGCCTGAAGCAATCCTGCGGTGTTGCGGCCAGCTCACAAGAAAGCGAGTTGAAGAAAGGAGCTCAGGGGCACTGTCATTCACAAACCTGCAGAGTTATAAATGACAGCTATCGTCCAAAAATATACTGAAGTAAGCCTGCCAAGAGGACTAGAATGCGGGCAGATTTGCAGGAAACCGATTTCAGGAGGTAGAATGGAATTGCATTTAAAGCATAGGAAAAGAGGCAGAACGTCCACAATGATGCACTTGACCAAAAAGTGCATATGCGTTTTTTCCTGAATATATTCAGGAAAAAACCCATATGCCCTTTTTGGCCAACCAAGCAAGCTTGCAAAGGAAATCTGCACTACAATGAAGTCTCACTTCCCCCCGGGTCAAAAGGGCCCTCTGAAAAAAGTGTAAAATCCAGAAAGGCAGGACAGGCCATGGAAAAATGGGAGCCTTGTTATGCTGATGGGCGGGATGTAAATTGCCAACAGCCAATCGGGGAGAAGTGTATGGTGTTTCCTGAAACACCTAAGAAACAAAGCAACAGAGCATATGGCCCTTCCACTTATGGTCCTATAGCTTAGGGAAATTAAAATCAAAAAGGCACAGCCACCACAAAGTTTGGGACGGCCCTGTTTACAAGAACCTTGTTTACGGTACAAGTTCAATATCGCAGAAAGCGAAAAATGGATAAAGAAGTTGTGGTACTTACGTACAATGCAATATCACTCAGCAATGAAATCTATGTCATCAGGCCCATAGCAGCATAATGAGTGGATTCAGGTACGATGATCCTAAGTGAAATAAGTCACACAGAAAAAGAAACATCAAAGATATCACTAATACACGGAATGTAAAATTGGCTACACAGGAACTGAATAACAAAACAGAACATGGGCTCAAATGTAGAAAACCAACTTATGCTTGCTTAAGGGGAAAGGTGAGTTGGGGTGCTGCATAAAACCAGAGATTGAAATTAGCACAGATACCGTTCCATAAGCCAAATATGTAATAGACAAGAGCTACTCCTTGCTCAACGAAGTGGACTCAACACTCCATATTAAACGCCTAAGAATATACCTGACTAGTAAGAATCTTAAAACCTATGTATTTATATGTCTCTGAAAGAGAATCAAGCGTGTGTACAGCGGCATAAATGCAGCAGTGATACGATTGTTGAGGTTCGGTGAGCAAATGCAGACCCTTTGAAGTCATATTGCACGGTACCCATTCCATGGGTCTCAACTCTCCAGTTTTAAGGGATTCTTCCTTCAGCTAAAACATGCATGTGGGACCCAGAGTATGATCCACCATGTGATCGGGAAACGTGTTCAAATGTGTCTCAGTTTTCATACCATGGTACTCTGGTGCAACATTCCAGACGCTTTACTAAGACTCTCCCCACTTGGAGAGTCAGTGCCTTTAACCTCCTGTTTGGCCCAGTTTGCAATTTCTGCGGAAGATGAACAGGAATAGGGAGAACCAATGAGAGACTAGCTGGAGGTGTCTGGACGGGCAAATTTAACTATCATTTCCCACCAGGAAGAGGAATTAACCAAAGGCTCAGCGTGCCATGCCGGAACCACACTAGTGCCTGAAACAATCCTGCGGTGTTGCGGCCAGCTCACAAGAAAGCGAGTTGAAGGAAGGAGCTCAGGGGCACTGTCATTCACAAACCTGCAGAGTTATAAATGACAGCTATCGTCCAAAAATATATTGAAGTTAAGCTGCCAAGAGGACTTGAAAGCGGGGCAGAATTGCAGGAAACCGATTTCAGGAGGTAGACTGGAATTGCATGTAAAGCATAGGAAAAGAGGCAGAACGTCCACAATGATGCACTTGGCCAAAAAGGGCGTATGCATTTTTTCCTGAATATATTCAGGAAAAAACGCATACGCTCTTTTTGGCCAACCAAGCAAGCTTGCAAAGGAAATCTGCACTAAAATGAAGTCTCACTGCCCCCCTGGTCAAAAGGGCCGTCTGAAAAAAGTGTAAAATCCAGAAAGACAGGACAGGCCATGGAGAACTGGGAGCATTGTTATGCTGCTGGGCAGGATGTAAATTGCCAACAGCCACTCTGGAGAAGTGTATGGTGTTTCCTGAAACATCTACAAAACAAAGCAACAGAGCCTAGGGCACTTCCACTTATGGTCCTATAGCTTAGGGAAATTAAAATCAAAAAGACACAGCCACCCCAGAGTTTGGGACGGCTCTGTTTACAAGAACCTCGTTTACGGTACAAGTTCAATATCGCAGAAAGCGAAAAATGGATAAGGATGTTGTGGTACTTACGTACAATGCAATATCACTCAGCAATGAAATCTATGTCATCAGGCCCGTAGCAGCATAATGAGTGGATTCAGGTACGATGATTCTAAGTGAAATAAGTCACACAGAAAAAGAAACATCATAAGATATCACTACTACACGGAATGTAAACTTGGCTACACAGGAACTGAATTACAAAACAGAACAGGGTCTCAAATGTAGAAAACCAACTTATGCTTGCTTAAGGGGAAAGGTGAGTTGGGGTGCTGCATAAAACCAGAGATTGAAATTAGCACAGATACCATTCCATAAGCCAAATATGTAATAGACAAGAGCTACTCCTTGCTCAACGAAGTGGACTCAACACCCCATATTAAACGCCTAAGAATACACCTGACTAGTAAGAATCTTAAAACCTATGGATTTATATGTCTCTGAAAGAGAATCAAGCGTGTGTACAGCGGCATAAATGCAGCAGTGATAGGATTGGTGAGGATCGGTGAGCAAATGCAGACCCTTTCAAGTCATATTTCGTGGTACCCATTCCATGAGTCTCAAATCTCCAATTTTAAGGGATTCTTCCTTCAGCTAAAACATGCATGTGGAACCCAGGGTATGATCCACCGTGTGATCGGGAAACGTGTTCAAATGTGTCTCAGTTTTCATCCCCTGGTACTCGGGTGCAACATTCCAGACGCTTTACTAACACTCTCCCCACTTGGAGAGTCAGTGCCTTTAACCTCCTGTTTGGCCCAGTTTGCAATTTCTGCGTAAGATGAACAGGAATAGGGAGAACCAATGAGAGACTAGCTGGAGGTGTCTGGACGGGCAAATTTAACTCTCATTTCCCACCAGGAAGAGGAATTAACCAAAGGCTCAGCGTGCCGTGCTGGAACCACACTAGGGCCTGAAGCAATCCTGCGGTGTTGCGGCCAGCTCACAAGAAAGCGAGTTGAAGAAAGGAGCTCAGGGGCACTGTAATTCACAAACCTGCAGAGTTATAAATGACAGCTATTGTCCAAAAATATATTGAAGTAAGGCTGCCAAGACCACTTGAAAGTGGGGCAGAATTGGAGGAAACCGATTTCAGGAGGTAGACTGGAATTGTATGTAAAGCATAGGAAAAGAGGCAGAACGTCCACAGTGATGCACTTGGCCAAAAAGGGCGTATGCGTTCTTTCCTGAATATATTCAGGAAAAAACGCATATGCCCTGTTTGGCCAACCAAGCAAGCTTGCAAAGGAAATCTGCACTACAATGAAGTCTCACTGCCCCCCGGTCAAAAGGGACATCTGAAAAAAGTGTAAAATCCAGAAAGGTAGGACAGGCCATGGAGAACTGGGAGCCTTGTTATGCTGATGGGCGGGATGTAAATTGCCAACAGCCACTCTGGAGAAGTGTATGGCGTTTCCTGAAACATCTAAACAACAAAGCAACAGAGCCTAGGGCAGTTCCACTTATGGTCCTATAGATTGGGGAAATTAAAATCTAAAGGACACAGCCACCCCAAAGTTTGGGACGGCTCTGTTTACAAGAACCTCATTTACGGTACAAGTTCAATATCGCAGAAAGCGAAAAATGGATAAAGAAGTTGTGGTACTTACGTACAATGCAATATCACTCAGCAATGAAATCTATGTCATCAGGCCCGTAGCAGCATAATGAGTGGATTCAGGTATGATGATTCTAAGTGAAATATGTCACAGAGAAAAAGAAACATCATAAGATATCACTACTACACGGAATGTAAACTTGGCTACACAGGAACTGAATTACAAAACAGAACAGGGTCTCAAATGTAGAAAACCAACTTATGCTTGCTTAAGGGGAAACGTGAGTTGGGGTGCTGCATAAAACCAGAGATTGAAATTAGCACAGATACCGTTCCATAAGCCAAATATGTAATAGACAAGAGCTACTCCTTGCTCAATGAAGTGGACTCAACACCCCATATTAAACGCCTAAGAATATACCTGACTGGTAAGCATCTTAACACCTATGGATTTATATATCTCTGAAAGAGAATCAAGTGTGTGTACAGCGGCATAAACGCAGCAGTGATAGGATCGGTGAGGTTCGGTGAGAAATGCAGACCCTTTGAAGTCATATTGCATGGTACGTATTCCATGGGTCTCAACTCTCCAGGTTTAAGGGATTCTTCCTTCAGCTAAAACATGCATGTGGAACCCAGAGTATGATCCACCGTGTGCTCGGGAAACGTGTTCAAATGTGTCTCAGTTTTCGTCCCCTGGAACTCGGGTGCAACATTCCAGACGCTTTACTAACACTCTCCCCACTTGGAGAGTCAGTGCCTTTAACCTCCTGTTTGGCCCAGTTTGCCATTTCTGCGTAAGATGAACAGCAATAGGGAGAATCAATGAGAGACTAGCTGGAGGTGTCTGGACGGGCAAATTTAACTCTCATTTCCCACCAGGAAGAGGAATTAACCAAAGGCTCAGCGTGCCATGCCGGAACCACACTAGGGCCTGAAGCAATCCTGCGGTGTTGCGGCCAGCTCACAAGAAAGCGCGTTGAAGAAAGGAACTCAGGGGCACTGTCATTCACAAACCTGCAGAGTTATAAATGACAGCTATCGTCCAAAAATATATTGAAGTAACGCTGCCAAGAGGACTTGAATGCGGGGCAGAATTGCAGGAAACCGATTTCAGGAGATAGACTGGAATTGCATGTAAAGCATAGGAAAAGAGGCAGAACGTCCACAATGATGCACTTGGCCAAAAAGTGCGTATGCGTTTTTTCCTGAATATATTCAGAAAAAACTCATACGCCCTTTTTGGCCAACCAAGCAAGCTTGCAAAGGAAATCTGCACTACAATGAAGTCTCACTGCCCCCCAGTTAAAAGGGCCATCTGAAAAAAGTGTAAAATCCAGAAAGGCAGGACAGGCCATGGAGAACTGGGAGCCTTGTTATGCTGATGGGCGGGATGTAAACTGCCAACAGCCACTCTGGGGAAGTGTATGGTGTTTCCTGAAACAGCTAAAAAACAAAGCAACAGAGCCTAGGGCACTTCCACTTATGGTCCTAGGGCTTAGGGAAATTAAAATCAAAAAGACACAGCCACCCCAAAGTTTGGGACGGCTCTGTTTACAAGAACCTCGTTTACGGTACAAGTTCAATATCGCAGAAAGCGAAAAATGGATAAAGAAGTTGTGGTACTTACGTACAATGCAATATCACGCAGCAATGAAATCTATGTCATCAGGCCCGTAGCAGCATAATGAGTGGATTCAGCTACGATGATTCTAAGTGAAATAAGTCACACACAAAAAGAAACATCATAAGATATCACTAATACACAGAATGTAAACTTGGCTACACAGGAACTGAATTACAAAACAGAACAGGGTCTCAAATGTAGAAAACCAACTTATGCTTGCTTAAGGGGAAAGGTGAGTTGGGGTGCTGCATAAAACCAGAGATTGAAATTAGCACAGATACCGCTCCATAAGCCAAATATGTAATAGACAAGAGCTACTCCTTGCTCAACGAAGTGGACACAACACCCCATATTAAACGCCTAAAAATATACCTGACTAGTAAGAATCTTAAAACCTATGGATTTATATGTCTCCGAAAGAGAATCAAGCGTCTGTACAGCGGCATAAACACAGCAGTGGTAGGATTGGTGAGGTTCGGTGAGCAAATGCAGACCGTTTGAAGTTATATTGCATGGTACCCATTCCATGGGTCTCAACTCTCCATGTTTAAGGGATTCTTCCTTCAGCTAAAACATGCATGTGGAACCCAGAGTATGATCCACTGTGTGATCGGGAAACGTGTTCAAATGTGTCTCAGTTTTCGTCCCCTGGTACTCGGGTGCAACATTCCAGACGCTTTACTAACACTCTCCCCACTTGGAGAGTCAGTGCCTTTAACCTCCTGTTTGGCCCAGTTTGCAATTTCTGCGGAAGAAGAACAGGAATAGGGAGAACAAATGTGAGACTAGCTGGAGGTGTCTGGACGGGCAAAATTAACTCTCATTTCCCACCAGGAAGAGCAATTAACCAAAAGCTCAGCATGTCTTGCCGGAACCAGATTAGAGCCTGAAGCAATCCTGCAGTGTTGCAGCCAGCTGACAAGAAAACGAGTTGAAGAACGGAGCTCAGGGGCACTGTAATTCACAAACCTGCAGAGTTACAAATGACAGCTATCGTCCAAAAGTATATTGAAGTAAGGCTGCTAAGAGGACTTGAATGCGGGGCAGAATTGCTGGAAACCGATTTCAGAAGGTACATGGGAGTCGCTCTGAAAGCATAGGAAAAGAGACAGAACTTGGAAAATAATGCACTTGGCAAAAAAGGGCATATGTGTTTTATCCAGAGCTCTCATAACCGAGGGAAGGAGATTCCCAGCAGGCTCCAACTGCCACCTGAGGTCTCACGTTGCCAAGGCAACGTGAGCAAGCCAGGCAGGAGTTACCTCACAGCAGAGGTCCCACCTCACAGAAGGGTGAAAAACCCAGCCAACATCAGACTCTTACCAGAGGGCCCACATCACCAAGGGGATGGGAACCAGGCAGGAGTGTCCTCGCAGGAGTGTCCTCACATGAGTAGGGCCACATTATCTAAAGGTGAGGAACCCAGAACATGTGGCTTCAAACCATAGGACACCCATCACCAAGGGACTGGGAGTGAGGCAGGCAGGAGGAGCCTCACAACAGAGGGCCCAAAAATAAGAAAGGTGAGGAATCCAGCAGTTGGAACCTCCCAGAAGGCGGCCCAGAGCACAGAGGCTAGGGGATCCAGGCCAGAGTGAGCTAACACCAGACAGCCCACATCATGAAACTGTGAGCAACCCAGACATTGGGACCTCAGAGCAGAAGGCCCACATCTCCCTGGTGATGGGAACATGACAGGAGTGTCCTGGCATCACTGGGCTCACATCAGAAAACGTGGGGTGCTCAGAAGTGAGGACCTGACGCTAGAGGGCACTCATCACCGAGGGGAGGAGGCTCCCAGCAGGCTCCAGCTGCCACTAGAGGGCCAACGTCGCCAAGGCGATGTGTGCCAGCCTGGCAGGAGTGACCTCACAGCAGAGGGCCCACCTCACAGAAGGGTGAGGAACACAGCCAGGATCAGACTCGCACCAGAGGGCCCACATCACCAAGGGGATGGGAACCAGGCAGGAGTGTCCCCACACTTGTGGGACAACATCATCGAAAGGTGAGGATCCCAGCACATGTAGCCTCAAACCAGAGGAACCACATCACCAAGGGGTTCAGAATGAGGCTGGCAGGACCGGCCTCACAACACAGGGTCCATAGAATATAAAAGTTGAGGAATCCAGCAGTTGGAACCTCCCAGCAAGTGACCCAGAGCACCGAGGCTATGGGATCCAGGCCGCAGTGAACTCACAGCAGAGGGCCCACATCATGAACCTGTGAGCAGCCCAGCCATTGGGACCTCAGAACATAAGGCCCACATCCCCATTGGGATGGGAACCTGGCAGGAGTGGCCTCGCACCACTTAGCACATATCAGAAAATGTTAGGAGCCCAGCAGTTAGGGCCTGACGCCAGGGGGCCCTCATAACTGAGGGGAGGAGACTCCCAGCAGGTTCCAACTGCCAACAGAGGGCCCACGTCTACAAGGTGGCATGCGCCAGCCAGGCAGTAGTGACCTCACAGCAGAGGGCCTATCTCACAGAAGGGTGAGGAACCGAGGCAGGATGAGACTCTCACCAGAGGGCCCACAACACCAAGGGGATGGGAACAGGTCAGGACTGTCCTCCCACCAGTGGGGCCACATCATCGAAAGGTGAGGAACCCAGCACATGCGGCCTCATATCAGAGGACATACATCACAAAGGGGATGGGAGTGAGGCAGGTAGGAGTAGCCTAAAAACAGAGGGCCCAAAGAATACAAAACTTGAGGAATCCAGGATTTGGAACCTCCCAGCAGGCAGCCGAGAGCACAGAAGCTATGGGATGCAGGCAGGAGTGAACTAACACCAGAGAGCCCACATCATGAAACTGTGAGCAACCCAGGCGTTGGGACCTCAGAGCAGAAAGCCCACATCCCCATGGTGATGAGAACCTGACAGGAGTGTCCTGGCATCACTGGGCTCACATCAGAAAACGTGGGGAGCCCAGCAGTTAGGGCCTGATGCTAGAGGGCCGTCATCACCGAGGGCAGGAGGCTCCCAGCAGGTTCCATGTGCCAACAGAGGGCCCATGTCGCCAAGGTGATGTGTGCAAGTCAGGCAGGATTGACCTCACAGCAGAGGGCCTACCTCACAGAAGAGTGAGGAACCCAGCCAGGATAAGACTGTCACCAGAAGGCCCACATCACCAAGGGGATGGGAACCAGGCAGGAGTGTCCTCACACCAGTGGGGCCACATCATTGAAAGTTGCGGAACCCAGCACATGTGGCCTCAAACGAGAGGACACACATCACGAAGGGGCTGGGAGTGAGGCAGGCAGGAGGAGCATCACAACACAGGACCCATAGAATACAAAAGTTGAGGAATCGAGCAGTTGGAACCTCCCAGCAGGCGACCAAGAGCACAGAGGCTATGGGATCCAGGCCACAGTGAACTAACACCAGAGAGCCCAGATCATGAAATTGTGATCAACCCAGCTGTTGGAACCTCAGAGCAGAAGGCCCACATCCCCATGGAGATGGGAACCTAAGAGGAGTGCCCGAGCATCACTGGGCTCACTAAGAAAAGTTGGGGAGCCCAGCAGTTAGGGCCTGACGTCAGAGGGCCCTCATCACCGAGGGGAGGAGGCTCCCAGCAGGGTCCAAGTGCCACCAGAAGGCTCATGTCGACAAGGCGAGGTGAGCAAGCCAGGCAAGAGTTACCTGATAGTAGAAGGCCCACCTCACAGATGGGTGAGGAACCCAGCCAGGATCAGACTCTCACCAGAGGGCCCACATCACAAAGGGGATGGGAACCAGTCAGGATTATCCTCACACCAGTGGGGCCTCATCATCTTAAGGTGAGGAACCCAGCACATGTGTCCTCAAACCAGAGGACCCACATCACCAAGGGCCTTGGAGTGAGGAAGGCAGGAGTAGCCTCACAACACTGGGCACATAATATAAAAAACGTGAGGATTCCAGCATTTAGACCTTCCAGCAGGCGGCCCAGAACACCGAGGCTATGGGATCCAGGCCACAGTGAACTCACAGCAGAGGGCCCACATCATAAAACTGTGAGCAACCCAGGCGTTGGGACCTCAGCGCAGAAGGCCCACATCCCCATGGGAATGGGAACCTGGCTGGAGTGTCCTCGCACCACTGGGCGCACATCAGAAAATGTGGGGAGCCCCCCATTTCGGGCCTGACGCCAGAGGGCCATCATCACCGAGAGGAGGAGGCACCCTGCACGCTCCAACTGCCACCAGAGGGCCTACGTCTCCAAGGTGACATGTGCCAGCCAGGCAGGAGTGACCTCACAGTGAGGGCCTACCTCACAGAACGTTGAGGAACCCAGCCAGGATTAGACTCTCGCCAGAGGGCCCACCTCACCAAGGGGATGGGAACCAGGCAGGAGCGTCCTCACACGAGTGGGGCCACATCATCGAAAGGTGAGGAACGCAGCACATGTGGCCTCAAGCCATAGGACAGTCATCACCAAGGGGCTGGGAGTGAGGCAGGCAGGAGGAGCCTCACAACAGAGGGCACATAGAATAAAAAAGTTGACGAATCCAGCAGTTGGAACCTCCCAGCAGGCGGCTCAAGGCACCGATGATAAGGGATCCTTGCTGGAGTGAACTCACAGCAGAGGGCCCACATCATGGTACTGTGAGCAAGCCAGCCGTTTTGACCTCAGAGCAGAAGGCCCATATCCCCATGGGGATGGGAACATGGCAAGAGTGTCCTCACTTGGCGCACATCAGAAAATGTGGGGAGCCCAGCAGTTATGGCCTAAGGCAAGAGGGCCCTCATCACCGAGGGGAGGAGGATCCCAGCACACTCCAACTGCCAACAGAGGGCCCATGTCGCCAAGGTGACGTGTGCCAGACAGGCATGATTGACCTCACAGCAGAGGGCCCACCTCACAGAAGGGTGAGGAACCCAGCCAGGATCAGACTCTCACCTGAGGGCCCACATCAGCAAGGGGATGGGAACCAGTCAGGACTGTCTTCCCTCCGGTGAGGCCACATCATCGAAAGGTGCGGAACCCAGCACATGTGGCCTTAAATCAGAAGACACATATCACAAAGGGAATGGGAGTGAGACAGGCAGAAGTAGCCTAAAAACAGAGGGCCCAAAGAATAAGAAAGGTGAGGAATCCAGCAGTTGGAACCTCCCAGCAGGCGGCCGAGACCACAGAAGCTATGGGATGCAGGCAGGAGTGAACTAAGAGCAGAGAGCCCACATCATGAAACTGTGAGCAACCCAGGCGTTGGGACCTCAGAGCAGAAGGCCCACATCCCAATGGGGATGTGAACCTGGCTGGAGTGTCCTCGCACCACTGGGCGCACATCACAAAATGTGGGGAGCCCAGCAGTTAGGGCCTGACGCCAGAGGGCCCTCATGACCGAGGGGAGGAGGCTCCCAGCAGGCTCCAAGTGCCACCAGAGGGCTCATGTCCACAAGGTGAGGTGAGCAAGCCAGGCAGGAGTGACCTCACAGCAGCCGGCCCACCTCACAGATGGGTGAGGAACCCAGCCAGGATCAGACTCTCAACAGAGGGCCCACATCACCAAGGGGATGTGAACCAGGCAGGAGTCTCCTAAGACCATTGGTCCCACATCATCGAAAGGTGAGGAACCCAGCACATGTGGCCTCAAACCAGAGGACACACATCACGAAGGGGCTGGGAGTGAGGCAGGCAGGAGGATCCTCACAACAGAGGGCCCAAAAAATTAAAAAAGTGAGGAATCCAGCAGTTGGAACCTCCCAGCAGGCGGCCAAGAGCACAGAGGCTATGGGCTCCAGGCCTCTGTGAACTAACACCAGAGAGCCCACATCATGAAAATGTGAACAACCCAGCCGTTGGGACCTCAGAGCAGAAGGCCCACATCCCCATGGAGATGGGATCCTAAGAGGAGTGCCCAAGCATCATTGGGATCACTAAGAAAAGTTGGTGAGCCCAGCAGTTAGGGCCTGACGCAAGAGGGCCCTCATCACCGGGGGGAGGAGATTCCCAGCACGTTCCAACTGCCACCACACGGCTGACTTCACCAAGGCAATGTGTGCCAGCCATGCAGGAGTGACCTATCAGCAGAGGGTCTCCCTCACAGAAGGGTGAGGAACACAGCCAGGAACAGACTCTCACCAGGGGGTCCACATAACCACGTGGATGAGAACCAGGCAGGAGTGTCCTCACACTAGTGGGGCCACATCATCGAAAGGTGAGGAACCCAGCAAAGGTGGCCACAAACCAGAGGACCCACATCACCAAGGGGTTGAGAGTGAGGTAGGTGTCTGGACGGGCATATTTAACTCTCTTTTCCAACCAGAAAGAGGAATTAACCAAAGGCTCAGCATGCCCTGCCAGAAGCAGATAAGGGCCTAAAGCAGTCTTGCGGGTTTGCGGCCAGCTCACAAGAAAGCGAGTTGAAGAAAGGAGCACAGGGGCCCTGTAATTCACAATCCTGCAGAGTTATAAATGACAGATAACGTCCAAAAATATTTTGAAGTAAGGCTGCGAAGAGGAGGTGAAAGCGGGGCAGAATTTCAGGAAACGATTTCAGGAGGTAGACTGGATTTGCCTTTAAAGCATAGGAAAAGAGGCAGAACATCGACAATGATGCACTTGGCAAAAAAGGGCGTATGAGTTTGTTCCTGAATATATTCAGGAAAAAACACATACGCCCTTTTTGGCCAACCAAGCAAGCTTGCAATGGAAATCCGAACTACTATGAAGTGTCACTTCCCCCCGGTCTAAAGGGTCATCTGAAAAAAGTGTAAAATCCAGAAAGGCAAGACAGGCCATGGGGAAAAAGGAGCCTTGTTATGCTGATGGGTGGGATGTAAATTGCCAACAGCCACTCTGGAGAAGTGTATGGTGTTTTCTGATACATCTGAAAAACAAAACAACAGAGTCTAGGGCATTCCCACTTATGGTCCTATAGCTTAGGGAAATTAAAATCAAAAAGACACAGCCACCCCAAAATTTGGGACGGCTCTGTTTACAGTAACCTCTTCTACGGTACAAGTTAAATATCCCAGAGAACAAATAATTGATAAAGAAGTTGCGGTACTTACGTACAACAGAATACCACTCAGCAATGAAATCTGTGTCACCAGGCCTGTACCAGCATAATGAGTGGATTGAGGCACGATGATTCTAAGTGAAATAAGTCACACAGAAAAAGAAACGTCATAAGGTATCACTAATACACAGAATGTAAACTTGGCTACACATGAACTGAATTACAAAACAGAACAGGGTCTCAAGTTTAGAAAACCAACTTATGCTTGCTTAGGGGAAAGGTGAGTTGGGGTGCTGCATAAAACCAGAGTTTGAAATTAGCACAGATACCGTTCCATAAGCCAAATATGTAATAGACAAGACCTACCCCTTGCTCAACGAAATGGACTCAACAATGAGGTATCACCTCACACCTGTTAGAATGGGCATCATTTGAAAATCTACAAACAACAAATGCTGGAAAGGGTGTGGAGAAAAGGAACCCTCTTCCACTATTGTTGGGAATATAAATTGATACAGTCACTATGGAGAACAATATGGAGTTTCTTAAGAAACTAATAATAGAATTACCATATGATACAGCAATCCCAGTACTGGACATATACCCAGACAAAACCATAAATCGAAAAGAGACATTCAACGCAATGTTCATTGCATCACTATTTACAATGTCGAGGTAATGGAAGCCACCTAAATGCTCACAGACAGACGAATGCATAAAGATGTGGTACATATATAAAATGGAATATTACTAAGCCATGAAAGGAATGAAATTGGGTCATTTGTAGAGACGTCGATGGATCTAGAGACTGTCATACAGAGTGAAGTAAGTCAGAAAGAGAAAAACAAATCTTGTATATTCATGCATATATGGGGAACCTAGAAAAACTGTACAGATTAACCGTTTTGCAAGGCATAAATAGAGCAACAGATGTAGCCAACAAACGTATGGACAACAAGGGGGGAAAGCTCTTGGGGGGTGGTGGTGGGAGGAGTTGAGAGATTGGGATTGGCATGTAAACATTTATATGTATAAAATAGATAACCAATAAGAACCTGCTGTATAAAAATATAAAATAAAATTCAAAATTAAAAAGAAATAAAATTTAACAAACAAAACAGAAAAAACAATTATTCCCTTCACATACATGTATTTATATGAATAAATTATTTCCATGCTTATATCTGTAAATACAAAAAAGAGGAATAAAATCTACCTTGAACCAAAAACGAAAAAGAGAAAAAAAGAACAGAACCCACCAGTTACACAGAGGAAAACCGTATCAGGGCACTTGCTCCAGTTGTAAACAATTCTGAAGTTGGTCAGTGGTGGGGAATCGTCTCCCATTCAGCCAGCAGCCCCCACACAACAAGCGTCCTCATTGCAAAGCTGGGGCACCGTGCCGAGGCATCTGTGAGTAAACGTGAGCTGAGCCCCAGGCCAGTTGCTGCTGAACTGTTCCCACCCTTCCCAGGTAAAACACCTGAATATATACAAGGACTTGAAAGCCTAGAGGAAGGGCCATGGAGCCACACGAGTGACAGCATGCCAGCTGACTTGGTGCCTGCAGGCCAGCCAGGATGGTCCTGGCCCTGGGTGCTCTTCTGGAAGATTTCCATTTCCCTGCCTGAGATACCCGTCCTGTCCCTGCCCCCACTGCTTTTTTCCTTCCTCACCTCTGCCCAGGGAGAAATTCCAGCAGCAGGTATGGGTGACACATCCTCTTCTTTAGCAGGTGGCAGCCTGGCAACTGCTGCAGAAAGTCCAGCAGAGCCCCACTCACACTGGGCCACCCACAAAGCCGTGGCCTCTCACTCCCTCCCACCAGCCCAGCCCCGAGACTGCTGACAGGGCAGAGAAAATGGCGTCAGGCACAGCTGCAGGGGCTCTTGCTGCCTGGAGTGGTATTTATATTGAGCTCAACCCAGGCACACCTGGGGAGGGCTGGCCGGCACGGTAAGGCTGCCCAGGTCAGCCAATCATCACCCCTCAGGGGCTCACAGTTGCAGAAAATGGAACTTGCTGAACCGGCCAGGTCCAAGGAACAGGTGTGGGCTCCTGAGAGTCAGGATAGACAAGGGGCTGCAGCTTTGGCTTGTTTTCTAATCATTTTATCTGGCCCATGAGTGGGAGACAACTTCAAGAAAACCCTCTCCTAATGAGAGGAACCCAGGAGTCAGGGAGAGGAGGGGTGGGTGGTGGTTGGAGACAGAGGCCTGGTGCCCCGGGTGCAGTGGAAGTCTCTGGAAGACCAGGTGGAGGGAGGCCACACAGAGTGATGCCCAGGGTCACAGACCTGTCAGAGCTGCTGTTTGTTAGTTCAAGTCCTGCTCTGAGGTGCTCTGTGTCAGCTCTGAGCGACAGGTGAGATGGGGGTGCTCTTCAATGAGGGCTATGTGCACGGTTCCTGTGTGCCCAGCCCTGGCACGGTACCTGCAAGGGTAGCTCTGTATCCTGGGAGAGGCCTGACCACGAGAGCCCCGTGGGCTGGGTTGGGGGTGGGGTACCTGCCCAGGAGAGCTCCATATCCTGGGATTGGCCTGACCACGAGAGCCCCATGGGCTGCTGGGGACCTGGTAAAGGATGTCAGGACAGTCAGTGAAGCCACCGAGGATATACCTCCAGTTGCTCCTAATTCCTACACCCTGCTGGTCATTCTACCAACCACCAGGACATGGTATTCTGTATTAGTCTTCAATGATGCCTTCTTTTGTATTCCATTAGTCCCAGAGTCACAAGAAATTTTGGCTTGTGAGTGGCAGGACTCAACATACAACTAAAACAATACTTCCGGGCCGTCTTGCCCCAAGGGTTCAAAAATTCCCACACCATCTTTGGGGAAAGCTTAGCTAAAGACCGAAAAGTTCTACCTCTGGAAAAGGAAACCCTCCTTCAATATGCAGACGACATTCTGATCGCCAGCCCTACTAAGGAGGCCTCTGAACTACCAAGCCAATAAAGGATAGAAGTTTTCCAGAAAAAGCTCAAATATCACAGACTGCGGTGACCTGCCTGGGCTTCATTCTCACAGAAGGTCAGAGAAGCCCATCCCAGGAAAGGGAAGAAACCATTTGCAGCCTTACCCCTTTCTAAAACTAGAAGACAGCTTAGGGGTTCCTGGGGAGGCCAGGGTTTGCTGCTTCTGGATCCCTAACTACAGTCTACTAGCTGGGCCTCTATATGAAACACTGAAAGGAAAAGATGATGATCCTTTTGAACAGAATCCAGAAGTGGCCTTTCAAGAATGGAAAGAGCAGTCAATTCAGACCCTTGCCCTGGAACTCCCTAATTGAGCTAAACCCTTTGACCTTTCCATTCCCGGTGAAAGGTGAATCGCCATTGGAGAATTAGTGCAAAAACTGGGACCACTTGAAATGGAACAACGCAAGAATGCCATCCAGGTAGGATAAACTACAGTCACCAAGGGGCTTGGCCCACTGCCACATCTGGCCAAGGTACTGGCGGTATCTAAAAACCTGGAAATCAGCAGCCCAAAAGGCCACCTCCCTCCTAAGGGAAAAGGACCCCACGTGGTGATCCTAATCACCAACCATGCCCTGAAGTTGCAGGGTTCGCTCCGTGGGCACACCGACCTCGAGTGAGGAGGCCCTCCAACTCCAACATCCAGAGAGATAACCGGGGGCAACAGGGCACCATGACGACTCATGTGAACATCACTTGACCTGGAGTTTCTCTCATAAAACAACAATAGTGTGTCCCGAAGGAGTAGACTACTGCTTGCAGGACTTACTGCACCCGGAGGGGAGCTAATAATCTTGGCGGGGGAACCGTATATCACACTGTCACCATAGAAAAGCCTACAGACACCGTGATGATGGTGGCCAATAAGACCGGCTGGACTCCTGTTTACTTCAAAAGGCTGTTGACTCAGTGGCCATCATGGTCCTTGATCACCACTGACCCTAGACTGTCTGGGAGTTGAGCGGGCAGGGCTCTGACACCTGGTGCTGTTTTTACGTTAATTCAGGGGCCTAACTGAAGAAAGAGCAGACTACTGGTCAGAGCATCTAGGCTGGCAGAAACGGTCAGCCTAAGGTGGCCGAACAAATGTGGGGCGGGGTGAAACCGGCCCCCACAGCGTCTCTGCACATCTCTTTCCTGGACCCTTAAAGGTCATTAGAATCTATAACACTTCCAATGCTGGTGCTCAGGCGGACGAACAGGGAGGCAGGGGTCCTGGGGCCAATCAACGTCACCTGGAGGCTGCTGGGGAGAAGTTCTGACCCTCGTCCCCTGGTATGAGGGCTCCTAACGCAGCACTCAGCAGTTACAGAAGAAGGGTCTGCACCCTCAGCACTCCAAGAATGAGGAACGGGACAAAAGGCAGAGGAGGGGTTTGTCCCCAGCAAAGCCCATTAAAAATCCCTGGGAGATAAAAATAGAATCTGGACAATAAAGTCAAGTCTGACCTTTTTTATCCTTTGCGCTTTGTCTAATTTCACGTGCTCCTAGGGTCCCGCATGCAGAGGTTCCACACCCGGCACTTCAGACCAGATTTCCTAGTGCAGAATGGCTGGGTCGACACCTCAGCTCCTGGGGCCCAGTGCAGACTCCGAGATATAGAGCCTGAGCTGCAGCCAACCCGGCCCTCGAGAGCTCCGCCCCCTCCCTCCCACTGACTCTCACAGGATCTCTACACAGCAGCCCAGCCCACAGCCCACGGGGTAGTGCATGCTCTCACCTCTCCATTCTCTGATCAAAATATAAAGTTTCCTTTGCTTGTGAACCAAACTCAGTCTCGATCTGTTGGCCCCAATGACACTGGGCAGGGGGACACTTGTTGGGGTCCACTCTGGAGGATCAGTAACAGAAATTGAGACTATTGTAACTTCAATGAACAGATGTGTGAGCCAAACTGTAGTTAACATAGAACAGTTTATAAGGCTCGGGTAAAATAAGATGTTTCTAACACTTCCATTTGATATTTCCTCACTTTATTATAAGCAAGTTCAGTGAAAAGGTTTGTCTTATTTGTCAGGTCAATATTAGAGAAATGAAGTGATTTCTTTCCAAGGATGTACATCTAATAATCTTGGTTAAAGCTTCAATCTTGTTTTAAATGCTTTTCCATTGAAAATGATACCTCTCTTTCAGCTCCCCCATTTCTGAGAAGTATAAAATCTTATAATTTATTATTACCAAAGGGGAAAGGTGGGAGGAGGGATAAATTAACAGTTTGGAATTAACACATACACACTGCTATGTATAAAATAGATCATCAACAAGGAACTACTGTATAGCACAGGGAACTACACTCAATATTTTGCAATAACCTATAAGGGGAAATAATCGGAAAAAGAATAGATATTTTTATTGACATCATCTATCAATGACAGTTAAAGTGTAACCTAAGGGAAGCCGGTGGTGAGTGCTTCTGACCCTGAAGACTTCAATCATCTAAAGTTTGGACTCTGCCTACTTCCCAAGGCCCTTAATGAACATATGTGTAGCCGTAGCTTAAAAAACTCCCCAGTTTGGGTTTCGGAGAGACACTGATTTTGAAAAAGCCCTGGTGTTCTCCTTACATGAATGGGACTTTTCCTACTGCTAAAACATGTCTGTCACACCCAGAGGATGGTATACCGTCTGATCGGGAAGAGTTTGGAAAAGGCATCTCATCTCCTCATCTCCTGGTGCTCGGGTTCACCCCTCCAGCGTCTTTACTAACAGTCTCCCCACTTGGAGATGTCAGCACTGTCAACATCCCATTGCGTACAGTTTGGAATTTGTCCAGAGGATGAAGCGGAAGGATGAGGAACAATGAGAGACAAGTCCTAGGTGTTCAGACGGGCACATGTCACTCTAATTTCCAATCAGGAAGACGAATTGACCAAAGGCTAGGGTTGCCCATGGAAACAGTATAGGGCTTGAGGAAATCCCACTGCTTTGTGGCCAGTTCCCATAAACACAAGTTGAACAATGGAACTCAGGGGCAGTAAAATTCATGAAACTGCAGAGTTGAAAATATCTGTCACTGAAAAATGTCTTGAGGAAAGTCAGAGAAAAGGATTGGTAAGCAAGGGAGAATGGCAGGAAAGGGATTTGAGGAGGTAGAAAGGACTCGCCATTAAGCACAAGAAAAGGGGCTGAACATTGCCAACATTGCAGTTGGCCAAAAAGGCTGTATGCGGTTTTTTCTGTATATATTCAAGAAAAGGGCATACACTTTTTTAGCCAACCAAACAGGTGGGCACTGGAAATCAATACTACAAAAGATATCACTTCGCATCAGTCAGAAGAGCCATCCTCATAAAGTATAAACACCAGAAATGCAGGACAGGGCAAGGAGAAGAGGGAGCCCTGTGAGGCTTATAGTGGAAATGTATATTGCCAACGGCCATTCTGGAGAAGTGTATTGTGTTTACTAAAGCATCTAAAAAATGAGCTACAGAGCATAGGGCACTTGCACTCATGGGCGTATATCTTGGGAAAAACAAAAATCGAGAGGACACAGGCACCCCAATGTTTACTGCCTCTCTGTTTAAAAGATCCTCGACTAGGATATAACTTAAATGTCTCTGGAGGGAAAAAATGGATAGAGATGTGGTACTTATGTAGAGTGGAATATTACTCAGCCTGGAAATCAATGAAATATGGCCAGTTGTAACAACTCCGGAGGAGTTACGTATGATCATTCTAAGTGACATAATTCAAAAAGACAATGACACGTATCATAAGATATCACTTAAAGGTGGAATACAAAATGGCTACACATGAAATAAATTACAAAACAAAAACATAGTCAAATATGTAGAAAACACGCGTAAGGCTGCTAAACGGGAAAGGTGGGGAGGGGTGAGGCATCATCCAGGAGGTTGAAATTAGCAAAGATACCATTCCAAATACCAAACTGATAATCAACAAGGCCTACACGGTAGCTAAAAGAACTGCACTCAGCACACTCAAGTCCCCGGAAAAGAATATCTATGACTGGTAAGAATCTGAAAAAGAATTTATTGATGTCTCTCTGTACGTGAATCAAGTGGATGTACAGCAGCAAGAAACAGAGCTTTGAAAATCAGCTGTAACCAATATAGTAATAAATTGAAAAAAATAAATGACAGAGAGACAGAGAAAACCTCTTACAACTTTTCCTCAGGGACGGTGATGCAACATGGATTGAACACATCTAGACCCACAGCAGGATGAGACATAAGGCTGGAAACTGTTCGTGCTAAGAGAAATGTGAGGTTGGGTGAGGAAATGCACACCCTTTAAAGTAATACTACCTGGTACCCATTCAATGGGTCCCAAATCTGCAGGTTCAAGGAATCTTCCTACAGCTAAAACATGCATGGAAAACCCAGAGGACTGTACACCATGTGATTGGGAGATGTGTCTAAAATGCACCTCATTTATCCTCTCCTGGTGCTCCTGTTCATCATTCCAGCCACGTTACTTAGAATCTCCCCACTTAGAGAATCAGCACATTTAAACTTCTGTTTCACACATTTTGCAAATTGTGAGGAGGATGAACGGGAAGAGGGGGAACCAATGAGAGAATAGTTGTAGGGGTTTGGACGGGCACATGTCACTCTAATTTCCCATTAAGAATAAGAATTAAAAAAAGGCTCAGCCCGCCTCGCCGGAGCCAAAATAGGGCCTGAAGCAATCCTGCGGCTTTGAGGCCAGCTCACAAAAGAGCAACTTAAAAAATGGAGCTCAGGGTCACTGCAATTCACAAACCTGCAGAGTTATAAATGAAAACTAACGTCCAAAAATATGTTGAGGTAAGGCAAAGAAGAGGATCTGAATGCAAGACAGAATTGCAAGAAACAGATTTCAAGAGATAGATTGGACTCATCTTTAAAGCACATGAAAAGCGGCAGAATTCCGACAATGATGCAGTTGGCCCAAAAGGGAGTATGCGTTTTTTCCTGAATATATCCAGGAAAAAACGCATACGCACTTTATGGGCAACCAAGCAAGCAAGCAATGCAAATGTGCACAACAAAGAAGTCTCATTTCCCACCGGTCAAAAGGGCCATCCGAAAAAATTGTAAAAACCAGAAATGCAGGACAGGCCATGGAGAACAGGGAGCCTTTATACGCTGATGGACAGTGTGTGAACTGCCGAGAGCCACTCTGGAGAAGTGTATGGTGGTTCCTAAATCATCTAAAAAACAGAGCTACAGAGCATAGGGCACTTCCAATCACGGAAGTATATCTAGGGAAGTCTAAAAATCAACAAGACACAAGCACACCACAGTTTAGGGCTACTCTGTTTACAAGAACCTCAACTTCAGTACACCTTAAATATCCCAGGAAAGAGAACAATGGATAAAGAAAATGTGGTACTTATGTACAATGGAATATCTCTTCACCATGAAATCAATGTAATAAGGCTAGTGGAAGGATAAAGAGTGGATTTAGGTCCGATAATACTACTTGAAATAAGTCAAACAGAAAAAGAAACATATCATAAGATATCACTTATAGAGGGAGGATAAATATGGCTGCACAAAAAATGAATTACAAAACAGAACAGTGTCTCACATTTAGAAAACACACTTATGTCAGCTTAAGGGGAAAGGAGAGGTGGGGTGATGCATAAAACCAGAGTTTGAAATTAGCACAGATACCGTTCAATAAACCAAATAGGTATTAGACAAGATCTACACCTTGCTCAATGAACTGGCCTCAACACACCCTATACACCGCAGAGAAATATATCTGAGTAATAAGAATCTTAAAACCCATGTATTGGTATATCTCCATAAGGGAATCAAGTGTGTGCAGAGCGGCACAAACACAGCAGTGAAAATGAGCTAAACCCCATTATAGAAATAAATTTTAAAACCAAAACGCAGAAACAATGAAAGAGAGAAAAATTCTTATAAAATTCGCTCAGGGGCTGTGATGCAACCTGGAATGACCACATATAAACCCACAGCTGGATAAGACATAAGGCTGGACACTTGGGGCTGAGAGGATTGGTGAGCGTTGGTGAGCAACTGCCAAAAGTTTAATGCAATACTTCATGCTACTCATTCCAAGGGTCCCAACACTCCAGGTTGAAGGGAATCTTCCTACAGCTAAACCATGCATGGGAAATCCAGCGGATGGTATACCATATGATCGGGAAAGGTTTCTAAAATGCACTTCATTTTCCTCTCCTGGGGCTCCGGATCAACATTCCAGCCACTTTACTAACAACATCCCCACATGGAGAGCAATGCCTTTAAGTTCCGGTATCGCACAGTCTGCAGTTAGTGCGGAGGATGAATGGGAATAGGGGGAACCAGTGAGAAAATAGCTGTAGTGGCTTCAATGGGCACATGTCACTCTAATTTCACATCAGGGAGAAGAATTAACCAAAGGCAGAGCAAGGCGCCACAGAAGAAGAATAGGGCCTGAAGAAATCCTGTGGATAAGAGGCAAGATCACAAAAATAAGAGCTGAAAAATGGAGCTAAGGGCCACTGCAATTCAAAAAACTGCAGAGTTATAAAGGCCAACTACTTTCCAAAAGTATATTGAGGTAAGGCTATGAAGAGGCACTGACAGCAAGGCAGAATTGCAGGAAACCGATTTCAGGAGGTAGACTGGAATTGCATTGAAAACATATGAAAAGAGGCAGAAGGTCGACAATGATGCACTTGGCCAAAAAGCGCGTATGCGTTTTTTCCTGAATATATTCAGGAAACAACGCATACGCCCTTTCTGGCCAACCAAGCAAGCTTGCAAAGGAAATCTGCACTAAAATGAAGTCTCACTGCCCCCCGGTCAAAAGGGCCATCTGAAAAAAGTGTAAAATCCAGAAAGGCAGGACAGGCCATGGAGAACTGGGAGCCTTGTTATGCTGATGGGCGGGATGAAAATTGCCAACAGCCACTCTGGAGAAGTGTATGGTGTTTCCTGAAACATCCAAAAAACAAAGCAACAGAGCCTAGGGCACTTCCACTTATGGTCCTATAGCTTAGGGCAATTAAAATCAAAAAGACACAGCCACCCCAAAGTTTGGGACGGCTCTGTTTACAAGAACTTCGTTTACAGTACAAGTTCAATATCGCAGAAAGCGAAAAATGGATAAAGAAGTTGTGGTACTTACGTACAATGCAATATCACTCAGCAATGAAAACTATATCATCAGGCCCGAAGCAGTATAATGAGTGGATTCAGGTACGATGATTCTAAGTGAAATAAGTCACAAAGAAAAGGAAACATCATAAGATATCACTACTACACGGAATGTAAACTTGGCTACACAATAACTGAATTACAAAACAGAACAGGGCCTCAAATGTAGAAAACCAACTTATGCTTGCTTAATGGGAAAGGTGAGTTGGGGTGCTGCATAAAACCAGAGATTGAAATGAGAACAGATACTGTTCCATAAGCCAAATATGTAATAGACAAGAGCTACTCCTTGCTCAACGAAGTGGACTCAACACCCCATATTAAACGCCTAAGAATATACCTGACTAGTAAGAATCTTAAAACCTATGGATTTATATGTCTCCGAAAGAGAATCAAGCGTGTGTACAGCGGCATGAACGCAGCAGTGATAGGATTGGTGAGGTTCGGTGAGCAAATGCAGACCCTTTGAAGTCATATTGCATGGTACCCATTCCATGGGTCTCAACTCTCCAGGTTTAAGGGATTCTTCCTTCAGCTAAAACATGCATGTGGAACCCAGAGTATGATCCACCGTGTGATCGGGAAACGTGTTCAAATGTGTCTCAGTTTTCGTCCCCTGCTACTCGGGTGCAACATTCCAGACGCTTTACTAACACTCTCCCCACTTGGAGAGTCAGTGCCTTTAACCTCCTGTTTGGCCCAGTGTGCAATTTCTGCGGAAAATGAACAGGAATACGGAGAACCAATGAGAGACTAGCTTGAGGTGTCTGGACGGGCAAATTTAACTCTCATTTCCCACCAGGATGAGGAATTAACCAAAGGCTCAGCGTGCCATGCCGGAACCACACTAGGGCCTTAAGCAATCCTGCGGTGTTGTGGCCAGCTCACAAGAAAGCGAGTTGAAGAAAGGAGCTCAGGGGCACTGTAATTCACAAACCTGCAGAGTTATTAATGACAGCTATCGTCCAAAAATATATTGAAGTAAGGCTGCCAACAGGACTTCAAAGCGGGGCAGAATTGCAGGAAACCGATTTCAGGAAGTAGAATGGAATTGCATGTAAAGCATAGGAAAAGAGGCAGAACATCCACAATGATGCACTTGGCCAAAAAGGGCGTATGCGTTTTTTCCTGAATATATTCAGGAAAAAACGCATACGTACTTTTTGGCCAACCAAGCAAGCTTGCAAAGGAAATCTGCACTACAATGAAGTCTCACTGCCCCCCGGTCATAAGGGCCATCTGAAAAAACTGTAAAATCCAGAAAGGCAGGACAGGCCATGGAGAACTGGAAGCCTTGTTATGCTGATGGGCGGGATATAAATTGCCAACAGCCACTCTGGAGAAGTGTATGGTGTTTCCTGAAACATCGAAAAAACAAAGCAACAGAGCGTAGGGCACTTCCACTTATGGTACTATAGGTAGGGAAATTAAAATCAAAAAGACACAGCCACCCCAAAATTTGGGACGGCTCTGTTTACAAGAACCTTGTTTACAGTACAAGTTCAATATCACAGAAAGCGAAAAATGGATAAAGATTATGTTGTACTTACGTACAATGCAATATCAGTCAGCAATGAAATCTATGGCATCAGGCCCGTAGCAGCATAATGAGTGGATTCAGGTACGATGATTCTAAGTGAAATAAGTCACAGAGAAAACGAAACATCATAAGATATCACTACTAAACGGAATGTAAACTTGGCTACACAGGAACTGAATTACAAAACAGAACAGGGTCTCAAATGTAGAAAACCAACTTATGCTTGCTTAAGGGGAAAGGTGAGTTGGGGTGCTGCATAAAACCAGAGATTGAAATTAGCACAGATACCGTTCCATAAGCCAAATATGTAATAGACAAGAGCTACTCCTTGCTCAATGAAGTGGACACAACACCCCATATTAAACGCCAAAGAATATACCTGACTAGTAAGAACCTTAAAACCTATGGATTTATATGTCTCTGAAAGAGAATCAAGCATGTGTACAGCGGCATAAATGCAGCAGTGATAGGATTGGTGAGGTTCGGTGAGCAAATGCAGACCCTTTGAAGTCATATTGCATGGTACCCATTCCATGGGTCTCAACTCTCCAGGTTTAAGGGAATCTTCCTCCAGCTAAAACATGCATGTAGAACCCAGAGTATGATCCACCGTGTGATCGGGAAAGGTGTTCAAATGTGTCTCAGTTTTCGTCCCCTGGTACTCGGGTGCAACATTTCAGACGCTTTACTAACACTCTCCCCACTTGGAGAATCAGTGCCTTTAACCTCCTGTTTGGCCCAGTTTGCAATTTCTGCGGAAAATGAACAGGAATAGAGAGAACCAATGAGAGACTAGCTGGAGGTGTCTGGACGGGCAAATTTAACTCTCATTTCCCACCAGGAAGAGGAATTAACCAAAGGCTCAGCGTGTCATGCCGGAACCACACTAGGGTCTGAAGCAATCCTGTGGTGTTTCGGCCAGCTCAACAAGAAAGAGAGTTGAAGAAAGTAGCTCAGGGGCACTGTAATTCACAATCCTGCAGAGTTATAAATGACAGCTATCGTCCAAAAATATATTGAAGTAAGGCTGCCAAGAGGACTTGAAAGCGGGGCAGAATTGCAGGAAACCAATTTCAGGAGGTAGACTGGAATTGCATGTAAAGCATAGGAAAAGAGGCAGAACGTCCACAATGATGCACTTGGCCAAAAAGGGCGTATGCATTTTTTCCTGAATATATTCAGTAAAAAACGCATACGCCCTTTTTGGCCAACCAAGCAAGCTTGCAAAGGAAATCTGCACTACAATGAAGTCTCACTGCCCCCCGGTCAAAAGGGCCATATGAAAAAGTGTAAAATCCAGAAAGGCAGGACAGGCCATGGAGAACTGGGAGCCTTGTTATGCTGATGGGCGGGATGTTAATTGCCAACAGCCACTCTGGAGAAGTGTATGGTGTTTCCTGAAACATCTAGAAAACAAAGCAACAGAGCCTAGGGCACTTCCACTTATGGTCCTATAGCTTAGGGAAATTAAAATCAAAAAGACACAGCCACCCCAAAGTTTGGGACGGCTCTGTTTACAAGAACCTCGTTTACGGTACAAGTTCAATATCACAGAAAGCGAAAAATGGATAAAGAAGTTGTGGTACTTACGTACAATGCAATATCACTCAGCAATGAAATCTATGTCATCAGGCCCGTAGCAGCATAATGAGTGGATTCAGGTACGATGATTCTAAGTGAAATAAGTCAGACAGAAAAAGAAACATCATAAGATATCACTAATACACGGAATGTAAACTTGGCAACACAGGAACTGAATTACAAAACAGAACAGGGTCTCAATTGTAGAAAACCAACTTATGCTTGCTTAAGGGGAAAGGTGAGTTGGGGTGCTGCATAAAACCAGAGATTGAAATTAGCACAGATACCGTTCCATAAGCCAAATATGTAACAGACAAGAGCTACTCCTTGCTCAACGAAGTGGACTCAACACCCCATATTAAACGCCTAAGAATATACCTGACTAGTAAGAATCTTAAAACCTATGGATTTATATGTCTCTGAAAGAGAATCAAGCGTGTGTACAGTGACATATACGCAACAGTGATAGGATTGGTGAGGTTCGGTGAGCAAATGCAGACCCTTTGAAGTCATATTGCATGGTACCCATTCCATGGGTCTCAACTCTCCAGGTTTAAGGGATTCTTCCTTCAGCTAAACCATGCATGTGGAACCGAGAGTATGATCCACCGTGTGATCGGAAAACGTGTTCAAATGTGTCTCAGTTTTTGTCACCTGGTACTTGGGTGCAACATTCCAGACGCTTTACTAACACTCTCCCTAGTTGGAGTGTTATTGTCTTTAACCTCCTGTTTGGCCCAGTTTGCAATTTCTGCGGAAGATGAACAGGAATAGGGAGAACCAATGAGAGACTAGCTGGAGGTGTCTGGACGGGCAAACTTAACTCTCATTTCCCACCAGGAAGAAGAATTAAACAAGGCTCAGCATGCCGTGCCGGAACCACACTAGGGCCTGAAGCAATCCTGCGGTGTTGCGGCCAGCTCGTAAGAAAGCGAGCTGAAGAAAGGAGCTAAGGGACACTGTCATTCACAAACCTGCAGAGTTATAAATGACAGCTATCGTCCAAAAATATATTGAAGTAAGGGTGCCAAGAGGACTTGAAAGCGGGGCAGAATTGCAGGTAACCGATTTCAGGAGGTAGACTGGAATTGCATTTAAAGCATAGGAAAAGAGGCAGAACATCCACAATGATGCACTTGGCCAAAAAGTGCGTATGCCTTTTTTCCAGAATATATTCATCAAAAAACGCATATGCCCTTTTTGGCCAACCAAGCAAGCCTGCAAAGTAAATCTGCACTACAATGAGTCTCACTTCACCCCCAGTCAAAAGGGCCATCTAAAAAAAATGTGTAAAATCCAGAAAGGCAGGACAGGCCATGGAGAACTGGGAGCCTTGTTATGCTGATGTGCGGGATGTAAATTGCCAACAGCCACTCTGGAGAAGTGTATGGTGTTTCCTGAAACATCTAAAAAACAAAGCAACAGAGCCTAGGGCACTTCCACTTACGGTCCTATAGCTTAGGGAAATTAAAATCAAAAAGACACAGCCACCCCAAAGTTTGGGACGGCTCTGTTTACAAGAACCTCGTTTACGGTACAAGTTCAATATCACAGAAAGCGAAAAATGGATAAAGAAGTTGTGGTACTTACGTACAATGCAATATCACTCATCAATGAAATCTATGTCATCAGGCCCGTAGCAGCATAATGAGTGGATTCAGGTACGATGATTCTAAGTGAAATAAGTCACACAGAAAAAGAAATATCATATCACTAATACACGGAATGTAAACTTGGCTACACAGGAACTGAATTACAAAACAGAACAGGGTCTCAAATGTAGAAAACCAACTTATGCGTGCTTAAGGGGAAAGGTGAGTTGGGGTGCTGCATAAAACCAGAGATTGAAATGAGCACAGATACCGTTCCATAAGCCAAATATGTAATAGACTAGTGCTACTCCTTGCTCAACGAAGTGGACTCAACACCCCATATTAAATGCCTAAGAATATACCTGACTAGTAAGAATCTTAAAACCTATGGATTTATATGTCTCCGAAAGAGAATCAAGCGTGTGTACAGCGGCATAAACGCAGCAGTGATAGGCTTGTTGAGGTTCGGTGAGCAAATGCAGACCCTTTGAAGTCATATTGCATGGTACCCATTCCATGGGTCTCAACTCTCCAGGTTTAAGGGATTCTTCCTTCAGCTAAAACATGCATGTGGAACCCAGAGTATGATCCACCGTGTGATCGGGAAACGTGTTCAAATGTGTCTCAGTTTTCGTCCCCTGGTACTCGGGTGCAACATTCCAGACGCTTTACTAACACTCTCCCCACTTGGAGAGTCAGTGCCTTTAACCTCCTGTTGGCCCAGTTTGCAATTTCTGCGGAAAATGAACAGGAATAGGGAGAACCCATGAGAGACTAGCTGGAGGTGTCTGGACGGGCAAATTTAACTCTCATTTCCCACCAGGAAGAAGAATTAACCAAAGGCTCAGCGTGCCATGCCGGAACCACACTAGGGACTGAAGCAATCCTGCGGTGTTGCGGCCAGCTCACAAGAAAGCGAGTTGAAGAAAGGAGCTCAGGGGCACTGTAATTCACAAACCTGCAGAGTTATAAATGACAGCTATCGTCCAAAAATATATTGAAGTAAGGCTGCCAAGAGGACTTGAAAGCGGGGCAGAATTGCAGGAAACCGATTTCAGGAGGTAGACTGGAATTGCATGTAAAGCATAGGAAAAGAGGCAGAACGTCCACAATGATGCACTTGGCCAAAAAGGGCATATGCGTTTTTTCCTGAATATATTCAGTAAAAAACGCATACGTCCTTTTTGGCCAACCAAGCAAGCTTGCAAAGGAAATCTGCACTACAATGAAGTCTCACTGCCCCCCGGTCAAAAGGGCCATCTGAAAAAAGTGTAAAATCCCGAAAGGCAGGACAGGCTATGGAGAACAGGGAGCCTTGTTATGCTGATGGGCGGGATGTAAATTGCCAACAGCCACTCTGGAGAAGTGTATGGTGTTTCCTGAAACATCTAAAAAACCAAGCAACAGAGCCTAGGGCACTTCAACTTATGGTCCTATAGCTTAGGGAAATTAAAATCAAAAAGACACAGCCACCCCAAAGTTTGGGACTGCTCTGTTTACAAGAACCTCGTTTACCGTACAAGTTCAATATCACAGAAAGCAAAAAATGGATAAAGAAGTTGTGGTACTTACGTACAATGCAATATCACTCAGCAATGAAATCTATGTCATCAGGCCCATAGCAGCATAATGAGTGGATTCAGGTACGATGATTCTAAGTGAAATAAGTCAGACAGAAAAAGAAACATCATAAGATATCACTAATATACGGAATGTAAACTTGGCAACACAGAAACTGAATTACAAAACAGAACAGGGTCTCAAATGTAGAAAACCTACTTATGCTTGCTTAAGGGGAAAGGTGAGTTGGGGTGCTGCATAAAACCAGAGATTGAAATTAGCACAGATACCGTTCCATAAGCCAAATATGTAATAGACAAGAGCTACTCCTTGCTCAACGAAGTGGACTCAACACACCATATTAAACGCATAAGAATATACCTGACTAGTAAGAATCTTAAAACCTATGGATTTATATGTCTCCGAAAGAGAATCAAGCGTGTGTACAGTGGCATATACGCAACAGTGATAGGATTGGTGAGGTTCGGTGAGCAAATACAGACACTTTGAAGACATATTGCATGGTACCCATTCCATGGGTCTCAACTCTCCAGGTTTAAGGGATTCTTCCTTCAGCTAAAACATGCATGTGAACCCAGAGTATGATCCACCGTGTGATCGGGAAACGTGTTCAAATGTGTCTCAGTTTTCGTCCCGTGGTACTCGGGTGCAACATTCCAGACGCTTTACTAACACTCTCCCTAGTTGGAGAGTCAGTGCCTTTAACCTCCTGTTTGGCCCAGTTTGCAATTTCTGCAGAAGATGAACAGGAATAGGGAGAACCAATGAGAGACTAGCTGGAGGTGTCTGCACGGGCAAATTTAACTCTCATTTCCCACCAGGAAGAAGAATTAAACAAGGATCAGCGTGCCGTGCTGGAACCACACTAGGGCCTGAAGCAATCCTGCGGTGTTGCGGCCAGCTCGCAAGAAAGCGAGCTGAAGAAAGGAGCTCAGGGACACTGTCATTCACAAACCTGCAGAGTTATAAATGACAGCTATCGTCCAAAAATATATTGAAGTAAGACTGCCAAGAGGACTTGAAAGCGGGGCAGAATTGCAGGTAACCGATTTCAGGAGGTAGACTGGAATTGCATTTAAAGCATAGGAAAAGAGGCAGAAAGTCCACAATTATGTACTTGGCCAAAAAGGGCGTATGCGATTTTTCCTGAATATATTCAGGAATAAACGCATACGCCCTTTTTGGCCAACCAAGCAAGCTTGCAATGGAAATCTGCACTACAATGAAGTCTCACTGCCCCCCCGGTCAAAAGGGTCATCTGAAAAAAGTGTAAAATCCAGAAAGGCAGGACAGGCCATGGAGAACTGGTAGCCTTGTTATGCTGATGGGTGGGATGTAAATTGCCAACAGCCACTCTGGAGAAGTGTATGGTGTTTCCTGAAACATCTAAAAAACAAAGCAACAGAGCCTAGGGCACTTCCACTTATGGTCCTATAGCTTAGGGAAATTAAAATCAAAAAGACACAGCCACCCCAAAGTTTGGGATGGCTCCGTTTACAAGAACCTCGTTTACGGTACAAGTTCAATATCACAGAAAGCGAAAAATGGATAAAGTAGTTGTGATACTTACGTACAATGCAATATCACTCAGCAATGAAATCTATGTCATCAGGCCCGTAGCAGCATAATGAGTGGATTCAGGTACGATGATTCTAAGTGAAATAAGTCACACAGAAAATGAAACATCATAAGATACCACTAATACATGGAATGTAAACTTGGCTACACAGGACCTGAATTACAAAACAGAACAGGGTCTCAAATGAAGAATATCAACTTATGCTTGCTTAAGGGGAAAGGTGAGTTGGGGGGCTGCATAAAACCAGAGATTGAAATGAGCACAGATACCGTTCCATAAGCCAAATATGTAATAGACTAGAGCTACTCCTTGCTCAGCGAAGTGGACTCAACACCCCATATTAAATGCCTAAGAATATACCTGTCTAGTAAGAATCTTAAAACCTATGGATTCATATGTCTCTGAAAGAGAATCAAGCGTGTGTACAGCGGCATAAACGCAGCAGTGATAGGCTTGTTGAGGTTCGGTGAGCAAATGCAGACCCTTTGAAGTCATATTGCATGGTACCCATTCCATGGGTCTCAACTCTCCAGGTTTAAGGGATTCTTCTTTCAGCTAAAACATGCATGTGGCACCCAGAGTATGATCCACCGTGTGATCGGGAAACGTGTTCAAATGTGTCTCAGTTTTCGTCCCCTGGTACTCGGGTGCAACATTCCAGACGCTTTACTAACACTCTCCCCACTTGGAGAGTCAGTGCCTTTAACCTCCTGTTTGGCCCAGTTTGCAATTTCTGCGGAAGATGAACAGGAATATGGAGAACCAATGAGAGACTACCTGGAGGTGTCTGGACGGGCAAATTTAACTCTCATTTCCCACCAGGGAGAGGAATTAACCAAAGGCTCAGCGTGCCGTGCCGGAACCACACTAGGGCCTGAAGCAATCCTGCGGTGTTGCGGCCAGCTCACAAGAAAGCGAGTTGAAGAAAGGAGCTCAGGGGCACTGTCATTCACAAACCTGCAGAGTTATAAATGACAGGTATTGTCCAAAAATATATTGAAGTAAGGCTGCCAAGAGGACTTGAAAGCGGGGCAGAATTGCAGGAAACTGATTTCAGGAGGTAGACTGGAATTGCATGTAAAGCATAGGAAAAGAGGCAGAACGTCCACAATGATGCACTTGGCCAAAAAGGGCGTATGCGTTTTTTCCTGAATATATTCAGGAAAAAACGCATACGCACTTTTTGGCCAACCAAGCAAGCTTGCAAAGGAAATCTGCACTACAATGAAGTCTCAATGGCCCGTGGTCAAAAGGGCCATATGAAAAAAGTGTAAACTCCAGAAAGACAGGACAGGCCATGGAGAACTGGGAGCCTTGTTATGCTGACGGGCGGCATGAAAATTGCCAACAGCCACTTTGGAGAAGTGTATGGTGTTTCCTGAAACATCGAAAAAACAAAGCAACAGAACGTAGAGCACTTCCACTTATGGTCCTATAGCTTAGGGAAATTAAAATCAAAAAGACACAGCCACCCCAAAGTTTGGGATGGCTCTGTTTACAAGAACCTCGCTTAGGGTACAAGCTCAATATCACAGAAAGCGAAAAATGGATAAAGTCGTTGTGGTACTTACGTACAATGCAATATCACTCAGCAATGAAATCTATGGCATCAGGCCCGTAGCACCATAATGAGTCGATTGAGGTACGATGATTCTAAGTGAAATAAGTCACACAGAAAAAGAAACATCGTAAGATATCACTAATACACGGAATGTAAACTTGGCTACACAGGAACTGAATTACAAAACAGAACAGGGTCTCAAATGTAGAAAACCAACTTATGCTTGCTTAACGGGAAAGGTGAGTTGGGGTGCTGCATAAAACAAGAGATTGAAATTAGCACAGATACCATTCCATAAGCCAAGTATGTAATAGACAAGAGCTACTCCTTGCTCAACGAAGTGCACTCAACACGCCATATTAAACGCCTAAGAATATACCTGACTAGTAAGAATCTTAAAACCTATGGATTTATATGTCTCCGAAAGAGAATCATGCGTGTGTACAGCGGCATAAATGCAGCAGTGATAGGATTGGTGAGGTTCGGTGAGAAAATGCAGACCCTTTGAAGTCATATTGCATGGTACCCATACCATGGGTCTCAACTCTCCAGGTTTAAGGGATTCTTCCTTCAGCTAAAATATGCATGTGGAACCCAGAGTATGATCCACCGTGTGATCGGAAAACGTGTTCAAATGTGTCTCAGTTTTCGTCCCCTGGTACTCGGGTGCAACATTCCAGACGCTTTACTAACACTCTCCCCCTTGGAGAGTCAGTGCCTTTAACCTCCTGTTTGGCCCAGTTTGCAATATCTGCGGAAGATGAACAGGAATAGGGAGAACCAATGAGAGACTAGCTGGAGGTGTTTGGACGGGCAAATTTAACTCTCATTTCCCACAGGAAGAGGAATTAACCAAATGCTCAGCGTGCCATGCCGGAACCACACTAGGGCCTGAAGCAATCCTGCGGTGTTGCGGCAAGCTCACAAGAAAGCGATTTGAAGAAAGGAGCTCAGGGGCACTGTAATTCACAAACCTGCAGAGTTATAAATGACAGCTATCATCCAAAAATATATTGAAGTAAGGCTGCCAAGAGGACTTGAAAGCGGGGCAGAATTGCAGTAAACCGATTTCAGGAGGTAGACTGAAATTTCATGAAAAGCATAGAAAAAGAGGCAGAACGTCCACAATGATGCACTTGGCCAAAAAGGGCGTATGCGTTTTCTCCTGAATATATTCAGGAAACAACGCATACGCACTTTTTGGCCATCGAAGCAAGCTTGCAAAGGAAATCTGCACTACAATGAAGTCTCACTGCCCCCCGGTCAAAAGGGCCATCTGAAAAAAGTGTAAAATCCAGAAAGGCAGGACAGGCCATGGAGAACTGGGATCCTTGTTATGCTGATGGGCAGGATGTAAATTGCCAACAGCCACTCTGGAGAAGTGTATGGTGTTTCCTGAAACATCTAGAAAACAAAGCAACAGAGCCTAGGGCACTTCCACTTATGGTCCTATAGCTTAGGGAAATTAAAATCAAAAAGACACAGCCACCCCAAAGTTTGGGACGGCTCTGTTTACAAGAACCTCGTTTACGGTACAAGTTCAATATCACAGAAAGCGAAAAATGGATAAAGAAGTTGTGGTACTTACGTACAATGCAATATCACTCAGCAATGAAATCTATGTCATCAGGCCCGTAGCAGCATAATGAGTGGATTCAGGTACGATGATTCTAAGTGAAATAAGTCAGACAGAAAAAGAAACATCATAAGATATCACTAATAAACGGAATGTAAACTTGGCAACACAGGAACTGAATTACAAAACAGAACAGGGTCTCAAATGTAGAAAACCAACTTATGCTTGCTTAAGGGGAAAGGTGAGTTGGGGTGCTGCATAAAACCAGAGATTGAAATTAGCACAGATACCTTTCCATAAGCCAAATATGTAACAGACAAGAGCTACTCCTTGCTCAACGAAGTGGACTCAACACCCCATATTAAACGCCTAAGAATATACCTGACTAGTAAGAATCTTAAAACCTATGGATTTATATGTCTCCGAAAGAGAATCAAGCGTGTGTACAGTGACACATACGCAACAGTGATAGGATTGGTGAGGCTCTTTGAGCCAATGCAGACCCTTTGAAGTCATATTGCATGGTACCCATTCCATGGGTCTCAACTCTCCAGGTTTAAGGGATTCTTCCTTCAGCTAAAACATGCATGTGGAACCCAGAGTATGATCCACCGTGTGATCGGGAAACGTGTTCAAATGTGTCTCAGTTTTCGTCCCCTGGTACTCGGGTGCAACATTCCAGACGCTTTACTAACACTCTCCCTAGTTGGAGTGTCATTGTCTTTAACCTCCTGTTTGGCCCAGTTTGCAATTTCTGCGGAAGATGAACAGGAATAGGGAGAACCAATGAGAGACTAGCTGGAGGTGTCTGGACGGGCAAATTTAACTCTCATTTCCCACCAGGAAGAAGAATTAACCAAGGCTCAGCATGCCGTGCTGGAACCACACTAGGGCCTGAAGCAATCCTGCGGTGTTGCGGCCAGCTCGCAAGAAAGCGAGCTGAAGAAAGGATCTCAGGGACACTGTCATTCACAAACCTGCAGAGTTATAAATGACAGCTATCGTCCAAAAATATATTGAAGTAAGACTGCCAAGAGGACTTGAGAGCGGGGCAGAATTGCAGGTAACCGATTTCAGGAGGTAGACTGGAATTGCATTTAAAGCATAGGAAAAGAGGCAGAACATCCACAATGATGCACTTGGCCAAAAAGTGCGTATGCCTTTTTTCCTGAATATATTCATCAAAAAACGCATATGCCCTTTTTGGCCAACCAAGGAAGCTTGCAAAGTAAATCTGCACTACAATGAGTCTCACTTCACCCCTGGTCAAAAGGGCCATCTAAAAAAAAGTGTAAAATCCAGAAAGGCAGGGCAGGCCATGGAGAACTGGGAGCCTTGTTATGCTGATAGGTGGGATGTAAATTGCCAACAGCCACTCTGGAGAAGTGTATGGTGTTTCCTGAAACATCTAAAAAACAAAGCAACGGAGCCTAGGGCACTTCCACTTATGGTCCTATAGCTTAGGGAAATTAAAATCAAAAAGACACAGCCACCCGAAAGTTTGGGACAGCTCTGTTTACAAGAACCTCGTTTACGGTACAAGTTCAATATCAAAGAAAGCGAAAAATGGATAAAGAAGTTGTGGTACTTACGTACAATGCAATATCACTCAACAATGAAATCTATGTCATCAGGCCCGTAGCAGCATAATGAGTGGATTCAGGTACGATGCTTCTAAGTGAAATAATTCAGACAGAAAAAGAAACATCATAAGATATCACTAATACACGGAATGTAAACTTGGCAACACAGGAACTGAATTACAAAACAGAACAGGGTCTCAAATGTAGAAAACCAACTTATGCTTGCTTAAGGTGAAAGGTGAGTTGGGGTGCTTCATAAAACCAGAGATTGAAATTAGCACAGATACCGTTCCATAAGCCAAATATGTAATAGACAAGAGCTACTCCTTGCTCAACGAAGTGGACTCAACACCCCATATTAAACGCATAAGAATATACCTGACTAGTAAGAATCTTAAAACCTATGGATTTATATGTCTCCAAAAGAGAATCAAGCGTGTGTACAGTGACATATACGCAACAGTGATAGGATTGGTGAGGTTCGGTGAGCAAATGCAGACCCTTTGAAGTCATATTGCATGGTACCCATTCCATGGGTCTCAACTCTCCAGGTATAAGGGATTCTTCCTTCAGCTAAAACATGCATGTGGAACCCAGAGTATGATCCACCGTGTGATCCGGAAACGTGTTCAAATGTGTCTCAGTTTTCGTCCCCTGGTACTCGGGTGCAACATTCCAGACGCTTTACTAACACTCTCCCTAGTTGGAGTGTCATTGTCTTTAACCTCCTGTTTGGCCCAGTTTGCAATTTCTGCGGAAGATGAACAGGAATAGGGAGAACCAATGAGAGACTAGCTGGAGGTTTCTGGACGGGCAAATTTAACTCTCATTTCCCACCAGGAAGAAGAATTAACCAAAGGCTCAGCGTGTCATTCCGGAACCACACTAGGGCCTGAAGCAATCCTGCGGTGTTGCGGCCAGCTCACAAGAATTAGAGTTGAAGAAAGTAGCTCAGGGGCACTGTCATTCACAAACCTTCAGAGTTATAAATGACAGCTATCGTCCAAAAATATATTGAAGTAAGGCTGCCAAGAGGACTTGAAAGCGGGGCAGAATTGCAGGAAACCGATTTCAGGAGGTAGACTGGAATTGCATGTAAAGCATAGGAAAAGAGGCAGAAAGTCCACAATGATGTACTTGGCCAAAAAGGGCGTATGGGATTTTTCCTGAATATATTCAGGAATAAACGCATACGCCCTTTTTGGCCAACCAAGCAAGCTTGCAAAGGAAATCTGCACTACAATGAAGTCTCACTGCCCCCCCGGTCAAAAGGGCCATCTGAAAAAAGTGTAAAATCCAGAAAGGCAGGACAGGCCATGGAGAACTGGTAGCCTTGTTATGCTGATGGGTGGGATGTAAATTGCCAACAGCCACTCTGGAGAAGTGTATGGTGTTTCCTGAAACATCTAAAAAACAAAGCAACAGAGCCTAGGGCACTTCCACTTATGGTCCTATAGCTTAGGGAAATTAAAATCAAAAAGACACAGCCACCCCAAAGTTTGGGATGGCTCCGTTTACAAGAACCTCGTTTACGGTACAAGTTCAATATCACAGAAAGCGAAAAATGGATAAAGTAGTTGTGGTACTTACGTACAATGCAATATCACTCAGCAATGAAATCTATGTCATCAGGCCCGTAGCAGCATAATGAGTGGATTCAGGTACGATGATTCTAAGTGAAATAAGTCACACAGAAAATGAAACATCATAAGATACCACTAATACATGGAATGTAAACTTGGCTACACAGGACCTGAATTACAAAACAGAACAGGGTCTCAAATGAAGAATATCAACTTATGCTTGCGTAAGGGGAAAGGTGAGTTGGGGGGCTGCATAAAACCAGAGATTGAAATTAGCACAGATACCGTTCCATAAGCCAAATATGTAATAGACTAGAGCTACTCCTTGCTCAGCGAAGTGGACTCAACACCCCATATTAAATGCCTAAGAATATACCTGTCTAGTAAGAATCTTAAAACCTATGGATTCATATGTCTCTGAAAGAGAATCAAGCATGTGTACAGCAGCATAAACGCAGCAGTGATAGGCTTGTTGAGGTTCGGTGAGCAAATGCAGACCCTTTGAAGTCATATTGCATGGTACCCATTCCATGGGTCTCAACTCTCCAGGTTTAAGGGATTCTTCTTTCAGCTAAAACATGCATGAGGCACCCAGAGTATGATCCACCGTGTGATCGGGAAACGTGTTCAAATGTGTCTCAGTTTTCGTCCCCTGGTACTCGGGTGCAACATTCCAGACGCTTTACTAACACTCTCCCCACTTGGATAGTCAGTGCCTTTAAACTCCTGTTTGGCCCAGTTTGCAATTTCTGCGGAAAATGAACAGGAATAGGGAGAACCAATGAGAGACTAGCTGGAGGTGTCTGGACGGGCAAATTTAACTCTCATTTCCCACCAGGAAGTGGAATAAACCAAAGGCTCAACGTGCCATGCCGGAACCACCCTAGGGCCTGAAGCAATCATGCGGTGTTGCGGCCAGCCCACAAGAAAGCGAGTTGAAGAAAGGAGCTCAGTGGCACTGTAATTCACAAACCTGCAGAGTTATAAATGACAGCTATCGTCCAAAAATATATTGAAGTAAGGCTGCCAAGAGGACTTGAATGTGGGGCAGAATTGCAGGAAACCGATTTCAGGAGGTAGACTGGAATTGCATATAAAGCATAGGAAAAGAGGCAGAACGTCCACAATGATGCACTTGGCCAAAAAGGGCGTATGCGTTTTTTCCTGAATATATTCAGGAAAAAACGCATACGCCATTTTTGGCCAACCAAGCAAGCTTCCAAAGGAAATCTGCACTGAAATGAAGTCTCACTGCCCCCCGGTAAAAAGGGCCATCTGAAAAAAGTGTAAAATCCAGAAAGGCGGGACAGGCCATGGAGAACAGGGAGCCTTGTTATGCTGATGGGCGGGATGTAAATTGCCAACAGCCACTCTGGAGAAGTGTATGGTGTTTCCTGAAACATCTAAAAAACAAAGCAACGGAGCCTAGGGCACTTCCACTTATGGTCCTATAGCTTAGGGAAATTAAAATCAAAAAGACACAGCCACCCGAAAGTTTGGGACGGCTCTGTTTACAACAACCTCGTTTACGGTACAGGTTCAATATCAAAGAAAGCGAAAAATGGATAAAGAAGTTGTGGTACTTACGTACAATGCAATATCACTCAACAATGAAATCTATGTCATCAGGCCCGTAGCAGCATAATGAGTGGATTCAGGTACGATGCTTCTAAGTGAAATAAGTCAGACAGAAAAAGAAACATCATAAGATATCACTACTACACGGAATGTAAACTTGGCAACACAGGAACTGAATTACAAAACAGAACAGGGTCTCAAATGTAGAAAACCAACTTATGCTTGCTTAAGGGGAAAGGTGAGTTGGGGTGCTGCATAAAACCAGAGATTGAAATTAGCACAGATACCGTTCCATAAGCCAAATATGTAATAGACAAGAGCTACTCCTTGCTCAACGAACTGGACTCAACACCCCATATTAAACGCCTAAGAATATACCTGACTAGAAAGAATCTGAAAATCTATGGATTTATATGTCTCCAAAAGAGAATCAAGCGTGTGTACAGTGACATATACGCAACAGTGATAGGATGGGTGAGGTTCTGTGAGCAAATGCAGACCCTTTGAAGTCATATTGCATGGTACCCATTCCATGGGTCTCAACTCTCCAGGTTTAAGGGATTCTTCCTTCAGCTAAAACATGCATGTGGAACCCAGAGTATGATCCACCGTGTGATCGGGAAACGTGTTCAAATGTGTCTCAGTTTTCGTCCCCTGGTACTCGGGTGCAACATTCCAGACGCTTTACTAACACTCTCCCCACTTGGAGAGTCAGTGCCTTTAACCTCCTGTTTGACCCAGTTTGCAATTTCTGCGTAAGATGGACAGGAATAGGGAGAACCAATGAGAGACTAGCCGGAGGTGTCTGGACGGGCAAATTTAACTCTCATTTCCCACCAGGAAGAGGAATTAACCAAAGGCTCAATGTGCCATTCCGGAACCACACTAGGGCCTGTAGCAATCCTGTAGTGTTGCGGCAAGCTCACAAGAAAGCGAGTTGAAGAAAGGAGCTCAGGGGCACTGTAATTCACAAAACTTCAGAGTTATAAATGACAGCTATCGTCCAAAAATATATTGAAGTAAGGCTGCCAAGAGGACTTGAAAGCGGGGCAGAATTGCAGGAAACCAATTTCAGGAGGTAGACTGGAATTGCATGTAAAGCATAGGAAAAGAAGCAGAACGCCCACAATGATGCACTTGGCCAAAGGGGCGTATGCGTGTTTTCCTCAATATATTCAGGAAAACACGCATACGCCCTTTTTGGCCAACCAAGCAAGCTTGCAAAGAAAATCTGCACTACAATGAAGTCTCACTGGCCCCTGGTCAAAAGGGCCATATGAAAAAAGTGTAAAATCCAGAAAGGCAGGACAGGCCATGGAGAACTGGGAGCCTTGTTATGCTGATGGGCGGGATGTAAATTGCCAACAGCCACTCTGGAGAAGTGTATGGTGTTTCCTGAAACATCTAAAAAACAAAGCAACAGAGCCTAGGGCACTTCCACTTATGGTACTATAGGTAGGGAAATTAAAATCAAAAAGACACAGCCACCGCAAAATTTGGGACGGCTCTGTTTACAAGAACCTTGTTTACGGTACAAGTTCATTATCACAGAAAGCGAAAAATGGATAAAGATGATGTGGTACTTACGTACAATGCAATATCAGTCAGCAATGAAATCTATGTCATCAGGCCTGTAGCAGCATAACGAGTGGATTCAGGTACGATGATTCTAAGTGAAATAAGTCACAGAGAAAAAGAAACATCAGAAGGTATCACTACTAAACGGAATGTAAACGTGGCTACACAGGAACTGAATTACAAAACAGAACAGGGTCTCAAATGTAGAAAACCAACTTATGCTTGCTTAATGGGAAAGGTGAGTTGGGGAGCTGCATAAAACCAGAGATTGAAATTAGCACAGATACCGTTCCATAAGCCTAATATGTAATAGACAAGAGCTACTGCTTGCTCAACAAAGTGGACTCAACACCCCATATTAAATGCCTAAGAATATACCTGACAAGTAAGAATCTTAAAACTTATGGATTGATATGTCTCCGAAAGAGAATCAAGCATGTGTACAGCGGCATAAATGCAGCAGTGATAGGATTGGTGAGGTTCGGTGAGCAAATGTAGACCCTTTGAAGTCATATTGCATGGTACCCATGCCATGGGTCTCAACTCTCCAGGTTTAAGGGATTCTTCCTTTGGCTAAAACATGCATGTGGAACCCAGAGTATGAACCACAGTATGTTCGGGAAACGTGTTCAAATGTGTCTCAGTTTACGTTCCATGGTTCACGGGCGCAACATTCCAGATGCTTTACTAACACTCTCCCCACTTGGAGAGTCAGTGCCTTTAACCTCCTGTTTGGCCCAGTTTGCAATTTCTGCGGAAAATGAACAGGAATAGGGAGAACCAATGAGAGACTAGCTGGAGGTGTCTGGACGGGCAAATTTAACTCTCATTTCCCACCAGGAAGAGGAATTAACCAAAGGCTCAGCGTGCCATGCCAGAACCACACTAGGGACTGAAGCAATCCTGTGGTGTTGGGGCCAGCTCACAAGAAAGCGAGTTGAAGGAAGGAGCTCAGTGGCACTGTAATTCAGAAACCTGCAGAGTTATAAATGACAGCTATCGTCCAAAAATATATTGAAGTAAGGCTTCCAAGAGGACTTGAAAGTGGGGCAGAATTGCAGGAAACCGATTTCAGGAGGTAGACTGGAATTGCATATAAAGCATAGGAAAAGAGGCAGAACGTCCACAATGATGCACTTGGCCAAAAAGGGCGTATGCGTTTTTTCCTGAATATATTCAGGAAAAAACGCATACGCAATTTTTGGCCAACCAAGCAAGCTTCCAAAGGAAATCTGCACTGAAATGAAGTCTCACTGCCCCCCGGTAAAAAGGGCCATCTGAAAAAAGTGTAAAATCCAGAAAGGCGGGACAGGACATGGAGAACAGGGAGCCTTGTTATGCTGATGGGCGGGATGTTAATTGCCAACAGCCACTCTGGAGAAGTGTATGGTGTTTCCTGAAACATCCAAAAAACAAAGCAACAGAGCCTAGGGCACTTCCACTTATGGTCCTATAGCTTAGGGAAATTAAAATCAACAAGACACAGCCACCCAAAAGTTTGGGACGGCTCTGTTTACAAGAACCTCGTTTACAGTACAAGTTCAATATCGCAGAAAGCGAAAAATGGATAAAGAAGTTGTGGTACTTACGAACAATGCTATATCACTCAGCAATGAAATCTATATCATCAGGCCCGTAGCAGCATAATGAGTGGATTCAGGTACGATGATTCTAAGTGAAATAAGTCACACAGAAAAAGAAACATCATAAGGTATCCCTACTTCACAGAATGTAACTTGGCTACACAGGAACTGAATTACAAAACAGAATAGGGTCTCAAATGTAGAAAATCAACTTATGCTTGCTTAAGGGGAAAGGTGAGTTGGGGTGCTGCATAAAACCAGAGATTGAAATTAGCACAGATACCGTTCCATAAGCCAAATATGTAATAGACAAGAGCTACTCCTTGCTCAACAAAGTGCACTGAACACCCCATATTAAACGCCTAAGAATATACCAGACTAGTAAGAATCTTAAAACCTATGGATTTATATGTCTCTGAAAGAGAATCAAGCATGTGTACAGCGGCATAAACGCAGCAGTGATAGGATTGGTGAGGTTCGGTGAGCAAATGCAGACCTATTGAAGTCATATTGCATGGTACCCATTCCATGGGTCTCAACTCTCCAGGTTTAAGGGATTCTTCCTTCACCTAAAACATGCATGTGGAACCCAGAGTATGATCCACCGTGTGACCGGGAACCGTGTTCAAATGTGTCTCAGTTTTCGTCCCCTGGTACTCGGGTGCAACATTCCAGATGCTTTACTAACACTCGCCCCACTTGGAGAGTCAGTGCCTTTAACCTCCTGTTTGCCCCAGTTTGCAATTTCTGCGGAAAATGAACACGAATAGGGGAACCAATGAGAGACTAGCTGGAGGTATCTGGACGGGCAAATTTAACTCTCATTTCCCACCAGGAAGTGGAATTAACCAAAGGCTCTGCATGCCATGCCGGAACCACACTAGGGCCTGAACCAATCCTGCGGTGTTGCGGCCAGCTCACAAGAAAGCGAGTTGAAGAAAGGAGCTCAGGGACACTGTAGTTCACAAACCTGCAGAGTTATAAATGACAGCTATCGTCCAAAAATATATTGAAGTAAGGCTGCCAAGAGGACTTTAAAGCGGGGCAGAATTGCAGGAAACCGATTTCAGGAGGTAGACTGGAATTGCATGTAAAGCATAGGAAAAGAGGCAGAACGTCCACAATGATGCACTTGGCAAAAAAGGACATATGCGTTTAATCCTGAATATATTCAGGAAAAAACGCATACGCCCTTTTTGGCCAACCAAGCAAGCTTGCAAAGGAAATCTGCACTAAAATGAAGTCTCCCTGCCCCCCGGTTAAAAGGGCCATCTGAAAAAAGTGTAAAATCCAGAAAGGAAGGACAGGCCATGGAGACCTGGGAGCCTCGTTATGCTGATGGGCGGGATGTAAATTGCCAACAGCCACTGTGGAGAAGTGTATGGTGTTTCCTGAAACATCTAGAAAACAAAGCAACAGAGCCTAGGTCACTTCCACTTATGGTCCTATAGCTTAGGGAAATTAAAATCAAAAAGACACAGCCACCCCAAAGTTTGGGACGGCTCTGTTTAGAAGAACCTCGTTTACGGTACAAGTTCAATATCACAGAAAGCGAAAAATGGATAAAGAAGTTGTGGTACTTACGTACAATGCAATATCACTCAGCAATGAAATCTATGTCATCAGGCACGTAGCAGCATAATGAGTGGACTCAGGTACGATGATTGTAAGTGAAATAAGTCACACAGAAAAAGAAACATCATAAGATATCACTACTACACGGAATGTAAAGTTGGCTACACAGGAACTGAATTACAAAACAGAACAGGGTCTCAAATGTAGAAAACCAACTTATGCTTGCTTAAGGGGAAAGGTGAGTTGGGGTGCTGCATAAAACCAGAGATTGAAATTAGCACAGATACCGTTCCATAAGCCAAATATGTAATAGACAAGAGCTACTCCTTGCTCAAAGAAGTGGACTCAACACCCCATATTAAACGCCTAAGAATATACCTGACTAGAAAGAATCTGAAAACCTATGGATTTATATGTCTCCGAAAGAGAATCAAGCGTGTGTACAGCGGCCTAAACGCAGCAGTGATAGGATTGGTGAGGTTCTGTGAGCAAATGCAGACCCTTTGAAGTCATATTGCATGGTACCCATTCCATGGGTCTCAACTCTCCAGGTTTAAGGGATTCTTCCTTCAGCTAAAACATGCATGTGGAACCCAGAGTATGATCCACCGTGTGATCGGGAAACGTGTTCAAATGTGTCTCAGTTTTCGTCCCCTGGTACTCGGGTGCAACATTCCAGACGCTTTACTAACACTCTCCCCACTTGGAGAGTCAGTGCCTTTAACCTCCTGTTTGGCCCAGTTTGCAATTTCTGCGGAAGATGAACAGGAATAGGGAGAACCAATGAGAGACTAGCTGGAGGTGTCTGGACGGGCAAATTTAACTCTCATTTCCCACCATGAAGTGGAATTAACCAAAGGCTCAATGTGCCGTGCTGGAGCCACACTAGGGCCTGTAGCAATCCTGCAGTGTTGCTGTCCGCTCAAAAGAAAGCGAGTTAAAAAAAGGAGCTCAGGGGCACTGTAATTCACAAACCTGCAGAGTTATAAATGACAGGTATTGTCCAAAAATATATTGAAGTAAGGCTGCCAAGAGGACTTGAAAGCGGGGCAGAATTGCAGGAAACCGATTTCAGGAGGTAGACTGGAATTGCATGTAAAGCATAGGAAAAGAGGCAGAACGTCCACAATGATGCACTTGGCCAAAGGGGCGTATGCGTTTTTTCCTGAATATATTCAGAAAAAAACGCATACGCCCTTTTTGGCCAACCAAGCAAGTTTGCGAAGGAAATCTGCACTACAATGAAGTCTCACTGCCCCCCGGTCAAAAGGGCCATCTGAAAAAAGTGTAAAATCCAGAGAGGCAGGACAGACCATGGAGAACTGGGAGCCTTGTTATGCTGATGGGCGGGATGTAAATTGCCAACAGCCACTCTGGAGAAGTGTATGGTGTTTCCTGAAACATCTAGAAAACAAAGCAACAGAGCCTAGGTCACTTCCACTTATGGTCCTATAGCTTAGGGAAATTAAAATCAAAAAGACACAGCCACCCCAAAGTTTGGGACGGCTCTGTTTACAAGAACCTCGTTTACAGTACAAGTTCAATATCACAGAAAGCGAAAAATGGATAAAGAAGTTGTGGTACTTACATACAATGCAATATCACTCAGCAATGAAATCTATGTCATCAGGCACGTAGCAGCATAATGAGTGGACTCAGGTACGATGATTGTAAGTGAAATATGTCACACAGAAAAAGAAACATCATAAGATATCACTAATACACGGAATGTAAAGTTGGCTACACAGGAACTGAATTACAAAACAGAACAGGGTCTCAAATGTAGAAAACCAACTTATGCTTCCTTAAGGGGAAAGGTGAGTTGGGGTGCTGCATAAAACCAGAGATTGAAATGAGCACAGATACCGTTCCATAAGCCAAATATGTAATAGACAAGAGCTACTCCTTGCTCAACGAAGTGGACTCAACACCCCATATTAAACGCCTAAGAATATACCTGACTAGAAAGAATCAGAAAACCTATGGATTTATATGTCTCCGAAAGAGAATCAAGCGTGTGTACAGCGGCCTAAACGCAGCAGTGATAGGATTGGTGAGGTTCTGTGAGCAAATGCAGACCCTTTGAAGTCATATTGCATGGTACCCATTCCATGGGTCTCAACTCTCCAGGTTTAAGGGATTCTTCCTTCAGCTAAAACATGCATGTGGAACCCAGAGTATGATCCACCGTGTGATCGGAATACGTGTTTAATGTGTCTCAGTTTTCGTCCCCTGGTACTCGGGTGCAACATTCCAGACGCTTTACTAACACTCTCCCCACTTGGAGAGTCAGTGCCTTTAACCTCCTGTTTGGCCCAGTTTGCAATTTCTGCGGAAGATGAACAGGAATAGGGAGAACCAATGAGAGACTAGCTGGAGGTGTCTGGACGGGCAAATTTAACTCTCATTTCCCACCATGAAGTGGAATTAACCAAAGGCTCAATGTGCCGTGCTGGAGCCACACTAGGGCCTGTAGCAATCCTGCAGTGTTGCTGTCCGCTCAAAAGAAAGCGAGTTAAAAAAAGGAGCTGAGGGGCACTGTAATTCACAAACCTGCAGAGTTATAAATGACAGGTATTGTCCAAAAATATATTGAAGTAAGGCTGCCAAGAGGACTTGAAAGCGGGGCAGAATTGCAGGAAACCGATTTCAGGAGGTAGACTGGAATTGCATGTAAAGCATAGGAAAAGAGGCAGAACGTCCACAATGATGCACTTGGCCAAAGGGGCGTATGCGTTTTTTCCTGAATATATTCAGAAAAAAACGCATACGCCCTTTTTGGCCAACCAAGCAAGTTTGCGAAGGAAATCTGCACTACAATGAAGTCTCACTGCCCCCCGGTCAAAAGGGCCATCTGAAAAAAGTGTAAAATCCAGAGAGGCAGGACAGACCATGGAGAACTGGGAGCCTTGTTATGCTGATGGGCGGGATGTAAATTGCCAACAGCCACTGTGGAGAAGTGTATGGTGTTTCCTGAAACATCTAGAAAACAAAGCAACAGAGCCTAGGTCACTTCCACTTATGGTCCTATAGCTTAGGGAAATTAAAATCAAAAAGACACAGCCACCCCAAAGTTTGGGACGGCTCTGTTTACAAGAACCTCGTTTACAGTACAAGTTCAATATCACAGAAAGCGAAAAATGGATAAAGAAGTTGTGGTACTTACATACAATGCAATATCACTCAGCAATGAAATCTATGTCATCAGGCACGTAGCAGCATAATGAGTGGAGTCAGGTACAATGATTGTAAGTGAAATATGTCACACAGAAAAAGAAACATCATAAGATATCACTAATACACGGAATGTAAAGTTGGCTACACAGGAACTGAATTACAAAACAGAACAGGGTCTCAAATGTAGAAAACCAACTTATGCTTCCTTAAGGGGAAAGGTGAGTTGGGGTGCTGCATAAAACCAGAGATTGAAATGAGCACAGATACCGTTCCATAAGCCAAATATGTAATAGACAAGAGCTACTCCTTGCTCAACGAAGTGGACTCAACACCCCATATTAAACGCCTAAGAATATACCTGACTAGAAAGAATCAGAAAACCTATGGATTTATATGTCTCCGAAAGAGAATCAAGCGTGTGTACAGCGGCCTAAACGCAGCAGTGATAGGATTGGTGAGGTTCTGTGAGCAAATGCAGACCCTTTGAAGTCATATTGCATGGTACCCATTCCATGGGTCTCAACTCTCCAGGTTTAAGGGATTCTTCCTTCAGCTAAAACATGCATGTGGAACCCAGAGTATGATCCACCGTGTGATCGGAATACGTGTTTAATGTGTCTCAGTTTTTGTCCCCTGGTACTCGGGTACAACATTCCAGACGCGTTACTAACACTCTCCCCACTTGGAGAGTCAGTGCCTTTAACCTCCTGTTTGGCCAAGTTTGCAATTTCTGCGTAAGATGAACAGGAATAGGGAGAACCAATGAGAGACTAGCTGGAGGTGTCTGGACGGGCAAATTTAAGTCTCATTTCCGACAAGGAAGAGGAATTAACCAAAGGCTCAGTGTGCCGTGCTGGAACCACACTAGGGCCTGTAGCAATCCTGCAGTGTTGCGGCCAGCTCACAAGAAAGCGAGTTGAAGAAAGGAGCTCAGGGGCACTGTAATTCACAAACCTGCAGAGTTATAAATGACAGCTATCGTCCAAAAATATATTGAAGTAAGGCTGCCAAGAGGACTTGAAAGCGGGGCAGAATTGCAGGAAACCGATTTCAGGAGGTAGACTGGAATTGCATGTAAAGCATAGGAAAAGAGGCAGAATGCCCACAATGATGCACTTGGCCAAAGGGGCGTATGCGTTTTTTCCTGAATATATTCAGGAAAAAACGCATACGCCCTTTTTGGCCAACCAAGCAAGCTTGCGAAGGAAATCTGCACTACAATGAAGTCTCACTGCCCCCCGGTCAAAAGGGCCATCTGAAAAAAGTGTAAAATCCAGAGAGGCAGGACAGACCATGGAGAACTGGGAGCCTTGTTATGCTGATGGGCGGGATGTAAATTGCCAACAGCCACTGTGGAGAAGTGTATGGTGTTTCCTGAAACATCTAGAAAACAAAGCAACAGAGCCTAGGTCACTTCCACTTATGGTCCTATAGCTTAGGGAAATTAAAATCAAAAAGACACAGCCACCCCAAAGTTTGGGACGGCTCTGTTTACAAGAACCTCGTTTACAGTACAAGTTCAATATCACAGAAAGCGAAAAATGGATAAAGAAGTTGTGGTACTTACATACAATGCAATATCACTCAGCAATGAAATCTATGTCATCAGGCACGTAGCAGCATAATGAGTGGAGTCAGGTACAATGATTGTAAGTGAAATATGTCACACAGAAAAAGAAACATCATAAGATATCACTAATACACGGAATGTAAAGTTGGCTACACAGGAACTGAATTACAAAACAGAACAGGGTCTCAAATGTAGAAAACCAACTTATGCTTCCTTAAGGGGAAAGGTGAGTTGGGGTGCTGCATAAAACCAGAGATTGAAATGAGCACAGATACCGTTCCATAAGCCAAATATGTAATAGACAAGAGCTACTCCTTGCTCAACGAAGTGGACTCAACACCCCATATTAAACGCCTAAGAATATACCTGACTAGAAAGAATCAGAAAACCTATGGATTTATATGTCTCCGAAAGAGAATCAAGCGTGTGTACAGCGGCCTAAACGCAGCAGTGATAGGATTGGTGAGGTTCTGTGAGCAAATGCAGACCCTTTGAAGTCATATTGCATGGTACCCATTCCATGGGTCTCAACTCTCCAGGTTTAAGGGATTCTTCCTTCAGCTAAAACATGCATGTGGAACCCAGAGTATGATCCACCGTGTGATCGGAATACGTGTTTAATGTGTCTCAGTTTTTGTCCCCTGGTACTCGGGTACAACATTCCAGACGCGTTACTAACACTCTCCCCACTTGGAGAGTCAGTGCCTTTAACCTCCTGTTTGGCCAAGTTTGCAATTTCTGCGTAAGATGAACAGGAATAGGGAGAACCAATGAGAGACTAGCTGGAGGTGTCTGGACGGGCAAATTTAAGTCTCATTTCCGACAAGGAAGAGGAATTAACCAAAGGCTCAGTGTGCCGTGCTGGAACCACACTAGGGCCTGTAGCAATCCTGCAGTGTTGCGGCCAGCTCACAAGAAAGCGAGTTGAAGAAAGGAGCTCAGGGGCACTGTAATTCACAAACCTGCAGAGTTATAAATGACAGCTATCGTCCAAAAATATATTGAAGTAAGGCTGCCAAGAGGACTTGAAAGCGGGGCAGAATTGCAGGAAACCGATTTCAGGAGGTAGACTGGAATTGCATGTAAAGCATAGGAAAAGAGGCAGAATGCCCACAATGATGCACTTGGCCAAAGGGGCGTATGCGTTTTTTCCTGAATATATTCAGGAAAAAACGCATACGCCCTTTTTGGCCAACCAAGCAAGCTTGCGAAGGAAATCTGCACTACAATGAAGTCTCACTTCCCCCCGTTCAAAAGGGCCATCTGAACAAAGTGTAAAATCCAGAAAGGCAGGACAGGCCATGGAGAACTGGGAGCCTTTTGATGCTGATGGGTGGGATATAAACTGCCAACAGCCACTCTGGGGAAGTGTATGGTGTTTCCTGAAACATCTAAAAAACAAAGCAACAGAGCCTAGGCCACTTCCACTTATGGTCCTATAGCTTAGGGAAATTAAAATCAAAAAGACACAGCCACCCCAATGTTTGGGACGGCTCTGTTTACAAGAACCTCGTTTACGGTACAAGTTCAATATCACAGAAAGCGAAAAATGGATAAAGAAGTTGTGGTACTTACGTACAATGCAATATCACTCAGCAATGAAATCTATGTCATCAGGCACGTAGCAGCATAATGAGTGGACTCAGGTACGATGATTGTAAGTGAAATAAGTCACACAGAAAAAGAAACATCATAAGATATCACTACTACACGGAATGTAAAGTTGGCTACACAGGAACTGAATTACAAAACAGAACAGGGTCTCAAATGTAGAAAACCAACTTATGCTTGCTTAAGGGGAAAGGTGAGTTGGGGTGCTGCATAAAACCAGAGATTGAAATGAGCACAGATACCGTTCCATAAGCCAAATATGTAATAGACAAGAGCTACTCCTTGCTCAACGAAGTGGACTCAACACCCCATATTAAACGCCTAAGAATATACCTGACTAGAAAGAATCAGAAAACCTATGGATTTATATGTCTCCGAAAGAGAATCAAGCGTGTGTACAGCGGCCTAAACGCAGCAGTGATAGGATTGGTGAGGTTCTGTGAGCAAATGCAGACCCTTTGAAGTCATATTGCATGGTACCCATTCCATGGGTCTCAACTCTCCAGGTTTAAGGGATTCTTCCTTCAGCTAAAACATGCATGTGGAACCCAGAGTATGATCCACCGTGTGATCGGGAAACGTGTTCAAATGTGTCTCAGTTTTCGTCCCCTGGTACTCGGGTGCAACATTCCAGACGCTTTACTAACACTCTCCCCACTTGGAGAGTCAGTGCCTTTAACCTCCTGTTTGGCCCAGTTTGCAATTTCTGCGTAAGATGAACAGGAATAGGGAGAACCAATGAGAGACTAGCTGGAGGTGTCTGGACGGGCAAATTTAACTCTCATTTCCCACCATGAAGTGGAATTAACCAAAGGCTCAATGTGCCGTGCTGGAGCCACACTAGGGCCTGTAGCAATCCTGCAGTGTTGCTGCCCGCTCAAAAGAAAGCGAGTTAAAAAAAGGAGCTGAGGGGCACTGTAATTCACAAACCTGCAGAGTTATAAATGACAGGTATTGTCCAAAAATATATTGAAGTAAGGCTGCCAAGAGGACTTGAAAGCGGGGCAGAATTGCAGGAAACCGATTTCAGGAGGTAGACTGGAATTGCATGTAAAGCATAGGAAAAGAGGCAGAACGTCCACAATGATGCACTTGGCCAAAGGGGCGTATGCGTTTTTTCCTGAATATATTCAGAAAAAAACGCATACGCCCTTTTTGGCCAACCAAGCAAGTTTGCGAAGGAAATCTGCACTACAATGAAGTCTCACTGCCCCCCGGTCAAAAGGGCCATCTGAAAAAAGTGTAAAATCCAGAGAGGCAGGACAGACCATGGAGAACTGGGAGCCTTGTTATGCTGATGGGCGGGATGTAAATTGCCAACAGCCACTCTGGAGAAGTGTATGGTGTTTCCTGAAACATCTAGAAAACAAAGCAACAGAGCCTAGGTCACTTCCACTTATGGTCCTATAGCTTAGGGAATTTAAAATCAAAAAGACACAGCCACCCCAAAGTTTGGGACGGCTCTGTTTACAAGAACCTCGTTTACAGTACAAGTTCAATATCACAGAAAGCGAAAAATGGATAAAGAAGTTGTGGTACTTACGTACAATGCAATATCACTCAGCAATGAAATCTATGTCATCAGGCACGTAGCAGCATAATGAGTGGACTCAGGTACAATGATTGTAAGTGAAATAAGTCACACAGAAAAAGAAACATCATAAGATATCACTAATACACGGAATGTAAAGTTGGCTACACAGGAACTGAATTACAAAACAGAACAGGGTCTCAAATGTAGAAAACCAACTTATGCTTCCTTAAGGGGAAAGGTGAGTTGGGGTGCTGCATAAAACCAGAGATTGAAATGAGCACAGATACCGTTCCATAAGCCAAATATGTAATAGACAAGAGCTACTCCTTGCTCAACGAAGTGGACTCAACACCCCATATTAAACGCCTAAGAATATACCTGACTAGAAAGAATCAGAAAACCTATGGATTTATATGTCTCCGAAAGAGAATCAAGCGTGTGTACAGCGGCCTAAACGCAGCAGTGATAGGATTGGTGAGGTTCTGTGAGCAAATGCAGACCCTTTGAAGTCATATTGCATGGTACCCATTCCATGGGTCTCAACTCTCCAGGTTTAAGGGATTCTTCCTTCAGCTAAAACATGCATGTGGAACCCAGAGTATGATCCACCGTGTGATCGGGAAACGTGTTCAAATGTGTCTCAGTTTTCGTCCCCTGGTACTCGGGTGCAACATTCCAGACGCTTTACTAACACTCTCCCCACTTGGAGAGTCAGTGCCTTTAACCTCCTGTTTGGCCCAGTTTGCAATTTCTGCGTAAGATGAACAGGAATAGGGAGAACCAATGAGAGACTAGCTGGAGGTGTCTGGACGGGCAAATTTAACTCTCATTTCCCACCATGAAGTGGAATTAACCAAAGGCTCAATGTGCCGTGCTGGAGCCACACTAGGGCCTGTAGCAATCCTGCAGTGTTGCTGCCCGCTCAAAAGAAAGCGAGTTAAAAAAAGGAGCTGAGGGGCACTGTAATTCACAAACCTGCAGAGTTATAAATGACAGGTATTGTCCAAAAATATATTGAAGTAAGGCTGCCAAGAGGACTTGAAAGCGGGGCAGAATTGCAGGAAACCGATTTCAGGAGGTAGACTGGAATTGCATGTAAAGCATAGGAAAAGAGGCAGAACGTCCACAATGATGCACTTGGCCAAAGGGGCGTATGCGTTTTTTCCTGAATATATTCAGAAAAAAACGCATACGCCCTTTTTGGCCAACCAAGCAAGTTTGCGAAGGAAATCTGCACTACAATGAAGTCTCACTGCCCCCCGGTCAAAAGGGCCATCTGAAAAAAGTGTAAAATCCAGAGAGGCAGGACAGACCATGGAGAACTGGGAGCCTTGTTATGCTGATGGGCGGGATGTAAATTGCCAACAGCCACTCTGGAGAAGTGTATGGTGTTTCCTGAAACATCTAGAAAACAAAGCAACAGAGCCTAGGTCACTTCCACTTATGGTCCTATAGCTTAGGGAAATTAAAATCAAAAAGACACAGCCACCCCAAAGTTTGGGACGGCTCTGTTTACAAGAACCTCGTTTACAGTACAAGTTCAATATCACAGAAAGCGAAAAATGGATAAAGAAGTTGTGGTACTTACGTACAATGCAATATCACTCAGCAATGAAATCTATGTCATCAGGCACGTAGCAGCATAATGAGTGGACTCAGGTACAATGATTGTAAGTGAAATAAGTCACACAGAAAAAGAAACATCATAAGATATCACTAATACACGGAATGTAAAGTTGGCTACACAGGAACTGAATTACAAAACAGAACAGGGTCTCAAATGTAGAAAACCAACTTATGCTTCCTTAAGGGGAAAGGTGAGTTGGGGTGCTGCATAAAACCAGAGATTGAAATGAGCACAGATACCGTTCCATAAGCCAAATATGTAATAGACAAGAGCTACTCCTTGCTCAACGAAGTGGACTCAACACCCCATATTAAACGCCTAAGAATATACCTGACTAGAAAGAATCAGAAAACCTATGGATTTATATGTCTCCGAAAGAGAATCAAGCGTGTGTACAGCGGCCTAAACGCAGCAGTGATAGGATTGGTGAGGTTCTGTGAGCAAATGCAGACCCTTTGAAGTCATATTGCATGGTACCCATTCCATGGGTCTCAACTCTCCAGGTTTAAGGGATTCTTCCTTCAGCTAAAACATGCATGTGGAACCCAGAGTATGATCCACCGTGTGATCGGGAAACGTGTTCAAATGTGTCTCAGTTTTCGTCCCCTGGTACTCGGGTGCAACATTCCAGACGCTTTACTAACACTCTCCCCACTTGGAGAGTCAGTGCCTTTAACCTCCTGTTTGGCCCAGTTTGCAATTTCTGCGGAAGATGAACAGGAATAGGGAGAACCAATGAGAGACTAGCTGGAGGTGTCTGGACGGGCAAATTTAACTCTCATTTCCCACCATGAAGTGGAATTAACCAAAGGCTCAATGTGCCGTGCTGGAGCCACACTAGGGCCTGTAGCAATCCTGCAGTGTTGCTGCCCGCTCAAAAGAAAGCGAGTTAAAAAAAGGAGCTGAGGGGCACTGTAATTCACAAACCTGCAGAGTTATAAATGACAGGTATTGTCCAAAAATATATTGAAGTAAGGCTGCCAAGAGGACTTGAAAGCGGGGCAGAATTGCAGGAAACCGATTTCAGGAGGTAGACTGGAATTGCATGTAAAGCATAGGAAAAGAGGCAGAACGTCCACAATGATGCACTTGGCCAAAGGGGCGTATGCGTTTTTTCCTGAATATATTCAGAAAAAAACGCATACGCCCTTTTTGGCCAACCAAGCAAGTTTGCGAAGGAAATCTGCACTACAATGAAGTCTCACTGCCCCCCGGTCAAAAGGGCCATCTGAAAAAAGTGTAAAATCCAGAGAGGCAGGACAGACCATGGAGAACTGGGAGCCTTGTTATGCTGATGGGCGGGATGTAAATTGCCAACAGCCACTCTGGAGAAGTGTATGGTGTTTCCTGAAACATCTAGAAAACAAAGCAACAGAGCCTAGGTCACTTCCACTTATGGTCCTATAGCTTAGGGAAATTAAAATCAAAAAGACACAGCCACCCCAAAGTTTGGGACGGCTCTGTTTACAAGAACCTCGTTTACAGTACAAGTTCAATATCACAGAAAGCGAAAAATGGATAAAGAAGTTGTGGTACTTACGTACAATGCAATATCACTCAGCAATGAAATCTATGTCATCAGGCACGTAGCAGCATAATGAGTGGACTCAGGTACAATGATTGTAAGTGAAATAAGTCACACAGAAAAAGAAACATCATAAGATATCACTAATACACGGAATGTAAAGTTGGCTACACAGGAACTGAATTACAAAACAGAACAGGGTCTCAAATGTAGAAAACCAACTTATGCTTCCTTAAGGGGAAAGGTGAGTTGGGGTGCTGCATAAAACCAGAGATTGAAATGAGCACAGATACCGTTCCATAAGCCAAATATGTAATAGACAAGAGCTACTCCTTGCTCAACGAAGTGGACTCAACACCCCATATTAAACGCCTAAGAATATACCTGACTAGAAAGAATCAGAAAACCTATGGATTTATATGTCTCCGAAAGAGAATCAAGCGTGTGTACAGCGGCCTAAACGCAGCAGTGATAGGATTGGTGAGGTTCTGTGAGCAAATGCAGACCCTTTGAAGTCATATTGCATGGTACCCATTCCATGGGTCTCAACTCTCCAGGTTTAAGGGATTCTTCCTTCAGCTAAAACATGCATGTGGAACCCAGAGTATGATCCACCGTGTGATCGGAATACGTGTTTAATGTGTCTCAGTTTTTGTCCCCTGGTACTCGGGTACAACATTCCAGACGCGTTACTAACACTCTCCCCACTTGGAGAGTCAGTGCCTTTAACCTCCTGTTTGGCCAAGTTTGCAATTTCTGCGTAAGATGAACAGGAATAGGGAGAACCAATGAGAGACTAGCTGGAGGTGTCTGGACGGGCAAATTTAAGTCTCATTTCCGACAAGGAAGAGGAATTAACCAAAGGCTCAGTGTGCCGTGCTGGAACCACACTAGGGCCTGTAGCAATCCTGCAGTGTTGCGGCCAGCTCACAAGAAAGCGAGTTGAAGAAAGGAGCTCAGGGGCACTGTAATTCACAAACCTGCAGAGTTATAAATGACAGCTATCGTCCAAAAATATATTGAAGTATGGCTGCCAAGAGGACTTGAAAGCGGGGCAGAATTGCAGGAAACCGATTTCAGGAGGTAGACAGGAATTGCAATGAAAACATATGAAAAGAGGCAGAACGTCGACAATGATGCACTTGGCCAAAAAGTGCGTATGCGTTTTTTCCTGAATATATTCAGGAAGAAACGCATACGCCCTTTCTGGCCAACCAAGCAAGCTTGCAAAGGAAATCTGCACTACAACAAAGTCTCACTTCCCCCCGGTCAAAAGGGCCATCTGAAAAAAGTGTAAAATCCAGAAAGGCAGGACAGGCCATGGAGAACTGGGAGCCTTGTTATGCTGATGGGCGGGATGTAAATTGCCAACAGCCACTCTGGAGAAGTGTATGGTGTTTCCTGAAACATCTAAAAAACAAAGCAACAGAGCCTAGGGCACTTCCACTTATGGTCCTATAGCTTAGGGAAATTAAAATCAATAAGACACAGCCACCCCAAAATTTCGGACAGCTCTGTTTACAAGAACCTCATTTACGGTACAAGTTCAATATCGCAGAAAGCGAAATATGGATAAAGAAGTTGTGGTCCTTACGTACAATGCAATATCACTCAGCAATGAAATCTATGTCATCAGGCCAGTAGGAGCATAATGAGTGGATTCAGGTACAATGATTCTAAGTGAAATAAGTCACACAGAAAAAGAAACATCATAAGATATCACTAATACACGGAATGTAAACTTGGCTACACAGGAACTGAATTACAAAACAGAACAGGGGCTCAAATGTAGAAAAGCAACTTATGCTTGCTTAAGGGGAAAGGTGAGTTGGGGTGCTGCATAAAACCAGAGATTGAAATTAGCACAGATACCGTTCCATAAGCCAAATATGTAATAAACAAGAGCTACTCCTTGCTCAACGAAGTAGACTCAACACCCCATATTAAACGCCTAAGAATATACCTGACTAGTAAGAATCTGAAAACCTATGGATTTATATGTCTCTGAAAGAGAATCAAGCGTGTGTACAGCGGCATAAACGCAGCAGTTATAGGAATGGTGAGGTTCGGTGAGCAAATGCAGACCCTTTGAAATCATATTGCATGGTACCCATTCCATGTGTCTCACCTCCCAGGTTTAAGGGATTCTTCCCTCAGCTAAAACATGTATGTGGGACCCAGAGTATGATCCATCATGTGACAGGGAAATGTGTTCAAATATGTCTCAGTTTTCGTCCCCTGGTTCTTGGGTGCAACATTCCAGACTGTTTACTAAAACTCACCCCAGTTGGAGAGTCAGTGCCTTTAACCTCCTGTTTGGACCAGTTTGAAATTTCTGTGAAAGATGAACAGGAATAGGGAGAACCAATGAGAGACTAGCTGCAGGTGTCAGGACAGGCAAATGTAACTCTCATTTCCGACGAGTAAAAGGAAATAACCAAACGCGCAGCGTGCCATGCCGGAACCACACTAGGGCCTGTAGCAATCCTGCGGTGTTGCGGCAAGCTTACAAGAAAGCGAATTGAAGAAAGGAGCTCAGGGGCACTGTCATTCACAGAACTGCAGAGTTATAAATGACAGCTATCGTCCAAAAATATATTGAAGTAAGGCTGCCAAGAGGACTTGAAAGCGGGGCAGAATTGCAGGAAACCGATTTCAGGAGGTAGACTGGAATTGCATGTAAAGCATCGGAAAAGAGGCAGAATGCCCACAATGATGCACTTGGCCAAAGGGGCGTATGCGTTTTTTCCTGAATATATTCAGGAAAAAACGCATACGCCCTTTTTGGCCAACCAAGCAAGCTTGCGAAGGAAATCTGCACTACAATGAAGTCTCACTGACCCACGGTCAAAAGGGCCATCTGAAAAAAGTGTAAAATCCAGAGGGGCAGGACAGGCCATGGAGAACTGGGAGCCTTTTGATGCTGATGGGTGGGATGTAAACTGCCAACAGCCACTCTGGGGAAGTGTATGGTGTTTCCTGAAACATCTAAAAAACAAACCAACAGAGCCTAGGCCACTTCCACTTATCATCCTATAACTTAGGGAAATTAAAATAAAAAAGACACAGCCACCCCAATGTTTGGGACGGCTCTGTTTACAAGAACCTCGTTTACGGTACAAGTTCAATATCACAGAAAGCGAAAAATGGATGAAGAGTTTGTGGTACTTACGTACAATGCAATATCACTCAGCAATGACATCTATGTCATCAGGCCCGTAGCAGCATAATGAGTGGATTCAGGTACGATGATTCTAAGTGAAATAAGTCACACAGAAAAAGAAACATCATAAGATATCTCTAGTACACGGAATGAAAACTTGGCTACACAGGAACTGAATTACAAAACAGAACGGGGTCTCAAATATAGAAAAGCAACTTATGCTTGCTTAAGGGGAAAGGTGACTTGGGGTGCTGCATAAAACCAGAGATTCAAATGAGCACAGATACCGTTCCCTAAGCCAAATATGTAATAGACAAGAGCTACTCCTTGCTCAACGAAGTGGACACAACACCCCATATTAAACGCCTAAGAATATACCTGACTAGTAAGAATCTTAAAACCTATGGATTTATATGTCTCCGAAAGAGAATCAAGCGTGTGTACAGCGGCCTAAACGCAGCAGTGATAGGATTGGTGAGGTTCGGTGAGCAAATGCAGACCCTTTGAAGTCATATTGTATGGTACCCATTCCATGGGTCTCAACTCTCCAGGTTTAAGGGATTCTTCCTTCAGCAAAAACATGCATGTGGAACCCAGAGTATGATCCACCGTGTGATCGGGAAACGTGTTCAAATGTGTCTCAGTTTTCGTCCCCTGGTACTCGGGTGCAACATTCCAGACGCTTTACTAACACTCTCCCCACTTGGAGAGTCAGTGCCTTTAACCTCCTGTTTGGCCCAGTTTGCAATTTCTGCGTAAGATGGACAGGAATAGGGAGAAGTAATGAGACACTAGCCGGAGATGTGTGGACGGGCAAATTTAACTCTCATTTCCCACCAGGAAGAGGAATTAACCAAAGGCTCAATGTGCCATTCTGGAACCACACTAGAGCCTGTAGCAATCCTGCAGTGTTGCGGCAAGGTTACAAGAAAGCGAGTTGAAGAAAGGAGCTCAGGGGCACTGTAATTCACAAAACTTCAGAGTTATAAATGACAGCTATCGTCCAAAAATATATTGAAGAAAGGCTGCCAAGAGGACTTGAAAGCGGGGCAGAATTGCAGGAAACCAATTTCAGGAGGTAGACTGGAATTGCATGTAAAGCATAGGAAAAGAGGCAGAATGCCCACAATGATGCACTTGGCCAAAGGGGCGTATGCATTTTTTCCTGAATATATTCAGGAAAACACGCATACGCCCTTTTTGGCCAACCAAGCAAGCTTGCAAAGGAAATCTGCACTACAAGGAAGTCTCACTTCCCCCCTTTCAAAAGGGCCATCTGAAAAAAGTGTAAAATCCAGAAAGGCAGGACAGGCCATGGAGAACTGGGAGCCTTTTGATGCTGATGGGTGGGATGTAAACTGCCAACAGCCACTCTGGGGAAGTGTATGGTGTTTCCTGAAACATCTAAAAAACAAAGCAACAGAGCCTAGGCCACTTCCACTTATCGTCCTATAGCTTAGGGAAATTAAAATCAAAAAGACACAGCCACCCCAATGTTTGGGACGGCTCTGTTTACAAGAACCTCGTTTACGGTACAAGTTCAATATCACAGAAAGCGAAAAATGGATAAAGAAGTTGTGGTACTTACGTACAATGCAATATCACTCAGCAATGAAATCTATGTCATCAGGCCCGTAGCAGCATAATGAGTGGATTCAGGTACGATGATTGTAAGTGAAATAAGTCACACAGAAAAAGAAACATCATAAGATATCACTAATACACGGAATGTAAACTTGGCTACACAGGAACTGAATTACAAAACAGAACAGGGTCTCAAATGTAGAAAAGCAACTTATGCTTGCTTAAGGGGAAAGGTGAGTTGGGGTGCTGCATAAAACCAGAGATTCAAATGAGCACAGATACCGTTCCATAAGCCAAATATGTAATAGACAAGAGCTACTCCTTGCTCAACGAAGTGGACTCAACACCCCATATTAAACGCCTAAGAATATACCTGACTAGAAAGAATCTGAAAACCTATGGATTTATATGTCTCCGAAAGAGAATCAAGCATGTGTACAGTGGCCTAAACGCAGCAGTGATAGGATTGGTGAGGTTCGGTGAGCAAATGCAGACCCTTTGAAGTCATATTGCATGGTACCCATTCCATGGGTCTCAACTCTCCAGGTTTAAGGGATTCTTCCTTCAGCTAAAACATGCATGTGGAACCCAGAGTATGATCCACCGTGTGATCGGGAAACGTGTTCAAATGTGTCTCAGTTTTCGTCCCCTGGTACTCGGGTGCAACATTCCAGACGCTTTACTAACACTCTCCCCACTTGGAGAGTCAGTGCCTTTAACCTCCTGTTTGGCCCAGTTTGCAATTTCTGCGTAAGATGGACAGGAATAGGGAGAAGCAATGAGAGACTAGCCGGAGGTGTCTGGACGGGTAAATTTAACTCTCATTTCCCACCAGGAAGAGGAATTAACCAAAGGCTCAATGTGCCATTCCGGAACCACACTAGGGCCTGTAGCAATCCTGCAGTGTTGCGGCAAGCTCACAAGAAAGCGAGTTGAAGAAAGGAGCTCAGGGGCACTGTAATTCACAAACCTGCAGAGTTATAAATGACAGCTATCGTCCAAAAATATATTGAAGTAAGGCTGCCAAGAGGACTTGAAAGCGGGGCAGAATTGCAGGAAACCAATTTCAGGAGGTAGACTGGAATTGCATGTAAAGCATAGGAAAAGAGGCAGAATGCCCACAATGATGCACTTGGCCACAGGGGCGTATGCGTTTTTTCCTGAATATATTCAGGAAAACACGCATACGCCCTTTTTGGCCAACCAAGCAAGCTTGCAAAGGAAATCTGCACTACAATGAAGTCTCACTTCCCCCCGTTCAAAAGGGCCATCTGAACAAAGTGTAAAATCCAGAAAGGCAGGACAGGCCATGGAGAACTGGGTGCCTTTTGATGCTGATGGGTGGGATGTAAACTGCCAACAGCCACTCTGGGGAAGTGTATGGTGTTTCCTGAAACATCTAAAAAACAAAGCAACAGAGCCTAGTCCACTTCCAGTTATCGTCCTATAGCTTAGGGAAATTAAAATCAAAAAGACACAGCCACGCCAATGTTTGTGACGGCTCTGTTTACAAGAACCTCGTTTACGGTACAAGTTCAATATCACAGAAAGCGAAAAATGGATAAAGAAGTTGTGGTACTTACGTACAATGCAATATCACTCAGCAATGAAATCTATGTCATCAGGCCCGTAGCAGCATAATGACTGGATTCAGGTACGATGATTGTAAGTGAAATAAGTCACACAGAAAAAGAAACATCATAAGATATCACAAATACACGGAATGTAAACTTGGCTACACAGGAACTGAATTACAAAACAGAACAGGGTCTCAAATGTAGAAAAGCAACTTATGCTTGCTTAAGGGGAAAGGTGAGTTGGGGTGCTGCATAAAACCAGAGATTTAAATGAGCACAGATACCGTTCCATAAGCCAAATATGTAATAGACAAGAGCTA